>NC_061802.1:7671858-8285858 GCF_021462225.1 Girardinichthys multiradiatus
CTCACATCTGTTCTCCTAACATATTTCTACAGATTGATTTTCAGGTTTAAATGCCATTACCAAAGGGAAAAACACAAAACTTTATGTGGCTATAAGTGAGGCAGGGCATTTTGTCCTCAACAATTACCATAAAACAAGGAAAAAATGGATTTTTGAGGTAAATGGACGGAGATGCATTTATTTTCAACACCTGTACAACTCTACAAGATAAAAAAATTCCAATCTTTATTTAACTAAAATATTACTTTTCTAAAAGCATGTTTCTCATCTCTTATGATGGATTTTTTTTCCCAGAGCAATAAAATCAAATGGAGATTGAAAGGACAAAGATCAGACGGTCGGAGTATTGCAGCTCAGGGTTCTGGTTATTATTTTTGGGGCAGAATATACTCTGATTCTGAACATCCACAAGCCATGATTGACACCAATCTTGGATTCTAAGGCTGAAGTGGTCGATACTGAGAGTATGGTGTTAATCTATATATATATATATATATATATATATATATATATATATATATATATATATATATATATATACCTCTTTAAAGCCTTATATTTTACTCTTTATTTTGTTGGGATTGCTTAAACTAATTAAGTGACATTCCTGTACAGCAGCCACAGAAATAACATGAACGTAGTTTAATACTATTTGTTTTTACCTTTGAATTTCTGAATCTACTGTTTATTCACTAGAACACACCTGGTCCTTTACGTAGTAATTAATAGTTAACCTCGGGTCATGTTACATGTGGAGTTAGGGTTAGAGGTCACATTCATGTTTTGCACTTCTGTTTAACTCTTTTAAATAAATTCTTACTAGTCATTACTTATGCCATCTACATCTAGTTAGACATTGATGATGGATTACTATGGATTATATAAATGCCTCTAAAAAGATAACAAATGTTTCTTTAACTTTTTATCTGAAGAAAAAAAAAACAACATAAATCTGAAGCCTTTTGAATAAAGGCTTGCAGTAATAATCAACTATTACATCTTGAGCTTTAGAAAGTTTGTGTGTGGTATCTTTCTGTGCAATTTCCAAATTATTCAGAAATAGAATAGGAACAGTTTGTGATTCAAATGCTTTCTTCTCCAGGACTCACTAGCTAGTTGTTTATTTCATCTACCTGTCATTTATTGCATAGCAGGTTGTATATAAACAGTCTATCAAAGCCTATATGCAACATTGTATATTGGTCACCATTACTTAATAGTTCAGTTTAAGGATACTCACATTAAATGTACAAGAGTGGACAGACAGTTCAGTCTGTTGCCGATGGTGTCAAGGTTGACAGACACACCTCACATTTATGCCTCAAGATCTCAGACTGTTAAAATGTCAGAATAATTCACAGTTAGAGTACCCCTGTCTGCCAAACTCTATGTAGTTGCAGTCAGCATGACTTTGTTTTATTTAATTCACACTAAAAAAGACCTCATCAATTTTAAATAATTTTGTTCCTCACTAGGAAAAAGTAAGTAGTCATAGGCAAGGAAACCTTTTGTAAGCATGCAAGAAAATATTGGCGTAGACTGCTGCTGGCTAACAACACTGAAGTTTGTGTCTGTTTTGTAGCTTCCCTAGAAGGATTGAACTGTTTTTGTTATTTGTTCTGAAATGCATTTGAAATTTGCCTCAACATTTTGAGAACCACAGAATAAACTGAAGTGGACAAAAGTAAGCAAAAAATGAGTGCAAGAGGCTATTTATATTGCATTTAAAATACTTCTGAAGATAGAACCTGTATCTGGGATTGACACTAAGTTCAATTTAACAATGTTCCAGCTGCAAGTTGAAAAACCAGTGGGATGTGGTAATATCGCTGTTGATGACAAACTTGATACTATTATCAATACAAGATACTAAGTGTACTTCAATGCATTTAATGCAATCAAACACTAAACTAAATGGAGATTGTATAGTACTATGTGTAAAAGATTTAATGAAACACAATATTGGAAGCTTGAAAAGTTTAAAACTGCAGTGTCCAAAACATTCTAAGCCGCCATATTGAACTTTGAAGTCAGGGTTGGTGAGAAACCTCTGACCTAACACTTCGCAGTGTTGATTTCAAAGGACTTTCTAGTTATTTTTCCAATTTGCACCTTGAAAATTTTGACTTCTGACTAAAGATGTTTTTCAAAATTAAACCCCCTTTTTCAGTTAAACATACAGTCATAAGTTCAATAAGAACTTTGGTTTTCCCCTCTTTTGTATTGTCTTTGTTATGTTTTGTGGTCTTAAAAATGTTGTTAATATGTCGCCTGGTTTTTGTGACTTCAGTAACATTTATGCTCTTGTCTTGTGAGCTTAATGCATATGCACTCCCCAACTCAATAATTAAAATAATAGTAGGATTCTTGAACTAGAAAACTGGCGGCAGAAAGTCCTGATTGGACATATTTAAATTTTTCTCACTCTACATAAACGGCAAATGCAGGAAATGGTGAAAAAGCTTCCAGACAGTAAAATGGATTATTTGCTAGTTGGAACTGTGCTGTATTTGCACACAATGTGCTAACGTTTCAGCGATAGCCAGTGGTTATCTTTCTGCAAAAAATATTGCTTGAACACACAAACACAATCACACACATCTATACACAAATAGATGGCGACACTGATCTCTGCTGGCGGGTACCACCATTCCAAGGCAAGGTCAGTGCTGCCCGCTGTCCTGCTGAGTTCAAAAGCTTCTCAGACTGTCTTTCATTTGTTCTCTTTCTAATGTATCTCGTTCTATTTTTGATAATTGTTTTATATCATATGCTACATAATTATATCAGTAGGTATAATATTTAAACAAAATGTTACTTAAACTCTGTTTGAACCCCAAATCAGGTTGCTGTAAACTGGTCTGTCTGGTTTTATTTCAAGCCATGTTTTTATTAAACGAGGAATGACTCCAACCAGACCGCAGGGACTTACTGGCCTACTAATTGCTGCCTACGCACACATACATTTAGATACTTGTTTATCCAAACACAGTCATACATTAAAAAATAGGGAAAACAAATCAGACTCGCACAATAATGTATCATACTGTTCTGACCTTAATCTGGGCTGCTGCTGGCTGCCTAATGTCAGAACACTTTGTTTGTGTACACAGCTATATGACAACTGTTTGAATGTGCCTGCAGTGATAAGCCCAGTGAGACTGCACCACTTTTCCAACATGGAAATGTGAAACATTACACATTACCTTGTGTTTCTCTTAATCAATGCCTGAGGGACCTAATGCACTTGGAGATAAACTATCCAGAACCCCAGAAATCATTATTTCTTTTTCACTCAAACAAATTCTGACAATGCAGTGGTCTTCAGAGTGCTCTCAGGTTCAAGGTCCATCTAAATGCCACATTAATTAGTATAACAAAAGATTTATTCATAATGAAGCCTGTCTAAAATAGATAAGGTTTTGCATAACATATTTAGTCTCTTCACATCCAAAATAACTGGAGGTCATTCCATCAGCGATGAAGGAAAATAGTTTGTTTGCCAACAAGAAAAACTGAACAATTATTTCCTTTCTGCAGTCAAGACATTTATTATTTTAACCCTTTAAATGATCTATTCATTGTTGTTGTCTTGTCTGAGATTGGGTCCCAGAGGTAGCAGGCCCTAGAGGGAAACCCTAATTACCCTCTCCCCAGCAACACCCTCCACCACATTCAGGGGGACCCTATGGATGTTCATAGACCAGAAAAGGATATGCAGTCCATCCAGCTAGTTCTGGGTGTGCCCTGAAATTCCTGCTCATGGTATGTGCTCAGTGAACCTTCAAAGGACGGTGTGCAGCAGGTACCCTGATCAGAAGTAAACGTGCTAAAGTGATCACAAATATAGTTGAGGTCTATATGATATCAGGGAGACATGTGATATGTAATAATGCTGGTGAGTGTTGCAATGACGATACGAATTGCATTGAGACAGTGTTATTGTCTCTGCTTTAAACTATGACCTTTAGATAGACTGCATGTTTCTGTATATTACATGATAGACAATAGGTACTGAGCCACAGAGGCAAAGATGAAGGCTCAATATACCTTCAAATCACTCTGCATACAGTGCAAATGAAGGAAAGGGTGGTATGGTGGGCTTCTATTCATTGCTGCCCAATGCTGGCATGAACAGAAGGTCCTGCACACTTGGACATCTCTCTCTCAACGACGCGCACAAACAAACACACACAAATCCAGGCATGCCCCTTAATAACCTCTCCATTCAGTGAATGTGCTCCCACGTCTGGGTTCTGGCTTCAGTCACAGTGAAAATTAAATCCTTTAGAAATCCTGTAGCTACTTGCCAAAAAAACACAAATGGCGCATGAATGTAAGTGTACCTACGTCTTGGAGACTATCCTGTTAAATATGTGTACTTTCGAATGCATGCATACATTTTGACTTTTACAACAAATTTCGACCTTCTGAGCATTTAGAACTTTTTGCTGCTCTCTTCATATCAACTCGGTTACTGTGCAGTCAACTTGCACTGTGTTGATTGCGTGCTGCTTTAAAAGGCAAAAATTATTAAAATGAATTGAGCAAGTTTTTATTAATCAGGCTTACCTCATGGGTACCATATACAGTGCACTTACCAGGGAATGCATATTACTACTGCCAATGTGTTCTAGTGAGTGACCAGGCACATGCTGTGTGTTTATTATAGCAAGAAGCTGAAGAAAAATTTGACTGAAGGGCTCAAGTAGAACAAAGCTTTCTTTAAACTTTTGTTTAAGCTGTTTTGTATTGCATTAGCATCTAAGGATTTTTTGTAAAGATTAAATGTAAAGACTTAATTTTAATTCCATTTTCCCTTATCTTTGATTAAAGGATAAATAAGGATTTAAAATAAAAGCTTTTTCAGCTTTTTGGGGGTTATCCCAACACAAAAGGGTTATCCAACATTCTATTGCGGTATATGTTTTTAAATCAAATCTAAGTAGCAGATTTGCCAAAAAACATTTAGTTACAGTTTTGTTTACAAAAAAGAGACCCAGAAGAGAATTTAAGAGGAAATCAAAGACAAACAAGGATAGTAGTTACCAAAGCTTTCTTGTTCCTTGTCCTTGCATACTAGAGTAGAAAGAGTGACTTCCTCATAGCCATGTGGTTGCAGGCGATTTTATAGTAGAAAAGCTGGTTGAATCGCCACTCTAATCAATAAGCCATTAGCAACCAAAGAAGCAGCTGTTGTCAACGTTTGTCCCGGAGACCTTGCTTTCACCCTGACTGGCGGAGTTTCCCTTTGCTAACTCACATCTGTAATGCAGTCGTGTCATCTTCTCAGACAGGTGGACTTTTGCACCCCAGCTTGCTTAGAGCTTTGTTCTGGTTGTTCCTTCTCAGATGCAGTTTTGCAAACATGGCAGTGAGTCGTGAAATGAGATTTCTCTGCTATCATTACTGGACCGAGCAAGAAAGTCACATCTCAGTCTGTGGAAATGCCTCACTGCTTCTCCCCTGTTTGCTGCTTCCCAGTGCAGGCATGTCTAACCATCACTAAGACAGATCGATAGGGCTGAGCTCTGTAAGCTGCCTGCCGCCACTACAGGAAATATTGTATGGTGTAATGAGATGGAGATATTAAGCGGTTAAAGAGGCTGGGTTTAAGATAAGCAGTACTAGGACGTGATTAGTGTAATAAAGAAAAGGCTTTGTTTGCATACATTTTACAGCTGGTTAAAAGGCTGCTAGACAGAATAAGGGCATCAGAGAGCACAATACTCTCTCCTGTAATTTTCTCTGAGCAGTGACTTTACCAGATTTCTGCTGATCTGTAATGACTGGCATATTGACCTGGACTGTATTTCAGTCTTTTTAACCTAAATAAAAAAAAAAAAAACATTTTTGGAGCAATACAATCTAATATAAAAAAGATGGAACATAAATAAATTACAGTCAGCCCTTGTATTGTCTTACAAAGTGGATAAGTAATTGTAAGCATTTGGAGCCACAACTCTCTGAAAAACAGGTAATGAGTGCCATATACAAATGATGACGTGTAATCTGGATCCACAGTGTCTGATGGACTGTCGCACATAGAACACAGACTGTTTCCTTGTTTAAACAAAAACATTTTAGTTGGAATAGGTCAAATATGGTAGATGTGTAGCCACTTATTGGCAAGGCTGAAAAAGTGATGGAGCAAACACATCTGCTACTGAGATCATCTTTGCAGAAAATGTGGTCAAGCTCCATTAAAGGGAACAGGTGCATATGGTGGGTTTCTCCTCACCCACCAGTGTTTCTCAGTTGTCAGCACCTTTTGCCCCAAAATTATCAAACCATTGGGATTTAGGATTTAGAGGAAGAAACAACCCAGATGTGGGTAAAGAGGACACAACACATTTCCTGCCGTGGCTACAACTAATTGCTCAAGCATGGAGTAAACAGCGGCACCACCGAGGCAACTGCGGATTTTGTTTGTGAGTATAAAGTTTATCTAGTCAGTAAATGCTATCTTTGAGAGTGTTTTTTACTACTTTTGCTACTACTTTTATTTTTTTCTTTATACATTACTGTAGCTGTTAAAAATAAATCATGGATTGATTTTGAGGAGAAAGGGCTTGTACAACCACTGCAAGACTCACTAACATCAGAGTAACAAAGCTGGTCAGACCCAGAGCAGAAATTACAACGCCTATCTGGATTCTGCCAGGCTTTCAGTGTTTTGAATTACAGTGGTTGTGACAAAATGCCATTTGCAACTGTGGTCATTTACAGGCAGACTGGGTTCTCCACAGTGTTTTTGTTCAGTTTGTTAGGTCTCCAAGCTGCTGTTCTGCAAGGACAGTTCTTCCTGATAAATTGGCAAATAAATCTTCACTTTATGAACCCAAATTTGTGATGGATACTTTGATATCACTACTTTTGCGCTGAGTGGATGTCGGTTATCCATCGATTCCTAAGTTTGGCATTCCAGATGTAATACCATCCCTTTTCAACATCTTTCATTTGCATTCTGGGGTTTTTTTTTTTTTTTGATCACACTTTTTAACGTGTCATCACTATAGCCATTGAGATGAATAAAACTATCGTAAGCCAAAGCCTGGTCCACAATTAAAACATAAAAACTTGAAAATGAAGATTTAAATGCTTAGAATAAAATCACAAAACTGCTATTGAGTCTGTATGTTTCACAAAAGTCACACATTATCTTTCTATTCCTTTTTATAGAAAGCTAAGTGATGAGCATTGTTAAGGGGGATGTTTGACATTCTGTAATGTAGTTTTCTGAAGGATTGTGTTGGGTCCCCCAAGGAACAGTAAAAATCACCATGTAGCCCTGAGTGGATTATTTTAAAGTCAAATTTAATCAGCCCGGAACGTCAGGAATAGATCGTTTGATCAGTCAAATCACACCTTTGTTGTCTCTTTTTGTGCAGGATGAAAGAAACAAAAACATTTTGGATAATTTAGCAGGATTCCCCGTATACACATCTATTTGCCAGGGGGCATGTTTTGACATCAAAGGCTCAGCTGCCAGCCTTGAAGGCTTTACAGTGATGGCAGATGATGATGGATTGAATGACTTCCAAAATCTGATCAAAGATCAAGCCTCACACTTGATGTTTTTTTTTTCAGTTTTCAAACTATTAAAAGTTTATAAAGGCTCACAGTTTGTTTGTTGGGACAGGGGTGGGTTTAATCAGTAAAACAATTGAGTCTTTTTGTTAAAAATCATGAGCCTGAATAATTCAGTTTTTATCGCCATCTACTTAAAGCTTCTCTTTAAGGCTTATTGTATCTTCAGTTTTAGTTATTAATATCACTGTTCTTTCTCAAAACCCTGTAGCTTTGAAAATATTCATTCTTATAGCAGTGCTACTGTATCGGCTGCAGAGGTCAGAAAAGGCATTGTCCAGGTGGTGCCAGTTGCTTCCTGTTGCTCCCTGCAGAATAACAGGATGTGGTGCCACGCCAGCCATGCTGTTTCTCCAGAACTGGTAAACTCTCCTATAAACCCCCAGTGTTTTTGCCTGAGGAAGACAATCTATACGGGATTGGTCTTTGTTTAGCCATAAGCAGATTTTGAGCTTTTAGGTGAGGCTTCAATTGTCCAAGTTAACTGATTAATTGATAGTTTTAATACAATAGTGCTTTACATTTATTTGGCAGATAGATTTTGTACATAGCTAGTTACTCAATCATGTTCTGATTTCTTTATAAAAGCCAAGGCATCCTCAGCTAACATAGGGCCCACATTTATTGCCAGAAAAGTTGCCTTGCTGGTGGTTAAATCATAAATGAACTAAGTTGTTCATACTTCTGTATCATCTAAAAATCATCAGTCTGATGTTTGACCTGTGGAAAAATCCTTCACAGTAATAGGTTACCTTGCGGCATAGGCTAAACACTTTATTTGTCACTGAATATATATATATATATATAGTGTAATGCAATAACAGTATAAAAATCCATACAGTACGCAATATTTTAGGAAGCTACTGTACTTATGGTTAACAGAATAATAAACCATCTTTTTTTGCTTGACTGGGGAAAATGTTTGATCCCAGCCCCATTCACACTGTTATAGCATGCACTTGATGGTGTCACAATTTTTAGGGCCCCTTAGCTGTGGAGACAGACCATCGAACAGGCTCTCATGGTCTCCAAAACAATTTTAACATGACTGGATAGCGGCAAATTTGGAACACCTTCTTTCAATGTCAATGCAAGCATGACCATACTACACTCCTGGTGCTCGCCCAATAGGTCATTCTTTGGCTTGGAAGCACCATCTGTGTTTTCATTAGGCATTGTAGTTTAATCTCTCTGTTATGATAACAGCCAAATGTGACAGGAGCTGAACTTGCATTACCCATTCCCAACTTTGCATCAAATAAAACAATATAATCAGAAATGTTCAAGCTATCATCCTTGCAATAATGATGACATAGTTCTATGTTTCTTCACTTTAAAGCAATAGGTTTAAAAGATGTGTAGTGCAACACATGTCTCTTATAAAAGGAAGTTGACTGTAAATTTGGTAGATGGATAATGCACATACATAATCATATCATTCATTATTTTAATCTTTGTGTCTACAATGCAGAGAAGGTGTTTATTCATTGTTTTTGTTTTTTTTACATTTCCCTACTGTGTTTTTGCCTATTTGTGTATTTTGTATTTTCTGTGTACAAAGTGCATGGGCATTTTATAAGTTATTCCGCATTCTACGTATGTTTGCTCCTTGATTGATTTAGAAAGCAAAACAAGGAACTCATGCAGTTGCTTCAAAGAAGTCACAGCCTACTTATGTTTAAAGAGCAGCATAACAGGAAATGGACGAGACATCGCAGCTTATCTCAGGTGTTAATAATTTGTTTCTCTAGATCTCAGTTTTTTAGACGTTTTTCTTCAGGTTTTTTTTAAGAAAACAGAGGGAGTTGTATTTATTTATTTATTTGTTACTTTATTTTAGGTTTTCGCTTTGTATATTCTTTAAACCGTATTTCTAGCTGGCTATTCCAAATAGCCAATTCCTTTATTTCAATCAGGAATAATGACTCAATTTGTCCCAAAGGGCCGAAAGAGCCAAGCTTATCTCTGTGTTTGCCATTAAAGGTGCTTATTACCCCAAGAGCAGCCAACTATCATTAATACCTGTCGCACAACTATATTACCCGTTCACCTCCTAACCTTTCTTTCACCTCCTTTTCCATACGGTTTTGCACAGAAAAGACTGATCGACAAGCAGGCTACCTTTTTTGCTCCTCATTTATATTTTTTCTGAATTTGCTTGGAGGGAGCTTGCAATAGTTAATAAAATACAGGACTTCAGATGATTATATTGGCAGTCCCTGAGGTGGTATTTGGGACTGATTTACTACAGTAACCTTCTTGGCTATTTCTTCCTCCTATCTTCCATCTTTCATCATGTTCCTTCTTGTCCAGTGGTTGATATCTGTGAAAAGAGAAGATAGGATGGGGATTCATTATCTTCTCCTCCCGCTGCCTAATCCTGACTGGCTGATAATTGTAGTTACTTAACTAAGGTACCTTCTAACTTTTTCACAAAAAACTCCGGGTTTGTTTTTTTCATTTTGCTGGGATCATCAGTTCTGCGAGTAGTTATTGTTCTTTCTCATCTGGTCCCTTACATGTGCAGTTGACAGTCAGAAACGTTTTTCTTCAATGCACAACATCATTACACTTCTATGTTTTGCTGCCTTCTTTTGCATTACTTTGGCCTTTTTAGTCCTTTCGTAGCTTGCGCCGCATCTGAAGCTACATTCCACACAAGTTGTTTGCGCTTGCCTGCCAAAGGGAGGCTGGGTGATGTGTATGTCCGAGTGTCTGGTCTAAATGATGGGGAGGAGGCCTTTATAAAGCTTTTGGCCCCTGTTGGGGACAGAAAGGGGTACAGAATGGAGGACAGCATTAATCTTAAGAGTTCAAGCCTATAGTTGTCACCCTGCGCAGGTTGGGAGGGGTTGAGGAGGGCTAAGACTCTGACTTATAGGCTTCCTCTTTGAACAAAGGCCACCCCTGTTTGCTGCTTCGCAGTGTTTGGGGAAAAAAGCAAGGAATCCACAATTCAGCCCTACACATTGATTTGTCTGTTGTTGCATGTAACAGAAATTATGATTTTAAAAATCACAGTCTGTACTAAATACTCATTTGAATAAGTGTTGGGCCATGGTATATTCCCCGTCAGAGAGGAGTTTGAGACAAAGACAGAGACACAATAAGATGTTTTTAGCATCAATGCAAAGTTTAATGTTTAGAATGTAGTAGCAATTTTCAGTTTAAAAGTCATGTTTGTATTGGCCGCCTCATCATGGGTGAGGATGATGATGACAATATTGGAGCATGTCTCAAACGGTGACACATAATTACCCAGGATTTCAGTTGAAATTTCTAAACGATTTAAACTGAATTTATTTTTTAGAAAAGAGTCAATCAATCAGTTAGAAATTAAACTTGGCATGTTTTTCCTCTGCTCTGATCAGTGATCAACAGGTCAAATACTAAAATGTTTTCGGTTTGTAAATGCAACAACCAACAGCATGTGCTATGAGGCACTATTTTTTGGGTTTCCTAAAATATCCCTGCAATATCTGTTAAATTCAAAACTACTATTCCTACCAAAGAACCTGCGCACAATTTGTTTTTCTAAATTATGTTTAGTTTTAATTTTGTCACTTTTTAAAAATGTGTCAATATATATTAATAAACATTAGCATGAAATTAGAGCCATGTGGTTAATTTCCATCATTGGCAAGTAGGTCTCAAGAGAGTTATGTTATGGCCCTTAGAAAAAAATTGAATTGTTCAAAGTCAGAATTGTTCAAATCAGGCAAATCACTTCCCATACCAAACCAGAAATCTTTATTGGCCAGAAAAGGTTAATTAGTGCATCTCTCATATTGTTTTGAACATTGTTATCTATACTGCAGCATTTTGCACAAAAATAAATAAGCTTTCTTTTTTATCTTAAACTGTTTTTTTGAAATTAGGTGCTTCATAAAAAATGGCTAAATCTGAAATTGGTTCCTGCTTATAGTTGTGGAAAAAGCCGGTCAGAGCTCTTTGTAAAATGACTGATGACCTAAAAGAAACTAAAGAATTTCACCAACTGAATGGTCTGTTTTGTTCAGGGATTTAATGCCATAATGTAGTGGCAATCTGGTAAATTAGTTATTGAATACATTTAAATGAATTTAATCTTAATGTTTGTATTAGCTAGAAGATTTTCCATTCCACAAAGCAAAAACATGCCTGTGAATCAGATTTTTTGTCTAACTGTCGTCGTTTGATGTCATTTAGACAACCAATACTGTCATTATTGGGCAGCTTTTGGGAAGAAAGATACAGTCGAGGAATACATTTTAGTGAATATGGGAATGAAAGAATGGAGGGATCAGCTCCAGTATGTCAGTGAAGGGATTATTCTCCTTTCCCTTAAATCAAATTCCATTTCTGTTCCGCCTTCATTGGGTTTGGACGCTCCCTATGGCCTCTCACACCTCCTACTAATGCAATTAAGATCTCTAAGCTTTTCCCAGGAATTTAAAGGGCTGAAGACGGATTCTTCCATGCTTCACTGAAGTTGGGGAGATCTCTGTGTGTTCTTGTTTGTGAGTGAAGATGGATTGATGGAGGGTGGAGCAAAGGAAGCTAATAACAGGCATCTCCCTGCCCCCTCTCCATTCAAACTATTTTTCACAACCCGACTGGAAGAAAGGGTTTGAGCTGTATTTTACCCCCTGATACACGTACACACTCGGTCATTTTGCTGCCACGGAAATGCCTTTGTTGAAGACACAGAATGGAGTCAGAGTGGTTTTTTGAACCAAATATCAGCTATTTAAGCTTTCTCTCTAAACCATTTCAAAGTCATCTGGCTGTCTTTGAAGCAGAATGGGTTTTATTTTTCTCAACTAAACCTTTTATTAGAGAACTAAAGCAAATCTGTCACATCTTTTGCATGGTGTTTTACTTAATTTTTTTCAGTTTAATTTTTATTCAAACTTAGCATTCTGCTGCAGGTTCTGATGACTGATGCTTCAGTAATTGAAAGTGAATAAAGAGGCAATGAGGTCTAACGAGCTACCTTCCCTCAGATCCAGAAGAGCAGAGAAATACGGTGGTGATGTATTAATTACATACTCACAACTGTTGATTTCCTGTACAGTGCGACAAAATGAAACAATGTTTAGCTTTTTATCATATTTTTTCCTCTTTGTTGTGTCTAAATTTGTACATTTCAATTTTTGAATATAATTAAGATTTTTGTAGTTGATGATATTTTAATCGCTTGATTGTATCTCAAAGTGATTGTATTGCTAAGGTACTGTTGTCATTTTTATTGATTCTATCTACATTATCTAGCTATCTATTTAGCCATGGAACTCCATAACTTTTACTTCACATTGTGCCCGGCTTATGGTCAGAGTCGCAGTCACATTTCATTTGTTGCTGTTTTTCCTGCTCAGTGATCTGACCCAGTTTTATTACAACCAGCGGTGTGGGTTGTGTTGTGTACTCAGCATTGGTGTGAGCATTGTCTGAGAATTGTGGTGGGCTGCAACTGGGAGAATAATTGACTTTTCACAGATGCAGTTTCATGCAGATACAACTGAACTACCGGCCATCATAAAGGTTGGGGTGATATTAGGTTCCAATCAAATGAGGACAGGACTGTATGAGCCACTTGTCAAAGTGAATATTATCCTTTAGCTAAAGGTGCAGCCAATTTGTGTCCTTGTGGCTTAGAGGTTTATGGTTCTCTACAGATATACAGGGGTTGGACAATGAAACTGAAACACCTGTCATTTTAGTGTGGGAGGTTTCATGGCTAAATTGGACCAGCCTGGTAGCCAGTCTTCATTGATTGCACATTGCACCAGTAAGAGCAGAGTGTGAAGGTTCAATTAGCAGGGTAAGAGCACAGTTTTGCTCAAAATATTGAAATGCACACAACATTATGGGTGACATACCAGAGTTCAAAAGAGGACAAATTGTTGGTGCACGTCTTGCTGGCGCATCTGTGACCAAGACAGCAAGTCTTTGTGATGTATCAAGAGCCACGGTATCCAGGGTAATGTCAGCATACCACCAAGAAGGACGAACCACATCCAACAGGATTAACTGTGGATGCAAGAGGAAGCTGTCTGAAAGGGATGTTCGGGTGCTAACCCGGATTGTATCCAAAAAACATAAAACCACGACTGCCCAAATCACAGCAGAATTAAATGTGCACCTCAACTCTCCTGTTTCCACCAGAACTGTCCATAGGGAGCTCCGCAGGGTCAATATACACGGCCAGGCTGCTATAGCCAAACCTTTGGTCACTCATGCCAATGCCAAACGTCGGTTTCAATGGTGCAAGGAGGACAAATCTTGGGCTGTGGACAATGTGAAACATGTATTGTACTCTGATGAGTCCACCTTTACTGTTTTCCCTACATCCGGGAGAGTTATGGTGTGGAGAAGCCCTAAAGAAGCATACCACCCAGACTGTTGCATGCCCAGAGTGAAGTATGGGGGTGGATCAGTGATGGTTTGGGCTACCATATCATGGCATTCCCTTGGCCCAATACTTGTGCTAGATGGGCGCGTCACTGCCAAGGACTACAGAACCATTCTTGAGGACCATGTGCATCCAATGGTTCAAACATTGCATCCTGAAGGTGGTGCCGTGTATCAGGATGACAATGCACCAATACACACAGCAAGACTGGTGAAAGATTGGTTTGATGAACATGAAAGTGAAATTGAACATCTCCCATGGCCTGCACAGTCACCAGATCTAAATATTATTGAGCCACTTTGGGGTGTTTTGGAGGAGCGAGTCAGGAAACATTTTCCTCCACCAGTATCACGTAGTGACCTGGCCACTATCCTGCAAGCAGAATGGCTTACAATCCCTCTGACCACTGTGCAGGACATGTATATGTCATTCCCAAGACGAATTGATGCTGTATTGGCCGCAAAAGGAGGCCCTACACCATACTAATAAATTATTGTGGTCTAAAACCAGGTGTTTCAGTTTCATTGTCCAACCCCTGTAAGTACAGCACTTAAAATATATTTTTCTAGCCTTGCTGCCATAAGCGGTCATTAGCTATTTCTATTAGAAGCAGATACGATGTCAAGCCAAGCGTGAGATAGCAGGGGTTGTAAAACACACTTTTACCCTTATTTTAAAGCAAATATGAAATTGTTAGTCTGCATATCAAACTACTTACTAGCTGTTGGTGCCACTAGCGTTACTAAAACAGCTGCCTCTGTGTGTATTCCCCAGAGAATGTAAATTTTCAAAAGTCTGTCATAGTTTCCAAATCCAGCATGTTTCATGATGCTGAAAACTCAAAACAACAAAACAGACCAACTTTGCTGTACGCCGTTTAGCCTTCCTGTTTTCTACTGAAAGTCTCACTCTCTCTCACCCTCTCTTTAAGCCTAAACCAACCGCAGACGTGTCTCAAATATATATTCTTTTTAAGTAGCATGTTACATGTCTACTCTGCAAGTGATTTCAGTTAAACACATTGCTGATAATGAGCCATGCTAACCCTGACTCTTCTAGCATTTGCAGCTTCCAAACTGGAAATTTATTGTAATGTAATTTGTTAGCACTTACATATTATGGGTTGACTTTTTCCGAAGTTTCTGAGGAGTTCGTTGCTGCTCAAGGCCATAGCTGAAAATTTCCGATTCCAGTCACCATTTCTCTGTGCATCTCTACTGACATTGATTGAAATAGGCTCCTCCAAAGTCTTTTTCTGCACATATGGTACCGTGTGATCAATATTTTTTTAATTAGGTTGTAGTTTAATTCAATCTGTATTTACTACGAAATGTTTTTAATTTAAGCTGTTTCTTTTGAGCTTTTGTATCAATGCCTAATTTTGAACCAGTTCTTTGCAGCTTAACAACAGAAGGAGCAACATATTTTTAATGACACCTTGGATGCAGGACTATTGTTACATACCATCTGAAACATTATGACCACCATTTTTAGAGCAAACAGGGTGCTGTCTGTTACCTCAAAATTCTTTTAAAATAGAGTTTCAACCTTGGATGTGAACACAAACGACTGTCTTGAAAAGAATCAGTCCTAAAGAGCTTCATTATAAGACATATGCTTCCACAAACCTCATTTCTCATTTAGTTTTTTCTTCCCTTTATGACAATCGTTCAATAATTCAAACCCCTGTCCCCCCTCTTCTCCACCCCTTGGCTTGTCTCTGTTTGATTTAAAGATGCTATGCTCAGTGCCCTGCTGGTGAGCTGCAGTTCCATAGCCTCTCTTAGAGTGCTTTTGGTAGTAGTGGGGGAAATCAACTGTGGAAGAGCTGTAAATTATTCCTCTGGAGGCCTAAAGGGGTGCAGCCTATACCTCGCCTACATTCACCACACCTTTATGAAGGCCCAGTCATCTCCTGTGGACCCCTTATCCGTCAGGCCTTAAATGCCCCGGTCAGGCAATAACAAAGACATAGACCACAAATTGACTTTTTAGTGTGCGGCGAACGAAAGAAGATGGACAGATGGGAAAAGGGGACAAGAAGACTGGAAGGGGCTTGCAAGACGAAGTGGAGGAATTAGAAAGTTCCAAGTTAACATTCAGAAACACACATCTCTATTATGTGTTAAATGCATTTAAGGATTCAGTAGCATTGTTTTCTGAGAAAAATATAACAATTTGGTCTTATTTCACTGTAATAAAGTCAAACTGGAACCCTTACTTATATTGCATTTTATTCCGTTAATAAGATCAGATTTATTCAAAAACATTTTAATAAGAATAACATTGGTCAGTATCAGAGCCTGTGGACTTAAAATAAAATCATTTACTTAAAATAACAGAAATAAAAAATACATTGGCATGATAATGCTATATAAATTGTTTTGACCAGCAATAATGAGACTTTATGGACAGCTACTAGACAGGAAATAGGCAGAGAGAGAAGGGGGAAGACATATAGCAAAGGTCTCAATGTTGGGAATTGAACCCAGCCGGCTGCATACCATGGCCTCTGTATAAGGGGCACCCGCTGTACCTCTACATCACGCAATGCCCCGTTCAACTGGTTTTAACACAAAAAATTAATCAGCCAATCAAATGGCATCATTTCTATAAATAAAGGCATGGTGAAGATGGCTGGCTCAAGTTTGAATTGAGTAAAAGAATGGGTAAGATGGTCAGAAAAAGATAAGATATCCAACTAGCGTCCGTTCAGGGGAAGGGAAAATTTATTTATTTCAAAGGTCATGTGAGAATTGGCAGGCTGGTTTGAGAGAGTAGACAAGCAACAATAGCTCACACAGCCACTGGTTACAACCAAGGAATACCATCTCTGAAAGCACAACATGGGAAACCTTAGAGCAGAGTTAGACAATATTAGACAATTAGACAAAGGTTCAATTATTCTTGATTTCAACTACCAGGGGGTCAGAATTTGGCATCAAACATGAAAGGGTGCACCCATCCTGCCTTGTTTCAACAATTCAGGCTGGTGGTGGTGGTATATAATGATGTGAGGGTTGTTTTCTTGGCATACTTTTGGCATATTAAGCATTGTTTAAGCACCACAGCCTACCTGAGTTTTGGTGGTGACCATGTCCATCCCTTTATGACCACTACATACCCATCTTCTTACTACTTTCAGCAAAATACTATTAGAGTGCATTCTAATGGTTTAATTATTGCCAATAGTTTATTGTCACAAAGTGTAAATAACCTCAAACTGGTCTCTTGAACACGTTTGAGAGAATGGATGAATCAGTGTATAGAATCTCACTAAAGTTTACACATATTGTATGGGTAGCATCAGCATGTATTAAAAATCACATTAGTCTCATTACATGAAATATTCTCATCTTTAACTATCTGTCTGTCTGAAGGGTAAATTATCTTTGTCAGGGAGCATAAATTACACACTTAATAAGGGAATGAGCAAAGTATGATACGAAAAAGTATTTATTCTCTGAATCATATTGAGTAATCACATCTGGTCACTGAACAGGCAGATAATGAAACCATTTGTAATCTCACAAATACGGATTAAATAAATAAATAAAAACAAGTGAAGATGCTACAATGATGAGTTCACTGTACTCCATTTGCCTCCAGAATCACTAGGTCTTAGTCCAGTTCTCTTTTGAATTTGGTGGAATAGGAGATTAGCATTGTTGATGTGCAGCCAGCAAATCTGCCATAAATGTGATGCTATCATGTCAGTAAGGATCCAAATATCTGAGGAAAGATTCCGACACCTTGTTCTATTAATTTCACGAAGAATACAAACAGTTATAAAAGCAATGGATGATCCAAACGGTAGAAGCAGGGTATACCTAATAAAGTGGCCAATGAAACATTGGAGTACTGTAGTGTTTTGCTCACTCATTTTCTTTTCTTGGAAAGAAACCATGTAAATCTAAGATCTAGCCAAGTTTTTGGGTGGTCAAATGGGCTCAAGCGACCCCTCTGGTGATTGGCACAAGCTGTACAGAACACAGATAGTCACTCCAGTCCATACTGAAGTAACAAAACCCCACGCAAAACCCCATAATCACTTTCTAAAGAGGTGCTTTTCAGACATTCTCATTTTGTGAGTTTTTACCAGTTTTTCTTTCAGACAGCACTTGAACCCATTGAATTCAGTAGATTACCGAATAACAGTACTTTTGTGAGCTTAAATTTGAGCATTTTAGACAATCTTCGTCCGAAGTCAAAAGTCAAGAGCAAAGAGCATATGGGAAAAAAGAGGAAAATAAAGACAGTGCTACCTAAAATATTAAAGGTATCTCTTGTAAATATACAGTATACAAAATAGGCTGTGCAACCACTTTCTCTTGTTATCTCCCTTTCCCACACAGACACACCGCTCTGCCTCACCTGTAGGAGCCTCTGGGATGAGACTGATGAGGTCTAAATACCCCTCTGGCAGGGATGTCTTCGATGGCTGTAGTCCAGCCTCCTTTATGCAGGGCTCATCGCAAGCTTCCCTCTGGGAGGCCGAAACCAAAAAACAGCTAGAGGAAAGAAAGCTGCACTCACAGTAGTGTTAGTGTATGAGTTTTTTGAATACTCAGTTTGTGTGTAAACCAACTGTGTAAGGTGTACATGTGTGCGTATGTGTGCTTACCTTGCTCTTTATCTAAAATGTGCCAATTTCTCTGGTGCAAGAGGACAGAGGATGTGAGTTTTGCTGACAGTTCTCGCCAAACAGGCAGGGCTTTCATTTTGTTCACTGGAAGCCTAGTGCGAAAGTTTGATGAAGAGCAATTTGCATCTCTGGATGACTATGAAGAGGTTGGCTTTGTTCTATGCCACCGAAAAAGCCAAGTCCACACGCTGCTGGCCCCAAAAACCTGCCCACCCCATCACCAAGTGGCACCCACGCTTTGCTCCTTCTTCTCTGCCCTCCTGGCACCACTCTATTTCCGCAGTCTGGTATTGTGCTGTGAGGCCAAGAGCACCTGCTAGAAGTTTTTTTTTTTTTTTTATCTAGCCTCAATTTGGTTTTGAAAGTGATCCAAAAGCAACCCAGAACCTCTGGATGCACGTGCCTAAAATTGGATATATAGGTGAAGAAAGAGACAACAGTGTTAAAGTATATCAAACCAGGTTGGTCTGTGGAGAACAAAATCATTCTTTCAACTGAATGGAGAAACTTGCATAATATGTATAATAAAGCTCGTAGAGACATTTGCTTACTCTGTTATCCTCAAACTGTTTTCTGTTACTAGCTTTAAAAAAAAAAAAAGTTATAAAACAGTTAATGAACGGGGAAGACATTAGATGCGGTGGCCCAGGGGAAAGACAGTGTGCTTTAGGATTTGAATGTGTGTGTGTGTGTGTGTGTGTGTGTGTGTTTGTGTGTTTGTGTGTGTGTGTGTGTGTGTGATAATAGGGATAAGAAGCAAGTGTCTGGTCTGTATTTGTATTCTGGTGGCCAGGGGTATCCGTGGATACACCTAGGTGACTGGGAAGCATGCAGAAGGAAGAAGCTTGAGAGCAGTTATTTTTTCACCGTGGCCCTGATACCCACGATGATTAAAAGAGCCTCTCAGTTCTAGGTAACTTTAGGTCATTTCTGTTGAAAGCATACTTGTTTATAGCTTTATCTTGAATGGTTTGTTGTGTGACTTATATGCAATTCTTAACTATGTTTCTGTAAAAAATCTTTTTGATGTATTTTTAATTTAAATAGATATAGTATGTGAAATCACAGACATAACAACTATGACATGCTTGCAAACTATGTGATGATGATTTTGTGTTAATTTTCATATTTAAATTTTTTAAAGATACAGCTTCTTTCAAACTATCTTAACTATGTGTTTATATCTTCATGAATATTCATAAGCAACTACATAACAAGCTAAACTTTTTGGAGCGACATCAAAGCATACTTATGGCATCTTAAAACTATTTTAATTTCTAAATATTGGGTCCAGCAAAAGATTTTTTATTCTTTATCATCACCTTGTTTTTAAGGTTCTAAAAAGAGCTGATCCAGCGTACATGATGCAAGCCTTTCTATTGGGCACCAACTTGAGGATTACTGCCTTAGATGATGTGTGTTTTTTTTTTGTTCACTGTCTTGCTCTTTATATTGAATTGAAGTTCTGCCTGATGAGCTATAAACATTACCCAAGCTAAATTTCTGATAGGTATCAACATCGTATCATGTGTCGATCTATTGATTTATCTGTAAATCTCTTCACATATGGTCATTTGACTAAACTAACCTAACATGACTCCGAGAATCCTCTCTGTTTAAAGTTGAGATGTCATCAGATTAAACCTGAAAGACAAGCTCCTTTAACCCACTCACAGAGTAAGATGATTCATTACTCAATGACTCCCACCACCTCTCCCTCTGTCCGTTCTCCTTATATTCTAAACTCAAGAGCTTAGTCATTGTTGAACTTCATTCATGTGGGTGATGATGACGGGATATGTTGGCCTTGAAGGGATTAGCAGGGAAAATATGATTACTCAGACAGTGTCAGCTGGCTTGAGACAGTGCTGGAGCACTAAAAGATGAAGCTCTGTCATTATTGGGCTACACTTGGAAATCTACCTATGGCCCTGTTGTGGTGTGATGCAAACTTCTTAAACATTCTTCAAAAGATAGCAGTGATGAAAAATAAAAAAATTGAGAGTTGATAACATTTACATATTGATAAAAGAATTTGTAATGTAGTTTCCCAGAAAACTACAGTTTCTCACAAGACCAATAATAAAAAAGTCATATTATGCCGTTTTCTAACAGGCAGTCAATGACTCCCTTGACAAAGGGTAAGCCACAAAAGGTCATTGCTAAAAGAGCTGATTGTTCTGTGTTGTATTCAATTATCTTAATGGGAAGTTATGGGGAAGAAAAAACTGTGAAAAAAAAAGGTCCAAACCTGGTCAGGCTAGCTAAGTAAGCACAGTGTTAACACCCTCATTAAATTAGATATTGGTGCTGTGTAGGCATGACACGGTCATAGCATAACATTTCTTTATTAAAAAATCTTTCTTTGTTCTTATGAAACTTGTAATTTTCTTAAAGTGAATTTTGGGTTTTCATCAGCTGTAAGCCATTTCTTATGCTTTATGTAATCATTGTAAATCAAGCTTAATTTTTTATTGAATTTCTAAACTAAATTAACTTTTCAATTAAATTCTAAATTATTGAGATGCACCATTTTTTTTTCAGATTTATTCCTTGCTCAAATATATGCAAATAATAATTCTGAGCAAACTGCGAAAAAGGTTTAATATATGGATCAACATTTATTCTTCCAGAAATGTTTCCTTTCTGTAAACATTCTAACATGTGCAACTGGCATAACAGAGTCCAGTTGCCTTTTGGTCCAGACTTTGTGCGTACAGCCTTGAAGGGGCAAAGAATAGGGCCAATTAATGCAATCATTGTTTCTTTCAAAGATAACACTCTTTTTAATAGTAACAGGCTCCTAACAAATGCTCCTAACTCATTCATTTGTTTAAAATGTCCACAAATAGTAGTTAAATACTAGTTTTCTGTTCCATGAAAAGGGAGATGCATTAACAAATATTTAAGCTTTAAATCTGTTGATAAACATAATATTAAACATACAATTAGCAGATGTTGTGTTAAAATGAGGACTATCCCACTGGGTATTTCCGCAATGTTGTTATTGACCATTCGGTCATTTATTTAAAAAAAATTTTTTTTTTTATCAGGTTAAAATAACAATGGAGACAAAAAGGGAGACCCGGCAATTTTCCAATGGAAAATAGAGAATAGGGACAAGGATGGTGGAAGGAGAAGAGCATAAATGTAACAGGAAATAATGAAGCGTGACCGGACAAACAAAGAAGAAGATGGTGTGTGCTGTCATGTGGTTTGTTTTGCAGAGAGAGAAACAGAACACAGAGAGGGGTGGGGTCAGCATCTGACAAAAAGTATGATAATCGCCTTCTGCCATCACTTCTGGGGGGCTCAAAGCAATTAAAAGCAGTATGATGGAACCTTCTTCTTCTTTTTTTCTGAGGCTAAAATAAACCTGTAAAAATACTAAAATTCTAAAATGTAAAACCTGTATTGTGATTTTCAAGTCACACAGACACAAAAAGATGCTCCTGTTGACCTTTGTGGGGCTCTTTGTTGCTTCCAAGCTCAAGGCATTTGGAATTTTAATTATTTTTCTTTTACAACATCAACAGTGGGAATTTGTCCCTCTCTTTTGTCCGTGGATGCTCGGCAGTTTTCATTAGAATCCCCTCTTCCTTCCTCCCCTACTTGTCCCCAGCCACTCCCTCTGGTGAGTGCTGATTTTTGATAATAAGCCCAGTAGTAACTGTCACGTGGCCGACCAGCGGCGCACGGCATGTGTGCTGGTTAGGGACTTGAATGGCAATGCAGGAAGTACAGGGCTGTACAAGAAGGGAATTAGAAGACCCACAGTGAGCGCTGATTCATACCGCCAGCGGGAATGTTCTTTGCTGGTACGAGGCTTTTCTTTTATGGTTTATGAAGGCGGCTCCTGAAACATTGCCTGTTTCCGCTTGTCATTCAGCCACTTATCTACTAACTAATGGTACAGATCAGATTTTATACATTTGAAGAGGTGCTGCTGCATGTACAGCAGTTACTTTGTAGCATGTGGGATTGCAACATGTTTGTATTTATGCATCTAATTACTTTAGGGATGAAGGTTGTTAATCAGATAGCATGTCTTCATTGATGTAAGCAATAAAAGATGAATAGTTTGTCTTTTAACATGTATATTGGTTACAGAAGCTGCAGGGTGTCTTTATGTTTTCATGTTGTGTTTTCCACTCTGTGTTGACATGCACACAGCAATGTACAATTTTGTTTGTAGAGATTGTGTGCATCTTTGTGCATGTGTGTCCATTAAGGTAGTCACAAAGCGGTTGGACAAACTGAGCTTTTATATGGCACCATCCATCCCCTCCCCCAGGTTTCACAAGGTTTTATAGACCCGATGGGACAGTTTGCATTCATGTACATATGGAAAATAGTCGATATTTGTGTGTACAGTGCTGTGGAAAAGTATTTCCCCCTTACAGATGTCTTCAGATATCCAATAAAAATACAGAATGCAGTTTCCAAAAAATGTGTTCATTTATTAAGAGACAAAAGCTACCCAAACCAACCTTGCCCTTTGTGAAACAAATAATGTATATTTCAGAATTGTACAATCAAAGAAGTTAAATAGAACCTTTCTGACAATATGAAGTAGACTAAAATATCTTTGTTTCTTATCTTCCAGAGATAAGAAACGAAGTCATTGACGTCTATCGGTCGGAAAGTGTTACAAAACTATTTAAAGGCTTTAAAACTCCGGCAAACCAATATCCACTCCCATTATTTTAGAGAGGCATAGTCAAAGTCTGCTCTTAACTCTGACCGAGATGCTGTCACATGACTTCAAACAGACAAACTATTCCTTTACTCCGATGTAAAAGGCCCGTTGCCGGCTATTGCCAATGCATGAGGGCATTTGTTGCCAACTACTGGTTATTAGGTTTAGTAGGCAATTACTTTTTCACATATGGCAAGTTGCTTTGGATAGCTTTTTTCCCTCAGTAAATGAAATAATTATGTGAAAATGGCACCTTTTTTTTACCCAGGTTGTCTTTGTCTGATATAACTTTTTTTTATTTAAAGCTCTTAAGTAGGACAAAAGCAAAAAGATTATGAAATCTTTAAAGCGTCAAATACTGTTCACAGTGATGTATGTCTGTTATTGTATAGATTCTTGGAGTGTTTTTGCAGTACAATTTTTTTTCCCATCACAGTGTTGGAATGCTATAGCCAGAACAATTTCAGCATTACAAATACCTTAAGAGACAAAGAAGAAACATTTACTGGTTTAATAGTCCACAGTCATCCAATCTTGTTTTCAATCAAGACAAAAAAGAGATTTCCGCCAGCTTGTCCGCAGAAAGCCATTCAGACAAATCTGCGGTAAATTTAAAGCCAATTCTGTAGATTTTATGTGCTGGAGTGTGGAATGGAAGCAGGCTGGGAGGATTCATAGCTGATATCATTAAACCGATGACCCTGTCTATGAAAGAGAGCGTCTGACACTGTATGCTACTGGACTCGTGGGGGAGGGGATTATGTGGGTGTGTGTTTGTGAGTGGGTATGGGGGTGAGTAACAGGGTGGCTATCGGTGTCTGGGTGTTTAATAAATCAATGCAGGTCGAGCTTGAGAGCGGCGTGTCGCCTAAGTGGTCTGTTGGTAGTGGGGTAGTGGGGATTTGTAGAGTGAGAGTGTTTTGGGTGTACTGGTTGAACACAGTACAGGAACAATGACATCAGACTGTGCATATGTCATTTCTAATAAGCCGTACAGAAGCTGAAATAAATGACTTCATCCCCAAATGCCTCTGAGTACAACACATACTAGCTTCTTTTACCTCTCCACCTTGTTGTGAGCTTGTGAGTTTGTATAATTTTAAATGTGGGTTCAACAGGGGTTGTGAGGTCCCGTCTGACAAAATCCTCTGAAGGACTGAGAACCTTAATGCCAAAAAAAAAAACTGGCTGTGCTTGTTTTTTTCCTCACCACGTGCTCCCTTGGTGGGCCCTTTTGTGCTGCGACTTAATTAGCAGTCTCTGAAGCTACACCAGTGCATCATACAGGGGCTCTGGTCTCAGATCTCTGCGGTTTGTCTCAAAGAGAAGTTAAGTGTGACATCCTAAGGAAATGACAAAATGAAGAGGGAAACCAAAAAAAGAGATAAAAGGAAAGGAGAGAAGTCTCTACTATAAAAAAAATAAATGTATTTATCTGGAGTTGCACTACTTACTGAACATATTAAATATGTGGGGTTCAGATATTTGTTGTACTGAATTACTTAAACTCGGGGAGTGTGAGGTGTCAGGGAGTGTGAGATTTTGCAAATAAACATACAGTTCCTTACAAACATATTCATAAACCTTGAACTTTTTCATATTCATCACGTTACAGCCCAAAACTTCAATAACATTTATTAGGATTTCATTTGATAGACCAACAGAATGTCAGACATAGATGCTAAAGTGCAAAGGAAAGGAAACAAGGATAGATCAGAAAAATTAACCTACAATACATTTATATTCACCCCCCTGTTTTGATATCTATGTAAAATCAAGTGCAACCAATCAGAAGTTGCATAAATTATAGAGTTCACCTGTGTGTGATTTAGTCTGACATATGTTAGATGTTTAGAGCAGGATTAGATCATAGAACAATAAGTTAAGTTTTAAACATTTGAAAGAGCGCTGTACAATTGATCATCTGAAAGTGGAAAGAGTATGGCACAACTGCACCCCTACTAGTTCTGCACAATATATCAAATCACAACCTTAAATGAAATATCAGTGGGTTTAATATCACATTAAAAAAGTACAGCTTAAATCCATATTTGGTTGTATATAACATCTGAAGTGCCGTGTGTTCATGGTCTGCATGTTTAAAACATATTTTGCCAGTCGCATTGACTTTAACCTCCCTTAATGTCGACACCAGGTTTATTTCCTTAGTGGCTGAGATGCTAATGGTTGTGGAGGGTGGCTGGGACATTATCTAATGGCACAGAAAGAAAAGTGTCCTGAAAAAAAAAGGTTAATTGCAACTGATTACAATTTTCAGCTGTGGAATATTTTCCTACACTCTTGCAGCCCTAAAACCTACTAAGTTATGGCCATCCACCCAAACTGGCAAGCCAGGTAAGGAACATGTCAATCAGCGAAGCAGCCAAAAGGCCCACGGTAACTCTGAGGGAGCCGCAGAGATCCACAGTTCTGGTGGTAGAATTCAACTATTACACCACAACTATTTAACCTGTACTCCACAAATATGCCCTCAATGGAAGATTAGAAAGTAGAAAACCTGACGAAACCCACCTTGTGGTTCATGTGAAGCCATAACAAATTTGAAAAAGAAGATGCTTGGGTCAGATATGACTGAAATCAAACTTTTTTGTCTAAAAATCACTATGTGTAGCTGTAAACAAAACTCTGCACATTACCTTGAACACACCACTCCACTATGGAACATAGTGGGTGCAGCATTATGCTGTGGGGATGCTTTTCTTCGGCAAGGCCCTTGAACTTGGCAGAGTTGAAAAGATTCTAGAAATCTTGGGAAATTCTGGAACAAAACCTGTTAAAGGCCACAATAGACTGTTGTGGAGGTTCACCTTCTAGCAAGACAGCAACCCCAAACATACAGCTAGATCTACAATGAAATGGTGTAGATCAAAGTTATTTATGTTTGAAAATGGCCCAGTCAAAGTTTGGAGCATTTTGGGCAAGGCTTGAAAATTGATGTTCACAGCTCTATTCAATCTGACTAAGCTTGAGCTATTTTGCAAAGAACAGACTAAATTTGTATTCTGCAGCTTTTCAAAGTTAGTAAAAGGTATTTATCGCCGTAATTGCACTGAAATGTGCATATGAAGACAAGACAATGTTTATTGTTTCTGTAATGTAACAAAACTTAGAATGTTAATGATGAATACCTTTCCAAGGTGGCATTTATACTTTACATTTAGAGCAGCCATGTTAATTCCACTATAACACGTTCTATCCTACTTTTGTCTTTGATCATCTCTGTTGCTTCAGATCTTGTTGTCTTCCTTCTCCTTCAAAGATCATTTGCAGAGATCTAATGTGTCAAGAAAGTAAGGAATAGCAATAACAAGGGGGTAAGCATTAACATCAACTTGGAGGGTCTTTGTTGATTTGGGCGTATGTGAGAGTCTGTGGATGTAGGAATGACAAACCTGCAACACAGACTGGTGAATAATTAGCTTTCTCTCATCTTAGCCAAGGTAATGGGATAATAAAACCAAACGGATCAAATTGTCTTTAAAAAAACGTTTTATTAGTTTATGATGTAAGTAATTAACTTCAACTTCTAATGAACTGATGGTTGAATAAAGGATCTAGGGCATCAGATAAGTGTTAAAGTTGTTTGCAGAAAGATGACTTCTGGCCTCCCTGCTGGAAACATTTGGCTTCTCAACCAAAAGACTTACTCAGGTTTAATTAAACAATTATGATTTTCATGCTTCTCTGGCTTTATTAAGACTTAAAGCCCCAGTATAGAAATTTTATGGTTTAAGGTAGGAATGGTTGAGTAAAAAGAAAAAGAATGTCAGGCTTCATTGTAAGTGTGGTTAGTGATACCTTCGGGCACCTCCTCTGTTTGTTTTTTCAGTTTAATAGAGATGTCAAACAGAAGCCATGGGAATATGCACAGACATCACACACCTGAGCATTCACACTGTTGCTTTGTGTTCATTGGGATCAATACATTTTTTATTTTTTATTTTAAATGAATCATCCAGACAACAAAATGTAGAGTATTAAGTAAATCTTGAAAAATACATTTTTAAAGTTTCACTATTTAGGTCAACTGTGCAGCGGAAGAAGGAAATATCTGGTCAAGTGCTGGGAAATTAGGCTGTCATTTTAAAGTGCTAATATTTGGTTAATATTTCTAGCAAACAGGTCTGACTTTCAGCCCATGCTCATAATTTTTATTTTTCCATTTGAACAGAGAGATCCAGCCACAAAGCAAACAAGATAATGTATATTTGTCTGGGAAGTAAGCATGTATTGTTTGCTATTAGGTTCCCATATGATAAAAATTGTATAAATATTCTGTTAAACAGCCTTTTTTATTAGCTTCCTCCAGATATCGTTCCACATCAGAGTGGACGAAGTCACATTGGGAATCTTTATCTGCCTGCGAAAGCTTGAAACACAGAGGATGTGTGGTGACTTTTTTTCTGAAATCAGTAAATAGAGATGTGGACTTAAACAGTAAACCGTTTTATCTATCCACACACATATACACACACACACACACACACACACACACACAAAGAGAGATTAACATCTGTGACTACAAAGGTCTTTCTTTCTCAAAGTCTCTTGATCAGTGTTTTATTAATTCATCCTGCTTTACAAGTAGTAAGTGTATGATTACCAAATGATGATTTTCATCAGCAATCTACATTGTGATTTGTTTAAAAACAAGTCTTTTATATTGTTTTTTAACTATCCGCTGTTAACATTTCATCCCAACCATACCTCCATTTCATCAACATAAACAAAGCATTGTACTTAACCTTGTTTATTTCCATGGTATTTAGGTATTTTGATGAAATATGGAGAGTATACCCATAAAATTCTCAAATGTTAGCTTATTTCAACTTCATTCTTTTGTGAAGTTTTTTATTGCACAGTTTTTTTTTTCAGTTTAATATTTGTTTGGGATGTTGACTGATATTGTAGATGAGAAATTATGAGAAACAGATCTAACTAAAATATGTAACCATGAGCAACATCTTCCTGGTACATAGTTTTTTATCAAAGTCTCAAACTCTGCATCATTGAACATTTATTTAAATCACTGGTAGTCTATAGTCATTCCTATATCATTTTTATTAGCAATTGCCCAATAAATTTATATTTGCACTTTTAAACTTCATCAGTTTATTGCTCAGTTCATGCAGGTCTCTCCAGCATTGAAAGCATTTATGGTGTGCTCCTCCCATCGTATTCTTGTGATGTTTCTCAACCATGTCATCTTGTTTTCAGCTATCTATATTTACTGTAACACTGTATTTATTCCCCATTTGGTGCAACAGCTCATGCTGTCAGCGGTACAGATGCTTTACAGCTGCCGTCAGATTTCTTGCTTCACAGTTCCACAGTTGTTGCCGCTGTATTTATTAGGTTTGTCCACAGATATGTAGGCTCAAACCTCCCCAGTTCTATCAAATCCACATTTGCTTATTTATTTGAGATGTTTCAACTACTTGCTCTAATTTTACCTGAATCTTATGAGTTTCAAATTTGTGTGCAAATTTCTCAGAAAAAAGTCATCTCACAACTTTATACAGAGATAAACTTAACAGTCAACTATTTAAATGTCAGTTCATGCAATAAATAAATGAGAAATTCAAGGTTATGAACTTTCTGAAAAAACCCAGATATGTAGCCTTCATGCAGTTTTGAAGTCGCAGTGTTTTTGAAGTTGGTTTCTAGCTTTTCTTCAGTTCTTTTTTATCTTACCCCCCACTGGTCTGAAGACTTATTTTTTACCTGATTATGTGATCCAACTGTCATCCAGGTGCTCAGGGTTATGCCCAGTTCTATTCACGTCTGGTGCACAACATAAATGATTCTCTTGTATTTTTGCTTCAAATAGTTCTTGTCCTATAGGCTTGGGTCTCTTGAGTCCAAAGCAGGGGATCAAGAAATGGTAACAAGCTTCTTTGAACCTGTAGGGGGTATCTGATGCTCAGAGAGCAGCATATTATATTGTGTGTTTGATCTGACCGCTGTCTGGATTGCAGGTCTGGGAGTTTGCAGCCTTTGTAGTGCTTGCATCATAGTCTATAAACAGACTCCTATATGTATGCTAATTCACTTTCTGGGATTATTAAACTTTATTTTATTCTGATGTCTTTTTTATGTCATTAAACTCAAATTGTGATGTTATGATGACTTAAAGCCATTTCCAAAGTTACATTTGTGAAAGATGAGCTTTGAAGAGTTTTAGAATCTCTTTGTTTCCATTTCTGTTGCTTTTTTATTTTTTTACCAGTTAGTGGGAGGATGAAACACATTTTATTTCCATTTCTTCTCTCTGTACGTGTATTCTTGCATTTTGTATTTGAATCAGTTACTCGGATGAAAAAATAGTAAACTTCAGACGTATTAAAGGAAAAATCTTCTTCCATTGCCTTCTTGTAGTCTGTCATTATATATTTCGTTCCCAAAGGAAATTGCTGTTTCGGCTCTTTACCCCACGTCTTTGTATCCAGCTGATTATTAGGAATTTCAACAAGCCTTTAATCTTCTCAAAAGACCAACATTATACTTGTCTACTTTACTCCATCACATTTTATGTTCTCCACTCCCCCACATTTGTAGTCTAACCTCTTCCTGCTGATTAACGGTCTCTTCCCCTCTCCTGACACGCTCCGTTCTTTAGCAGATCACAACAATGTGGAGGACCATATTTCCTCTCCTCTTTCTCCAACATTCACCACGCTCTCATTTCTTTCTTGCTCTCTATAGTTTTTCCTAATTTTTCTCCCTTTTCTCTCTGGACCTGCTTGCTCTTTGATGGTCCTGTTCCTCACAGTTGTTCACAAAGTAAAACAAAACCCCACTTTTCTTTTTGTGCTGGTCCTGCGTGCATTCTGTTACAGGACGTTTTTGTACTTGCTCTGCAAGGAATGCCGGTGGTGCTTTTCATATTTTCTCAAAGGAAGCATGAATAAATTCTTATAGAGTTAAGAGACCATATATTGTTGGGTTTTGCAAGGTTTTTGTATATAATTAAGGTCACTAAGTTAAAAATAACGCACTAAATCTAATTTAAACACTAGTCACTGTAGTTCACACTGTTTACCTAAGCTTTGTGCCCTTTTCTAATCTTTTGCAAAACAATTTTGCAACATATACACCTAAATATCACATAATCCACCACAATTTGTCCTATTTACTTATGTTTGGGTATGTATACTATATGTTTACACCCAGCCTAAAATATCTGTTCTATTGAAACAAAGTTATGGCAAGATTTTATGTCTAGCATCTGATCTGGCACCATATTACAATGAAGTTACCTTTTTAAGGACTCATAGCTAATGTAGTAAATAATTAGGCTACAAGCAGTTTTCAAATCATCAATTAGGACTTTTCTATGACACTACCTTTATTAAGGAATTGATTTTGTTAGTAGTCCAGTTAATATTTAGAAGGTTAACAGTTAATGGATCATCAATACACAATTATAAGGCAGCTGATAATGGGCTTTTCATACAAAATCTTTATATTGCAAGAGACTAATCACATTTTACTGCTAAGTAAATGCACTAAAACTGCCTATTTTTGGTTTATAAAGTCTATACAGTTTGAGTAATAGGTCTAATACTTTATTTCTTGGATAATTATTTAAGTTTAGTTGGTTACTAATATATTTACTTTTTAAAGGGGTTGCATGGTTTGAGTTCATTTTCTTTAAATAAAATCACAGTTATCCTCTGCTCTTGTTGATTTGTTCTTTGGTATGTGTCAATAACAGCAGGATATTTCAAAACAATAGTATTTATTGGCTGAAGCTTTGGAGATTGTAATGTACCGCTTATACCGTTCTCCTTACTGTGTCATGTCAAGATAAAAGTGAGTTTTTGTCTAGCCATTTCCCGACTTTATCAAATCAGACACACATCTGCCTTACTCGAGTGGCATCTTCTCTTGTCAATTCTATTTTGAGTCCAAGAGAAATTGACTACTAAGTTAGGTCACGCTTCACTTACATTTATTTCATGGAAATTGTTTACTTATTTTGTAAAAATCCACCTGAATCAGCTCTCAATAGTAATACAAGTGTTCATATAAAAAGTTGACCTTTGTTCAGATGTATTAAGTTAGCTGACTGCACATTAAAACCGGTTGCTGGCACTTATTTAAGAGTAAAATGAATCTAACTGCAGTAGCTTGGATCCATTTCTGGTCACTTACATTGGAGCAAATCCACATTTTGGGGAGTCAATAGATCCTGATTACAGGTGACACAGTGTACTCGGTTAGTTATTTATGTTCAGTGTTTTATTTCCATATACTTTTTAGTCTGTGTGTTTAGTGGAATGGAAAATTTATTGATTTCAAGGCAACAGGATGACCTTTACCTGTTCTCATCTTGAACGAGTGTTCCAAAACATGTTGGCAGTAATACGCAGAGGAGAATCCTAATAAGCTGCAAGTTGGTGCAGTTTGGATATATATACCGGTACTCTACATGGACATCAGTGGGTCAACTTAGTCACTCATTGATTCTCTGGGTTTTCAGATTGACAGTTGCTGAATGTCAGCAGATGTATTTAAATGGTGGACGGCTGAAGTGTGTCCTAAACATGCTAATCTACCCAATGCTTATCACTCTAATGCATCAGTAGGACTGCCAATACTTCAATGAATTGGCACTGTGTGACCTCTTAAAGTTGTAGCATTTGAGTATCAAGCTCAAACCAGGACTTATGATAACATTACAGTTAAAAATTGGTTTAAAAGCTATAAAAACGCCTCCAGCAAAACATTGTATCACATTTGTTTTTGGACAAAATAACAAAGCAATTTTAAAATTACACTGTGTCTTTAGGCACGGTGGTGGCGCAGGAAAAATATGCTTTAGTCCTCGACGCAGCCCGTCGCGGATTTGATTCCTGGCACAGGTGAACCTTGTTGCATGTCTTCCCCCTCCGTCCACCCATTCTCTGCCAGATTACTGTCTAAAAAGACACAAAAATAAAGGCTGCTAGTGCCGCAAGAAAACATAGTAAATAAATTACATTGTGTCCATGTAATTTCCTGACTCGATGCAATCTGCTGGGTTTCCTAGATAGAAAACCTTTTAACCAATTTGAATAATAAACTGAATCCGACTGCACTGTTTGATAGTTAGGATTAATTGGAATGTATGGACCCGACTTGAAATCTGTATGATTTGATTGAATTGACTCTGTAAAGTGCCTTGAGACGTCATGAATTGGCGCTATATAAATAAAACTGAACTGAACTGAACTGAACTGAATTGAATTGAATTGAAGTATAATTGTATAAGAGTCCTGAGCACTAAAACGTTTTTATAGGTTATACTGCAGAGTATAAAACGTAAAATAGAGTAAGTCCCAAAAGCTTTAATTGATAGAGCTATGAATAAGTGTGATCCCCCACTATACTATTTCCCACTAGGTCATCTACTAAGACTTTACAAGGAAACTACTAGATACATTTTGGGGTCTCTTACCATAGCACCTTCTTTTATAGTTTGCTGTGTCCCCTGCATGGCTAATGACAAATTTTACACTTGACTTGTTATGGCTTTACTTTAACAGGAGTTCTCTTTTTACCACTTTTCTATAAAGGACAGATTTGTGCAGTGTCCACAGATTCTCCCTCTTTACCTGTGGATCTCTGCAACTCTTCCAAGTGGACTCTGTTCACTAATTTAGGGATTTCTGAAGAATTGTTTGTGCACTGGATTTTACTTAGGTTTTTAAAGGAACTGGATAAATATACACTCCACACTTTTCAGATTTTTTGTTGTAAAAGTTAGTTGTCAGTAATCCTCTGCTTTTGTTGGTCCATAACATAAAATCCTCCAAACAATTATACAAGTTTGTGGTTGCAATATGACAAAATGTGCAAAAGTTAATGGGATATTCATATTTTTCCCAGGGACTGTAAGAGAACGCCATGTTGTGCCTCGAGGCTGTAGTTTGCAGAGTAAATTGTATCGGTTTTTGATGACGTTTTGTAATGTGATGTTACTAGTTTTACATATTTCTGGGAAAATCTGCTGCAACCTCTATCTCAGTGATCACTTGTAGTGGAATATCATGTATAGGTAATAACTGTTGTATGTACTGTGGTAGCAAGATAGATTGAGATTTATAAGCAAAACTAAGTTATGCTAAGCTTTATGCCCTGATTTAAACAGAGAGAGCCCTTAAAGGTACGTATGGTGTGAAGGCCAGGGCCACCCGACGCTCAGCAAAATCCACTTATGATAATGTATACCTGCAACAGCATAATCCTTCACTTGTCCTGAATAAATTATTTAATACCTGTGAATTAGCATTGACATTGTCAGAAAAACTACACAACAAAACAATTGTTAATAACTGTGAATGTCATTATGCAATAGTCATGAAATGAACAGGGCAATCGTCTGTAAAACATAAGTCTGAGAAATACCTGAGTGAATTGCAAGTGAAGTGGGATGATGGGGCAGAATTGATCATTTGATGGTACAATTTAAATGTGAACATAGTTACTGATGGCTCAATAATATCGATAAAATCTGCCAGGAGCTACAATGGTGTGTCTGTTTCTCACATAAATATTCATCATTTTTTCCATCAAGAGACGGGCGACTGAAATGAAACATTACGTCTCCACGCTAGGTGGAAGGGTGGATGGTAGGTAGGGTGTGTGTGTGTAGGGGTTGGTGTGTGTGTGTTTCTGTGTGTGTCTAAAGTGCTTATACACCTCTCTTTTTCCACATTCTCTCTCACACCTCATAAGATAGATTCAGACTGTTGCATATTGATGACGCCCGGATATCACAGTTCTCGGTCGATCAGAATTCAAATATAAGCAGCTGTTTGTAGATCAGCAACTCTTGAGAAGAGTGGCAAGATATTTATAGACTTTATACAAACTAGTCCAGCTATATTGTTTGATTCTACAATTAATAATCCTGTTGTGCATATATTTTCTGCGAACAAGTGTTTGATATACACCTCTGTTGCTAAATGAGTGAAATATATATATATATAGATATCTATATATGTATCTATATATATAAAGATATCTATCTATCTATCTATCTATCTATCTATCTATCTATCTATCTATCTATCTATCTATCTATCTATCTATCTATCTATCTATCTATCTATCTATCTATCTATCTATCTATCTATCTATCTATCTATCTATCTATCTATCTATCTATCTATCTATCTATCTATCTATCTATCTATCTATCTATCTATCTATCTTTCTATCTATCTATCTATCTATCTATCTATCTATCTATCTATCTATCTATCTATCTATCTATCTATCTATCTATCTATCTATCTATCTATCTATCTATCTATCTATCTATCTATCTATCTATCTATCTATCTATCTATCTATCTATCTATCTATCTATCTATCTATCTATCTATCTATCTATCTATCTATCTATCTATCTATCTATCTATCTATCTATCTATCTATCTATCTATCTATCTATCTATCTATCTAATACAGTAAACTATCCAGTACGAATCTGTAGGAGCTGCCACTAAAAAACAGGGTTTCTGTTAGTTTTATTGAGTTAAAATTTAGTCTTTTGAGAAAGTTTTCAGAAAAAAATTATTTAAATGTTAGATTTACAGGACTTGAAAATAACATGGATAATCTTATTTAAAACTTACTTATGTAAGCGTCACTAAATGCCTTCTTTTTACATTAGATACATCAACATTTCCTTGCTTCAGGACCTTTTTAAGGTGAATATACGTAAGAATAAGCATGATGCATCATTTGACACGTCAATTCTCACTATTAAGACGGGGGAAAGCGTGCTGATGAAAAGCACCCAGACTTTCCAGATCACTGGACTTCAGTCATACTTATTTTTTCTGAAAAATTGAAGTCTAGTAAAATAGAACATCACAGAGTTCTGCACCATGTAGTGGCAGATGTCAAGATGTCAATGATGTCAGTTATAATATTTTAAGTTAAAACAGGCAGCATTTTCAGCAGGTTACATGTACCCAGTGTGTTTTTCTCTACAACTATTGACAACTTTTTCCCAAATTTAAAATCCCTGTTTTTAAGTCAAACCTCTTTTAATGAATTGAAGTCATTTTCCACTTCACCAATTAGTCCTCCTGTTTTGTACCCATAAACAAACCAGTTCACATATGTTTTTACTTAAACAATGTGTATCAGTTTGATGCATGGTCATGGATGAAACCCTTACTGGGTAGGAGCACCACCTCCTACCTCTAAGATTAAGGTATGAAATAACCAAAGCTGCAAATGTACAAAATGGCATAATATAATCTATCCATGGCTGGTACCGAAAAATGTAACAGGAGTGTTTTGATATTAATTCTTTGAATACACTACAACATGGCACTTTCAGGTGAAGGATTCTTTCTGGTTTTATTACAGCACAATAACGTCCAGATTCCTCAAGCCAGAGATATCTGAGTTGTAGAAATAGACAGGAATCATAGTTTTAACTATAGTACTATTGATGTATGTTTATATTTTTTGTCTAAATGCATATTTTATTTGTTGACGGACATAAGCTTTTCAGTGCCTTTCACTCTCAAATTAAGGGGGAAGTTGAATTGAACTTTGTTTCATTATTTTTCTCAGGATAAGAGAAAATTAGAGTTAAAGAAAGAGTCTACATTTACAAGCTTATTTATTTTAATGGGTCTCTATAAACTGTATGTCGTAAGCTTGCTTTTTACTTTCACTACTTTAACAAGCTGCTTCTGAAGCTTAGGGTGACCTACAGCAGCTGGTATAATATGAATGTGAAGGAAAATCCTGATTTATGGATATCTGACTTGCAATGCCATTGTGCTTTTTTATTTCTGAGGGGAAATTTCATGTATTCTCCACAAATCCCTGCTATCAGGCTGTAAGCAGAGATTCAGTGAAAGATAAAAAAAAAAAGAAAAAGCAAACTGGAAGAGATACGATTTATGCTAACATCCTGGTAGGAATAAAGAGGACTTATGTGATTCTTTGTGATGACTGATGTCATTTCCTGAGACCCTGTATTGACAGGGAAATTCCTGCATCTTCTGTTTCTGTACCCCTGTTCTCTCCGTCCTGGTCTTTTTATTTACCTGTGGCTGTATCGCAGTCTACTTTGTAAATACCCTGGGAAAAGCTGCTGATTTATTCTGGCCTACACCTTCTTTAATTCTACCTCTCTAATGTCTTCAACCCCCAACACCCCTTCTTTTTTCCCTTCTAAAAATAAATTGTATGTTCTGGTAAGCGTGTGCTCATGTAATTTATTTCTGGCCTTACATTGCAAGTAAAACCTCTTATACACATAGAAAGCATCTGCCGCCACTGCTGCGATAGTGTCAGTTTTCATTGCTTGTACTTCATTATTATTGCTCCCAGTTGTATTGTCAGTCACACCAACACCACGGGACATCATGCGCTATACACATAAACTTCAAGCTAATAAGGGTCCCCTCTCCCAGCAAGCGGAAATACTGGCCGCCTGCAGCAAATCATTGTGTCGCTCTTTAGAATGAATCAGTGCTGGAATATACTGTAAACAGGTTTAACAAAAGATCCTACAGTATTCTAGTGTGTCTTTTGTTGAAATGAAATCTGTTTGCTAAATATGAAATTATTAAACACTTGTGCAGCTACAGCATTGTCAGAATTTTCCACCAGACTACTTGTTTATACTTCTGCTAATCTGTTTGCATCATATTATTGTACACTTTTACTTCTTTAAACGTTCACAACTCAATAAGTATTTTCCTCTGAGCTAAGTGTCTGTCCTTTTCAACCAAATTAAATGAAACAGCAGCAGTCATCTTTTTTGCTGGTCCTAAAAAAGGCCCTGACACCAGCACCGCACACACTCCTAGACACCCTGCTGCAATTTGTTAGTCTACTTTTTTATATATTTTATCATGAAGGTGCTACATGCTCACTGTCAACAAGAGAGATTTTTTTTGTTTTTTCCCCTCTTCCAACTATCTCAATTTTCCACTTGTTTAGAAAAAAATGACTAGCCAAAACCTCTGAAGACTATAGACCTTTGAAGACTTTAACATAGAGCCACAGATGCTTTTGTAAAGATTCAGGCTGGAAGAGGTTTCTACTCTAAGCCTGTCAGGCTGACAACTGAATGTGGGTTTTTGTTTTTTCTACATTCCTTTCACCCAATAGAAATACTGATCTGCCCACAAAAAATATTGATTTATATCCTGACTTCCTCAATTCGTATATATGTACTGAAATGCAAACATATTGTGTCGCCGATAGCAACCCGATGTCATTTGTGTACGGAGATGCACAGCCTTAGATACATAACACCCCATTATCACCTTCATAGACATCTTATATTGCAGCATACACAATTTGATAATAAGCTAGGCCAGGCTGCCACAGACTGTTTTAGACATGATAAAACATTCGGTGGCATAAGCAAATTTCAGAAACATTATGTAATAACAGTGGTTCCAAGTCACAACAATGTTTCAATAATAAAACCACAGTTTCTAGTGCAGATGCTCTATCTATGCTAATGAAAATGCTAGGATGGCGCAAGGAGCGACAAAGATTGTTTTCAAAGTTGAGCTTCCTTTCTTAGATGTTTAAGCATTTAATAAGTAAAACAAATAAAACATGGAGACGACCTCAAGACAAGAGTATTGTTGGCTGTCTTAACCCAGTTGCAGAATTTACATTTAGCACCTGTCATCCTAATACATACACTCCGATCAAGATGCACTATAGAAGTGAACTTTAAAGAAATGGCAGATCTTTCACTTGATTTATTTTGTGTAGATACTTGTTTGCGTGTTTTTAGATACACCAACACACGTGACTAGGTAACAAAAAGTGTCACAACAGCTCCGGCATAGCTATATTTCAAAGTAAAGCAGAATGTTTGTAAATGGGTGAAAGTGTAAGGCCAAATGCAGTCCACATAAATCCAGCACAACTTTATAAAAGTTACAAAGTCCAGCACAGATGCATATATCTGCATGCAAGTCTTCAGCAAGAATATTACCGACTTTTTCTTTCTTTCTTTCTTGAGTTGAAAATGGAATGGTTTAAAGGAGAAAGGAACAATGGGACAAGGATACATTGTGTTATGGTGCGCAGGTTGGTTTTTAGCTACATACTTTTTTACATGGGAGACATATACACATTATATTGCCAAAAGTATTATATATACAGTACAGAGCAAAAAGTCTTCAAGAAGGTTGAGGTCGGGATTCTGCAGGCCAGTCAATCTTGTCACCAAACTTAATATAACGGCAACCATGGAGCCAGGAGTTAATTTAGTTATAATTTATATATATATTATAACTAAATTAACTCCTGGGATCCAATCACTCCATGGTTGCAGTCATATTAAGTTTGGTGACAAGATTGACTGGCCTGCAGAATCCTGACCTCAACCTTCTTGAACGTAGAGCAGTGGCTGCAATTCTGGTTTTCTCATCTACCTATGAACACACTCCTAAACCTTGTAGATGTTTACAGAATACTTAAAGTTGCTATTTCTGGTAAGAAATTGGACCTCATTGATTATATACATGTCTGAGCTTATTGATTTAAATACATGTAGAAGTAGACAGACAAATGCTTTTGGCAAATAGTGTATAAGTTACATTTGGCCTTTGCCTAGAAAAAATCTCAGAATACAAGCATATTTTGGAAAGAATAAATAAATCTTTACATGGGATTTCACCTAGCGAATGTCCCAGAACCAAAAAGTCAGTTTGAAACATGAGTCTTTGTCAAACAACGGTTTATCAAAGGCCCCTCAACCTCTTGCGTTATAAGCTTCTTGTGAACACATCACCTGGAATGCAGCCTGCGATGGTTTCAACATTATGTGCTTATGGTTTAATTAACTTTTAACTGCAAAACTGGTTTGGAAATGGAGCTCAGGAATTACGCTTCACTGTAGATTAATTTGAATTAACTGGCCTTGTTGAATAGAAAATGAGACAAGTTTTATCTCCACTCACTTTTCCCATATGTGCTGTCTAGAAAGTCAGTCAGTGTGTGCATATGTAACTAATTAGACCTTAGCTGCTGTTTTAAAGAGCATTAATTCTGTTTAAAATCTTGTACATATGATCTATAATATTTCCCATTGTGTAGGTTTATCATAGTAAATATTTCTTCCCTTTCCACAGCAAAGAAGACGTGTGCGACCACGGACTTTGCCTGTATGAACGGACAATGCCTGCCTGCTAGATGGCGCTGCGACGGAGAATCGGAGTGTGCAGATGGTTCGGATGAGGCTGATGCAATCTGCAGTAAGTAGCAACGCAAACCCATTGCACATTAAACAGGCGAGCATAAGCAGACATATTGGTACGTGGTCCCACAAAAGCAAACACTGATGTAACAACAGATGGAACTGACAGTCAGGTAGGTCAACACCGTACTCTCATGCACAGTCTCACGTGTTAAAACAAGATGTGTGAGTTGGTGTGTATCCAGGAGTTAATCTTGAAGTCCACATGCAGTTTCTCAAATGCATATCCACATTACATCAGTGTTTTTTGGCTCTCATGCAATCATGCTGCATATATGGTAGTTGACCTCTGCACACATGCATTCACACACTTCAGTTAACACTTTCGTAACTCTCAAGGATATCCATTCTTTGTGATTGTTGCACTTTGCAACCTTGAATTTCCTGCACACTGCATCAGAAAATTGCTTTCAGTTCGACTGCCTACATAGTTTATTGAAGGCCACAGACATCAGAAGACTTAGCAATATTTCTGCTTTTTTTTTTACATCATTTCCACTCAGCAAAATTGAAAATGGGTAAGAAAGCCTTTCTAAGTATTTCCATTACCTTTCTCTCACTAAGCAGCTAATCACATCAGGAAAGATAAATACACTGCTCAAAAATATTAAAGGAACACTTTTTAATAAGAGTATAATATCAAGTCAGGTAAACTTCTAGAATACTGACCGGGTCAGTTTAGTAATAGAGGGGATTGTTAATATATCACTATTCTTGGCATGTCATTATAGACGATCCTCTCACTCCCCAGATAAAGATGACTGGTGAGGCACTGTTCTGCTCCTAAGTACAAATTAATGTGTAGCCATGCTTTTAATACATATTACGATTATGGCATTTGTTATTATTGCACTCAGTTTTAGCATTTAGCGTTTTCCTGCAAAGATATGTCCTAGACCAGAACTAGAAATCTCTCTTTCCTCTTCAGTCTTATTATTCAACTATCAAGCTACAACCTATCTCCTATTTGCCATTCCTTTCATCAATATGGGTCTTGAAGAGGTGATCAAAGGGGGCTTTGAAAATCCTGAATGATAAATCTGATTGGCAGAGGCCAAGAACGTGTGTGGGTTTGCATACGAGCACATGCCTTTTATAAATGCTTCGAGTGTGTGCACTAGTATAAGTATTTTGGTAAAACTGGAGTCAATGCTTGTATTTAGTATTCAGCCCAAGGTTAAAATCCAACTCATTTCATCAGATCAGTAGACATTTGGTTAAGTCTCATTATATGTAATCAAGGTCAGACACTGAGAGCTTCGCTTACTTTTTCCAGACACATTAATCATCACTGGATTAACATGGTGTTCTACATGCATTATTAGGTAAAGAGAAAACAAAATGTTATTAAAACAGAAATTTAAGTTGCATTTTACCAATCTAATTATAAATTTTTTTGACAAACAAGGTGCTTAGCTTTGTTTTTTAAGAAAACTGAATAGTTAATCTACTAAAAGAGATATTGATAGTGTTGAAAAATTCTGTGTAAAGCTGGATTTATGGTGAAATGTATATATTCATCTGTGCCACTTCCACCCTGGGCAAAGAAAAGGCTTATTGGTATTCAGGCAATACAGACAGATTTATATTCAGTCCCCCAAAATATAACGAGATGACAGAACTTGTGGGTTGAATGTTGAGGGGTTGAAAGTTTGCTTGAACTTGAACATGAAATAGTTTTAATGAAACACAAATCTATTTGTCCAATATGAAGTATACACTAAAATAAACCAAACTAGAGAACCAACATAAGTATCAGTAAAAAAAAACACAAAACAAAACTGGAACCTCAACAGCAGTTAGTGTTGCAGTGTTTATCTTGACACAGTTGTGGCGTATCCAAAACTGTTTTCTGTTTTACATGGATGAAAATGGGAAGAAATTAAGAAGATTTTTTGAAACATCAGGTCTTGTCACACCTATGAATTTTGTGTTGCGTATGATACACCCCCCAATTTTGTGGATTATATGTTCTTCTGACTTAAGTTTGTAAAAGCTATAGAGTGCTTTTGGGTCAGGATAAATTAATTTGCATGTGCCGAGACATGCTGTCTTTTTTTTTTTTTTTTTGGGCCCATACCTAATGACCTCCTGATCATCTTGGTTTCAAAGTTCAGCCCAGTGTAGGACTGCTCCAAAGTTTACTGAGCTCATCATAAAGATGTTTGGGTGTGCATGCAGTTGGAGCCACTCCAAGCATTTGGCATACCAAGGTGAGGGAATTTTTAATCAGTGCAAACAGAGCATCTGCATAATGTAGGATGAGATTAGGTGGCATTAATCAGGTCATTGCTGCAACATCTGACTGGCACTTGCATACATTCCGTTGTGGCATATGTGTGATATATATTATATATATTGCTCATTCTAGAGAAGTTTTCAACATGCCCAGACATTGCTGGCAATCTGATTAAGATGGTGAACAAATTTCATGTGTTAAGTTTATGTTTGATGCATTTGTGTATGTTTGAATGCCATGAAAACACAAGGCATATAGTCCCATGGGGTTGTAGATAACATATTTTTAGGACTGTCCCAAAAAAACTACACAAGGTAGACACAACTCAGAAAAGACACAAACACCCTTGGATCTTAACATGCCAACTCAAAATCTCCTATATTTAGTGAACAGCTCATTTAAATCAATCCTGTTTCCATCTGTGCTGTTTGAAGGTAAGATTTGAAGGTGACTGAGTTCATCTTGAAAGACATGGAGTACCAAATCCTTCAGGCTAACAAAATAAAGCTCCAACATTGATTTCTATGAGAAGTGATGTCATTTTATATAGGAAATTTTGGTTCCCACTCTGACTTTTTCTTTCAAATCTGTACCACAATTGCTAGATCTCGTAAGAACGAGACCTCGTGATATTAAAACATCACAATATTTCTTGTTCAGGTGACTGCTACTTCACAAGCACTACTCTTAAATCTTTTGTTGGCAGCATTTGGGAATCCAGTAGATTTTATGAAGAAGAAAAAAGATTGAGCACTTATCAGTGCATCATATCCCTGTGTGCAAAAGTATTTTTTATGTGCTTCATCTACATGCCATCATTTGACATTTCAATTGAGCTTAATATTCAATATTTTTCTAACAAGAAGAAATCTAAATTTCAACAACACCGTGCACTAGAAAGCATGCACACATTCTGTGTTTTATAATGTCCTAATTAAAGGGTTCAGAAATCTCTGATAAAGTGTACCACCCATCCTTGTTCAGCCATCTGCATTCATTGTTTCTGTAGGCCTACATGTTTTAATTTTTCCTTCTCCAGCCTTTTTTCTGTGTTACTTTCTGAGGACTTTTAAATATCCTGTCATTGTATGTGCTGTTTGTCATCCACTTTTAATCTAAGTTCAGTTTAAGTAATGCCTTTGATAGAATTGATTGCCCTGAGAGAAAATCGATCGGCTGATCCCAGAGACTTTAGCTTGACTGCTCGTTAACTATGGACCTCCAATGACGGCTCTGAAACTCACTAGCGAAGATGTACACACACCTAGACACAAACACTCAAGTAGTTGTGTGTAATTACACATTGAAAAAATGTGGGCCTGGAGGGAGTTCTGGAAATAATGCTCAATAAGGTACGCAAGTTCTGGTTGATGCATAAAAAGGAAGTGATTTTAAGACTTTGTTGCTTATAGTTATTGCAGTTTCATTGCTTATAGTCAAAAATAGATTATACATTTTGTGGGGCAGCTGTGTTTCAAAACCAAATGAGATTTTCTCTGTTTACCAATCACAAGATTCATTCAGCCTGATCAGTGCTGATAAAAAAAAAATGAAAATAAATATCAGACAAAAAACATCAGCTTGGAGACCAAACAAAACAGGCACCAGATGTTAGGATTTTAAACTGCTTTTTCGCAAGCCTGTCTACCTGGAATTTACCGCAGTGGCCATTGACAGCTTTTGACAAGAGCTTATTCGAAACATTAAAATTCTGAAAGCATTTCAATATAGATCAGCACGCCGGCCTAGCAATTTTACTCTGATGAGCACAGACGAGGCAGCAAAATAATGTGTCACCAGAATGCTTTATATTAGTAAGCCATGCAATGGTTGTGCATGTCTCACCTTTTTTCATATAATCTGTCCATGGTTTACTCATGAGGGTTTAACTAACTATAGGAATGTAGGTGTCAAAACATTTTTGCAAGGACACCATTAGTCATGGCACTGAAACTCTCAAAATCCTGCAGTCGTTTTGCTTTTATTGTCACTTAAAGCTCACGTGTGAATTGAGGTATTTGAAAGGCTAGTCAGAATGCTGATATAGAATCAGGAATTTTTTACTGTAGCTGTAGCTAATTATTTTGACTATACATGCAGGATTATCATTTTTGGGTCTGTTATCGATTTAAAAACGATCTAGCAAAGTTGCTCACTACATCTATTCTCTGTATTGTGACAGAAGTGTTCACAGATGTATTTGACATTTTATCGTTAAAAAGACATTTTTTATTTAAAGAGCCTGAATTTTTATGATAAATCCAATTACATTTATGGAAAGTAAACATTAATAAAATATTTCAAAAAGTTAATTCAGATATATGGACATAAATTTTCATAAAAAGGCACTTTCAGACTACTCCTTCGCTCTCTTTTAGGACGTAGAAGGGGAACCCCGGCACGTAAACTGACTACTGCTACAACGGCTGACAACACAGACAGTAGCATAGAATCTGATGTTTCTTTAGATATATTTCAGTTACTATCAGAGAGAGATGAAGCAGTCAGAAGAAGACAGTCAGCTGTCATCAGATGGCAGAGCACATATGCTGCGACGTGCAGACGGCCATCCAATTCTCTATTTTTGCCGGAGTCAGTCTGCATGAATTATACCACACCACCAGGAAACAGAAAGAGCACAACATCTGGATTTTCAAAAATAATTCACTAAAGACGGACTAGATCTTGCTATATCAATAAATACATGCATATAGTTATAAATACAGTCATTTTCTATTCCGCTTCTTCCATATTGGGTTGCAGGGAAGCTGGTGCCTATGTCCAGCAGTCTATGGGCAGGAGGTGGGGTACACCCTGGACAGGTTGCCAGTCCTTCGCAGGGCAACACACAAACAACCATGCACACACTCAAGGGCAATTTAGAGGGACCAATTGACCTAACAGGCATGTCTCTGTGTGTATATATTAGCAGTTGTCTACATTAGATCAATTAGTTCAGTTACTGGGCTATATACATTAACAAAGGTATACTGAACCAAAGAATTAAACATTAAATGCACCAAACTAAGCAACAAATATAGCTTCCCTGCACAGTTTACTCACCCATTGTACAACAAAACATAGGAAAACATCTGGATGCATAAAACGAAAAGTGAAGCAGTTTAACTGGTTTAACTTTCACAAAAATGAGTGGTTTTGGACTTGCTTCCTCATTTACCACTAGCTTTTATTGCGTGATCGCAGCAGACCGGAGCGATGCAGATGTAAATCAGAAGGGCAGAGAAGTTTGCGGCCAGATTGGAGCGCAGCGGACTAAACAGTCTAAACAGTTTGTGTACAGGATGTGTGTTGTCTGTAGAGATTTTAGTTGCCCTTTTTCCTGACCCTAGAACTGTACAAGTCCTGAATGGAGGGACGGTCAGCCCTTATGATCCTCTCTGCAGACCTAATTGTTGTATGGCTAGACAACAATCCCTAAACTTCTGTGAGCTGTGGAGGATATTTTATATTCATGACATATAAGCCTTGTATCATCTCAGTGAATAATCTATTCCAGGTCTACTCAAGCATTTCACACTTGGAGGCACGCTGATAAAGGCTGTCTTGAAAAGTCTCTGAGCCCATTATGATAGAGAATGGGAGGAAAGTATTCTAGCACAAATGAGAATTCTGATGAGTATAGAAGTCAAGTAATCTCAAGTCATTGTTCACGGTTGAGAAGCGTCATCAGATAAAACTAAGAGAACAACAGTGTATGCATCCCCGTCGGTTCTGCCATCATGATATCAAAGCAGCTGTGTTTTAATTGAGAAAACGGGGGATTTTAAAACATTTGGTTTTTTCATATGCTTCAAACTAAACTTGTAAGGCCTTAAACTTAACACATTTATGATGGAAATGTTGTATATGTACACTCAAACTTGTAATTAACTAGTGTGAAAATAATTTACATCTAAATGTGTCCTGATATGTTTTGCACATATTGATCATCTTATATTTTTTGTCTATTTTACGCAACACCTCAGGGTTTATTTCTTTCCAATCCAGCTGATGAAAGCCATTCATCTAAAGAAACAAACTGTCAAAGTGGCGCCTCTCATCACAGCAAGACTTCTCACCCACTTATGGTAGTTGTGATTTATAGAGCTCATATCCACTCATTTCCACTGCCTTCATGTTCTTTTCCATATGGTAATCATAGATTTGCTCAGCAAAAGAGTAAAGAAAAGCTTGTGGAGATTTTATAAGTGGCCAGTAGAAGTAGATTGATTTAAAGAAGTTTTGCAACTTGAATTTCTCTCAAGGTTCCTATGCTGTCCTGAAAAGTCTTCAACTTGATTTTATCATTTTCCAGGTCTAGAAAAGTATGGAAAAAAGACAATTGAGTATGGACAAAGGTTTGATTGTCAAAACTATGTCCTTTCTTTCATTTTCTAAAGGCAAAAAAAGATCAAGCTATTTGGATTGTAGCAACTTTAAATTCAGATTGAACTAGATCTTTGGTTCCTAAACTGTTATTTTAAAATGTCAAACAAAGCAGGTGCGCAGGGGTGAAGTGCACGACCCATTTATGGAGGCTACAGTCCTCGACCCAACTGTCACGGGTTTGAGTCCGGACAAACCCTTTGCTGCATGTCTTTCCCCCTCTCTCTTTGCCCCATTTCCTGTTGGTCAACTTACAAAATAAAGGCCACTAGTTCCACAAAAAAAATAGTCAAACAAAACTATAAAACAGTTTTTTAACAAATGGAACAAAAGTTTAAAAAAAATCACAAAACTGCTTTAAATAACACACATTTAGTGCTTGATACTCCTGTCCAGTAGTTAGATTTACTTTCAGAATCTTTATTCGCCAGGTTTCAAACAAGGAATTTGACTTCGGTTGCACTTTGCTTTCGATGAAGACATTTTGAATTTAAATACTTAAAAAATAAAATAGGAAATGTATTTTTTGTAAATATGTATCTATATAGTAGATTTACTCACTAGTACAGGTCCTTCTCAAAATATTAGCATATTGTGATAAAGTTCATTATTTTCCATAATGTCATGATGAAAATTTAACATTCATATATTTTAGATTCATTGCACACTAACTGAAATATTTCAGGTCTTTTATTGTCTTAATACGGATGATTTTGGCATACAGCTCATGAAAACCCAAAATTCCTATCTCACAAAATTAGCATATTTCATCCGACCAATAAAAGAAATGTGTTTTTAATACAAAAAACGTCAACCTTCAAATAATCATGTACAGTTATGCACTCAATACTTGGTCGGGAATCCTTTGGCAGAAATGACTGCTTCAATGCGGCGTGGCATGGAGGCAATCAGCCTGTGGCACTGATGAGGTCTTATGGAGGCCCAGGATGCTTCGATAGCGGCCTTTAGCTCATCCAGAGTGTTGGGTCTTGAGTTTCTCAACGTTCTTTTCACAATATCCCACAGATTCTCTATGGGGTTCAGGTCAGGAGAGTTGGCAGGCCAATTGAGCACAGTGATACCATGGTCAGTAAACCATTTACCAGTAGTTTTGGCACTGTGCGCAGGTGCCAGGTTGTGCTGAAAAATGAAATCTTCATCTCCATAAAGCTTTTCAGCAGATGGAAGCATGAAGTGCTCCAAAATCTCCTGATAGCTAGCTGCATTGACCCTGCCCTTGATAAAACACAGTGGACCAACACCAGCAGCTGACACGGCACCCCAGACCATCACTGACTGTGGGTACTTGACACTGGACTTCTGGAATTTTGGCATTTCCTTCTCCCCAGTCTTCCTCCAGACTCTGGCACCTTGATTTCCGAATGACATGCAGAATTTGCTTTCATCCGAAAAAAGTACTTTGGACCACTGAGCAACAGTCCAGTGCTGCTTCTCTGTAGCCCAGGTCAGGCGCTTCTGCCGCTGTTTCTGGTTCAAAGGTGGCTTGACCTGGGGAATGCGGCACACGCCTGTGCACCGTGGCTCTGAATGTTTTTACTCCAGACTCAGTCCACTGCTTCCGCAGGTCCCCCAAGCTCTGGAATCGGCCCTTCTCCACAATCTTCCTCAGGGTCCGGTCACCTCTTCTCGTTGTGCAGCGTTTTCTGCCACACTTTTTCCTTCCCACAGACTTCCCACTGAGGTGCCTTGATACAGCACTCTGGGAACAGCCTATTCGTTCAGAAATTTCTTTCTGTGTCTTACCCTCTTGCTTGAGGGTGTCAATAGTGGCCTTCTGGACAGCAGTCAGGTCGGCAGTCTTACCCATGATTGGGGTTTTGAGTGATGAACCAGGCTGGGAGTTTTAAAGGCCTCAGGAATCTTTTGCAGGTGTTTAGAGTTAACTCGTTGATTCAGATGATTAGGTTCATAGCTCGTTTAGAGACCCTTTTAATGATATGCTAATTTTGTGAGATAGGAATTTTGGGTTTTCATGAGCTGTATGCCACAATCATCCGTATTAAGACGATAAAAGACCTGAAATATTTCAGTTAGTGTGCAATGAATCCAAAATATATGAATGTTAAATTTTCATCATGTCATTATGGAAAATAATGAACTTTATCACAATATGCTAATATTTTGAGAAGGACCTGTATAAGAGCTGATCTAAGTTTGTTCAGATGGCATTATTCCAACGTTTTTGTGAGATAAAATAAGGAGAATATGATAAGGCTACTTTTAAAACATTTTTAACTATTAAACTGTCCACTTGCTAGTGGCACCAGGTGAAAGAACAAGCAGAAGCAGAGCTTGCTGGGTATTTTATAGAAACTTCCTCCTGTGGTGGAAACTTAGCAACCACAAAATTTTGGTTTGAGTAATCTGAATAAATTTGTCCATGAAATGAAGGTTAACATTTTTACAGCACTTAAAATGAACTGAAACTAAAAATAGTAATAAGGCAACATGACAAGCAATTACTTGACAGTCACTGCGTACCTCGTGTACTGAGATCCAATTTTATGAGGTTCAGTAAAATCAGAAATGCATACCATCCAGTGGCGATTGCTCTAAGACTGCAAGGGAAGCTTAGTGTCCACTAAAATGTCAAAAAATAAGTGATCAAATATATACTGTTGTGTGTACATGTCATTGACTAAATATGCGCTACAACGCGCTCAACTTTTGTTCAGAATCAGCTTCTTATCACTGGTAACGAGGCGGCTTTCCTCTCACTCATTCCCGCAGCTTCACAGTGCTGTAAACAGTGAGTTCAATAGCGAAGCAAAAATGCTGGACTTTGTCCCGCCCATCGGACGCTCAGCGTCTCTGGGGGTCTATGGGGCAGTGGGCTGGCCATGGCTGGCCCGGCCGCTCAGCTTCTGCATGATGATTGGATGATCTGTCTGAGGCTGAATCCCTTTTTGATTGACAGTGAAATGAGCGATCTTGAAATTGAGCTTCCCCTCCTTGAAAGACCAGCATCTACCATTGATATCATCTATTTATAATGACCACTTCTCACCAATTATGTACTGAATAGATTGCCAAGTAATTTAAGACAGAAATGTATGATTCCGTTTTTGTAAAGTATTATCTCAGTCACAGAGGAATATGGGGGAATCATTTTCAAATGTTTCCTGATGCTCAGCAGTTCAGTTTTGTCCAAGGTGGTAGTCTGTTACTACTGCGAAGACAGCTGTACCTTAAATGTTGAAACTTGAACTTCGATCCCTCCCACTTCATCTCCTCTATATCAGTTCCACCTGCTCCGGACTAGTGAAGTGGATGTGGATTTGCCTGGGTGTTCTGAGACTATAAGCAGGTCAGCGTATTGGAGTAGGGTGACAGGAGGTTGTGCTAGTTAATTATTCTGGAATACGATCGGAAAGGTTGCACTGAGTTGCATTGTCGGACGGCTTCAATTTCATGCTTGAGGCGGCCGCAGATCCGGCCATAATTTCCCACGTGGCCTGTCACTTGTTCTCTCTACCTGTTTACGTCTTCCTTGCAGTTGTATCCTGGAAGTAAGTCAGTGACCTTGGCATCAAAAGACGTGCTAATAAATACAAATAGACACATTTTAGAATTGTATACAATATTAATTTATGAAAGTTGGAAATGTTTAATAAGTCATTCTAGTTTTGCTTATCCACTTTAGTGACAGAGTCTGCAACCTCATGCTGTGGGCTCTGTTTCTTGGAATGTTTTACAGAGCTAATTGTCATGTAGGCCACACACTACGCTACTTGTAAAATTCTAATACATGCGCCTTACTTTGCTTGGTTATTCACATTTACCTAGATACTTTGCTTGTATTTAAAAGTAAAAACTGCTGTAAAAGACAGCATCTTCTTACCTGATCAATTTTATGCCTTAAAAAAAAATACAGATGGTTGCCTTGTGGTCTGGCTGTTAATTTACTGCTCGGGTTATCTATAGTAGCAGAGGTATAATTTTGTTGTGTCCTCTCTTCTGCACAGCCTAAATGCAAGATTCCATTTGTTTGATAATCATTTGGCAAAAGGGGTTTCCAACAGAGCTAAACTGCTTTCTATACCTTTTTTGTGTTGAAAACGAGTGGCCATACATGAAATAATCTTTTCAAAATGAGGTCTTTTTTCCTTAAGTAAAGGCCTGCTGTCCACAACCATAGAGAATTACAGGCTTAAAAACAGTTCTGGTATGGGCATGACATCATCTTTTATATATGGTTTTTTTGTGTTTTGGTGGGACTGCCTCAAAAGACTTTTTGTTTCAGAGAAGTTATTTTTAAAAATACTTTGAAAACAAAAAGAGTCTCATTTATAGTTTCAGGATTGTTTGATTTTCTGGTTCTAAAATATGATGATATATGCCCGTTAATTTTAAATAAATATGTATATATGCCCACAGAGTTATATAGCTACTACAGTGCTACAGAATTGCGGACCTCCACAAGTCTTGGTTTTTCCTTGGGTAAAATTTTCAAAGCTTGAAGGTCACATTTTAAACAACCATCTATTCAAACAGCACAGTTTCAAACCAGAAAATAGGTTCTGTGACCCAGAAATGAACGTGTTTTTCTGCCAAATGCGCGTACTGTATCTAGCTTAGTGCCAAAGCAAAAGACTATGTGAAGATGCTTACTAAAGCTAGTAAGAAAGTGTCATTGTCTGCAGTGAAACAAGTCGTGCACCAACAAGGGCTGAGAGACCACTGAGAGAGGATGAAGCCATCACTCCAAAAGCAACATGAAAAGCTAGATTACTCTGTGCAAATGCATTCAAGACCTTAGTTTTTACAGATATTTTCTGTGGTCCGATTAAACTAAAATTATAGTGGCCATAATGACCACCATTACATTTAGAAGTAAAAAGGGAAGGCTCAAGCCAGAGAGCAGTATCCTAACTTTGAAGTACGAGGGTCATAACATCATGTTGTGTGGGTGCTATGCTGCAAAAGGACTGATGGCATGAGGAAAGAACATGTAGAAATATTGTAGCAACATCCTAAGACATCAGACATGAAGTTGAAGCTTGTCAAGACTGTGTCTTTCAAAAGGATGAAAGCATACTGCTTTTAGTGTCAGAGTGGCGTCAGGACAACAAACTCATTGTTTTGGAGTACTCATCACAAAGCCCTGACCTCAGCTCCATCAAAATTTATCAAAACGTTGTAGGAGGAGCTAAAAAAGGATACCCACACATTTGACTCAAGTCATACAGTTTAAAGGGAATTCTACCAAATATGTAGAGATTGTATATAGACTTCTGAATTTGCAAAAAGTCAAACAGAAATCCTAAAAAAGTCTCTCGGTCAAACTGGCATTTAGCAAAATGATATAGTTTTGTTAATCCTGACTGACCTAAAAAAGTCAGATATTAGAATTTTTTTTCATACTTTTATACAGTGAATATAACTATCTGGTTTCAATTGTATTTTCCATTTTCCTCCCCTAGCACACATTAAAAATCAGAGAACCGAATATATCTTATTAGAACAGTAAATCTGATTTCAACTTGGCCATGGTTCAACATTATTGTACAGGCTTTTTGGTAGATATCACTATCTATAACATCAACCAAAACCTTTGCCTTTGAGTATATACTGGTGTAAAACAGAACAATATTGGAGGACATCATGTAGTAACAGGTAAAACATTGAATTTTATTTTCTTTGAACTCAAAAGGTATTTGTTTGCCTTTGTTATGCTCATACCAATACTCATTAGTTTCCTTGCAGCACATATTATTCCTGGTACTTTTGATGGCCAGTCTGTTTCCTACTAATCATCCATTTGCAATTGTATGGGGGGAAAAGCTAGAAATGTTCTATGGGAGTACTGGTGTCGCACTGTATTTGTTCCCCAGTGGCACTGCCAGACACAAAGTCTAGATATTGCTAATGGTTCCAAGCTCAATCTGTCTGCACACAATTTAGAGACTGGGGAAAATGGTGAAAAAGAGACAGAGGGAGACAATAGCATCCTCTTTCAACAGCATCTACTGAAAGAGGATGCTATTGCAACATTTTAAGATCCAGAATCAGTTTAATTCTGTCAGTCTGTTTTTTTAGGGCTTGATATTTTTGGTGCCTGTATCTTTTCTGTTCTTCTAAACAAAGTGTGCATGTCATGCTGCCACTAAGTGCTACATGCTTCCACACAGAACTCTCAAAAAATAACCTCTTGAAAGAAATTGTTACCATGCTCTGCTGGTTGTATATCCCACAGCAGCTTTTCAAAACTTCACTGGACTTTTTACGCTTTTGTTGTCACAGATGTGCAGTTAGTATTTCTTTTGAAGCAGCTTCCTAGGATTGTTTTTTTATTGCTTCTCTTTGTTACCATCACACGGGCTATTTTCAGTCTCTCCACTTGCTCTCCATTATCATTTTCCTCTCCCCTTTAACTCGACTTTGATGTTTCTCTCTTTAACACACGTTGCTTGTCCCTGCCACAGGGTTCCAATAATTGGAGATCAGCCTTCTAATCAAAGCCAATAATCAACTCTAACCTTCGTTTAAGTTGTGATTTGATATTAAGAACCAAGGCCCTCTCTGTAAATTAGATTTTGTATTTGAAGGACATGGCGTAGAGTTGGCGATATGGCTGCTTTCCAATCAAGACTGAGAGGAGTGGACTTTGTCCGATATAATGTCACCTTCATTTATGTTTAAAGCCAATGAGCTAACAAGTAAACCAAGGTTCAGTTTCAAAAGCCACTAATAAATTTAAAGTTTAAGTCTACTTCCTACGACTAACTTCTGTTTCAATGAAATGTTATGCTCCAGTTGGTGTGCACTAAGGGGATCTGTGAACTAATGTGTTCAAACATAAACGTGCCATTTTTTTTACAACTGCCCAAACGCACTTGCTCATGCATAGGAAATTGCATGTAACCATTGTAACACTTACAGTTCTTTGAACACATTTCAACCCATGCATAAACTAATTAAGCAACTGGATGTGTAAATCCACACGTGCTCACAGCTATTCTGTCACCAATTTATTCATGTGAAGAAATCATGTCAATGAAGTGTGGTTGGAAGAGCATGCTTCCCTCTTTTTAGGCTGATCTAACACAGTGAACTGCCACTGAACCTACAAGTGAGATGTTATTCGGGTAGATTAACTTGTTTTATTTATTTCACTGAGCCTAGTGATGTGGTGTTTTAGGATTAAAAGGAAAAACAGAACATCATAGAAACTTTTATGTGGAGAAAACAGGCTATTTGCATTTCACTGTCAAACTTTCATACATTTAAAATGTTATCCTGCCAAACTTTGACTAACCTGTTGTTTTTGATCTGTTGTGTGTACTAATTTACTTAACAAATTAGGATCAAAAAGGTTATTATTGAGTTAATACTTAAGTTTGAACATGTGAAGTAAATGTGTGTTTATATTCATATAATATAGAGCATATCAAAGAGAAGTTGATGGAAGTATAAAAATTTTTAATTCTATACACTCATAAATTGAATTTACATAAAATGGAAATTTCTCCTTAGCATCTAGCAAGAGAAGATCACAGATCATAAATAACTGAAAATAATACATAAGAAAACATATCCTTAAATGTATGTATGTGCATATGCATTAATACATAAAATATTCCATTCACATGTACAAAATCAACATTAAAATAGCACATTTCTGCTTGAGATTTGTGAAAAAAGGCATTATTTTAGAATCCCCTTTTCAACAGAGCTACAACTACACAAATAAAATGTCCTTTATGTGGGCAGGAATGGCAATAAACCAGATTATTTATTGACCTCTCAGTCTGGTCTGCACATTTCGACACAAATTTGGACAAATATTTCTGAAAATAAATTGCTTAGTTTAGGTCAAACGTTAAAAAATATGATTGCTTAATAGAGCGAGATACATGAGCATTACTATTGCCAACAGCATGAATTACTTTTGGCTTTTCAATTCAATTCAGTTTATTTATATAGCGCCAATTCACAACACATGTTGTCTCAAGGCACTTCACAACAGTCAGGTTCATACTTTCCAATTAATTCTAACCACTGAACAGTGCAGTCAGATTCAGTTATTTATTCAAATTGGATAAAAAGTTTTTCTGTCTAAGGAAACCCAGCAGATTGCATCGAGTCAGCATTCACTCCTCCTGGAGCATGTAGTGACAGTGGACAGTCACTGGCGTTGACTTTGCAGCAATCCCTCATACTGAGCATGCATGTAGCGACAGTGGAGAGGAAAAACTCCCTTTTAACAGGAAGAAACCTCCAGCAGAACCAGGCTCAGTGTGAGCGGCCATCTGCCACGACCGACTGGAGGTTTGAGAGAACAGAGCAGAGACACAAAGAGAACAAAGAAGCACTGATCCAGGAGTCCTTTCTATGGGAAGGAAAAGTAAATGTTAGTAGATGTAGCTCCTTTAGTCGTTTCATCTAGAAAGAAAGAACAGATAAACTATGAGCCAGTTTTCAAGGATAGAGTCTGAAAGAGAGCACATATAATTAGTTACAGTAAAAGCTCAGTCAATTGCTATGTCTAGGAGAGAGAAAGGGTTAAACACTAAAAGACAGGGCCATGTGGATCATCGGTAGAAGGTGAGCATTAAGTTGTTGCCAGCAGAAGCTTGGACAATTCCCCTCTCCAGAAAGGTGTCACAGGTAGACACAGAGTCAGGCCAGGTGTAGCTTCTAGAAAGAGAAAAGAGAGAGAACATAAAGTTAAAAACTGAAATAACAGCAAATAATGCAAAATTGGAGAGTAGTGTGAGAATGTAGCAAAGAGAGTGAAAGCGGTCATTATGTCCTCCAGCAGCCTAAGCCTATAGCAGCATAATTACAGAGATAGTTTCAGTTTCAGTTTAGTTATTTATATAACGCTTATTTACAACAATGTCGTCTCAAGGCACTCCACAAAGGGTCCGGAACGGCCCGGAGCCGCCGGGGAGGCCAGACCAAACCACCGAGTGCCAGAGCCCGGCCACCCCAGAACGGGACACGTGTAGGGACACTAAGTAAAATAATAAACTGATAAAGTTTGTCCATCTAGATCCCACTGATGGCCATTGTTATACTAAAAACCACAAGGATTGGGATACCTCTCTCTGTCAGACTGATTATAACCATTGGAAAAGAGAAGGGGTCATACAGGTAGCAGCAATGGAGGGTGTGTTTGCACCTCAACCATAACTGAGCCGGTTTAGGCTAAACCTGACTCCCCCTTACTCCATCCAACAGGGAGGGAGGAAGGTGGAGGTAAAAAATAAGGAAGATAGCCTAAGCCACTCTAACTATAAGCTTTATCAAAAAGGAAAGTTTTAAGCCTAGCCTTAAAAGTAGACCGGATGTCTGCCTCACGGACCAAAACTGGGAGCTGGTTCCACAGGAGAGGAGCCTGATAACTAAAAGATCTGCCTCCCATTCTACTTCTAGAGACTCTAGGAACCATCAGTAAACCTGCAGTCTGAGAACGAAGTGCTCTGTTAGGAATATATGGACCAATCAGATCTCTGATGTATGATGGAGCTAGATCATTAAGGTATTTATATGTGAGGAGGAGAATTTTAAATTCTATTCTGGATTTAACAGGGAGCCAATGAAGGGAAGCTAAAATAGGAGAAATATGATCTCTATTTTTAATTTTCATCAGAATTCTTGCTGCAACATTTTGAATCAGCTGAAGGCTTTTAACTGCATTTTGTGGACATCCTGATAGTAAAGAATTACAATAGTCCAGCCTTGAAGTAACAAATGCATGGACTAGTTTTTCAGCGTCACTCCTGGATAGGATATTTCTAATTTTGGCAATGTTCCGGAGGTGAAAGAAGGAAATCCGAAAAACCTGTTTAATATGGGATTTAAATTACATGTCTTGGTCAAAAAAAACACCAAGGTTTTTTTACTTTATTACTGGAGGTCAATTTAATGCCATCCAGGTTAAGTGATTGAATAAGCAGTTTCCAGTCCAAAGACGACAACTTCTATCTTGTCTGAATTTAGAAGCAGAAAATGTAAAGTCATCCAAGTTTTTATATCTTCAAGACATGCTTGTAGTCTATCTAACTGGTTGGGTTCATCAGAATTCATGGATAAGTAAAGCTGAGTATCATCAGCGTAACAGTGAAAATGTATCCTATGCTGCCTGATATTTTGACCTGTTGGAAGCATATATATATAGTAAAGATAATTGGCCCAAGTAGTGAACCCTGTGGTACTCCACAATCAACCCTGGAGTTTAAAGATGATTTATCATTTACATGAACAAACTGGAATCTGTCAAAGAAATAAGATTTAAACCAGCCTAGCGCTGTTCCCCTGATCCCTACAGTATATTCCAGCCTTTCTAAGAGAATATTATGGTCGACTGTGTCAAATGCAGCACAGATCTAACAGAACCACTACAGACACAAGTCCATTATCTGAGGCCATAAGAATATCATTAGTGACCACCAAAGTGGTTTTAGTGTTTAACCAGATCTGGTGCTAGAGCCTGGTACCAGTTAAGAACAGAAGCACGTCATCATAAAATTGCCACCAGTAAATGGTTAATCCAGTTTAACTACATAAAACATATTGTTTATGTCAGGATCCTAGCAACGAGATGCAGTAATGTCACCGAAAGAAATGAGTTAAATACAACATTTAGAGCAACATTTCTTGATACCACCTGGCTAAGAACTGAGTCGAAACGGCGTTCATCGATTCAGCAAAAAGCATCAGCTGCAAAAAATTTCTGTAAGTGAACCTTTATGTGGCACATAAATGTAGTCTGTGATGGGTGATACCAAAATGAAAAGCATGGAAAAAGAAAGACATTGAGTTGTGTTACTCTGTTAATCTGATTTTTTATTAATGCTGACATGTGGTGTTTCTACTGTGTTTTTTTCATTACCAAAACTTCTCAAAAACATCGCATTCACAATGTTCTGATTGGCTGCAGGTCCCCATGAGTCCGCTTCAAGACCAGTTCTTTCCTGGTCCTTGTCTTGTCAGGCTTTGTGAGGCTAGAGCCAGAGCTTGCGGCAAAGATTCTGGTACTAAGCAAGCATTAATACCACTTTAGAACCAGATTGTTGGAAAAGGGGCCGCATTAGCTAATGGACCCTTTCTGTGAAGAATAATGCAAGTGTAAATGTTGCTGATCGATGCATTTAAAGTTTTGTAGTAGTCATTTATTCGTAGGTAGGAATTAAATCTTGCATGGATCATGTTTGTTGTTGAATCCACACTTTGTCCATATTTCAAAAGGCCAGCCTTTAAAACACATACGATTCGTTTAATTCCTTTCAGCTAGTTGCGAAGGTCCCAATTAAAATCAATGCGAGAGTAAATACATGTTGTTGTTACATTTTAAAGACACAGAACTGCTCGATAAAACCTATTTATGAACTGACAACCGGAGATTTCACTTAGCAGTACGCAAGTACACATGCGAGTCTTCTTTAGAAAATTTGGGCTTTGCTTTTTTTTAAATGCATGAAGCGAGAGAGAGAACAACATGAACTACTGAAGATTGCTGTAATAGTACCGGCAAGAATTTAAAACTACTTTCACCCCTGCCCACATCCCACACAATAAGAAGTTCCTTCATGAATAATAGTTGATCCATTTCAGTGTGAATATAAGGGTGCTCCATTAATGAGGTCCTAAAAACTTTGTGTTTATGTTAAAAATGCTTGCAGCAGGAGTCGCAACTAAGACTAAGGACTAAGACCACTCCACAACAGGAATAGCAGAGGAATAACAGCCCTCTACAGGGCATCCTTCACAAATATAACTTTTGTCTTTCATCTGAATAGATCAGATTTTACAAAAAATGAAAAAAAAAGATACATTTCGATTTCATTCAAAAACCGCATCGGAACGAGGCTGATTTACTGATGCACTCACATAGTCCCCATGTTTTAAGTCTCATTACACTTATATCTTTCCACATCTTCTGTACTAGTTTCACATGCTTTTTCTGTGTCCAGGAATTTATACTAACTTAAGCTATGTTAATGTTACTAATGTAGCATAAATCTAATTAAAATAACATTTTATGTTCCCTTTTACTTACACCAGCCAATATGAAGGCCAAGTACATAGCTGCTCATAGAAGCCTCTGCCCTGTTTTTACTGCACAACAATAAAAGCTTATTGTTCTCAAGCAGCCACTTACCAATTTACAGAGCCACCTCTCAACTGAAAACTAAGCTTAATTATCCTATTTCACACACAGTCAGCTCTTATGAATCGCCTTTAAGTCAGATTTAATTGATGATCTGTCAAACTTGTGCAGGCGATAAAGGCATTTACTCTAACTTGAAACATTCTAAAAATAATGGTTATAACAGGCCCATTCTTGTGTTATTATATTTTTATTTAGATATTTCCAGATGTTTATTGTATAAAAATATTTCTGAATGTGTAACATACAAAAAAGTTTTTCTGTACTTTTTTTTTCTATAGACACTGTGGATGTGTCCCATATGACTCACATTCTTCTTTAAACTGTTTGCAGGGCCAATTGATATTCACAACATTGCAGAGTATTTGGGAATTCTTAATGTTCCGCCGACACAGTGAGAAAAAGAGAAGGTATTTTGCATAAAAAGACATTAAAGCGGGGAACCTCATCAATCAGGGTAGTGCTGCAAGGAATGCGGGGGGATATTCATTGTATCTTTAAACATAACGGTACAATGAATTCTCCACATTAAAATCATGCAACTGTAATCCTTATTGCCGGTTTAGGCTACACCGTCTGCAATTCCCATTCATCATCTGTCATATCATCACTTACCCTACCTTGTGTGTTTGTATGGACGTTGTGTTTCCTCATGACAAGGTGGTGACTTAAAGCTGATTTAGTCTCATAAACATACCTCATGATTAAAAAATTATCTTAGCATCAGCATCCAGGGCTTTGAACGTTCCTAATCAGTCACACGGCAGGACAACTAGATGCTAACCAAGCAGTTATAGAGAATGCAATTGTGTGCAACAATGCTTCAATCCCTCCCTCCTTTTAAAGAAAATTTAAGAAAGTTGTTAATCAAAAGTTCATTAGCATACAGCGCCTTGCTCAGTCCATCCTTATACCCTGCTCATAATAGACACTTAAGCAGTCTGCGTGAAGTGAATAACGAGTGTGCTCCCATTTCCGCTTGTGTTTATTGAACTGAATTAAAATCCTGCATCATATGTTGTCTATCTAATGTGTTTTAGTTTTTCTTTTGACCCTAAGCAGGCAAAATCAGTTTAGATTACAATTTGCACTTTAGAAATGACATAAAACAAGAATGTGACATAGGGGATATCGTAAATAGGAAGGATGTTTAATATTTATCTGTGCAGTTTTTAGTATTTCATAAAATCTTTTTGCTTCACTAGACACTAGATATATTCAGCTCTTGGGAGAAAAATATAAACCTGATTAGGTTCAAAAGAAATTTTGAAGAAAACTTAAAATCCCAGTTTTTTTGTTTTCACACATAGAGAAGATGCTCCAGTTTTAATTAATTTGTAATCCCTGTATAATATTCCCTCCAGGTTTAACTTCTCTGACTACTTCTGTTTTCAAGCTGTACACCATATACGGTGGTCTTCATACCAAATATAACTGAAATACCCATTTTTGTATTTTTATAAAGAGTATAGTTTTCACAGATCCCATCTGAGATTTGAGTCCTTTAAATGTTTTAGATTTTTAGTTAAACATGAACAAATCCAGTTTTTTAACAACTCTACAATATCCATTTACTGACACTTTGATTCTCTTCCAAAATTTACAATCTTGTCAACTGGAAAAAAAAAATCTTGCAAATCATCATTCAAAATCAAAATGAAATCAATTTTTGGTCATTTCACAGGACACTGTGAATTTACCATTTTATCCCAATATACACAGAAAGGGAACTATGCACCAATGAGCAAGAGCCCAGTTCCCTTTTTCTTCGAGATAAAATACTTCTGATACTATTCTTGCTGGTTCAGGAGTGGCTTGGCACAGAATATATGATAGTTCTAGCCCAATTCCTGGATACATTTGTGTGTCATGGCTCTTGAAGCAGAGACAGTGTGAATCTCACCCAAATTCTTCTATGGGGTTTGCTATACAGTCTCCTCAAGGCTGAATTAATTTATTTTGCTTGAGCACATTTATTTTGTCTGCTCAACTTTCTATCAATATGGTTGGATACAGCACTTTATGAACATCCAGCAGTGATCTTCTGTGGCTTACCTTCCTAGTTAAAGGTGCCAATGACTGTTTGCTGGACAAATGTGAAGTCATAAGTCTTCTTCGTGATTGTATCAGCCACAACATATGATTACTGCAATAAAAAGTGCTTTTGTATTGGTTTTGTGTAATTTAGTAAATTTGTTAAAAATTGCCTTTTAGATTTCTGTTAGCTATTAGCCATACTTTTCAAAATAAACAGAAAGAAAAATATTAACTTTTTCACACTGTGTAACTGGAAATTATATAGTTTATGATTGTCACTTTTCAAGTTAACTTAATTAAATGAACGCTTTACTGATATTCTAATTTATTGACATACTTTTGTTTTCAGGTTTTCTCATTTCACTGTGATTGAACGACAACTACAACAAGAAAAATAGTTTTACAAAAATATTGTATGCTGTCTAAATAGAAACATGCTGTGCAGCTGTAGGTGTAGGTGTGCAACACGAAGCACTCCTTAAACCACAGCAGTTACGCAGGATTCTAACGTATTCTAACATAACCCACTGAGTTTAAAAATAAGGTATCATTGTGACTGATGTTTTTCCAGATAATTCTTTTTATTCCTTGTGTTTTCTTGCAATACCAGGCCTCTAAAGGCAGTCTAATGCACAGAAAATAAGTTTGGATTCCAGTTGCAAACCTGCAAGAACTATAGAAAGCATTTACTGGATGAATGAGTTGAAATGTGAAAAAAAAAAAAGCCATGGGGTGAAATCAGTAAAACTTTACAACTTGTATGCGACTGAAATGGAACTGCAGGAAAAGGTTTGACTCAATCTATGTGATTTGTTTGCTTGCTTTGTGCTGATATATTCCATATATATTCACTGACTGCAAGTTGTTTTGACCCTGTTTTACACTCATTCGATAAAGCATACACCCACCTGGGAGTTTCTGTGTTAAACCAACACATTTTTACAGCTCACCACCAAGCTGTTTCACTGAAGCATGGCTGGTTTCAGTTCTGCTGTCATTTAGTCTAATCCTTGGTGGAACACAAACTAGGTGGCCTTTTACAGCCTAGTGTTTGTCTCAGTGCAACATATTGAGGAAGTTATATCCTGTTAAATGCCTGTGATTGGCAGCTAAGAGGATAATTTGTACCACACATTTTTTTGTGTGTCTGCTGCCTACGAACATGCTGTATATTTTGTGTGTAGATTTTTTACTGACTTTGTTTTACTCCAAGGTGGAAAGGTACTAGTCTTACTTAAGTATTTTTATTTATTATTTTTATTTTTATTTTCAGACCTTGCTAAATAATAAACACACTTTCTGTTCCACTTTCTGTTTTCTGTTTAAATAGGTGGTGTAAAATGCTAACTTTTTAGATAATGTGAATAATATTTTTTTGTCTATAAATTGTGTAATTTATGCATAAAGCTTCTATTGTCTGATTCAGTAGCAAATGGAGAGCAGCTGAAGAGACTTTCAAATATTTATAGATAATTGCCTAAGTGTACAATAGTAGGACATTTGAATTGTCTTTTTTAGTATTATTACCCTTGGGATGAAAATTGTTTAATTTATTTAGTCATAGTCAATGGCAGTGTTCTCAGTCATCTATATTCAGTTGTTTGATAGGCAGTTCTTTTACCACAGTCCCTTCCAGACACCCAGGGTCTGAAATGGGCAGTCAAACAAATTTGCTTCCTTTTAACTCAGCTGTCAGTCAGATATTTATTGGATCCCCCCCCAAAGGAAGTTTTTCTTTTTGAGGGCTTGAAAAAGACTGATTCCATATTGCACAGAAGGCCTTAGGCTACGCTGTCCTAAATAAGCAATCTGAAACAGATTCAGAACATGGTGATAAAAGTACTATCTGAACAAATATTTGTGCTATTAGAAACTAACTGAATCAATTGAGCCCAGTTTTCAGGGAATAAGTGTGTACATTTATTTGGCATTCTTTTGGCATAACAGGAAATTATATCCCTTCAGGCAGAGGTGTCTTTTATCAGAGTGGTGAGCAGAGCTGCAAGTCAGATGTAGATTGCATCTTTAGTCTTTTTGGGTGATTGTGTCTGACTTAAAACCAAGAAAAAAAGTTTTCTGAAATTGTTTTAGATTTTGCTACACTCATATTTCATGAATGCTCTTACATCATTAATCTCTATTTCTGGTTTTCCTTGTTTGAATCACTTAAAAATAATAGACAGGTATTTATTCTTTAAACCTTTGATTACATTTTGCCACTGCAACAAGGGATTTCTCTTAGAATCCAGATTTTTCCTTATCTATATCTTGAGTATAGAGCTGTGCAGTTTACTTACAGTGATGTTGAACACATTTGAACCACTCATTTCCAGCATGTCTGGAATGTATAATCAGTCCGGATGTACTTATCATGCAAGCATGTTTTCAACACAAGATTGAGTACACAGGTTTGAGCTTGTCGTGGATTTTCTCTAATCCATACACAGTCAAAATTATGCATACAGGTGCAAACATATACATACACACTTATATTTGGGTAAAAGGGCCTTTTGAAGTTGCAAGGAAACTTTGTGTTTTTGTAGTTGGGAACAAGGTCTTGTCATAATTGTGGCTACATTTCAGTGCACTTTCACTATTAGAATTGGTACTTTTATCATCAAAAGTGGTTTACCATTATCACAGTTCACAGTAAAGCCAACATAACATCAACGTAGACTTGTAGGATGCTAACCAAGAAATACGCATCTGCTTCAAATTAAGCACCTTGAATTTGAAAACCAGCATGATACTTGGTAGTGTAATGCTGTGGGTCTGTACATTGTAGAAAGTGAGAGGAATAATGATGGTTGAGACTTGGACACCTCTGTTTGTTCTGACAGGAACAGCAACATTAAAATGGCTTTTGTAATATAATATAATATAATATAATATATGTTTTTTCTATGTTGAGTAGGTTCTCACTGAAGGCATCAAAACTGAATAAATACATATGCAATTATGTAGCAAACAAAAAATTATAAAAGAAATGTATATCTGTTTTATATTTTAGATTCCTTAAAGCAGCCGCCCTAAGCTGTGATGACTGAAATATTAACCTTTGGCCATCTCTCAGTGCACCTCTGGGAAGTTCTTTCAAAACTCTTTGGAAAACCATTTCTGATGAATACTAAGGGAGCAAAGCAGTCATCAAAGCAAAGGGTGGCTTTTTTGAAGAAACTAAAATATACAAATGTTTAAAGTTGTTTCACACTTTTTTACCACATAATTCCATGAGTGTTCATTCATAGCTTTGTTGCCTTTGGTGAGAATCTAAGGGTCTAAAAGACCCATTAGGTGAGAAAGTGTTACAAGTGATTGTTACAAATTATGTTGTTTTTGTCTGAGTTATTTTTTTGTGTGAATGTGGTATTATTTTTAAGTAAATAGCTTGAAGATGGATCTTTTTTCTAAGTAGGATTTATCTTCGTTTTGCCAAAATCGTAAGGGCCAAATGCTAAACTCAAGGCGTCAAAACAGTAACAAACAATAAGTGATGTTTTTGTGGCTCTAAGCTCTTCACTTAGTCTCTGGCCTTCACACACATCATTATGTTCATACTCTTACCTTCACATTGGGCAGTCAAGCTGCTTTGAGCTGATAAGTATGTGAATGCACATTCAAATGCACACTGCTTTTACCATCACAGTAATAACCAGATAGTGCTGATATGGCACTTGTGCTTATACTTTTTTTTGGGCAGGGATTTTCAGAGGAATTTTACTCTTTAAAGGCCAATTAAAACTTTTTTCAAAGCGAGAAATGCACTGAAAGGATACTCACACAGGAGATCCTTATTTCTTATAAGCAAGAAAGAAAGGGGAGGTGGGAAACCCAAAAATAACATCAGCTCAATAGGAAAAGCAGAATAGAAGAGGCCCACCAAAACTAGAATTGTTAAAAATTAAACTGCACACAGGTTTATACATAGAATCTGTCAACTGATGCTACACAGCTAAAGAAAACACAACTAACACCATCAGGGCCCAAATTTCCTGGCTTCCTTTATGACAAGAAGCATTTCAATGGAGATGACAAAGTGCTGGTGAAAATCAAAATGAGAAAGAAGAAATATGAGGTGAATAAAAAAGAATGAGTCTGGAATGGGCAAATCCCAAAGGTACTATTGATCTGTGCAATACGCACAAACACAGCTGTGCTGCCAGGAAGCAAGCCGGTGGTCAGATATGTATAATTGATGAAGTTGGGTTTGACACATGTGTGTAATGTGATCTGGGGCTGGAGTCTCTTTGGTATTGGACTGTGTGTGTGTGTGTGTGTGTGTGTGTGTGTGTGTGTGTGTGTGTGTGTGTGTGTGTGTGTGTGTGTGTGTGTGTGTGTGTGTGTGTGTGTGCTGGTTTAAATGATGTATAAGAATGCTGTATTTTTCATTTTTACCAGCCCCCATGGAGGAACACATGGAGGAACAATGGCCTGTACTGTAATGGGGTTTTACCTTAAGGGACTTTGTTCTCACTCACCTGCACGGTGTTGCTTGAGAGTCTTGTTGACAATCTGTGAGACATACTTTCCCACTTCATTTAATTTTACTTGCTTTTACTAGAAACATGTGATAATGAACTCAGCATGGTATTTAATGCAAATTGTAAATAAAAATGCATAAATTGTTTATAGTACCATTTTTATTTTTGATCATTTTCAGTTTGCGTTAGAGCAGTTTATATAAGACATTAGTTAGGTTGTTGATTGTGAAGAAAACTGTAATATTTTCTTCACAGCTACATTTACACACACACAATAGTCATGTTCTTCTTCTATTTTACAATGCTTCTTTCTTATCCTTGTGTATTCGTGTATTTCCACAGCTTCTACCCTGACAGTGTTCTTCTTTGTTCCACTGTCACTGTGTGTCTAGTTAAATTGCGGGCCTTTGAGAAGAAATCGATTTGAGCAACAAGATAACTAAGTTATCAAACTGTTTCATTGACTGGCTGTCCCTTCTCTCTCCATTTCTCATCCCATTTTTACCTTCCCTGTCTTCTTTCTCTATTCCCATTTTCCCCTCCTTTTTTATGGTTCCCTTCTCTCCCATTTCCTCTTTGTTCTTTCATTTGCTTTCCCGCCCCCCTCTCGCAACAGGCCGACAGACTTGTCCACCCGAGAAGTTTGATTGTGGAGGGGTTGGCAGCAAATGTGTTTCGTTATCATGGCGATGTGACGGAGAGAGAGACTGTGAAAACGGAGCAGATGAGGAGGAGTGTGCTGCAGGTAAGTCCGTGATATAAGTATTTTCAATGAAGGGCGCATTACAATGACATAAAGCACATTTACATTCTTCTGTAGTTCCAAGTACATATAGAATAGGGGGAAATGTAGTTTCATTCATTAAATTCCTAACCATATCTGCATCTTTTAAATGTTTCTTCAGGACAGGCAAAACACATTAACAAAATATGCGTCAGTTAAATCACCCTGAGCATTCAAATCTATTATCCAGCATAAAGCAATACCCTCATGGGATTATGAGAAATTCAAAGAATATGATAACCTTGAATAAAAATATCACAATATTTACACATACGCTTTAGAAAAACCCTATTTTATCATGATTTATTACTTTTACTTAAAAAGAAAAACAACAATTATTCCAAGTGCTCCTAAAATAACATGTTATATAGTAATATTTTAATAATGTTATCTATAACTTTTAATTATTTGGACTTTGATACTAAATTTAGTAGTAAGTTTGTTATTATTCCACAGAATATTATACATTTTAGTTGTTTTTTATTTGGTAGAGTAACACCGTGAGTATAATAAGCTGCTGTTAGCTGGTTAATTAGTCGAGATATTTGCTTGGATATCCAGCCTGCAGCCAGCTGCTATAGAGATAAGCCATTCATAGTTTGCCAACTGGACTGTTAAACAGTTATACTAATAGAAGGGATAGGCAACACTCATTTAGACGCCATGTTTTTTGTGGCTAGTAATATTTCCAACAATATTAGTCTTTCTTGTAAGCAAGAGAAAAGCATAGGAGCCCACCTTCACCCTTCTCCATTTGTGATTTATGGATGTTCAGAGGCAGGTCAGAGGTGGCTCTTATTTGTAGGTTTATCTTTTGTGAAACAGGCTCTGTTAATTGCACTAGCAAACATACAGTTCCAACACATATTTTCTTTGTTTGTAGGGTGTTAAGAAATTGCATTGTAACAGATTTTATTTTTCAGAAATTTGTCTTTTAAAAAACTGCCTACAAAGGTTTTAGAGTTGTAGTTTCAGCCGTCTGCAGACATTCAAAACTTTGTCACATAGCTAAGCTTTCCTCCTTACAGCGGGTATCAAAGATGTAAACGAGATATTGATTTCTGTTTATGTTAACATCTGACATAGAGTTTTATCGATTTCCAAGCCTGAAACAAACAGAAACATGCATATATATATATTCATAATATGGGTACAGACATCTCCACAAGATGCTTTCTTATAGATCCCTCTGTTCATTTTACACTAAACAGATGTCACACTGTTTGTGAAGAACAGCTATCTGTGTTATTTACATCTAATACTTACCCAATCATACACGCTCAAACATCTAAATTAATTGGAATTTTAAAAACTAATATCTAAAATGTGTACTCCAGGTGTTGACAAACCTAGTAGCTTTAATAATTAGACGTAAAAGTAAAAAATAATATATACATTTTTAAAAAGGAATAAGGAATTATTCTAATAATATTACCTAACAGATGTATGTAAAAAAATATATATATATAACATTTGGTTAAATATTTGTTGCCATGATGGCTTTTTATCTTTTTTTTTTTGTGGTCTTAAAATAAAAAAAGTGCAACGACTTTGGGCTCCTTCTATGCACATTAATAATTTAGATCCCCCCTGGCTAGTACCATAGCAGTTAAATGTGCTCTGTTTCTTTAATCTTCTGCCTCTCAAAACACTTGCTTGTTGAATTGAGGTGCTTTTGGGAATGTAAAGCTTTTTGTACGGCGACTTGCGGGAGATCATATGCAGTTAACCATCAGTTTAAATCACTTACACTACCGGTCAAATGTTTTAGATACACATTCTTACTTAATGGGTCTCTTTATTTTTAGGACTACTTAAATTGTAGATTCTCACCAAAGGCAAAACAAACTGTGAATGAACACACATGGAATTATCTAGTAAACAGTGTAAAATTACAAATTCTCCAAAATAGCCACCCTTTGCTCTGACAACTGCTTTGTACCCTTAGCATTCGCTCCATAAACTTAATGAGGTGGTCACCTGAAATAGTTTTCCAAGGAGTCTTGAAAAGACTTCCCAGAGGTTCATTTAGAGACGGCCAAAGGTTAATATTTCAGTCATCACAGAAAAGGGTGGCTACTTTAAGGAATCTAAAATATAAAACATATTTAAAGTTCTTTTACAGTTTTTTGCTTGCTGCATAATTCCATATGTGTTCATTCACAGATTTGATGCCTTCAGTGAGAATCTATGTACAATGTAAATCGTCATAAACATAAAGAAAACCATTAAATGAGAAAGGCGTTCTAAAACTTTTGACCGGTAGTGTAGCTGCATGTATCAGGTATATGATGTATCGTCAGGGCAGCTATGTCTGTTCATGATCATTCCACCAGACAACTACCAGCTTTTTAAGCATGCTAGTTGTCTAATTCTGTTTACTTATATAGAGACATTGCAGTCAAGCAGACTAAAATGCACACATTCCAATTTCAAATATGGTGTTAAAATATTCAACTGGACAGATGTTAGACCCAAACATAAGTTAATTTTCAATCTCTGCATCTCTGCTGCTTCGTTAATCTCCATTCTGTGTATGAATTGTAGATTGCTGCTACAAAAAGAGATTACACTATAGAGTTGGTGGCCAGAGTCAGCTCACAACATCCACTACTGAAATATGGACATGTAACCCAAGTTGATGGTGCTTTTGTTTCCCTCATTTTCAATTTATAAAAAAAAAACACGTCTTCGTTGTTGCCTGTACTTTCTTTGCACCAGCACATTAATGTGCAATCTGACATGGAGGCCAGACATAGATCATATATTCCTTCTAATGTCTTTCATCTCTCTGACCTTTGTTAGCTTCAGTCCATTATTGGTGGCTGGTTGATAAAGCTGTTTAAAATTTCATAAGTTTCTCAATGATAATTGATTTCGTGCCTCATGTGGTTTGACTATATATGAGGTGTTATGGCAGTCCTGCTGGAATAATAACCTGCCGATATCATCTTTTGATCTATCATTTAGAGATGTAGGAATTAATATTAATATTAATGTGACATGCATAGAATGGCTTGTGTTAGCAGAGTTCTCTCATAAAGGTTAACTGCAGAGGCCGCACAGAGCCAAATGGGGCTGTTGAATGTTAGTTCTTCAGCTGAAATGTTGTACTAAGGTCCTCAGGCCACTCTCCGAATCTGACAATGCCCCTAACAAGCCTATCCATGTTTGTATACAGTCTTATTAAAAAGAAAGAGCATTCTTTAAATTCTGGTATTATGAGTAGGGCTGCACAATATATTGCAAATGTATCATTATCGGAATATCCCTGTGGAATAAGCATCACACGGAGAACTTCCTTGTCTGCTACAAATATTAGGTAATTATTTTATTTTCATGCATTAAGGCTCTCTGTTTCTTAAATATGTTTGGTAAGACTTGTTAGTCAATGCAATATAAAAATGTCTTAGACGGTATAGAGGTGATAAGGTGTAAAAGTCTTTAAGAAATTACAACTAACCTGCTTCATTCATAAACAGCAGATGATGGCCAGAAGAAACTTTTTCAATAAAACTTTTTTGTTGTAAATATGTAAATAATAAGTAGATTTTTTTTTCCCAATAGCTTTATAGACTGCTCATTATCTGGGTTCTATTTTTGGTATGTACCTAAAACAGAAAGACATCAACAATGTTTAGTTTATTTATCATGTCTAATATCGATATTACATTTACCAACATTATCGCATGGTTACTTAATATTATGCAGCACCAGTGTGATTATTTTAGGGTTTACTTGTACTTAAATTTTCATAAGCATTTAAGATTAGATGTTAATAGTTTAATTAATTTAACAGAGGGTGTTTCTTCTTTTACCATGACTGTAGGGGAATCAGAATCTGAGCAGGTAGTAAAGAGGTTTCTTAATATTTAAATATCAATTTTTTTACATACTAATTAGTACAGGTAACTGCACAATAATCTTCTAAGGTCTCAAAACCTTTCAAATGGCCAGTGATCTGCATAAGTTTTGTTTAGTTGTTGTCTTTGCTAAAACAGTTGGCACCTTAAAATTAATTTCATGTTTTCAAGACTTTAGAAGTTTAGTGCTCACTATACTTAAGCTAGGTTCTGAACAAGGCAAAAGCATAAATTCATTCATTCATTCGATGTTGATGCAAAGGTGTGTTTATTAAAACAGATTTTCAAAGCTTCCACGTAACGGCTAATCTGTACAACCTCCTCCTCCACCTATGATCTGCTCTCTTTCGCTCCATCCTTTAGCAGCCATAGTTGGAGGACAGCTAATGTTAATTAGGGGCTCCTAATTGAGCATATCCAAATGTTGAATAAAACATAAATCCAGGAGGAGAGGTTCTTTATTACATTTAGTTAGAGGAGGCCTCTTAAGAAAGTTTATGTGCCTTAATTTATGTTAATTTGAAAATTTTTTAGGGACACAGTAGAGATCTGTGTTTCTTTGCTTCGGGGTGTGTGTGTGTCGGGGGGGTGGGGGGGGGGATTATTCATTTATATATAGGAACAGAGCCTGTTTTCTATAAAAACTGTTTATTTGTTTTTACTTTTTCTTGTTAAGCAAAGTGCTAGCTAAACAAGGTTTTGTAAAAAATTAATTGTGACTAAAGAGATTCAATGTAAAGAAGGCTAAAGTTTCAGCTGTGAATTACATAATTATTCATTCTTAACCATTAGCGTTTTTCTTACATGTCCACTTTGTTTTTGCCCATCTATTAATTTCATCTATTTTATCCTTGAGGATTTAATAAATGAAAATCAATGTGCACTTTAGTTTTTAAATTGTTTCGTGTTTTTCTGAACTTTAAATTAGTAAAGAATGGTTTTGTTTCATGGTGGCGCAGTTGATAGCACTGTTGCCTTGCAGCAAGAAGGTCCTGTGTTCGACTACTGGTCAGGGGTCTTTCTGCATGGAGAAATGTTCTCCCCGTGCATGCATGGGTTCTCTCCGGGTACTCCGGCTCCCTCCCACAGTCCAAGACATGACTGTTAGGTTAATTGGTTTCTCTAAATTGGTGTGAATGAGTGTGTGGATGGTTGTTTGTCCTGTCTGTGGTGCCCTGCGATGGACTGGTGACCTGTCCAGGGTGTACCCTGCCTCCCGCCCATAGACAGCTGGTGATAGGCACCAGCTCCCCCTCAACCCACTATGGAAGAAGCGATAGAAAATTACTGACTGACTGGTTTTGTTCCTCTCCAAAGTATAACTTATAACAACGTAACGTAAATGACAGTTTTTTTTTACAACTCTTTACAATGGGAGAGGCAAGAGAACATGCCAGTTAAGATAGCAACACGTGTATTAATCCTAAAGTTGGTGATGTCTCCAGAACAATCCTCGAAAGGTTTGAAGCAACCGGAACTGGGACAAATATGGCTGGATCAGGATGAAGGAACGTTCTCTTTATTCACTCTGCACAGTGAGCAGGTAGAAGGTGAAAAGACAGAAATGGTAAAAAGAGGTGAGAAACATTTGAGGTCTATTGTTAGAGAACTTGAGCAAAATGGTCTGTGTGATAAATGAATGTATTTTATTGTTGTTTAGTGATCCTAGCAATGGTGCCAATAAATCTTGAAGACGCTGTGACATTCATCATCGATTATCCTGTACAGTTGCTGAAGCAATGCCCATCGTTTGCAAACTGCTTGAGATTTATTTACCGTATTTAAACATTAACTAAACCTGATGTAAAACTATAAGCGGAGGAGGTTATTGGGGGGTGTGGTCAGGAGAACGAGAGAAAATGGCAGCTAGCTTAATTTGGCATATTAAAACATAGGTAGTGAGCAGAGCAACGCCGGTAGTTTCTGCCACAGTTTGAGCCGGTGGCTCAAGGGCTCAGCGATGCCCAAATCTGACAGAACGGGGGCGTGTGTGAGATGGTTTTATACTTGAATGCGGGGCTGTGACATAGACATGTACCAAGCTGTACCGTTTGAACCAACAAGAAAATTCAACTGCAGTAGCCACCATTCAACCCAAAGAGGGCAGCACTAAGAAGGTTTTAGGACAAATTTATCAGAATTAAACAAGTTTACATGAAAATGTAAGATTGCACAGTAACATAACAATAGCACCAGTATATCTGCGGAAAAAAAAGTTGATTTTGGGTTTCATTACTCTTTAAACCTGCCATCTCTTTATTTGCATGTATTCTTAGATGTTATTTTAGCAATGTGGGAACAAAGAGGTGCCCCTCCGAGGCCACCTCCTGTCAAAAGCGACTGATTTTACGTTACAGTATTTACTCTGAAGTCTTATTTTCATATGCTTTATGAAGGCATAATTTACATTTAGATTCAAAATCTTAAACCGCTGTACCCACTACGAATGCATTAACGTAACTGTATTTCTTTCCTTAGAAATTATTTAAGTGCACAAATTTGTGATTTGTATCCTTTTTTAATTTCTCAGTAAATCTTTATATTTTAATTTCCATTCTTTTTTCATTGCTAGAATGTATTAAGCAATGCAACATATTAACTGTTTTGAGTCCCTTCAAAAAATGTTCTGGAAACCTGAATATGCTGTACATCTGCTAAAGATGCATAAAAAGCCTAAAAATAAGTTATTATTTTATTATAGTGGCATTGTTTTAAATAAATATTTTGGGAGGTCTGTAACCGTTCGGTTTGGAACAATTTTACCTTTCTTACTGTCGTCCTCACTGTGCATAGTGACAAGGTAAACTTGGGTCTTCATCCGGTCTGATTCTTCACAGTTTAAGTTTTAATCATTGCTTTGAATGCATATATGAGCATGGTTAGGCAAGTAGCTGGTTGCCTTTAGCATTTTCTGACTTATTAAGACCAACAAACATCAGACTTACTTTATTGGTATGTCTTTCCCACTTATAAGAAAAATTAGACTCTGTAATGACATATTTGAACCCAATTTGCTTAGATTCAGTGTGTTCTTTATACAAAAGTCACTGCTGGCTTCACATTTAATGCACTCTGTTGACTGGTACTAAAAGGGTCAACACAAACAAAGAAAGCTTCATCCAGGCCCTAGGGAACCTTTTGATCTTTTCGCATCACCCTGTGCAGCTGAGTTACATTAGGGCAAACTGTTGCTGAATCGATGCCCACGAGGGATGTATTAGCTGGGGTTTTATTGCAGGATATAGAAGGGTCGAAGAAAGAGATTACATTATATGTAAGCTTTGTGTGTGTGTGTGTGTGTGTGTGTGTGTGTGTGTGTGTGTGTGTGTGTGTGTGTGTGTGTGTGCGTGTGTGTGTGTGTGTTGCTCTGGTGTAAAATGAGGAAAAACTAAACACAAAATGCAGTGAACTCGATGTGTGGAAGTGTTCGTCTGTCTATAACACATGAGCAGTACCGCACTATCTAATGAAATTTGCCTGATTAAACTTTGATTCTATTTTCTGATAACAAATCAAAAACAACAGAGAAAAGAAAGAAAGAAAATTTCTGTTTCTTTTCTCCTGGTTCACTCACATTTCTATTATAAGATGTAACTACAAAGAAGTACAATTCCTGGCTTTTTTTTTGCTGAGTTTTCTTCCCACCACTCCCTCTTTCATTTATAATTCTGTGAATGCTCTCTCTGTGTGCGTAGGTGTAACGTAATGGAGCGCCAGCACACAAACAGGCTCACTGGGAACCCAGAGGCGGCTGCACTTTAGATGCAAGCAGGCTGGTTTCTCAAAAAGATGCATTTAATAACATTACCCTTCTCTCTTTCAGGTGCATTGCATCTACTCCCATAAACATCAATACACTGGACACACTCTCGAGATCATAACAAATACTTATTGTATTAAACAAATAACCAAGGTTAAACGCAGTTTGGCTCCAGCCTAACAGGTAGCAATATACTGTGATGTATGAATCAGAGAAGTTTCAAGAAGTTTTCTTAGCCAATAACCCAGTAAGATACAGGATCTGATGCCCCATTATCTCCTTATTGCCCCTCAGTAAAACTTTAACTAAGAATTCATGATATAAAGTTGATAACTACATCAGTATCCTCATAAGGTTCATATTATCACAGTTGCACAAGATGTTTTTGTCTATCCTGAACCAAATGTCTGTGCAATCTGAATTTCAACTGTTTCTGTTTGATATGGTTTTGTTAGCATTTGCATTGTAATGTCCAAAATAGGGCAATTGATGCTCTATGGGGTAAGATCGCTGTCAAAAACAATGTGTATGTAAAGACGGAAATGTATGCATATTACGATAGTCAATAGTTTTGCATAAGTAAAATCCAAAAGAGGTATTGTATATTTTCTCTATAATAATACAAAATAAAACGTTACAGCTTCAAGAAATTACAAAAACAAAGTTCAAGTTTACAGTTGTGTTTTATTCTTTATGAATACAATATGCTATAACAGTTTGTGAATACGATTTCTTTTCTATGAGAATACAAATTTACATCAGCGACTTGGTGTCACGTGATCTCAGGCTGGTTAGTAGAGCACAGAGTTAGTCGATTCCCGTCCTCACCGCCAGTAAACGTAGTGCCAGAATGGGAGATAATTCAGTCTAAAAGGAATATTAGGAACAGAGGGGAGATAGGGGGGAATCAAGAGTATTATAAATAAAGCATTGTTCTTATTTTTATGAAATACAAAACTAAAACATAGAATATAGTGGGTGGTGTTATACAATGATGTACATTAGGTGGCAGTATGCACCTCTGAATTTGTTGCGAACCGCCAGCAGAAGAAGAGAAGAAGAAGCAGCAGCACTAGCGCCAAAAGAACGGACCAAGAAACTACGGTACAAAGCCAGGTAATATTAAAAAGTTTATATATGTCTTAATGTCGTTAATATATGCTCTTGGTCCGTCATCTTGGCGGTACTGCTGCTGCTTCTTCTGCTGGCGGTTCGCAACAAATTCAGAGGTGCATACCGCCACCTACTGTACATCATTGTATAACTCCACCCACTATATTCTATGTTTTAGTTTTGTATTTCATAAAAATAAGAACAATGCTTTATTTATAATACTCTTGATTCCCCCCTATCTCCCCTCTGTTCCTAATATTCCTTTAAGACTGAATTACCTCCCATTCTGGCACTACGTTTACTGGCGGTGAGGACGGGAATCGACTAACTCTGTGCTCTACTAACCAGCCTGAGATCACGTGACGCCAAGTCGCTGATGTAAATTTGTATTCTCATAGAAAAAAAATTATATTCACAAACTGTTATAGCATATTGTATTCATAAAGAATAAAACACAACTGTAAACAGGAACTTTGTTTTTGTAATTTCTTGAAGCTGTAACATTTTATTTTGTATTCTTATAGAGAAAATATACAATACCTCTTTTGGATTTTACTTATGCACAACTATTGACTAATATGCACACATTTCCGTCTTTACATACACATTGTTTTTGACAGCGTTCTTACCCCATATGCTCCTCCCACTGCAATATTGCCATCTGTCTGTGTAGTCAGAAAGCTTGCAAGCATGTATATAAATGCAACAAACAAAGCAATATCAACGGTAATCAAATGGGCAGTGTGGTGCTGTACAGTTCATGTACCATCAGTGAAAAGAATGAGGATGAGGATCCACATAGATGTACAGGTCCTTCTCAAAATATTAGCATATTGTGATAAAGTTCATTATTTTCCATAATGTCATGATGAAAATTTAACATTCATATATTTTAGATTCATTGCACACTAACTGAAATATTTCAGGTCTTTTATTGTCTTAATACGGATGATTTTGGCATACAGCTCATGAAAACCCAAAATTCCTATCTCACAAAATTAGCATATTTCATCCGACCAATAAAAGAAAAGTGTTTTTAATACAAAAAACGTCAACCTTCAAATAATCATGTACAGTTATGCACTCAATACTTGGTCAGGAATCCTTTTGCAGAAATGACTGCTTCAATGCGGCGTGGCATGGAGGCAATCAGCCTGTGGCACTGCTGAGGTCTTATGGAGGCCCAGGATGCTTCGATAGCGGCCTTTAGCTCATACAGAGTGTTGGGTCTTGAGTCTCTCAACGTTCTCTTCACAATATCCCACAGATTCTCTATGGGGTTCAGGTCAGGAGAGTTGACAGGCCAATTGAGCACAGTGATACCATGGTCAGTAAACCATTTACCAGTGGTTTTGGCACTGTGAGCAGGTGCCAGGTCGTGCTGAAAAATGAAATCTTCATCTCCATAAAGCTTTTCAGCAGATGGAAGCATGAAGTGCTCCAAAATCTCCTGATAGCTAGCTGCATTGACCCTGCCCTTGATAAAACACAGTGTACCAACACCAGCAGCTGACACGGCACCCCAAACCATCACTGACTGTGGGTACTTGACACTGGACCTCTGGCATTTCCTTCTCCCCAGTCTTCCTCCAGACTCTGGCACCTTGATTTCCGAATGACATGCAGAATTTGCTTTCATCCGAAAAAAGTACTTTGGACCACTGAGCAACAGTCCAGTGCTGCTTCTCTGTAGCCCAGGTCAGGCGCTTCTGCCGCTGTTTCTGGTTCAAAAGTGGCTTGACCTGGGGAATGCGGCACCTGTAGCCCATTTCCTGCACACGCCTGTGCACGGTGGCTCTGGATGTTTCTACTCCAGACTCAGTCCACTGCTTCCGCAGGTCCCCCATGGTCTGGAATTGGCCCTTCTCCACAATCTTCCTCAGGGTCCGGTCACCTCTTCTCGTTGTGCAGCGTTTTCTGCCACACATTTTCCTTCCCACAGACTTCCCACTGAGGTGCCTTGATACAGCACTCTGGGAACAGCCTATTCGTTCAGAAATGTCTTTCTGTGTCTTACCCTCTTGCTTGAGGGTGTCAATAGTGGCCTTCTGGACAGCAGTCAGGTCGGTAGTCTTACCCATGATTGGGGTTTTGAGTGATGAACCAGGCTGGGAGTTTTAAAGGCCTCAGGAATCTTTTGCAGGTGTTTAGAGTTAACCCGTTGATTCAGATGATTAGGTTCATAGCTCGTTTAGAGACCCTTTTAATGATATGCTAATTTTGTGAGATAGGAATTTTGGGTTTTCATGAGCTGTATGCCAAAATCATCCGTATTAAGACAATAAAAGACCTGAAATATTTCAGTTAGTGTGCAATGAATCTAAAATATATGAATGTTAAATTTTCATCATGACATTATGGAAAATAATGAACTTTTTCACAATATGCTAATATTTTGAGAAGGACCTGTATTTAATGGCTGCACAGGCCACCTCCACCTACTGCCGGTGTTCCTTTCTGAGAATGTATCACCATGATTTCCTCCATTGTCACCATTTTGGCTGTTGCCTAAAATGTCCTCTTGTGTTCTAGAAAGGCTGCTAGTACCCTGGTTCGAATCCCACAGACTTCCACACTGGGTCCCTGAGCAAGACCATTAGCCCCAAGTTGCTCGCTACACAGCCACCCACTGCTCCCTAAAGAATGGGTTAAATGGGTTAAATAAAGTAAAACAAAATGATGACACTGATGATAATTATTGGTGATTTATTAATGGCTAGAGTCAGTATAAAAAAGTGGCTTATTCATGCAGCTAAATGACTGTTTTTGTGGCTTTTGTCCTACTTTGACGATTTGAACTGTTTCTTACAGTATGGATTTTCAGGCTTGGTAAGGATCAGGATTTTTCTTTGTAATAAATGACATGAAATCCCTTCTGTCCTGCTCATTTTCTTTCTTTTACGATTAACAGACAATACAACATTTAACAATTATTATTCTTTTGTTATTTCAGCTGCAACATGAAAGTCTCAGTTTGAGATTAAGTCCGTCTTTAATTATTTCCTTTGGTTTTTTAAACCTGTCCTTTGAGAACAACAGCAGATGAAAAAGTTGTTTCAAACATGTTTCAAAACCATTGAGCTAAACTACAACCATCCCTAACCCTCCGATCCAAAAAATAATAATTTTAGGTTAATCCCTTTCATTTTTCCTTTTTTGTCGTCTTTGGAATATCATACAATCAAAACACAATACACTGGCGCTGGTCTGGTAACTAACTCTATATGAGATTTTAAAGTTTTATACTCTTTTCATTCTGTATGTAGAAACTTGTTTTTTTCAGCTGTGTAAAGATGAAATATTATAACATGAAAATCATTAAGTAGCCAAAATGGATAAATGCATGGACATATACAGTATATGATTTTTGGACTGCAGATTATAGGGAATGTGGTGGTGTTCCTTTCAACCTGCAAACAGACTCTTAAAGCTGCATCTGTTTAGCAGGGGATGTAATTACTGATAAGAACCCCAGAAGCCAAAACAAAGTAGTGATGGCCTAGTCACGTTTTACATTTACTGGACTAAATCATTGGAATTTTGACATTTCTTGACAAATGGTGCCCACAGTACTGATTATGTTCCACCTACGTCCATATCCTTACAAGGACATTCATTACAATCCACCTGCACAAACACGCACACAATCATAGCAGTGGGATAGCTTGTAAGGCATTTAATATTCAGGTCTAAACTGCTGTCAGATGGCATTGTGATTGAGATATCGAAACATGCATGGGCACAGTCCCCACAGTACCCTCTTGTCATGCATGTGGTTAAAAAGCTATTTTCCCACCGGTACCCAGTCAGGTAACATAAAGAGTTTCAATTTTGTTCTGTTTTTCTCTTCATCTAAGCTGCCATTTCTCTTGGAGTCCCCTGGCTCTGTTGCCACACTACATCAAGGCATTTTCATTCATGGCTTTTTACTCTAAATTTGACATACGTATAGCAAAGTCAATCTAACCACTCTAGGTAAACAAAGGATCTCGATTTGAAATTGTGTTATGGAAATGGTAGAAGGATTATTTTATGTGATCGGTCAACAATAAGTTATAGATGCTTTATTTGTGGTTTTAAAAACTAGTTGCACCTATTTTTAATGTGCTTATATTTCTATGTTTCTATATGTTCCTGTTAGAAGTTTGAATGTATGCATTTTGGGCATGAATCTCTTTTTACTGTTGTGTTTTTAATAAATTATTTGAACTGTTCTTTTTTCTGGTTGAAATAATATAAAACAAACAACTAAACTGGATTTAGATGCAGAAGATTAAAAATATTGTGGATTTTCTCTGAGCCACACAGAAGCAAAGTTATTAATGTAGACTTAAACGCTGTATATACCTACACTACTAAGAAAATTTGGATAAATGTCTTCAACAAGCTCATCACGTAATTCTGGCTGAATATTTGATCTATTTTATTCAAAGAATTGCTAGACTTGATTTACAGTAATTTGTTTGTTGTTTGGCAAGGTCATGGCTTTTGATCAAATACATTTTCAACGAGACTGAGAACTTTAGGAAGACGATTACAGAAGCTTAATGTTAGCCTGCTTGATTTAATCCATATCTCATTGTGGTATGCATTTATCCTTTTTATCTGGTTCCAGCTCCCAGTTGTATTCTTGCTCAGATGAAAAGACACTAGTTAAAATATTAAGGAACCACTGAGGCTTAAGCCCGCTATGAACTAGAAGCTGGTGGAACACCATTGTCAATGTCTGCAGTGAAGCGAGTTTTACATTGGCACAGAGTGAGAGGCTGCAGATGAAGAAATGAACTGAGGGGAAAGAAGCCCCTTCTCCAAAACCCATACATTCAAAAGCTCAACAGAAATGTACAGCTCATGTGGACATACTAAACACCTACTGGGAAATTACTACATTTGATAAAGATTCTGATATGTTTTAAGGAGTCTAGGTGAAGCTGTCAAGCATGGAAATGGCAGCATCATGCTGTGGGTCTTTTTAACTGCCAGTTTTCCTGAGGCAGAACAAACGGTTGATAGGGGACTTCCAAATTCTTCTTCTCCAACTCAAATCTCCTAATCTAACATAGCAGTGATCCCAAAACCATTAAAACTGGTTTTGGAATAGGTAAAGCAGACTGAGGCTTCTAGAAAGCCCTAAACTATCATGAGAATGTATTGGCTATGTTTGAAAACTAAGTCTGTCAATTGAACTGTGGCCTGGCAGTTCTGCCAAGACGAGTGGTGAGATAACCATTCAGAACAGTTGCATCAAAAAAACATAATGCTTGAGAGGATTTTTTATCTGGATGGTTTTGGGGGATTACATTTGACCTTATGTAGATAAAATCCACAATTAAAATCACACATTTGATTCTTGGTTTTAAAATTCATGTAAGTTGTTTCCTGCCAATGATGGGTGCATTTAAATGTCTGGCCAAAACGAAAGTGTAAAATATAAATATAAACTAGTTAGATTTACATCAACATAACATTTAGGAACACCAGTAATAATAGTAGCAATGATGGTTTCATCAACTTTAATTCCCAGAGAAATATGAGTGGAAAGCTCCTGTTGCTCCTACGTCTCCTCTTTTATTTTCTTTATTTCATTTTATCTTTAAACCAAAGCCTGTGCTTCACAACATGTAGTGTCAGCAATTGGCTGACACCGCATATATATATATGTGTTTGTCATGAGGGAAACAGGAACACTTTTATGTTACGTTAAGTTGAAGATCTGAAGGATGGGAGACCCCCGTCTGGTGGTTTACGTGTGTTTGTTTGTTTCTGCCTTTCTTCTGTGCTGATGCCTCCAATATCTAATGCTGCTAAAACACAGATAAACGCATTGTGAGAACTCTAGAAAGAGACTGCATGTCAGAATGACTAAATACACATACACACAGGCATGAAGAGACTTGTAAACTACAGTATGTTGCATCGGCATTATAATCAATTTCTGTCTCTTCTCTCCTATTGCCTTCTTTCCTTTTTATCTTTACTCCTTGGTGTTCTGACCTGCAATAATTATATGGTTAACATTTCTAAGTTTGCACAACACACAGCTATCTTCCTCCTGATAATGGAGGAAAGCGAGTGCCTCTGGCACACTTCATCCTCTGGCAATTTACTGTTTTAATACTTTCATGGACACTGACTAATGGTGCCAGATATTCGATGAATACACTTTTCATACCTATCCAGGTTGTCATTGTAGGAACATATCTCTTAAATGCTTTTGGGGGCATCTCTTAAATTTTTTTCTTCCACTAATTTTTGCTCAGTATTTCCTTGATATGTAAAAATTGCCACGTTGTAATAGTGTTATCTTAATTCACCACAATAAAAAGCAATGTTCCCATATAACTACACTGAAACAGAATCATTGAAATTTGTACCACTTTGTCAGAAACCCTTTGGTTTTAATAACTGGCCTTCCTTCAGTTAATATGTTACCAACTGCATGAGCAGCACTCTCCTGAATCGGTGTTTGGCCTCAGGGGTTGAGCTTCAAATAAGGCCTTAAGTAACCTGTTTTTCACTTGCATGAGTAATAAACTCTGTTTTTAACACTTGAACGTGTATTATGCATTTGACTGGAAGATACTAATATTCAGGGTACCACCAAACTCAGACTGTAGAAAAATCTGGATATGAAGAAAGTAAACATGCTGAGGGTGAAGGTAGATTATTTGCTTGATTTTATCTTCTTGACATCTTCTCTCCGTTGTCTTGAAGCTTATGTAAGTAGAAATCAATTGTAAAAAAAACACTTTAAATGTTACCACAAAACATAATGAAAGGACACCGTAAATTAAGGTTTATGTTGTCACCTCTTCTTGTTTCTCCTCTCCGCTTTTCTTTGCCGCCATGTTTCCCAACTTTTGTGAAAGGCAAATACAGAATGTTCAGTTTGTGGGCATTGTTTGGTGTAGATGGGTGCATACCAGGGTTTGAATCCTGAGCTTGGAGTCTTGGCTGCATGTCCTCTCTCTGCCTGTTTTCTGTCAAATTAATGTCAATAAAGGCCACTAGCACCACAAAATATCCTTAAATTGCTCACAGTATATAGCAGATTGTACAACTAGTGCCAATCCATGGCTATTAAGTATTTGTTTTATTTCTGGTTCTGGTTTACCTATACTTACTTGTGATGCTCAGCGTGTATTTCTGGCAGGACACCTGGGGGAACTCTGGTTTGTAGATACGTACATGTTGGTGAGCCCACGCATGCTCACATGTACTTCGTGACTCTGCCTGACATGTTAGACCATGTCTGATTGGTCTGATTGGATTTCTTGCTGCAGAAACATTAAAGCCATGGACTCGTAGTGGAATGTACATTTGTGAGTGTTGTTGACATTGGTTTGGATTTTGTAGAGCCCATATTTGTGTGCTTCTGTATACAGACGCATTCAATAAATTAGGGAAATGTAATTTATTTTAGTAACTTTATTCACAAATTGAAACACACCATAAAGATTAATTACTAACAGACAGATGATTTCAAGCCTTTATTTCTGTTAATTATGATGATTTTGCATTTATAGCTAATGAAAACTCCACATTTAAGATTAGAATATTACATCAGACCAATAAAAAACGTTTTTAACACAGAAATTTGGACTTAATGAAAATGATGTTTGAAGGTTGTTATTTTCAAAATGTACTTCTGACAGAGGAGCCTCATCAGAACACATATTCGAATTTGTTGAACATGACTGTAGAGGCTACATCTTTTATCCTAATGCATGTACTCATAGCGGCCTTCTGTGTGATGGTTCTTACTGGACACAAGTTAAATTAATTGTACTTCAGAAGGTGAATGAGCAGTGCCCTATCACACTTTTCCATCTATTATATATCGAGAGGTGTGTCGGGGCAAAAATGGATAAAAAACTATGACCCCAGGTTAAACCAATGTGCCAATGGGGAAAGTTTACAGTCCAGATGTAATCAGGTACAGACTATCTATTTGAAATTGGAATTACTTAAATTATCCATTGGAAAGATGTGCTTTATTATGAGTCAGGGGTTCAGCTACAAAGCAAAGTGTGAGTCCTCTGACTCTTTTTGCATTTCTAATTTCAGAAAAAATTTTGCTTTTAATGATTATTCTCAGAATTTTTAGACATGCCCAAACTAACTATGACTAATTTAAATAGGTATTTAAAATGTATTTATTTTTGAATTTTTCTGTAATCTGTAATAACCACATTCTCTCCATGGTTGAATTGTATTTCTTTTTCGGTTTTCTGCACTGCCCGTCTTGTCTGTATCAAGTCAGCTTACTGATCTGCGGATTAGGTCTCTTGTAATAGGAAAACACATCTGTACATCTGCTGATGAATCTACCACCAGTAAGACCCTTTGGGTACCTGCAGGCAAAGCTGATTCATTGACCCAAAACAAGATTAAAGGATTTAAGTAACACTGGGTTATTGACGTTTCCTTTGGTCTTTGTAGCTCTGCTGTAGAAAATTGCCAAATGAAAACATGTTGCACACTACAGAATATTTGGTTCTCAAGGCTTAAAACTGGCCTGTTGGCATTTTCTTTTAATTAGTTAAACCCTAACCGTTTCCAGGTGCTAGAAACAAATGTCAGTTGAGAGGTAATTTCAAACTTGTCATGGTTCATCTTCGGATTTAAGATGCTTAGGTATTTTTTGTTGTTGTATGAATTTTTTAGAATAACTTTATGAAGTTGCCATCTGGGTTCTGATTGTATGCTACTATTGTGTTAGAAAATGTCTAATATAAACGGTCCTGTCAGAGAATGTTAGAATATTGTTCAAAATATATAAATCTGAATAATGAAAAACAGTTTTGCATCAATTTTCTCAGTCTCATGTCATACAAAAGTGTGTGAAACTTAAAGTAAACTTAAACTTTATATTTGAGATTCATGATAGGTTAGAATTATTTCATGGGACAAAGTAATGCTGGCAGCAAGTAGTTATAACGGAAATAATTACACCCTTAACAGAAACATAGACTTTTTTGCATATCACACGAATCTCTGTTGAACATTTGTGATTCATTCCTGCTTGTACGGCTATCTGATGGCCATCCAATCCTATCTGTTTCAAAGTTCAACTTCTCAATCAACTTAGGGTTTGAATGCATATCATTTTCATTTAAGTGTCTGTTCACAATAAAAGCTGTAGTGATGATAAATAGTGCAAACGTAAAATTTTAAGGTTTTACAAATTCTATATAATGGAAATCACCTTGTTTCTCTGAGCATTAGTAAGTAGAAACATCCTCAGATGAACAACATATAACACTCTGCAGTGACCATTGATAAAAACAAATACATATTTTATGACTGAACATGTTTTTGTCATATTTTGGTAGATGAGAACCCAAAAGCATAGTGGAGAAATGAAGATATTTAATATAGAAAACTCGGAGATCTGGATGCGGAAGACATGCAGAGAAACAGACATGCAGCCAGGTAGATAACAGAAGGAACCAGTAGAGAACAATGAAAACTGGAGAGTATAAGTACGGATGTAGGTTGGAGAATGGACTGATGAACAATCAGAGCTAATCAGGGGGAAAAAGAAGCAGATAGTGAGAGAGCAAATGCAGGCACCTGAAGAAGGGAGGCTAATTAACACAGATGAGCAGAGATTCTAAACAGAACTCAAAATGTACAGGAATCTAAGAATAAGTAAACAAAGGTATAAGATAATGAACATAAATATCTAAACACAAGAATAAGTCATTAACTTGGTCTAATATGAATAAACTGAAAATAACAGCAACTGAAGAACATAAACAGGGAAGTGCCGAGAAACCAATGAGAAACTTAGACTCAAAGCCTAACACAGGAGGATCATGACAGTTTTGTTATAATCTATCTGAATATTCATGTCAGTTTGACAAAAATGTTATTAAACCACCTCAAACTTCCCCCTATTCGTTGAAGACTTATAAACAAACTGGGAATTTCAAACTGTCACAATGGTTTTTGATTAAAAAGAAAACTGAATGAATGAATGAATGAAATCCCTGCAAGCTGATTGTTTCTACAGTGAAAATAGAGAGTTTCAAAACAGATTTTAGTCTCCTGTAATTCAGTGTCCCAGTGGGAAAAATACTGTTGAGTTTCTTGTCCATGCTTCACTGTTTTATTGCCAACACTTGAACAAACAATCTGCTGTAATGAAAAACTCTTTGAAGCATGAAAAACAAATGGATTTAACCCAAGTTCTGGTACACTGTCACTGGCTGGCATGAATTATATATGTCTATATTTTTCATACACAAAAAAACATTTGATATTTAAGGTTTGTCTTTGCACAGACTCCTCAAACGAGCATGCTCATCTCAATTACATAATTAAATTACATGGATTTGAGTGGGGGTGATTAGCATGCTAGCTCTAATAGCTACCATGGAATCCAATTGCCTGTTATCATGATGAGTCTCCCAGTGTGGGCAGGTACAGGATGGATAGTGTGAGGTAGCTATTATAAAAGGGCTTTTTGTGTAACCTGGTCTTGAAAATGTCACTATTTTCATGTGGCAAATGGGGAAAAAGAGTTTTCCTGTAAAAGATGAACACAACACAACTCCTCAAACCAAGCATAAAGAGCTCTATCAGACAAGGTTGAATAAGCGTTCTTCACCAATGTTTCTGTGCAAACATGCCAAAGCGCTACTGCAGAATGTCATGCACTACAGCTAGCCCTTGCTGCTGTGTCCCAGATTAGGCTCATTATATTCTAATTTTTTTAGACTAGACTTTTTCTATGCAAATGCTCTTTACCTGGTGCTAAATATAGTCAGCAGTATGTTTCTGAGACTGTAGAGTATTGTTTGTTCAGTAATACAGAGATAGAGATTTCCAGTTTTTGGGATCAGTTTTTTATCAGTCATAACAGATGATCTTTCATTGTGCCATTGTTGTTTTTTATGGCTATTCAGTCGCTGAGCTTCATGCTTTGTGGATATCTCCTTTGTTTTTTTCACCTGCTACCATTTGTTCTGTCAGATTTCAAGTGCCACATGTTTTTGCTTTCAACCAAACTCCTCCTTTTACTTATATGACTCAACAGTTCAAAAGCTAAAAAGAAAGTCGTCTAATTGTACTCATCTCATTAAAGATACATTTTAACGCCAGCACTCGCTTTTATGCTATCTCCAGAGAAGCAGGGAAAGATGGTGCTGCATGCATAGCATTTCTGTGCTTCGAAGGAATTTGAATAAATGCAATCCGTTTTGAATGTCTGTCTCCTTTATTATACAAAATTTATGTTTTTTGTAAAATATAAAGTGACTTCTTTTATGAAAACCGTTTTTTTATTACAAACCCAAATTTCAACGTATTTTATCAGAATGTTATGTGATGGCTCAACACAAAGTGACACATAATTGTGATGTAGAAATAAAATTATACATGGTTCTCAAAACAAAATTAATAATTAAAAGCCTGAAAAGTGTGGCATACATTTGTATTCAGCCCCTTTAAATACCCCTAAATAGTATTTTTAGGTGTGAAGAGGTTTAATGCGTGCCTAAAACAATATCCCTGTCTTTGAACATCTCACAAGGCACAGTTTAATACGTGAGTCAAACTCCAGTCCTCAAATTCCTGTGTCCTGCAACCTTTACCTGTATCTCTACTTCAATACACCTGCTAACAACGTAATTATTTTATTCAGGTGTGTTAGAGCTGAGTCACAAAAAGAATTTAGTGGACACTGTCCATCAAGGACTGAAGTTCAATACCCCTGGTTTAATCCATTATAGCAAGAGTAAGAATATTGCACAATTGCAAACCAACCAAGCCATGGCCATCCACCTAAATTGACAGGCCAACAAGTACAGCATTAAGATCTATAGATACTTGTGAGGAGCTGCAGAGATTCACAGCTCAGGTGGGAGAATCTGTTGACAGGACAGCTGTTAGTTGTGCACCCCACAAACGTAGCCTTTATAAACAGCGGCAAGAAGCAAAGATGCTGAGAAAACTGCTCTGGTTAGATGTAACTAAAGTTGAACTTTTTGGCAAACACCACACATTAACCTGAACTCACCATTTCTATGGTGACACAATGTAGTGGCAGCATCGTGCTGTGAGGATGCTTTCAACAGGGTAAAAAGTGTGAGTTTAGTGGAGGTTCATGGGAAGATTGATATAACAAATATAGGGCAATTCTGAAAGAAAACCTTTTAGAGGTTGCAAAAGATCTGAGACTTGGGTTCACCTTCTCGCCAGACAATGACCTTAAACATACAGCCGCAGCTACAAAGGATTGTTTTAAACCAAAGCACATTTGTTTTGTAGAATGGTCCTGTCAAAGTCCTGACCTAAATCAAATTAGAAATTTCTGCAAAACTTAAAAATAATGCTCACAGAGATTATTTATCCAATCTCTTGAGCTATTTTGAAAAGAAAATATTGCAACAAATCACTTATTATTTATGCTTTAAGTTAAAAATGACATGAGTCTCTTTTAGTAAGATATGTTTACTAAAGACAATCAGCAAGTTTAAAATATGACTAAATTAGATTATACTTTAAAAGTATGCATAAATGAGGGTTCTTCTATAAATACTTAAGGGATAAACCTGGACTTCTTCAATGTTTACGTGAGAAATATAGTACAATCACATGGATGCCAAGTGTTCTCATAAGAAAATTGCTTGGTTATGAGAATATTTACAATATTTTATTTGTACTTATGAGTGTTGAGTACTGGTAATGTTGTGGCTGATAGTTGAATATGCAATAAATAAATAAAAACTACTTCATTATTTTAAAGGAAATGTTGTTAACCTTTGTCATCTCCTGTCCCATCCTTTTTTCAGATGAAAAGGCCTGCTCCTCAAAAGATTTTAAGTGCCGTAACGAAAAGTGTATAGCACCCATCTTCGTCTGCGACGGCGATGACGACTGTGGGGACGCCAGCGATGAGGCCAAGTGCTCCGCTCCCACCTGTGGCCAGCACGAGTTCCGCTGTAATGACTCTGAATGCATCCCTGACCTTTGGAGCTGCGATGGTGACCCAGACTGTAAAGACAAGTCAGACGAGTCCATGGAGCGGTGTAGCCGCAGGACCGAGGCCCAGAAACCTCGCTGTCCAGTCGGCGACTTCCAGTGCGGCAGTGGAGAGTGCATGCACATGCACTGGAAGTGTGATGGCGACGCAGACTGCAAAGATAAATCAGATGAAGCAAACTGTCGTAAGTCAGCTGTGGCTGTATCAGCGTTTGTGTAGTTGGACTGATGTGTGGGTTGATAAATGAGTGCTGAACACAGCCGCATGATAAAAGGATGCTGATGTTGTCGTTATAATTGCGACCAAACAATCTCTCACAGACCAAATTTATTCTGCTAACAACAATTGCCTGTGTTGCCAGAGGATGATATAGTATTCCCCCAGGCACATCAGCAGACAGGCCTGCTCTGAGTGATTAGAAACATGAATGAAATAATCAAACCACTAAAGCCTGACTTTATTAAAACAAAGCTCATAAAGTTTATTTAAAACTGCACGTACATCACTGCTGTATTGTCAGAAAGAGATGCTTGGTCCGTGCACATTTTAAAGCATTTCAAATAAAGTTACGTACGTCTTCATGATATTTTTCTAATAGCAGATTAGGTTATCCAAATGTAATGCTATGTTTAATTCATGTAGTTTGTTTGCTCTGTGCACAGCCTCTCTTTGAAGGTTAAATCCATTGTTATAGATGTGAAATCAGTAGCAACATAATATGTTAGGGAAAAGTGCATGTGTGTCGCTTTCCTTCACTGGATGGTTACACGTGAAAGACTTACCTGCTATTTATTGTAAACGAAGACTTTGTGACAAATGGGACTGAAGGAAGATCACTGCTAACCATACAGCCATGATCCCTGAGTGTGTTGCTATGCAACCATGTGATCTTCACAAGCTGAAGAAGAATGTCACGTTTCACAGTATGTGTGTGCGCGTGTGTGTGAGTGGGATGTGAGGGTCCTTCATCCAGCTAGACCCCCATCTGGTCTCCTCTTCACACTCCCACACACCACTCAGTGAGATCACAGCAGCTTCGCATGTAAGACATGATACAAGCACAGCAACACTGTGATGAATGCTTCCACACAACTCAGACCGATCAGGAGTGCAGAAAGGAGCACTGCAGCAAGAACATATCTGCTCTCACATTTAGAGACGCAGGTTTGGACACGGTTACTGACTGCAGAAGACCCAAATCTTTTCAGTAAGGTATTTGAAAATGAAGTCAGATAAAATACAGATTTAAAAAACCTGTTTAAAAGGTAACAGCATTTTCAACTACATGTAGAGACACGTCTACTTCTCATTCAGCTGTGAGAGACTGAGAAAGAGCAAGTTTAATCCTATAGGAAGGCTTCATGGAGAACAGCAAAGGTTTTTTGTTTTTATTCTCTACTGTTTTCAACTTCTGTCTCAATATGAAAATAATAGTAGCCTTTTAGAAATCTGTGAGTTAAGGTAATGGTCTACATTTTATATAAGAAATGCGCTTAGATAAAGCTGCGCTAGGAGGCTAAAGAGAGTTAGATGTCAAAATGTAAACTTTATAATCATTTTGTGTGAAATGTGCCACAACATTCTGACCTTTGCATCTCATTTGCCATTAGCTGATGAAAGACTATTTTGTCCCACATCTTTCAGTCTAAATTCCACTTAAACATAATTGACTTCTAGCATGACTACAAATGTAAACCAGACACTTCCAAATTCTGGATTTTTTAAATTTACATACTGATACATTTTTTGAGAATTAATTACAATTTCAATTGCAAAGGCATCAGACAACTTTGTCCTCTATTAAAACATGTGGTTTAAAAGTAAAAAGGTGAAGAGAAGTTAACATCGGATGTCTAAATTTGGTGAAAAAGTTGTTAGGGTTAATTAAATGTGCTAACCATGTCTGATTTTATCGCTTTGCTTAATTTGAACAGAACATAAGGCTAATCCGGTCTAACTTTCATACTTATCTATCTAATGTGTTGTTTTACAAAATCCTTATATATTTGTTATTTAATTAAACCAGATTAGACTGCCTCTGTATTTAACTGATGACTCTGTTTTGCTAATTTATAATTAGCCATTTAACTCTCCTATGACTTTTAATTAAGCAACATAGACCTTCATTGATAGACTTCAACATAGACTCTCAAACTCTGTTTAAATCTGTAAGGAAAATGTCCTAAAGCTGCAGTAAAGTTTAAAATTTTTGAGTGCCATATATGAGTAATAGCTTTAAAATCAAAAATTTAACTAATTGGACTGGACTTAATTTAATTGATTAAAAGAAATCACTGAAAGTATTTAACAACAGAATCTAAATGCTGAACTAGCTTTGCATAATTGTGAAGTTTACTTATATTAATTAAGAGGGTTTTAACAACCTTGCTTAGATGGTGATGGATGAGGTCTGGTCGTGTTGTATGCATTGAAATCTGTTTGGCTGCTCATTATGTAGAGAATAAATTTGGGTGGTTGGAGCTTTATGTAAAACAAGATGGAATGGTTTGGGGTGTCTGTGTAATGTAAATGAGACTATAGAGACGTTTAGGGAGGTGCAGCATTTCAATGTAAATCAGAGATGTGAGAATGTGTAATCCAGATTGGCCGCTCCATCTCTCTGGGAATTCCAACCCCCATTTTATTTGTATCTCCTGTTTTATTTGAACCACTGCTCGATATTTTTAGGGGTGACTTCAGACGTCTTGAGACAAGTCACAGTCAGAAGGGTGAGAGGAGGTTAATGTAAATGAGAAACGGTCACAGGTTGATATTCTGTGCTGCCAGCACTTCCACAGATGGCAATCCGTTATCATTACTATTCATCCCTAGGAATTATCATAATTAGCTGAGCGCAGATCTTAATGATTTGGCTGAGAGAATCAGCACATTTTGTGATGGAGCAGGATTATCTCTTGCACTCTGTGCTTGTTTAGGATTAACATTTGGGTTCATCTTGAATTTTTATTTAAGCAGTTTGAGTCAGTGTGCCCTTTCTATTAACATAACTGCGCACACACCTTTCTATGATACTAAACATAGTTTACTCGCTTTATCTGTCTATGTGCACACTTAAAGACCGGCTTTTTTGTGTGAAAGCTATGTGTGGCCGCATTTTATGCCATCTTTGCAATTAGTCATTGCAGGTTGCTAATTTCTGTAGGCTCCACAGTTATTGATCATGTCTGCCTCCATGCTTCAGCAGACCTGGTTCAAAACACAGCACATGAATAACTAAAGAGCCAGTTAAAAAGATGAATGAGTGGAATAAACCTTTCTGTTGTTAGAGCAAGCCTGAACAAATATCTTTATTCAGACTTTGAAACACTGGATGTGCGCACACATGGCATAATTAACTGCCTTCTTTCTTTATGTGTTGTGAGGATATCTGTGTGCCGGTAAGAGCTGGAAGATTATCGATTCATTTTAGATTGGAAAACCCTATAAGTTGACATTTAAAAGAAATTAAATGTGTCACAAAATTACACAATTTCAACAAGCTGTCCATGTTTGAGACTATTTTTGCAGTAAAAAATGTTAAGGCTCAGCTAATTGCTCCTTGCGTCCATATGTTGTGCTTGTGCCCCTCAGCCCTGCTTACGTGTCGACCTGATGAGTTCCAGTGTGGCGACGGTTCCTGCATTCACGGAACCAAACAGTGCAATAAAGTTCACGACTGCCCAGACTACAGTGACGAGGCTGGTTGTGTCAACGGTAACTTATCACCTGCATACAGTCTTCTCAGTCGGATAGCTCCCATGATTTATTCAGTTGTTTGATATAATTTATTTAATCTAAACATTGGTCCATTTACTGCTTTAATACTTTTAATGAGCTCCATCGGGATACCCAGCAAAAGCATTTCAGATGGCTTTGTTGGTTGATTCTGCTCCTTGATAGTCTATAAGAAAGAGCATTTAGGAGTATGGAAACTATTGATATTTTGTAATTGCTCACTAACTACTCAGAATATATGAAACAATGTGTAAAACAGACAAGTTTCTTACTAATCTACTTGTATCAGTTTAGATGTTTATGGATAACAACAAGTTAATGGGTATGTAATATGATCTTCTCTAATTCGAGGATTTAAAATGTATGAAATCTTTATTGCTTTGCAAAAGTCTTTATACCCAATTTTGTCACAATAAAACCACAAACTGGGTTTAATTTGATAGACTCAAACCAATGCATAAATGTCACGTGGAAGAATAGTGATACATGATTGTCAAAGTTTTTACATATTAAAATCTGAAAAGTGTGAGATACATCTGTATTTAGCTCCTTTCAATATGATACCCCTAAATAAAATCCAATGCAGCCAATTGCTTTCAGAAGTCAAGCAATTAGCAAATAGTCGAACTGTTGATGTACTCAATCTCACTCTAGTTGTTCTGTCAAGACATTAGAGAACAAACAGCATCATGGAGACCTAGCATCACATTCTCATGTAAAACTAGAACATCAAGAATCAGAAAATGTCAAGATTCCAGGTAATGGGGACTGTTTGAATCTAGCCATGTAGGGAACTCAGGAAACATGTAAAAGAATGTGCTCTAATACAATGGGCCACAACTAAATGTGCAACTTTCTTGCAATCAGAAAGTTGTAGATTCAGTTCCAGCTTTATTTGCTGTCACATTGAAATGTGACCCTGGGCATGACAGCCAACCCCAAGTTGCCTACTGCTGTACATATGGATATGTGCAGCTGTGCACATTTCTGAGTCTGGCTGGGTGACTCTATTGTAAAAGCACTTTAAGTGGTCGCTATGACTACAAACCCCTATTTAAGTTCAGTCCATTTAACTTTTTGTCTACACGTAAAATACGGCGGTGGCCTGAACACATCTCCACCAAGAAACGTTGGTGGGAGTTGCCTAACATGGAGAGCATTAATCCGAGCAGAAATCAGCAGATCAAATGGGAGAATCTGTCAACAAGTCAGCTATTAGTCCTGCACTCCATAAATCTGGCCTTAATGGAAAAGTAGCTAAAAGAAAGTCGTTGCTGAAAAAAGCCATGTAAGGAGGCACAGCAAGCATGTGGAGGAAAAAAGGCTCTGATTAGATTTTATAGTTTATATTTTTCTGACCAGGAAAATAAAATATATTTTGGCCTTAATGCACAACATTATGTGTGGGGTAAAACTCACACAGAATCATACTGTGGAGAAAGTTTTTTTCAGCAGAGACAGAGAAACGTTTCAGAACTGATGGGAAGAATGGATGGAGTTAAGAAAATTTCCAACTGGATAACTGGGGAGGAGGTCCACCTTCCTGCAGGACAATAACAATAAATATACAGCCAGAGCTTCAATGGCATAAATAAAGAATAATCACGTTAAAATGACCTAGTCAAAGTCTAGACTTAAATCTAATCTGTTGGCAAGATATTGATAATACAAAATTGAAATGATTGATACAGATGCAATCTGTTAAGGCTTGCGAGATATAGGACCCCAGAATGCAGACGAGCAGGCAGCGTGATGGTAAGTGAAAAAAAGGTTTAATAACAAAAACTCACTCACAGCTGGAGGCAGGAACAAAACAACAAAAGGGCAGGCGAGACAGGCATGGCATGATCAAAAATCAACAAGACTTGGTTTGAGAAATGTTTCCGCCCCGAATGACAGAACAGGTGTGTATTTTATGGAGTGTAAACCAGGTGGAGCTAGGAGACAGATTAGTTTGGAGCAGGTGAACCGGATAAAGATAATTAACAGAGAGCACAACGTGAGAGGAGCAAAACATGGCTTGAACAGAACACAAATCCAAGGAAACAAACTAACAGAAATATAACTAGAAAAACATGAAACAAAAGCATAAACAGGAAAATAATAAACAGAAGCATGATTCAAAACTTGAGCAGTGAAAAAACATACAAAGAAAAAACCCGAAACCAAACAACCCCAAATCATAACAGCAATCTATACAATCTGCTTAAGAGGTATGAATACTGTTGAAAGGCACTTTCAAACTAAAGATAATGTAAATTTTTAAAGATATTTTGTCCAGCACTACAGGCCTTTATTTTTCATTTTTTGACTGTAGGCAGACAGGAAAGAGGGGCAGACATTCAGCAGAAGGTCGCCAGGCCTGGGTCTCGAACCAGGGATGGCCGTATTGAGGACTATAGCCTTTATAAATGGTCCCGCGCTTAACCCCTACACCACCAGCGCATTTTTATATTTTCTCATTTCTTTCTTAGTTTAAATTAAACAGGCTAATGAGAAGAAAAGAAAAAAAAACGGAAGAACAAATGTTTTGATCACTGTCTGCAGTATCCGAATATTGGCTAACTATTTGAAAAAGAATCCCACACATTTACACATTTGTATATTTCACAAAGAAATGGCATTTAATTAATCTAAGGGAGATAGAATACACAGAAATATATGCATATAAAATTAGCTATAGTTTTATAGGTAGTGCTGGCCTGACAATTCAAAACATTTAGTAACCTGCATCTTCAGGCAATCAAAACTTTTGTTCTTAGACACTTTTGACTTCTGATGTGTTTGAACTAAAATTAACTAAAAACGTCAGGTAGTACAGGTCCTTCTCAAAAAATTAGCATATTGTGATAAAGTTCATTATTTTCCATAATGTAATGATGAAAATGTAACATTCATATATTTTAGATTCATTGCACACTAACTGAAATATTTCAGGTCTTTTATTGTCTTAATACGGATGATTTTGGCATACAGCTCATGAAAACCCAAAATTCCTATCTCACAAAATTAGCATATTATTAAAAGGGTCTCTAAACGAGCTATGAACCAAATCATCCGAATCAACGAGTTAACTCTAAACACCTGCAAAAGATTCCTGAGGCCTTTAAAACTCCCAGCCTGGTTCATCACTCAAAACCCCAATCATGGGTAAGACTGCCGACCTGACTGCTGTCCAGAAGGCCACTATTGACACCCTCAAGCAAGAGGGTAAGACACAGAAAGACATTTCTGAACAAATAGGCTGTTCCCAGAGTGCTGTATCAAGGCACCTCAGTGGGAAGTCTGTGGGAAGGAAAATGTGTGGCAGAAAACGCTGCACAACAAGAAGAGGTGACCGGACCCTGAGGAAGATTGTGGAGAAGGGCCGATTCCAGACCTTGGGGGACCTGCGGAAGCAGTGGACTGAGTCTGGAGTAGAAACATCCAGAGCCAGCGTGCACAGGCGTGTGCAGGAAATGGGCTACAGGTGCCGCATTCCCCAGACCTGGGCTACAGAGAAGCAGCACTGGACTGTTGCTCAGTGGTCCAAAGTACTTTTTTCGGATGAAAGCAAATTCTGCATGTCATTCGGAAATCAAGGTGCCAGAGTCTGGAGGAAGACTGGGGAGAAGGAAATGCCAAAATGCCAGAAGTCCAGTGTCAAGTACCCACAGTCAGTGATGGTCTGGGGTGCCGTGTCAGCTGCTGGTGTTGGTCCACTGTGTTTTATCAAGGGCAGGGTCAATGCAGCTAGCTATCAGGAGATTTTGGAGCACTTCATGCTTCCATCTGCTGAAAAGCTTTATGGAGATGAAGATTTCATTTTTCAGCACGACCTGGCACCTGCTCACAGTGCCAAAACCACTGGTAAATGGTTTACTGACCATGGTATCACTGTGCTCAATTGGCCTGCCAACTCTCCTGACCTGAACCCCATAGAGAATCTGTGGGATATTGTGAAGAGAACGTTGAGAGACTCAAGACCCAACACTCTGGATGAGCTAAAGGCCGCTATCGAAGCATCCTGGGCCTCCATAAGACCTCAGCAGTGCCACAGGCTGATTGCCTCCATGCCACGCCGCATTGAAGCAGTCATTTCTGCAAAAGGATTCCCGACCAAGTATTGAGTGCATAACTGTACATGATTATTTGAAGGTTGACATTTTTTGTATTAAAAACACTTTTCTTTTATTGGTCGGATGAAATATGCTAATTTTGTGAGATAGGAATTTTGGGTTTTCATGAGCTGTATGCCACAATCCTCCATATTAAGACAATAAAAGACCTGAAATATTTCAGTTAGTGTGCAATGAATCTAAAATATATGAATGTTAAATTTTCATCATGACATTATGGAAAATAATGAACTTTACCACAATATGCTAATATTTTGAGAAGGACCTGTACAAGAAGTACAAAGAAAAAAAAAACGTTTTCTCTTATTTTCCCTCAAGTTACAAAGTGTGACGGACCAAAGAAGTTCCGCTGTAAGAACGGGGAGTGCATCAACAGCAGCAAGGTGTGCGACAATGTGAAGGACTGCAAAGACTGGTCAGATGAGCCAGTGAAGGAGTGTGGTAAGATCATTTTACTTCAAGCAGCCTCAAACCCAAATGTTCTGAGAGTTATCAGTCTTCAGATGTGCCAGAGTGATTTACCTGCAAATGTATAAGCCGTATAAATTGTGTGGGTGGTCGTTTCTCATGGAAACGGGAGATTCATTTGATCAAGGCAGGGTAAATTAGGACACTTCTCAGCTGTGTCATGATCAAAGAACTGAGCGACCCTGCTCTCTCTTACTGCAATCTTAGCCAGGAAAACGTGACTGCACTACATTATTTGTTAGGAGTCACACACATTACGATTTTCAATCACATCTCCCAAAATGATGCAAAGCAAACAGAGAAGGACAGATGAGAAAATCCCTCATAATATAGCAGTTTTTAATCTTAAAAGAATTTGGCGTTAAGGAACTTCCTGTAATTTCAGCTCAAGTTACTTTTGTCACATCAGTAAGAGTTGTCTCAAGCTCATCAAAAAGTGTCCAAGGTTTCTCAAGTAAGCTGCCCTTCACTGGCAGAATGTTTTCTCTGAAGTGGAGTGTAACATCATTTTCCTGTATGTGGGTAGAAAATTATATGTTAGCAGATTGTCCATTAAGGTCGCTCTGATCTGAAAGGAGAAGTATATATCCTGTTATTATATTACCCATCAAATCATTGATATTACATACAGTCCGATGAAGTGAATATAACCGTTGATACATGGCGAAAATAATTTGAGTAATCTCAAGTCTCTACTGCAGTTGTTTTTTAATTCTGAACTTAGTTTAAAATGTGCCTCTAGAACTAAGTCTTAAAAATCAGTGTCAGCGGATTTTATCTTAAAAAACCGATAGTGATTATAGTTTGCATAAAATTAGAGCTAAACATTTTTTTTACTTTTATTTACCTATAGCCTTCTATCTCTGAAATGCATTTTGAAATTGGAAGTTATTTAAGCTTGAATTAAAGTCTACTTTAGTACATTTTGCTACATTTAGCTTTGGATATGTAAAGGTCACATTGTACACACTGTATTTTAATGTTAAACTATTCATTAGGAAACCATACATCTAGATTTTTTTTATCAGTAAAAAAGACTGATGCTTGTTTTCAGTTGGGAAGTGGCAAGTGTCGGATTGGAGTCCTGATCTCAGCCTTTTCAACTGATTGATGCTAGAGGCTTTGACAAGCTCAACTCTCGATGTGCTGGGATTATATTTGTGGCCCATAATTTGGTTAATTGACTAAATTCGCTGTTAGTCAATTAGCCATGCTTCAGTATAAGCAGGTTATTTTTCTGATTTAACAAATCTGTGTTTTCCTTAAAAATCTAAGTGATTTCCAACATCTAAATTGTTCTTTGTAGTTAAAAAGAGACTATATTGGCTCCTGCAACCTTCTGTCTGTTGGTGCCAAGTGACCTACTTGCGCTTCGTGGTCAAATATCCCAAAAAGGTTGTTGCCAACTGACACAATAAGCAACAAATCTTGCAACTTTTTCTGGTGTTCTTTGAGACTAACAAGAAAGTATGTAATGTTTCCACTCCTCTCATCAAGTCCTTCGCTGCTGCGGTCAGAGTCGCTCCCTCTGCATTCACATATTTAATGGTTTACAAATACTCAGTCACCACAGGCTAATCACATGGATATAAACAGACTGCTATGCTTTAGGGTGGCGTGCCCCCATGCCAAGATGGTAGCTAACCCATTTAACCCAGTGCTGAAGTACCAAATGAAGGCTCTCATGCAAAAAGTCCTGTTAAAACAAAATAGTTGTCGCCATCAAGAGAAACAGACGGAGACTGGAATGCCGGAATATCCTTTCCTAGTAAGCTAAGGGACAATCACAATACTAATGTATACCATGCAATATTCCTGTAGTGATTAATGTATGTTACTGCACTTTTAAGCTAATTAGCTTTAATGTACCAAACATTGTTCCAATTAACTTAATGTGGAATTGGATCGGGAAATTCTAACAGTAAATCCCAAATCTGGAATTACTCAGACTGGTTTGAGGCAACATTCTTGAATAATAAAGATTACGTACATATGCACATAGAAAGAAACATATTTAAATACTGCAAAATACTCTCCTCCTTGGTTGTGTCAATAATTATTTACTGGACAACTATAAAATCAGAAGTCGTCTCCATAATTGTGCAGGCCATAACATGCCCAACTTTTTATTGGTATTGTTTTTGGGTTTCATTGCCTGCAATACATAAATATTATAAATAATTGTAATATACTTTGTGTGTAATGAATTGAAATATGTTTCACTTTTTGAATTAAAATGCTAAAATTTATTGAGGTGCACCTTTATAGATGAAACAAGCATAAATTGCAAAACTGAGAGTGATTTAATGTGTGGGTTAACGGCAGAGTGAATGTTGGCTTTAATTTCAGTTTAATACTATGTTAAATACTAAGTTTTGTGTCATTCTTGACTTTGTCTCATTGTCTGTCTCTGTTCCACAGCTGTACAAGTAGCCTTAAGCCTAAATCTTTAATGTAATTCTATAATGAAGTACCCGCCACAGCTCTCTGCAGTGATCTCTCTTGACTCCCTGGAGGGTGATTGAAAGACAGAGGGATATAAGCGGTGGTGCAGAAACAGATATAAAACAGATTGGAAGAAAAACAGCAAGGATCCAGTCAATTCTTTTCATGTGCAGAAAAGGAAGGAAATGGACAGATAGAGATGAAAAGATGAAGAAGAAAAGATGCTTGTGTAACACTTGGCCAATAAAGTGAAGTGGTACCTGGTGAAGAATGGGTTTCTTAATCGTAGAAACTGTTCTTGTAAGCTATTAACAAGCTAATAATTGTAGCACAAACACGTTTTTCTGTCTCTTTTGTAACGTTTTTAAGCTTACTGCCTACTTGAATGGAAATTGGATGTATACAGCCAGACTTGACAGGATAAAATTATCTTGACTGGCAGGTTGATTAAAACTATCCACACACACCATCTGGGGCATTTTGTCTTTCTGTCCAGCTCTTTCTTTGTGTGCTTTGCAGGCTAAATTATTCTGACCAAAAAATCTGCTGGAGTTATTTCATCAATATTCAGCTCCTATTCGCTTTCGTCTATTCCTCCACTCACATCTCTGTCCCTTGCTCCATCCTTCCCTCCCCACCGCTCCTCTCTCTCTCCCCAGGCCTGGACGAGTGTGCAGACAACAACGGTGGCTGCTCCCACATCTGCAGGGACCGGAGAATTGGTTATGAGTGTGACTGCCCCTCCGGATACAAACTCCTGGACAAAAAGACTTGTGGAGGTAAAGAAAATACTAGTGCTTTTATTGAGAAAACCTGGTGACATGCCTGAACTCATCTAGCCAAAATATCATCAAACTGAACTTTTTTTGTTTAAAAAAGCCTCTCGTTATTTCAATGACTCGGGCTATTATGACCCTGTGCTGATTCTCTTTCTAGAAATTCATGCCTGATTCATACCCTTGCTCTTTTAGTGAAATAAAAAATGCATAATCTGAAGAGCAGATTCACTAATCTTCTGTTTCACCTCAACCAGTTGCACGTAAAATTATTAACCACCACAGCATGCTTGCTGGCAAAATATTCAAACTAGCGGCTGGAACAAATCAAATTAAACATTTTAAATAGCTCAACACATCAAATGTTACAGGTGTTTTTTCTAAATTAAGACACAAAATTTTGCTTTTAATGCTCGAAATTATTCGACCTCTTCATGACACGCATCTTCAATTCTTAGAGTCCACCTTTCATGGAATGACCTGCTGCAAATGTGATTCACACCAGCTTCTGGCAGTATCCCTAAGGAATCTTAGTCCTCTCCTCACTCCACTTCATTAATATTCTTGGTTTGTTGGCTGCAAACATGTTTTTCAAATCCCACCAGAGATTAAGTTTTAAATCTGATTTAAAAGAAATATGTTTTAAATCTGCTGACTGTGATGGCCCTTCTGGTATCTTCTAGTTCTTCTTAAACCAAGCCTTGGTGCACTTTGCGATCATTATTCTGTTTAAGGCCCAGCTTCTGCTTCCTTAGTCAGCATTTTCTTTAAGAATTTTGACTTAATCCAATTTACCCTCAAAGGGCAGCAGGTTTTTTAGTGCCAGGTGAAACAAAGCAGCCCCAGAGCATTACTGAGTCACCACCATGCTTCACTGTAATCATGTCTTTTTCATCTTCATTCCTCCTCCTATATCCAGAAATTTTGTCTGGGTAAGAAATATATAAAGTGTAAATATTACATAATATAACTTTCTGTTCAGCAAAAGACATAAATTAAACAAAGATAAATAATTTCTTGATAGTAAAGACTAGTATTGTCAGAAACAATTTGTTTTTTTCTTTGCTGATGTAACTGATTGATACGATTTGCCAGATTATCTAGTGCACCTACAGTACATATAAAGAAAGCAAACATGAAAGCCAAACTAAAAACTTCTGTTGTAAGAGCTTAGATGCTTTCAACCAGATGATTTCGTGTAACCATGTCTTTGAGCAGATAAAGTGGTGCATGGTGAGAGATGGAGCAAAGCATCAGGATCAAGCATCAGGAGCACATATAGGCAAGACTTTGAGCTCTGGGAGTTCTCCTGTACAAGCAGAGATGCAACTGATTTATTTCCTTTTTTCTCTGGCTCAATTAAATGAGTCTGGTCTTATGAGAATCTTTGCTGCTGCTCACAACAGATGACAGAAATGACTCTTGTTTTCAGTCTGTTGTTTCCTTTTGCAACCAAATATTTGTCTTCAGCTTGCTTCCTACAGAATCAGCTTTATTGCCAAGTTCATACATACAAACAAGGAATTGGACTCCGGTACACTTTGCTCTTTGGTTTTGTTTTTGCATTACAGAATATACATATTTACTATGTACAATATATACATATATAATAAAAAGGTGCATTTGCAACATCTGTATGCTGTTGTTCTATACTCTATTGAATGTTCAACAGAGAAACAGCCTGGGGGAAGAAACTGTCTCTGTGGCGGCTGGTTTTAGCAAACAATGCTCTGTAGCGGCGGCCTGAAGGTAATCTCTGAACAGTTTATGTGCAGGGTGTGTGGGGTCTGCAGAGATTTTAGCAGCTCTTTTCCTGCCCCTAGACCTGTATAAGTCCTGGATGGAGGAAAGGTCAGCCCTGATTATTCGTTGCGGTCTGCACCTGTCCAGTTTTGTGGATGAGCCAAACCACACTGAGATGGATGAAGACAGGACAGACTGAATGATGGCAGTGTAGAAGATGACCAGCAGCTCCTGTGGAAGGTTGAACTTCTTGAGTTGCCTCAGGAAGTACAGTCTCTGCTGGGCCTTCCTACAAACAGTGTCTATGTGCGAGGACCATCTCAGGTCCTCAGAGATGGTGGTTCCTAAGAACCTGAAGTGGTCCACGGCCGATACAGTGTTGTTGAGGATGGTGAGGGGGTGTATGGGGGTGGTGATCTCCGAAAGTCCACCACCATTTCCACAGTCTTGAGTGGGTTGAGTTCAAGGTAGTTCTGACTGCACCAGTGGACCAGCCGATCCACCTGCTGTCTGTATACAGACTCATCACCGTCCTGGATCAGTCCAATGACAGTGGTGTCGTCTGCAAACTTCAGGAGTTCCACGGACGAGTCCGATGAGGTGCAGTCATCTGTGTACAGAGAGAAGAGGAGTGGGGATAGAACACACCCCTGGGGGGCACCAGTATTTATTGATCTGGTTCGGGAGAAGATGCTCCCCAGTCTCACCTGCTGCTGTCGGTCCGTCAGGAAGCTGTTGATCCACTGACAAGTGGATGCTGGGACGTTGAGCTGGGTGAGCTTCTGGTGGAGGATGTCTGGTATGATGGTGTTGAAGGCCGAGCTGAAGTCTACAAACAGGATCCTGGCGTACGTCCCTGGGTGGTCGAGGTGTTGCAGGATGAAGTGTAGACTTAAGTTAACCGCATCATCTGCCGACCTGTTTGCTCGGTAAGCAAATTGCAGGGGGTCCAGCAGGGGGCCTGTGATGTCTTTCAGGTGCTTCAACACCAGCCGCTCAAAGGATTTCATGACCAGAGACGTCAGGGCTACAGGCCTGTAGTCATTTAATCCTAGGATGGCGGTTTTTTGGGCACCGGGATGATAGTGGATTGTCTGAGGCAGGAGGGGACCTCACACTTCTCCAGTGACTTGTTGAAGATCCTTGTGAAGATCAGAGCGAGTTGATTTGCACAGGCTTTCAGGCATGATGGGGAGACGTTATCAGGTCCTCCAGCTTTCTTTGTTTTCATGCGGTGAAAGAGCCTGTTTACCTCTTCCTCGGAGATCTTTAGTGCAGGCAGGGGATCTGAAGGTAGGGGGTTGGTTGTTTTACGGGTCAAATTTGTTCCTGAATGGGATGTGGAGGAGATGGTTTGAGGTGTGAATGGCTTCTTGTCATGTCTGCAGTAGAAGCCATTCAGACGGTTGGCCAGGAGATGACTCTGTTCAGGACGGGTGGGGGGGGCTCCTATAGGCAGTCAGGTTTCTCAGACCGGTCCATACAGCTGAAGTGTCACCAGTAGAAAAGTTGTTCTTAAGCTTATTACTGTAGCTTCTCTTAGCTGCTTTGATCTCCTTTGTTAGTTTGTTCCTGGCCTGCCTGTACCGCGCCCAATCTCCACTGCTGTGAGCTTCTTCCTTTTCCCTGCGCAGATTCCTGAGATGTTGAGTAAACCATGGCTTGTTATTCCCAAAGGTGCAAAAGATCTTGGTCTGCACACACATGTCCTCACAGAAATTGATGTATGATGTCACCACATCAGTTAGTTGATTTAAGTCAGTGGCTGAGGTTTCAAAAACAGTCCAGTCTGTGCATTCAAAGCAGGCCTGTAGCATCTGCTTTGATTCCTCAGTCCACTTCTTAACATTGTGAACCTTGGGTTTGGAAGCTCTTAGTTTCTGTCTGTAGGTTGGGATGAGGTGGATTAGATAATGATCTGAAAAACCCAGAGCAGCCCTGGTAACAGCATGATATGAGTCCTTTAAAGCTGTGTAACAATGGTCCAGTGTGTTTTTGTCTCTGGTGGGACACTTAATATGCTGTCTGTATTTGGGGAGTTCATTTGAGAGGTTTGCGCTGTTAAAATCTCCCAGTATTATGATGTAAGAGTCCGTGTATTTTTTCTCCAGGTCTGTAATCAGCTCAGCAAGATGTTTTTCCGCGGCAGAAGTGCAGCCATGCGGTGGAAAATATGAGCCAATTATTATAAACGAGGAAAACTCTCTTGGTGAATAAAACGGTTTACAGATTATGGAAAATGACCCCAGATCCGGACTACATGTTTTCCCCAGCCCTTTTATGTCTCTGCACCAACCTTCATTTATATAAAAGCAGATTCCGCCTCCTCGCCTCTTCCCCGATAGCTCCGCGCTGCGATCCGCTCTGAGCAGCTGGAAGTCCGGCATCAGCAGTGCGCGGTCCGGGATGTTTTCACTCAGCCATGTCTCGGTGAAGCAGAGAACCGCTGATCCGCGGAGGTCCGTGTTTTTACCGGTGAGGAGAAGCAGCTCGTCCATCTTGTTGTTTAGAGAGCGGACATTTGCCAGGTGGATTGAAGGCAGTGGTGTGCGAAGTCCTCTTTTGCGGAGCTTTACCAGCGCGCCAGCACGCTTTCCCCTCCGCCGCTTTCGGCGCAGTGTCCCGTATAGCGCCGCAGCTCCGCTTGCTAGGAGCTCAGTGAACCTCGGATCAATGAAAGATGGTGAAAAAAATCCCAAGAGAGGACTCTCTGATGTTGAGAGGTTCCTCTCTACTGAATGACACCACAGTACTGTGGCTCGAAAAACATAAAAACACACAAAATACAAAAACACAGAGAGAGCGAAGCTCCGAGGCTGCCATCGTCGGCGCCATCTTGGTTATACAGGCCATATTTTGAAAATGTTACAAGAACATTTAACAAAACCTGTCCTTGATTGTCTCTAACTGGTGATCAGCAGGTCAAATACAGATTTCAGTCTATAAATGTATCAACAAAAAGCATGCACTTTGATGCACTACTTTGAGTAAGATATAAATGAGATAAAGGTAAGGGAGGTATGCTTTAATGCATCAATAGGTATAATCTTGTTATCCCTGCAGGTTCCTATAAATTCTAAACTACTGCAGCTTTCAAGGAACCTGAAGCTTTTTTTTCCCTTTCTTTTACCTGTTTAAGTCTTTACAAAAAAGATCTGAATTTGTCAAAATCAGAATTGGCAAAGTCAGATCTGAAACGACATCTAAAATTGGTGTTGGCCAGGAAAAGCCTAATCAGTGAATCTCTTATACTTCCTTTACTCATTCTAAAATAGTGGTATCATGATCACTTAATCCATTGTCTATAGTTAGTTCACACCTTTATATTACTTATCAAGTTGGTGTTAAGGTTTGCGAGATATAGGACCCCAGAATGCAGATGAGCAGGCAGCGTGATGGTAAGTGAAAAAGGGTTTAATAACAAAAAAACTCACTCACTAGGAGGCAGAAACCAAAACAATAAACGCACAGGCAAAACTGACATGGGCAGGCTGGCAAGACAGCCTTGACATGAACAGGAGGACATGAGCTTGAATTGAAAACAAGACGTGAGCATGAAAATGTTTCCGCGACAACTAACTGAACAGGTGTGTATATATGGAGTGAAAACCAGGTGGAGCAAGGAGACAGATTAACTTTGAGCAGGTGAACCAAATAAACTTAATTGACAGACAGAACAAAAACGGGGCTGCGGCAAAAACAGAAACTCTTGAACACAAACTAACAGAAACTAGAAAAAACATGAAGTAAAAGCATAACCAGATCCGAAAACCAAACTTGACAAAACATGAACAAGACGACAAAACTAAAGCATGACCAGGAAAATAACAGAAGCATGATTCAAAGTCTAAAAAGGAGAATAATAATAATAAACAAAAGAACGAGTCAAAACCTTAACTGTGAAAAACAAGAAAAAACCAAACAACCCCAAATCATAACAGTTGGACAAAGAACAGATTTATTCCCTAAATAATCATAGAAGTAAAGATTTTCTTTAAAAAATGAATTTTCTCATCATAGAGAGCATGCTTTAATCAGATAAAATATCTTTTGTGTGGAATATTTTACATCGGTTTTACATTCTCTCAATGTTTTCCTTTCCATAGACATAGACGAGTGTGAGAACCCAGATGCCTGCAGTCAGATTTGCATCAATTACAAAGGAGATTATAAATGTGAGTGCTATGAAGGCTACGAGATGGACCCTGCCTCAAAGACCTGCAAAGCTGTGGGTAAGCCATTTGTCACATGCACGCATTCTTACACTCATTCACTAAGGAGCAGACATACACACTGCCACAGATAGATATTCTCACCAAAATCCATTCACGATCCCATATATACTTGAGCAAATTCACACATCGAGACTCGGTCTTGTATAAACACCAATTACTCATCCATTCCTGCACCCCTAACTACAATGTGACATCGTATACTATTCTCACTCAGTGGGACTCTGAAAAGAGAGGGTTGTTTCGTATGCAGGGCCTGCAAACCAATCTGTTCAAAGATAAATATTTGCCATCTTTTTCTTTAGTCCACAATAATGGCAAGTTTGCAGCCAGCTGCCTCTGCTTCCCCTGGGGTATCAGTAGAAGGATGTTATGTGGGTAAGGGGTCTGCGCTCACTGCAGGACACAGGCAGGGTCTGTAACCCTTATTTGCTGGCAAGAGCCTTCTGAGCAGTGTTATGAATAAAAAATATATTCATGAGCTGGACTGAATAATGAAACAGATATGTTTCTTTATCATGAAGTAAAGATTCAAATGGGGTTGCTCCGTATAGTTGCAAGCAGGACCAGTTTTGCATCAGGTGAAACGGTATAAAGAAATCGCTTTACCATTTGCTTGGAATGTTCACTGTATAATAGGCAAATACAGAACCTTTGGGGGTATATTTCACTGTTATGATAATTAAAACTATCAGGTCATTTGTGCTGCTTGTACCACCTAAACAAGAGCATTACCTGCAACATTTTAGATAACAACTTAAGAAACACCACATTTTCTAGATTTTACCTTCATGGTTTTGCCATGTGGTCAGCTACAAACATTGTTTAGGCATTAGGATGTTAATATTGGACCTTCTTTCAAAGTTGTAACTTCCTGAAACATAAATTCCTATAGTATACACTTAGTGTCCAATCTTTAATAGGGCATGCCTAACATAGGAACTCAAGTCAGACATCTAGACTCAAGTTGCACAAAAATAGACTCAAAATCTGACTTGGACTCACGCAGAAAAGGAAAAAGAACACAGAAGCACTGATTCAGGAGTACTTTCTATGGGAAGGAAAAGTAAATGTTAATGGATGTAGCTCCTTTAGTCGTTTCATCTAGAAAGAAAGAACAGATAAACTCTGAGCCAGTTTTCAAGGTTAGAGTATGAAAGAGAGCACATACAGTTAGTCACAGTAAAAGCTCAGTCAGTAGGAGAGAGACAGGGTTAAACACTGAAAGACGTGGCCAAGTGTATCATCAGTAGAAGGTGAGCATTACGTTGTTGCCAGCAGAAGCTTGGACAGTGCCCCCCTCCATGAAGGTGTCACAGGTAGACACAGAGTCAGGGCAGGTGCAGATCTAGGAAGAGAAAAGAGAGAGAACATAAAGTTAAAAGCTGAAATAACAGCAAATAATGCAAAATTGGAGAGTAGTATGAGAATGTAGCAAAGAGAGTGAAAGTGGTCATCATGTTCTCCAGCAGCCTAAGCCTATAGCAGCATAACTACAGAGATAGCTCAGGATAAACTAAGCCACTCTAACTATAAGCTTTATCAAAAAGGAAAGTTTTAAGCCTAGCCTTAAAAGTAGACAGGGTGTCTGCCTCACGGACTAAAGCTGGGAGATGGTTCCACAGGAGAGGAGCCTGATAACTAAAGGATCTGCCTCCCATTCTACTTCTAGAGACTCTAGGAACCACCAGTAAACCTGCAGTCTGAGAACGAAGTTCTCTGTTAGGAACATATAGAACAATCAGATCTCTGATGTATGATGGAGCTAGATCATTAAGGGCTTTATATGTGAGGAGGAGAATTTTAAATTCTATTCTGGATTTAACAGGGAGCCAATGAAGGGAAGCTAAGATAGGAGAAATATGATCTCTGTTTTTAATTTTCTTCAGAACTGTTGCTGCAGCATTTTGAATCGGCTGAAGGCTTTTAACTGTATTTTGTGGACATCCTGATAGTTAAGAATTACAATAGTCCTGCCTTGAAGTAACAAATGCATGGACTAGTTTTTCACTCCTGGATAGGATAATTCTAATTTTGGCAATGTCCCGGAAATGAAAGAAGGAAATCCTAGAAACCTGTTTAATATGGGATTTAAATGACATGTCTTAGTCAAAAATAACACCAAGGTTTTTTACATTATTACCGGAGGTCAATTTAATGCCATCCAGGTTAAGTGATTGACTAAGCAGTTTCTTTTTTAAAGACTCCGGTCCAAAGAGGACAACTTTTGTCTTGTCTGAATTTAGAAGCAGAAAATTTAAAGTCATCCAAGTTTTTATATCTTCAAGACATACTTGTAGTCTATCTAACTGGTTGGCCCCATCAGGATTTATGGATAAGTAAAGCTGAGTGTCATCAGTGTAACAGTGAAAATTTATCCCATGCTGCCTGATAATTTGACCTATTGGAAGCATATATACAGTAAAGAGAATTGGCCCAAGTACTAAACCTTGTGGTACTCCACAATCAACCCTGGAGTTTAAAGATCAGTCAGTCAGTCATTTTGTACCGCTTATTCCATAGTGGGTCACGGGGGAGCTGGTGCCTATCTCCAGCAGTCTATGGGCCAGAGGCAGGGTACACCCTGGACAGGTCGCCAGTCCATCGCAGGGCAACACACAGACAACCATGCACACACTCATACACCTAAGGGCAATTTAGAGTGACCAATTAACCTAACAGGCATGTCTTTGGACTGTGGGAGGAAGCCGGAGTACCCAGTGAGAACCCACGCATGCACGGGGATAACAACAAACTCCATGCAGAAAGACCCCCAGATGGGAATCGAACCAAGGACCTTCTTGCTGCAAGGCAACAGCACCGTGCAGCATCGTGCAGAGTTTAAAGATGATTTATCATTTACATGAACAAACTGGAATCTGTCAGACAAATAAGATTTAAACCAGCCTAGCGCTGTTCCCCTGATCCCTACAGCATATTCCAGACTTTCTAAAAGAATATTATGATCGACTGTATCAAATGCAGCACTGAGATCTAACAGGACCAGTACAGACACAAGTCCATTATCTGAGGCCATAAGAATATCATTAGTGACTTTCAGCAGAGCTGTTTCAGTGCTATGATGAGATCTGAAGCCTGACTGAAACTCTTCAAACAGGTCATTGCTGTGTAAATGCTCACACATTTGATTGGCAACTATTTTCTCAAGAATTTTAGATAAGAATGGAAGATTGGATATAGGTCTCTAATTTTTCAAGTCATCTCGATCAAGTGAAGGTTTCTTAAGCAAAGGTTTAATTACAGCTACCTTAAAAGCCTGTGGTACATATCCATTTACTAAAGATAGATTAATCATATCTAAAATGGGGCTGGTAATCAGAGGGAACACTTCCTTAAATAATTTGGTTGGGATTGGGTCTAACATACAAGTTGAAGGTTTAGATTAAGCTAATATTTCTGATAACTCAGGAAGCTCCACAGGATCAAAACAGTCCAAACACAAATCAGGTTTTACAGTTATTTCCAATGTTGTCTTACTTGCTGAGGAAGTAATCATCTTCAGGAGTATGTCAAAGATTTTATTTTTAATAGAATCAATTTTATTTAAGAAGAATCCCATAAAGTCATGACTGCTGAGAGCTAAAGGAATGGATGGCTCAACAGAGCTATGACTCTGTGTAAGTTTAGCAACTGTACTAAAGAGAAACCTAGGATTATTCTTGTTCTCTTCTATTAATGATGAGAAATAAGCTGTTCTGGCTTGGTGAAGTGTCTTTTTATACAACAGTAGGCTATTTTTCCAGATTAAGTAGGAATCCTCTAGGTGTGTAGAGCGCCATTTTCTCTCCAATTTTCTAACATTGTGTTTTAAAGTACGCAGCTCTGAATTAAACCAGGGAGCTAGCCTCCTATGAATAATTACCTTCTTTTTCAAGGGGGCTGCATTGTCTAATGCATCATGCAGTGCATCCAATTAGAGAATGTTAATTACAGTTATGCTTGACTTGGAGCAAGTGACTTGTCAATAATGATGCATTGATCAGATTTACGGCTGATTTGTAAACGGCTGATTTAAATTTTGGTCAATTCCATTTTTTCAAGAACTAAAAATAATAGCGTTACTGCCGAGCAAACTCTTTAATTGTTTATATTAGTAGCACAGATGACATGCTGCTGTGAGAGGAGTCATTATAAAACTGGGTTTTACTAATATTTTAAAACAGAGAAAATGATTACAGAGCTAATATTGTAAATTATTTTAATTTTTTAATATTAGACAGGATGAAAGCTCTAAAGAATAAAACAGAACAACTTTACTCAGTTAAAGCCTTCCTGTTATCTGCTGAAAGTCTCACTCTCCCTAACTCTCCCAAACCCTTACAGTGCTTTAAATCACCCCAATGTGAACCATACCCTGACACGGTTACAACTGCTGGTCTCAGTACAGTTTATCCTGACCAGCAGTGTGAATCCACCCTTAATTCCACCCTTAATGGTTAATGGCTTTCATTCCTTTAATTATATAAAGTCTGTTCTGCAACAGGAAAAATATTTAACTGTCTGTCCTCTTTATAGAGCAGATCTGCACCGACACAGCAAAGACAACCCCACCTACCATACTGTTTACCTACCCTCTCAGGAAAGGACACGTTAAAAAAGAGAAAACATCTCACTGAACATGACACTGAAAATAGCTATTTCAGTCCTTCCCTCATTAACAACATCAACAACAAAGTGTCAGAGTGACATGTTAGTGATTACATATAGTGCATTCACTGATTAGAAAAATAAGAGATTTTTCAGTTTTAATACTTTTGGCAATATAGTGTATGTTTTGTACAGTCATGCCTCAAGAAAAATAAAGAAAGTCATTAAATCATTAGTATATTCCTGATCAATACCTTTTAAAAGACACAACACATCAACTTTTCAACATGAAATGAGAGAGAGTTGTTAGTAATTATCGTTTTAGGTTAAGTCATTATTGGGTGAGGTGGTCTGGTAATGAGAGTGCTCAAAGCAGAAAATATATCTTCAATCTGAGTCTAAGTGGCATAAAACCCCCACTGATTGCTCAGTGTCCCTCTGTGTGAATCTTTATTACCGTTAGGCAGAGCAAACAGCTCTTGTTAGAGTCAAAGTATAGACAAGCAGAGACAGGGACGAAAAGATAGACGGATGAACAAATGATTTCTATGAATATTTCTGTGCTCATTGCTCAATAGACATGTGAAAGGAGACGAAAAGAGGAACAGTCTAAAATATGACTGAATTAATGTTGATTGTTGTTCACGTTAATTCTTGTTCAAAGGAAAGCACAGAGGCGTGGCAGTAAATAGAGAAATGCCTGCTTTGTGAAGCTGATGTAATGAGGGTTTAATGAAGCTCTACTTGTCCATCAAATCATTCCTAGATGCTCTTCCTCGGAAATCAGCATATATATAGCCTTGAGTTTTTTCACACACTGTCATATTAGGAAGACATATCCTAATTCGTACACAGACTCAGGTCCCTTGTGATGGAGCAGTATTACATTCTGTGATTTGATACGACATGGGCCAAGTTCCAGAATATTTGAATTTGGAATGCATAAATTATTTTTTAAATAGTTTCACAAATCCAAATAAATCTCCAACTCTGTGTGTGTTCTATGTACATTTTTATATTTCTAGGATATAGTTTATGACTCCCCAGATTAATTTCACAGTAATTGTTAGTCTAGCAATACTAATTAAAAGCAAAGTCTCAGGTCAGAGTCATTATGTGGTTTCTTCTCCTAGCTTGTATTTTTGTGCGTATGGTTGGGAGCATTAATTTTTGTACGTAGCAGCGACCGTGAAGTCCCCTGAGCAAAGTTTTATTTCACACTTATTGCATTCAGTGTTTCTTCATAAAATTTGAGTACCAACTCGCTGAACGACTCGTCAACTTGGATTTGTGGTTTTTGTGTGTGTGTTTTTGTGTGTGTAAACAACAGAATGAGAAAGGAGAACTAAACAGAAATCTATTTTCTTGTTTGATTAACTGTTGAAAATTCATACTCACATGAATGAAAAAAATACATCAAGGGGAAAATTTGGATTTAATTCTTTCTTTTACCCTTTAATGAGTATTTATACATCAGAATCAGCTTTATTGCCAAGTTTGTACAGACAAACAAGTATGTATTGTATGTATGTATACATACATACAATACACACAGACACACACAAAATTGTTGGTACCCCTCGATTAATAAAAAAAAACCCACAATGGTCACAGAAATAACGTGAATCTGACAAAGGTAATAATGAATAGAAATTCTATAAAAATGAACAAATGAAAGTCAGACATTGCTTTTCAAACATGTTTCAACAGAATTATTAAAAAAAATAAACTCATGAAACACACCTGGACAAAAATGATGGTACCCTTAACTTGATGTTTTGTTGCACAACCTTTTGAGGCAATCACTGCAATCAAACGATTCCTATAACTGTCAATGAGACTTCTTCACCTCTCAGCAGGTATTTTGGGCCACTCCTCATGAGCAAACTGCTCCAGTTGTCTCAGGTTTGAAGGGTACCTTTTCCAGATGGCATGTTTCAGCTCCTTCCAAAGATGCTCAATAAGATTTATATCAAGGCTCATAGAAGGTCACTTCAGAATAGTCCAATATTTTCCTCTTAGTCATTCTTGGGTGTTTTTAGCTGTGTGTTTTGGGTCATTATCCTGTTGCAAGTCCCATGACCTGCGACTGAGACCAAGCTTTCTGACACTGGGCAGCACATTTCTCTCTAGAATCCCTTGATAGTCTTGGGATTTTATTATACCTGCACAGATACAAGACACCCTGTGCCAAATGCAGCAAGGCAGCCCCAGAACATAACAGAGCCCCCTCCATGTTTCACAGTAGGGACAGTGTTCTTTTCTTCATATGCTTAATTTTTCCGTCTGTGAACATAGAGCTGATGTGCCTTGCCAAAAAGTTCAATTGTTGTCTCATCTGTCCATTGGACATTCTCCCAGACGCTTTCTGGCTCGTCAACATGTAGTTTGGCAAATTCCAGGCTGGCTTTTTTATGATTTGTTTTCAACAATCCTTGGTTGTCTCCCATTAAGTCCACTTTGCCTCAAACAACGTCGGATGGTGCGATCTGACACTGATGTTACTTGAGCTTGAAGTTCACCTTTAACCTCTTTAGAAGTTTTTCCGGGCTCTTTTCTTACCATTCATATTATTTGTCTCTTTGTTTTGTCATCAATTTTCCTCCTGCGGCCACATCCAGGGAGGTTGACTACAGTCCCATGGATCTTAAATTTCTGAATAATATGTGCAACTGTAGTCACAAGAACATGAAGCTGCTAAGAGATGGTCTTATAACCTTTACCTTTTAACCTGCTTGTCTATAATTTTCTTTCTAATCTTCTGAGACAACTCTTTCCTTCGATTCCTCTGCTCCATGTTGAGTGTGGTACACACCATGTCACCAAACAGCACAGTGACTACCTGTAGCCCTATATATAGACTGATAACAAGAATGTAGACACCTGTGATGCTAATTAATGGACACACCTTGATTCAACATGTCCCTTTGGTCACATTATTTTCAGGGTTACCATCATTTTTGTCCAGGCCTGTTTCATGAGTTTATTTTTTTAAATAATTCTGTTGAAGCATGTTTGAAAAGCAATGTCTGACTTTCATTTTCATAGAATTTTTATTCATTATTACCTTTGTCAGATTCAAGTTATTTCTGTCACCATTGTGAATTTTTTCGTTTATTAACCGAGGGGTACCAACAATTTTGTCAAAGTGTATATATATATATATATATATATATATATATATATATATATATATATTTATATCTATAGATATAGATATATAATGGAAATAGAAAATATCATTTTAAATGTACATATATACACAATTTACACAAGTAAAGAGGGTCTGATGGAGCAGAGGAATGACATTACAAAAGCTTCACCAACGGCACAATAAAAAGCGGAAAAAGTTGTTGCAACGTTGCAGAAAACAATCTGTAAACTGTCTGCGAACCAAACAGGCCTACTTTTTTTTATCTTTTATCTGAGGTGTTCAGGGAGATTTACCACAGAGCCAGGAGCATCGTGAGTCACACTTGACAGTTTGAGAACACACTTTTCAAATTAGGTTCAAAGCTGTGGTCAGGTTATCCCCGTGGTGTGTCATGGGACCAAAGATACAATGCAGTGTTGTCAAACAAACCTCACAATTTTTTAAGCAGTTCTAGGCTTTTAGTGATCTTAAAGATAGGATTTTATTCTTGTATGTCTGCAAAACATTATAGATTTTTAATTTAGAAAAACGTTTTATATTCATACTAGCCCTCAACATTTAATGCTTTGTACTTTTTAAGAGGTTTAACTGTCCAAGGTTTAAATGATGTAAATGGACTTTTAAGACTTTACTGTCATCATGTTTTCTGTTTTTGGTGCAAGATTATGGCGTTTATTAATCTCAGATAAGGTGTGTGCGCAAACCGAGTGCCTGCATGAACACAAAGGTCGCATACGGCAAACAGTGAGCGCATTAACATGATACAAGCCAGGAAAATAGAGCTCGCAAGTGAAATTGTACATTGTGAGGAGGCATTTTTGCACAGTTAGCAAACAAAGCAGTAACAAGCACCCCACAGTGGCCAGTGTGCGCTTGACTCTCAAAGTGTGCTCAGCTGTGCCATTGCAGAATTTTGAAATTCTGGGTTCGGGAACTGTGGCTTATGTTTAGTGTCCTCTGATTGGCTGATGTGTCCTGTGATTGGTCATTTTTCTGTTCTTTTGCAGTTTTGTAATAGTCATCGATCAGTTGCTTGAAAATTGTTCAACACTGTAATATACATTAAGATCAGGTTTGCTACACAGCAAGGTTATTATTGTTAACGAAATAACGAAAACTAGAAGTAAAAAACATTTTCGTCAACTGAAGTAAAAATAAAAACGAGACTTTGCAAAAAAACGAAAACTAACTCAATGTGTAATGAGTCTTCACAAAACTAACAAAAATTAACTGAATTTATAGAGATATTGTGCTTAGTTTTAGTTTGTCTCATGCATAAGTATGAAGGCTCAGGTTGTTGTGCCGCATTCCGCCAGTAGATGGCGGGTACGTCATTTGAGTCATCTGAGCGGTCCGTCCACACATGGCATCAAGTCAGCAAAATTTGGGACAAAGCGCCAGAGTCCAGATTGGGATTACTTTGAATATGACTAGGTTTTAGATAAAACCAAGTGTCTGGTAGTGTGGGGTGGCCAGACGTCCCCAATTTAGACGACCTGTCCCCGGCTAAAGCTGTCCCCGGAAATGTCCTCGATTTTGGCGTTTTGTGAATGAGAAATGTTGTGTGTAGACTTACTACGGTAGCCGGGAGAGAAAGCCCAAGTGAGCATGTTGCACGCAACAACAGCTGTTACGGTAGCTTGTCGCGCTGCTGTTAACGTTACAGACAGAGTAGAAGAAGAAGAGCTCAGTGCGCTGCCTTGGACTGGGCTGATCTTGGCCGTGATGAAAGCTAGTTTCGCGATAGGAAACGTTACTAGTGTTGTCAACATTTTAAAAAAAAACAATTAAAAAAACAAATGGTTTAAATGTGTTTTGTTTTACTAAAGGTGAGGACACAAATGCTAATAAACCACGTTTTTATGAACGAACAGAACAGCAAATAGGAAGACAAGAGCACAACTCCCTGATTTGGGAAATTGGAGCTACAGTGTCAACAAGGATTCCTCCAAAGTAAGATATTTTTGAATTGATTGGTGACCTTTAGTTTATATTTCCATAGTTAATTATGAATTGTTTTGCTAGGTTACTATAGTGATTTGTGAGCTCAGGCTGAGGGGGGTTTTCCACTCAGTTTGGACATATGAAAGTTACTGAAAGGACTCAGTAACGGAAAGTGAATGAGGCAAGAACTGCATGAACTGAGAATGATGAAAACGGAGAGAGAATCACCTGGTCAAATTATCTGTTGTATGAGCCTGTAGCTCCAAGTAAAAATAGTTGTTTTTTTCTTTTAGCTAAATATGGCAATTTTGGTATTTCATCAACTGAGGAAAAGAGTTAAATAATTAAAAAAATTATTTTACTATCCTAGTTTCTAAAAATATCCAACTACTACAGGGTGTCTGAAACAAAAATCCTATTTTATTTGTTAAATTAAAATTTTTCAGTATGTTATACGCTCTAATATTTTGGGAGAGGGTTGTGGTTATATTATGTCTCTTAGAATATTGAACGTCTGATAGAAGAGGAGAGAGGAGGAAAATAAAAAAGACTAATAGAAAGAAGAGTAAAGCTAAGCAGCCAAAGAGCAGATGAGTGTTAGAAAAATGAGGAGAGTAAAGAAGACAGACATTACTAATGCTATTTGTTTGTTTTATTACTCTTAGGAAATGCTAACAACAGTGTGGATAGACTTTCCTGCTATTACACTTGATTTGTATAGTTTAATAATGAATAAATATTTTAAAATAAATGAAACTGTACCAATGTCTCATTATATCTTGTGATAACATTTATTTCTTTTAATCTCTAAGCTGGAAATGTCCCTGGATTTGATTTCAGAAAAAAGAGTAAAACTATAAATGAAACTAAACTAAACGGAAACTAAGCATTTTCAAAAAATAAAACGTAAACTAAACTAGCAAACAAATGCTAAAAACTAATTAAAACTAAAATAGAACTGAAAATGTAAAGTCAAAACTAAATAATAATGAAATCTAATGAAAAGTGGCACAGTTGTTAGCACTGTTGCTTTGCAGCAAGAAGGTACTGGGTTCGACTCCCAGCCGGGGGTCTTTCTGCATGGAATTTGCATGTTGTCCCTGTGCATGCATGGGTTCTCTGGCTTCCTCCCAGAGTCCAAAGACATGCCTGTTAGGCAATTGATCTCTCTAAATTGCCCTTAGGTGTTTGAATGAGTGTGTGCATGGTTGTTTGTGTGTTGCCCTGCGATGGACTGGCGACCTGTCCAAGGTGAACACCGCCTCCCGCCCATAGACTGTTGGAGATAGCCACCAGCTTCGCTGCGACCCAGTATGGAAGAAGCGCTATAGAAAATGACTGACTGACTGACTAATGAAAATTGCAAAACTATTAAAACCTGGCTACACAGTGTTCGTAAGCTTGGAAATATATCACAAATACTTTCCATGTCAGGAAAAAATCTAGACTGCATTATCTTACGTTAAATACCGCATCTGCTTTAAACATCTCACAGAACAGCATTTAACTGTTTGCGTATAATGAACTCAGGTTGTTAAGTGACAGCTTCTGCAACGACATAATAGTCCTAATTACATTGTAAATTCAAAAACAACAGACTCAGCACCATTGTTCTAAGATTTTGTCATAACAATTAAAACAACCTAAAAATAAATACAAATCTCTGGACAGGGGACAATTTTATATTATTTAAAATAAAATAATATCATCTATTATTTTGGAATTTTTAGAAAAGTACTGCCCTCATTTAACCTGTGGCTCAATAATTTTTTTAATATTTATTTGAGACATACATACAAATCATATTCATACCTCTGCTACATTTGGTGTAAAGTAATTTTTATTTACCAACATGTTTATTCTGACTGATGGTAATCTTAACGTTTTAAACTGACCCAGCCAGTCTCGGCTTGAATCTAACAGATAATCTGTAAAGGGAGCTAAAAATTAGGATTATAGAAAGGAGGCCTTCCAACATCAAAGATATGTAATCAAAATACCCGTTGAACATGTGAAAAGATTTAGACGAGCAATATTTTTTGTTGATTTCTCTCTCAACTCATCAACTTCCACCTCCACTCTCCCAATTACATCCTCTTACTCCTCAAACCTCTATGACAACAGATCCATCCATCACTTTTACTTGTTCCTGTCCGTCATTTGCTTTGTGTCTCTCTGCCCATCTTTCTCAGCGGGTGAAATTGATGGTTACCAACCCAGTTGTCAGAGGAAAATGATTGCATCCAAACAGTAGTAGAGATGTAATATGTTCTCCCAGTGAAGTAGCTTGTGCAAAACAAAAATAAAGCAAGGTTCACTGTGGGTGTTTGTGCGTGAAGATGCCTGTCAAACAATTTTTAAAGGCTTTAAGTGGCACTTCTGCTCCTTTAGATAGTGGGTAGCTTAAAGTGAGGTGACAAATAGGAGATTGGGTTTTATGTGTTGGTAAATTAGGTCAATAAGGTAAGTTTAAAAATCAAAGATAGAACAACGCAATTTAATCAAATAAAAAGTATATGGAGTGTACATGTATTGGTAAAAGCTTTAGGCACACAGTTTATAATAAATACAATCTGCAAGTTTGGAAATCTACCCATGGTGGGTTTTACAAAAACTAAATATTTCAGAAGTTTTGTATCGACCTGGTGGACTCCTTGAGAATTGTTTTTATCCTTTTGTTATGCTGACTTTCAGTCTGCTGAAAAATGTGCCTTAGGGGAACTGAAGCACCAGCTAACAACTTGCTTTATGTCAACCTGCAGAAGAGGGCCTACTAACACACTTTGACACATGGTCTTAACAAAACTAAAATAATGTGTCATATCTGTGTTGTTGGTCTACTGTAGTCTCAGGCACATTTTGCCTCGTTGTTTCATGTAGCAGCAGATTACCTGCATTTAAGCCGGACAACAGCCCAGGAACTTATTCTCTGCTTTGCATGTGGAAACATTATTACTATGTTGAGAACTAGAAATATTTTAATTAATTGATTTGTTCAGATTATTTCTTTATGGATACATCATAAAAATATAATTTATGGATAAAAATAGTGAACAAATGTAAAACGTGACTGTAGGTACTTAGTTCTAATAAGTTTGTCAAAATGAAGTGTAACACTTGGGCCAGCACAATGACATCTTAAAACCTAGTGGTTTCTCTGTACAGAGCCAGAAGAGTTTTAGTACTGGCACAAAATGCCAGCCTAGTATCCAGCATATCACACAAGTGAGTACACCCACCACTTGTACTCGTCGTCTTCCGCTTCATCCGGGGCCGTCTCACGGGGGCAGCAGACTCAGTAGACACCCAAACGTCCCTCTTCCCAGACACCTCCTCCAGCTCCTCCGGGGGGAGCCCAAGGCGTTCCCAGGCCAGCCGAGAGACATAGTCCCTCCGGCGTGTCCTGGGACGGCCCCTAGGCCTCCTCCTGGTGGGACGTGCCTGGAACACCTCCAGAGGAAGGTCTCCAGGAGGCATCCGGTATAGATGCCCGAGCCACCTCAACTTGCTCCTCTCGATGTGGAGGAGCAGCGGCTCTACTTCGAGCTACTCCACGATGGCCGAGCTCCTCACCCTATCTCTAAGGGAGTGCCCGGCCACCCTACGGAAGAAGCTCATTTCAGCCGCTTGTATCCGGGATCTCGTTCTTTCGGTCATGACCCAAAGTTCATGGCCAAAGGTGAGGGTAGGAACGTAGACCGACCGGTAAATAGAGAGCTTCGCTTTTTGGCTCAGCTCTCTCTTCACTACTACGGACCAGCACAGCGTCCCCATTACTGCGGCAGCTGCACCGATCCGTCTGTCTATCTCCTGCTCCATTCTCCCCTCACTCGTGAACAAGACCCCAAGACACTTAAGTTATGAACAGGACCGGTGACAAAGGGCAGCCCTGGGCGGATCTAATTCACCCCCGAAGCCCTGCCACCGTGGAGCTTCTTAACCACCTCTGTGACTTCAGCCTGGGTGTTGAAAGAGTCCAACCCCGAGTCCCCAGCCTCTGCTTCCACCAGAGAATGCGTGACGGCAGGATTGAGGAGATCCTCGAAGTATGTCCCCAGTGGAGGTCAGCAGCTGCCCACCCCCACTGTAAACCATGTTGGCGAAGCACTGCTTCCCCCTCCTGAGGCGCCGGATGGTTTGCCAGAATCGCTTCGAGGCCAACCGGCAGTCCTTCTCCATGGCCTCACCGAACTCCTCCCCAGCCTGTGTCTTTGCCTCTGCCACAGCCCGGGCCACAGCACGCTTGGCCTCACGGTACCCGTCAGCCAACTCAGAAGTCCCACAAGCCAACCACAGCCGATAGGACTCCTTCTTCAGCTTGACAGCATCACTTACTGGCAGTGCCCACCGCCGGGTTCGGGGATTGCCACCACGACAACCACCACAGACCTTACGGTCACAGCTACGGGCAGCAGCATCGACAATAGATACGGAGATCATGGTCCACTCGGACTCTATGTCTCCACCATCCCTCGGAATCTGGTCAAAGCTCTCCCGGAGGTGGGAGTTGAATACCTCCCTGTCCGAGGGCTCTGCCAGACGTTCCCAGCTGACCCTCACTATGCACTTGGTCCTGCTAAATCTGTCCGGCTATCTCCTCTTCCAGCGGATCCAACTCACCACTAGATGGTGATCAGTGGAGAGCTCAGCCTTTCTCTACACCCAAGTGTCCAAAACATGCGGCCGAAGGTCTGACGACACGACCACGAAGTTGATCATTGACCTCCTCCCTAGGGTGTCCTGGTGCCAAGTGCACTGATGAACACCCTTATGCTTGAACAAGGTGTTCATTATGGACAATCCGTGACGAGCACAGAAGTCCGATAACGAAACACCACTCGGATTGAGATTGGGGAGGCTATTCCTCCCGATCACGAGATGGCTGAGCTGGGGGGCAACAAGCAAACCCACCCCAGCCACTCCAGAGTAGAAGAGAGTCCAGCCCCTCTCGAGCAGAAGGGTTCCAGAGCCCACGCTGTGTGTGGAGGTGAGTCTGACTATTTCTAGTCAATATTTCTCCACCTCCCGCACAAGCTCAGGCGCCTTCCCTCCAAGTGAGGTGACATTCCATGTCCCTAGAGCCAGCCTAAGCATCTGGAGATCGGGCCGCCATGGTCTGCCCAATCCTCTTTGCACTGGTCCCTCATGGTTCCCCCTGCAGGTGGTGGGCCCAACGAGTCCCGACCCCAAGCCTGGCTCCAGGGTGGGACCCCGACTTCCCCATACCGGGCGACGTGACGTGCCTCGATTTTGTGGTCCTCATGAAGGTGTCTTGATCTGCTCTTTGTTTGACCTGTCACCTAGAGCCTGTTTGCCATTGGAGACCGTACCAGGGGCATTTAAGCCCCAGACAACATAGCCTCTAGGATCATTCGAGCACCCAAACCCCTCCACCACGTTAAGGTGGCGGTTCAAGGAGGGGAGTATACCCAACGTATTTAAATTTATTTATTAAAAAAAAAAGAAGTACACCCACCATATTTTTGTAAGTATTTTATTATAGCTTTTCATGGGACAACACTGAAGATATTACACTTTGATGCAATGTAAAGTAGTCAGTGTACAACTTCTACAACAATATAAATTTACTGTCCCCTTAAAATAACTCAACACACAGACATTGTCTAAACTGCAAGTTGAATTTACTCTGGAAAACAGAGAGTAAACAAAATTAATGGCGGCAAAATCATAGTTAATGAATAGTTTTTAAACAATATCTCAAACCTATTGTAAAATTATCAAGAAAAATACACTACTAAACACAGAGTCACTGACCCTTTCTATTGAAAGGAAAAAGAAGAGTACACATAGTTAATGACAGCAACAGCTCAGTCTCTGGCTAAAAATGCATTATTTTACACAATCAGTGGCCGGGAAAAATAGAAGATTCTGGGAAATTAAGTTTGGGGAGAAAAACATTCCAGTTCTCACTGTCAAAATGTGCCTTATGTCTAGGAAAAACACGTCTAAACACAGACGTGCTAAGTCAGGGGTCCTTTCAATGTAAAGGAAAACAAAGAGAGTGCACAAAGTTTTGATTATGGTTCCTGAACAGTTAACTCAACTATATCTCAAATCATATGTAAAAATCTATTTCAGTATGTCAACAAAGAAGTCAATATCTTACACAAAATAAACCCAAACGTCTCTTTATTTATGTGAAAATATATTAAACCAATAATCTCTCTTACACTCAACTATTCTGGTCAACAACTTCTCTCCTAATTAAGCATGCACTTTTCTACAAAAGGCATACAGTAATAACCAAAACTAAGGATGCTTTCTGAGTGTAGATGGACATCAAACCATCAGTTTATGGACTGAGAGGGAACAAAAGGAACATTTGGATTATCTCGGAAAGTGGAGCAAAATTAGTAAACGGTGAAGCCTTCTTTGGCCCGTTGATCCGTCTCGATAGCGGCTGTCAGCTGGTATACGTTAGAGCCAGGCCAGCTCAGATGCGGTAAAGCACCTAGCAGCCAGCCCCTTAGCCACTAACAGCTGATAGTGGGCTAGTCTTGAAACAAAGGGTCATAAAACTCTGAGGCGGGAACTAGTGGAAAAACACAAGGGCCATAAACGGTGGAAAAATGAGATGAACACGAGGCTCAGTTCGCACCCTCAGTTTGCTTTATAGTCTACTTTAACTCCAACTGAGTCAGTGCTTAGTTGATCAAAACACAGTACACACACACCAACGTTCAAACTTTGCTGCGCAGCCGCGCTTCAGAGTCCAACAGTATTCAAACAGCAGCCAAAACAGTTCAGCATAAACTTCAATCAGTATTGCATGCAACAAGTTAATACCTTGGATTAACTAATGATGATCCTAGATCACCTTAACTATGCCTCACCCTGGCCAGAATAGAAAACAAAGGTAGAAAACAAAGCGATTTTACTCTGGGGCGAATTCTCTGAGAAATGGGTGCAGGCGAGTGGGCTTCCATCAAGGAAGGGGTGAAGTTATAAGTGGCAAGTGTCGCACGTCCACAAATACTCTCGGTCACCTTTTCCTCCTTTGTCCAAAACAGGGAAAATATGATGAAACGTTGCAGTTGACTGAAACAAGCAAGGAGGAAATCCGTCTCCTTGGGTAACCCTCTGTGGGTTTTCATCCTGCCGTGGTATTGGCTGATGGTCTTCGATTGGGATATGGATCTTTTGATATTCTTATATCAGACAGATTTCCAGCTTTTCAAGCTCTTCCGGGAATAGCCAGTGTGGAGGAAAAGTAAACCCGCCTACGAGCTTCTATTACTCCAGAGATCGCCTCCTAACGTAGTATTGGCACACTACGGCTGGAAATGTCAGCTCAGTGTTCATTTCAGTGGGTTTTTATAAACTCTGGTGACGTCAGAGCTGCGTTACCTGTTGAGCTTCGACGCCTGTTGAGCTGCGTAGTAACAGTCGCTTACCTCACCAAAATGGTGGTGAACCAACAATGACTTATAATCAAAGTATATTTAAAAGTTTAAATCACTGAAAAATATGGCAGTTAGTTGGGCAAATAAACGAGGTCTTGGGAACAGTGTGTTGTAAATGATATGGGATTTTTGTTTTTTGCATGACAGTCTTGGAGTTCTTCTGTTTAAACCAGGCTGCCTGAGGCTTTCATGCCCAGACATGCCAATGTTTAGCAGTGACTAAATTAGGAAGAAAATTCTTGTTGGTAATGACGTGAACATCTTTTCCTTACTTTAGGAAAGAGTCCCTACCTGATGTTTACAAATCGTCATGAAATCCGTCGTATCGACCTGCTGAAAAGTGAATACACGCAGGTGGTTCCCACCCTGAAGAATGCTGTGGCCCTGGATGTGGACGTGTCCACTAACAAGATGTTCTGGTGTGATCTCTATCATCGCAAAATATACAGGTACATGCACACACATACACTCACACTCACTGGTGGTTTTTAATATGGGCCCCATGCAGTTGCCTAGGAAGGCATTTGAAGGGGAAACATGGCCCAGCTTGTCTGTTGTAAAGTGGTATATTACAATTTGAAGACAAAAGGAACAGTAAATGATGTTTTGGTTCTACATGTGGTTCTGTTAGAGAACAGAAAGTGGGGGTCACAGAAGGAGGTGCGCCATTGAACCGACACTGGTCACAGGGACAAATCACAGCGTGTCTTGGTTATATCTCAACCTCAACAACCAATGTTGCACACAGCTAACCTGCTTTTTTAATTCAGAATCCTGTCAGAAAAACTATTTTCTTGTTGGTTGTTTCACCATATTCTTTTAGGGCTTTCTAATAGCAATCTCCATGGTTTGTTTCATAGGACAGCAGCTTATGTAAAAGATTAATATTGCACAAATTACACCATCCAAGACCTTTTACATTTGTATAACTTCTCTCTCCATACTTCACAATTTCTGTCATACCATACCCCATCACCTATCCATCTTGTCTGTTTCAACCTGTCACACCTTCTGGTGTTGAAGCAGACACACCTGGAGGGTTATGTCATCTGTCAGATAGTGGAAGGTGGAGCTGTTTGTCCTTCCTCACACACATGCACAAACATTCCCAAACAGCTACACATTCTTTGTGTACACAGTTGCTTTTTATGCTGTTGTGTTAGTTGGATGGTTGGCAGGTAGATGGAGGGGTCTTCTATCATCTCAGTTGAGCCATATGCTTCCTTTAATTTCACTGCCTTAATAATCACCATCATTACTCATCTGCATACACACATACACATTCTCCCTCATCAACTCAGTGATACACTCAAGGGCTTGTGACAGAGGAAGGACAAATGAACTCATTCTTTACAGCGGAGTCTATTTTCAAAGCACTAAATAAACCCATGCATCGTAGCGTCTCTGAAAGGTTTTCAGCTAATGAAGTTGTGCACTTTAACTTTGCTTTGTTCTAGTTTTATTTTTAATTTATCATAGGAAGGTGCGAACATCTTCTCTAATACTGAGTTTGCATCCTGAGAAACCCTTCTTGATTTTCTAATTAATCTGGATCGATGTCACAGAGAACTTCCTAATTTTATGACAGCTGTGTTGTAGTACAAATTAATTTCTGGAAAATAATACTAGTTCACAGTTAGTTGTTAGGTCTGCAGTTGAAGCATTTTAGAATGTGGTATTGAGAGGGTTCCTATGGAGTCTGGAATTCGATTGAAGTATTTTCTAGGTTTGCAAAAGAATGAAAAGTATGGGAAAATATTTTTATTTACTGAGTTTGTGTCCTAGTCCATTGTCTGAAGGTTTATCCATCTATTCATCCATCTGTCTGTCTATGCGCCTGTCCGATCCAATATCCAACAGTTTGTCCTTCCTTCCTCCCTTTGGTATTTGCAGGGTCCACATTTTAAGCCTCCAGGTTTTAAAAATATTTGGCAAAAAGATATCCGTTGGTATTCATACTCTTTACTTTTGGAATTTCGTTCGTTCGTCGTCTTCCGCTTATCCAGGACCGGGTCGCGGGGGCAGCAGACTCAGCAGAGACGCCCAGACGTCCCTCTCTCCAGACACCTCCTCCAGCTCCTCCAGGGGGAGCCCAAGGCGTTCCCAGGCCAGCTGAGAGACATAGTCCCTCCAGCGTGTCATGGGCCGTCCCCTGGGCCTCCTCCCGGTGGGACGTGCCTGGAACACCTCCCGAGGAAGGCGTCCAGGAGGCATCCGATATAGATGCCCGAGCCACCTCAACTGGCTCCTCTCAATGTGGAGGAGCAGCGGCTCTACTCCGAGCTCCTCCCGGATGGCCGAGCTCCTCACCCTATCTCTAAGGGAGTGCCCGGCCACCCTACGGAGGAAGCTCATTTCAGACGCTTGTATCCGTGATCTCGTTCTTTCGGTCATGACCCAAAGTTCATGGCCATAGGTGAGGGTAGGAACGTAGACCGACCAGTAAATTGAGAGCTTTGCTTTTCGGCTCAGCTCTCTCTTCACCACAATGGACCGGCACAGCGCCCCCATTACTGTGGCAGCTGCACCGATCTGTCTGTCGATCTCCCGCTCCATTCTTCCCTCACTCGTGAACAAGACCCCGAGATACTTAAACTCCTCCACTTGAGGCAGGAACTCCCCTCCAACCTGAAGAGGACAAGCCACCATTTTCCGGTCAAGTACCATGGCCTCGGACTTGGAGGAGCTGATCCTCATCCCAGCCGCTTCACACTCGGCTGCGAACCGCCACAGTGCATGCTGTAGGTCTTAGCTAGAGGGGGCCAGCAGGACCACGTCATCCGCAAAAAGAAGAGACGAAATCCACTGGTCCCCAAACCAGACCCCCTCCGGCCCTTGGCTGCGTCTAGAAATCCTGTCCATAAAAGTTATGAACAGGACCGGCGACAAAGGGCAGCCCTGCCGGAGTCCAACATGCACTGGGAACAGGTCCGACTTAGTGCCGGCAATGCGGACCAAACTCCTGCTCTGCTCGTACAGGGACCGGATGGCCCCTAATAAAGGGCCCCCGATTCCATACTCCTGGAGCACCCCCCACAGGGCATCACGAGGGACACAGTCGAATGCCTTCTCCAGGTCCACAAAACACATGTGAACCGGTTGGGCAAACTCCCATGAACCCTCGAGCACCCTGTGGAGGGTATAGAGCTGGTCCAGTGTTCCACGGCTGGGACGAAAACCACACTGTTCCTCCTGAAGCCGAGGTTCGACTATCGGTCGGACTCTCCTCTCCAATACCCTGGCGTAAGCCTTACCAGGGAGGCTGAGGAGTGTGATCCCCCTGTAGTTGGAACACACCCTCCGGTCCCCCTTCTTATAAAGGGGGACCACCACCCCAGTCTGCCAGTCCAGAGGCACTGTCCCCGACCGCCACGCAATGTTGAAGAGGCGTGTCAACCATGGCAGCCCCACAACATCCAGACACTTGAGGTACTCAGGGCGGATCTCATCCACCCCCGAAGCCTTGCCACCGCGGAGCTTTTTAACCACCTCGGTGACTTCAGCCTGGGTGATGAAAGAGTCCAACCCCGAGTCCCCAGCCTCTGTTTCCACCACGGAATGCGTGATGGCAGGATTGAGGAGATCCTCGAAGTACTCCTTCCACCGCCCGATAATGTCCTCAGTCGAGGTCAGCAGTCTCCCGCCCCCACTATAAACAGTGTTGGCAAAACACTGCTTCCCCCTCCTGAGGCGCCGGACGGTTTGCCAGAATCGCTTTGAGGCCAACCGGTAGTCCTTCTCCATGGCCTCACCAAACTCTTCCCAGGCCCGAGTTTTTGCCTCTGCCACAGCCCGGGCCGCAGCACGCTTGGCCTCACGGTACCCGTCAGCCGCCTCAGGAGTCCCACAAGCCAACCACAGCCGATAGGACTCCTTCTTCAGCTTAACTGCATCCCTTACTGCCGGTGTCCACCACCGGGTTCTGGGATTGCCGCCACGACAGGCACCGCAGACCTTACGGCCGCAGCTATGGGCAGCAGCATCGACAATAGATGCAGAGAACATGGTCCACTCGGACTCTATGTCTCCAACATCCCCCGGGATCTGGTCGAAGCTCTCCCGGAGGTGGGAGTTGAATACATCCCTGGCCGAGGGCTCCGCCAGGCGTTCCCAGCAGACCCTCACTATGCGCTTGGGCCTGCCGAGTCTGTCCGGCTTTCTCCTCCTCCAGCGGATCCAACTCACCACCAGGTGATGATCAGTGGACAGCTCAGCCCCTCTCTTCACCCAAGTATCCAAAACATGCGGCCGAAGGTCTGATGATACGACAACAAAGTCGATCATTGACCTCCTGCCTAGGGTGTCCTGGTGCCAAGTGCACTGGTGGACACCCTTATGTTTGAACATGGTGTTCGTTATGGACAATCCGTGACTAGCACAGAAGTCCAATAACAAAACACCACTCGGATTCAGATCGGGGAGGCCATTCCTCCCGATCACGCCTCTCCAGGTGTCACTGTCGTTCCCCACGTGGGCGTTGAAGTCCCCCAGCAAAATAATGGAGTCCCCGGGAGGGGATTTTGGAATTTGAGTCTTGAAAAATTGAAAGAAACCATCCATTGACATAACTTCATCTGTTATCACCTGTTCAATCAGAGACCTAAACAATTTTGCTTAATGTAGCATAATGACTTATCTAATTGGATTTTGCATCTGTTGAAAAAACACATGCTTAAAGAATTTAAAGAGAACAAATAGTTTTTAGCAATAGCGTTTAGACCAAAGATAGCTCCTATTTTTCTGGCTTTTGGGATCCATCAGAGACATTGTAAATCCTAATGGATTGACAAATCTAACATGGCATTATTGTAAATGTACAAAAGGTTTCCTGTAATTAAAAAAATATGTAATCCTTTTTAAACACAGTTATTTTTGCTCAGGATGTTTACAGTTCCAGTGTGTGCCCAGATTTAGTACTTAACCGTACACTAGAATAATATACAATTTGATGTAAAGCATGCAGCACTGGATTGTAGTGCACACGATCATATGAAGCAGGCAATAAGAGAGTTGCAAATATATATATATATATAAATAAACAAACAGTTTATCTACCTTGCCGTGCATAATAATATAAGAAACAGTGGTGGATTATATTCGGCTTGAAAACAAAGATTGCATGTGCTACTTCAGGTGCTAATATTAAAATAAGATAAGTCAGAAATAATCGGAAGCTTCATGGTTTCTATGTTATTATCTTATTTAAAGAAGCTGCTTTTTTATCATATATTAAATTATATTTATCCGGTGGTTTTATTTAGTTTTTCTGTTTTTTATCTTTTTCTTGTCATAATTCAGGTAGGAAGGTTGAAAAGTAAGAAAACACATTTGTTAATTTGGTAAAAAACAAAAAAATTCTGACACATTTTTTTTCATTTTCCAATAAACTTTTCAACAATACTTTTTTATGTTAATTTTGCAAACAAGCTGCTGTCAAGCTGCTCCTTGTGTTTGTTAAACCTGCTTGATTCATGCAGGGTCACAGACATTTGATGTCTGTCTCTTGCAGCAGTCATTTGGCAGGAGACAGACACACTCTGGACAGGCTGCCAGGCTATTACAGGGCAGCACCGAAACACACAAGACAAACAGCCATGCATCACAAACTCAGACCTAATTTAGGTCATGGAAAGAACATGCATGCTCCATGCAGAAAGACCCCGGGGATGGGATTTGAACCCAGGACCGTTTTGTTGCAAAGCAACAGTGCCTATATCTGCCCTTTACCTGTGGATTTATGTATTTATATGTTTAGCTGCTTGTTTTAAAAAGTTCTTATAGGATGTTTTTGATTATCTTAAATATGTCTTTAATTTGTCAAGTAACAAAGAAATGGTAGACATCTGTACGAGGCATAAAGTTGTATTTCCAATACTTTTTCATCTAAATGCCAGTTTTGAGCATTGTTTGTTTTTGGTTTGGATCAAGCCTAAAGTTTTGGTCGAACAATTTAACGAGTGTCAAGATTTGTTTTCTTCCGCTGCACTCATGTTGTTACTATAGCAATTTTAACAATTACCCAAATTCACTTTAGTTTATTTATACAGCGCCAATTCACAACATGTGCTGTCTCAAGACACTTTACAAACTTCAATCAAATCATACAGATTCCAAGTCCAGTACATACATTCCAACTGATCCTAGTTATCAAACAATGCAGTCAAATTCGGTTTGATTTTTTTAATTGGTTAAAACGTTTTCTATCTAACTTCTATCAAGAAAAATCTTTCTTCATCACTTATAATCTCCTAGCTTTCAGCAAAACTTTTCTGTTCTTATTCAAGTGTTTTTACTTAAATGTAAAGTCTATGTATTCTGAAGCATGTGCTAATTCGCCGTCATAGGGACGTGGTTTTCCAGTTGGTTTTCATAGTGATTAGTATTCTGTGGGTCAATGTCTTGTTAACTTCTCCCAATAATAGAGATGTTGCAAACAATTGTATGGCCAATTAAAGATCCAATCTGCTCTGAGTTATTTGCGTAATTTATTGCCAGCTTATTCTGCACCGCAGTGTGTATTGACTCTTTATGCCCTTGCCCTGTTTTTATACAGTGGTGAAGCTCAAATGTAAATGTCCAAATGGGTTCTATTAGGTTCAGATCTAAAATAGGCCTCCATTGCTTCAATAATTGAAAGGATTTCATCCTTATCGATATTGATTCTGACTTTACTTTCATTTTAACCCCCGAGGAAGAGACTCTGTTTGGATTTATGTTTAACATACTTTAGCATAAAAGAAAAAAAGTGAAACATTAGATAATCCATCGCAGTAACACAGGAGCAGCCAAGAAGCCCCACCACCCGTATACAGAAATGAGTTGGCAAACAGTAATACAGTCAATTAACTAGACAATCTGCTTTCAGATCCTAGTCTCATCCATCTCCGCCTGATCTTTCGCTCCAATTATCCCACCAGCTTTCTTTTATGGTTAAGATCCCATCCAAAAGTCTCATCCTGGTGCCTCTTTTGTAATGTTCCCTTGCAGAAACTGAATTTAAATGTGGGCTTTCACAGCTTTTTCATAAGACTGATTTAGACCTGAAAATGTGATGACATCTTACCATGTGTCCCAGGTGAAGTAGGTAAACAGTTTTTTTTTGTTTTTTTTCTACTAATAGATGAAGACAAATCTAATCTTCATGTTTGGAGAAGAGCTCACACTGAGTTGCTCCTTAATACAGGAGTTTTCTAGGGCACGTTTGTCCAAAGTCCAAAAGTAACAGGCATACAGTGCTTTGTTAAGGCCATAGCCATTGTATTTTTAGGGTATGTCTCTACCAGCTTTGAACATATAGAGAAAGAAATAATAGCACATCACTCCTGTCCTATCCGTTTTAGAATAGATTTTAAACTTCTACTGTATGTTTTTATAGATCTTAATAGTCTGGCCTCATCTTACTTATCTAATATATTGAGTTTTTTTGTGTATGGTAGATCCGTGAGGTCTTCATCCTAGTTTTTACTGAACGTTCCAAGGACCAAGTATAAACATTGGGGTGACCAGACGTTCTCTGTAGCGGAACCAGCTCCCTCTGGACCTACGCTCTATCACTCACCTGGGCCATTTTAAATTCAAACTTAAAACTGTTTTTTTACTCTAAATGGCTTTTAATATCCAGTAGCATGGTGGCATTTTATTCCAGTTTCCTTAAACTTTGTCACAACTTTTCCTTGGACTCTCTGCTGTGTTTCTTGTTCTTCATAAAGCTCTTTGTTTACTAATGTTTTATAACAAACCTCCAAGGCCTTCACAGAATAGCTTTATTCGTACAGACATTAAATTACAGAGGACTGTATTTATCTATTAGTTGACTTTTTAAAGGCACATTGGATTTTATTCAGCTTTATCAGAGTACAGGGGGCTGAGTTTAGGGGCATGAATACTTTTACAGGGCTCTGTATATACTATAAATATGACTTACTCTGTTTTTGTCTTCTGTCCAACAGTGCATACATCAACAAGGCCAGTGACTCTTCACAGCAGGTGACGTTGGTTGACTCGCTCCATTCGCCGGAAGGCCTGGCTGTGGATTGGGTCCACAAAAACATCTACTGGACAGACTCGGGCAACAAGAGCATCTCTGTTGCAACGGGAGATGGCAGGAAGAGGAAAGTTCTAATAGCCACTGAGCTCAGTGAGCCACGGGCTATTGCGGTGGATCCACACCAAGGGTGAGAGAAAAGTTTTAGTGTTCAGGGAGTTTTGGACAGGAGTTAAGTGGAATAGCCTGAAGGAAAGAGCTTTACTAAACGTCCATAGCTCTGATTATTCTCTGCTGAGTGTGAACACCAGTTTCATTATGACACCAAAATAAACTTTTTTCATGATGGCTTGAAAAATTTTAACACAACAAAGCAATTCTATTTTGAAAGATGAGCCATATGGTGCATTATGCAATGTTGTAATTCTCTGGAACGAGACACTGACCTTTTTCCTTCCTTTTCTACCACTTTCAATTCATGTCTGATATATTGAGCTTCTGAAATGAATATTTTCACAGCTCTACAAATTTTGGCAAGCATGAATAAAAGCAAATGGAGCCAGTTTATCAGTAACCATTTTAAACACACTTGTTTAAAATTGTTCAAACTTCTGCACCTATACTTTATACTTGTCACTGCAGCCTTTAAGCTCAATTTCTAGCATTAAAAGGGAAATTTTAATAAATGTTGGATGGATAAGACAGATATATAGTGGATATTAAAGGTCTACATGTGTCTGTTAAAATGCCAGGTTTTTGTGTTTGAAAAAATTTAGACCATGATAAATTATTTCAGATTTGTTTTCCATGTTTAATGTGGTATATACCCTGTATTACCCAACTGGAAAGAGGGGTCAGTGTTAGAGGCAAAGTTATTAGCTAATTTCCCCATATTATTATAATAGGAAGATTAGGGCTGAAACAATTAATCAGATTAATTGTGATCAATAATCAATTAATCGTGATTAATCGATTATTGAAATAATCGTCAACTAATTTAATAATCGAATAATCATTAACTGAAATATGGAGACTCTAAAACTTGCCATTTGCTGATAGAACAACCCACTCAGAGCAGTAATTAAGCCAAAACTGAACAAAAAATCTATTCTTTTTGCGTTTAGGACAAAAAACCTTCTTCTGTTAATATGCTCGGTCCAGAACTCTTCAAGTGGCATAGTTAGCTTGAAATCCAGAAAACAAATCTCCCATGAAGCACCTTTTGCTATCTGATAATTATTCAGTTAATCGAGAAAATGGTGAACAGTTTAATCGTTTAGCAAAATAATCGTTAGTTTCAGCCCTAAGGAAGATTCTATTCTTCGAATAGGTGGCCTACAATCTTAGAGAAAATTTGCATTTGATGAAGCAGTTTAGATCTTTCAGCAATGGAGAGACGTTTATACCATGTGGTATTATAGTACTGCAAAACACTTCATTATCACTGAGACACAAAACAAAATTACTTCTTTACTCGCTCCTAAAGGAACTCAATTATCAAAAGAAATATATCTTTTTTTGTCTTTTTGACAGACCAGTTCAATGTGGTTTTTCCAAGACAGCAGGAGGTCAATCAATTTCTTGTAATTGAGACACCTTTATTATAGAGACAACCCATTTATAGAACAGAACCTAAAGGATTTCTGCATTATGAATGGTAATGGGAACTTTATGGCAATCGGGTAGTGAACCATAAAAAGTTGAAATAACCTGGATCCACAAGTGTTCACGATTAATTCTTATTTAATAACCCTTTGGATTCAGTTTGACACATATGACATTAGGTATACAAAATCAGATGAATCTGAAATAAAGTTGAACCTGTCTTAGCTGGATTTTCCTGACGTCTGCTCAAATGAATCATTTAACTAAAGACGCAGTTCTCTGCCAGGTTACAAGGGATCAAAATGATCTCATTGTACAAAGGTGTTAGTCAAAAGAAGGGTACAACAAATCCACAGTAATAAATGGTATAGTAGAGATACTCATCCATAACTTGAGAATATGAAGAACCATAGTGAAATTATGAAAACTGGGAGTTTTCCATAACGGATAAAAAAACACAGAAACTGCTCAGGCTGTCAAGAGCCTAACAGCAAGACTGAAGGAACTGCAGAAACATATGATTGGTTTTGGTTGTGGTGTACCTGTGACAACAATCTCCTATAGTCTCCATATTTCTGGGAAAAAAAATGTTTTTCTTCCAATGAAAACAGAGGACCAGCTTAAATCTCCTAAGATTTTGTGGGACAATGTCTTTGGTCTGATACAATTAAACTTTGGTAATTTTGGCCACAATTCCAAAAGGTACATTTTGCACAAAAGTAACACAGCAAATTGCCAAAGGAACACTGTACCCTCAGTGAAATGTGTCTGTAGTAGCAACGTGGTCTGGGGTTACTTTAATTCAGATGTTATTGCGGTCCTAGTTAAGGTAGATGAAATCATGAACTATATTTCTGATCCAAGACATTCAGGTGTTTTCTACAAATCTAAAGATAAGGAAGGATATTACTTTGCATCCAAGTACACATCTAAATCAACAAAAGAATGACTTCAACAGAACAAAATTAAAGTTTTGAATGGCCTAGCCAGACTCCAGAGTTATTATCAAAATATCTGCTGATTTACATTAAGAGGGCAGTGGACAATAGATCTTTAAACAATCCAATAGATTTTGAGAACGTTTGCAAATATTACCAAAACAGGATCTCATATACTGCCAGACCAAAGAAGATAAAGTTGAAATTTAAAAGGTGTTCCAACTGGATGTTACTTTAACAGAGTACACATTATAAAACCAAGTTGTAGGTCCTTTTTATGTTTTATATTTTTCCCTCCAAATGACTTTACCAGCGATGTATAGCATAATTGGGATGGATGGATGGATTGATGGATGGATTGATGGATTGATGGATGGATGGATGGAAATACAGACAGATAGACATATAACATACATTGATATAAAAGACAAGTTTAGGAAATGTAGGCGTACTGTTGCTTGTAAGATGTACACTCACTATACCATAAAAATACTAATAAAAACCAGAAAAAGAAAAAAGAAATACATATGAAATAAAGAATTTACAAACTCCTCCTATTTTTATTACAATAACATATGACCTGAGAATTGTGCATTAATTGTTGCTATAACAAAATCAACAAGATACAAGACCTCCCTCTTTAATTTGACTCTGACATTACACATTTAGAACGATCCCCAGCTTGTTTCATTTTGCTTGTTTAATTTTTAGTCATTGCATTTGCATCATTTATATTTACCTTGGCAACGTATTTTGTCACAGTTTCATGTACTGGTCCGACTGGGGAGATCAGGCCAAAATAGAGAAAGCTGGGATGAATGGAGTGGACCGTCAAATTCTGGTGTCTGACCACATTGAGTGGCCCAATGGAATCACTCTGGGTAAGAAAACAGGCTCATTCTTTCCTTTCAGATAAACCAAGGAGCCCTGAAAACACAAACACAACAGTCGGCTGAATGCAGAGAAACAAGCATGTAGACTTCAGATAGGTGAATAGTGTAAAAGGTGCTCTGACCCAAATAGCTCCCGTAGTTATTTCTCAGTCTCTATCTTTCTCTCATCAATCAAGCCAGAGAGCGGTCTCTGATTTAATAAGCCCGACACTCTGAGCTGTCAGCACCTACCATCATCCTTTACAACTCCCTTGGCAGCAACAGCAAATTTCTCTCAGCTGCCCTTGCCTGAGGAGAAATAAAAGCACGCACTCACCTCGATCAGTGGAATTGTGATGCTGCTGGTACATTCATGAAAAAAAAATTATTTTTAGATGAAGGCAAATGAGAGAGCCGACCCAGGCTGCATTAGTTTCCCGGGGGGAATAGGCGGATTATTTCACCTTGGTCATTTATTCCAAGTGACTGAGTCAGAAAAACTCAATTTTTGTTGTTACTGCTTAGCAGTAAAAAAGGTGAAATTTCTCTTCAGTTTTTGACTTTCTCTGACAGCCTCTTCAGGCATGTGACCCTTGCTTTTATTGAAAGTATATTTCAGATTTATATAGTCTGTGAACTGTCAAATTAACCACAGCATCACTTTAATGCCAATAGTGAAGCAAAGGAGGCCTTCTGTGATTGTGTTCAGGATCGTTACTTGGAGAATAACTGAAACCTAGAAGACCAAAGTGTTCTTTTAAAAAAGGTTCACCTGGACTAATGAATTTGCTCAAGGGCATGGCCCTTCCCCAGCTGTGATATTACAATCACATCTTTGTTTTCTCAGCACCGTGCCTCAGCTGTCATGTCAGAGAAGATTGATGGTGTAGCTACTGGGCCATTACATTTATATACCTCTCACCCTGCACCTTTCTCTGCTGAGTGACCTTTTTCTCCCTCTTTCTCCATTCACCTTCTACTTTTCTTCCTCTCCAATTTGGTTTTGCTCTTTTTTTCATCTCTTGTCTACATCTTGTCAGATTTGTCCAACAGACGTCTCTACTGGGTGGACTCCAAGCTGCACCTGCTGTCAAGTGTGGATCTGAACGGAGACAACCGCAAAGTGCTGCTGTCGTCCCATCACCACCTTGGACACCCATTCGCCCTTACTGTGTTTGAGGTACAAGAACAAGTTGATCTTATAATGTACTCAATCCAGACAGTGGGAATGCTTTGGTTTGATTTCTTCAGCCACATGTTTTTTACATGATTTTGTGTGTAAAATAGCTATTGGTGACCCTGTTCTTATTTAAAAGCCTTGCAAATAGAACATCACTAAATTTTACCAGACTGAAGCATACAGAACCATCACTCTTTGTGCGATCTTCCCAGATCCTCCAGAATTCTGGGTCTTCTCTTGGGCAGTCTCCTCTAAAACTCACCTCACTGGTTTGCCATAGCATAGCAGTTTTCTGGCCGAGGGTTTCTGATTTTTCTCCTGGTGTTTGAAAGAGTCCAAGATGCCTTGCACTCTAGCTAGTTTCCCAGGACATTTGGGAGAGAAACAGCCCCACACACACATCACAGATCATCCGCTATATTTAACAGTTGGCATGAGATGTCTTTCCACATATCCTTCCTTGTTTTTATGCTAGACCAACCTGGGGTGTTTGTTGCTGAAAAGCTGAATCTGTGTCTTATCAGACTAAAACTTACAGTTCTAGTTAAAGTCTCTACAGTGTTTAGGGAACATCCCCCCTATTTTGATAGTAAGATTAGAAAAAGGCTTCTTCCTGGCATGCCTTCCAAAAAACCAGTAACTATCTAGGTTTTATCTTACAGTTGTTATGTAGACTTGGTAAACCTAAGATACTGACTTGGATGTGAGCCTTTGAGATGTTCTTACGTCCCTTACCATCCTCCTGCGCAGTGCCAAGATAAACCTTTGATAAACCTTCCCATTTTAAGAATAGCTAAGCACAGCGGGCCTCTATTCCCTATATGATGCTGAGAAAAGTATTATTAATTGAAATAATTTGAAAACGTCCTGTTTTTATTTAATTCAGTTTCTCTTTTTTTGGTATTAAAATTAGTTTGATAATCTGAAACATTTAACTGTGACAGAAAAACTAGTTTTTCTACTGCAGTAAAATATAGATTTATTTTGTAGGCTCTTTAATTATCTTTATAAGGAACAGCAATAACAGTGGTGGATGTTGTATATTTACCATCCAAGTTTATACATAACAAAATGCAAAGAAAATGTACCATGTAGTCAACATTAAATTTGATCAAAATAAGACATAAGCATTTTATTATATCACATTATATATATATATACTCGTACTCGTCGTCTTCCGCTTATCCGGGATCGGGTCGCGGGGGCAGCAGACTCAGCAGAGACACCCAGACGTCCCTCTCCCTAGAAACCTCTTCCAGCTCCTCCAGGGGGCAGCACAAGGCGTTCCCAGGCCAGCTGAGAGACATAGTCCCTCCAGCGTGTCCTGGGCCGTCCCCTGGGCCTCCTCCCGGTGGGACGTGCCTGGAACACCTCCCGAGGAAGGCGTCCAGGACGCATCCGGTCTAGATGCCCGAGCCACCTCAACTGGATCCTCTCGATGTGGAGGAGCAGCGGCTCTACTCGGAGCCCGTCCCGGATGGCCGAGCTCCTCACCCTATCTCTAAGTGAGTGCCCGGCCACCCTACGGAGGAAGCTCATTTCAGCCGCTTGTATCCGGGATCTTGTTCTTTCGGTCATGACCCAAAGTTCATGGCCAGAGGTGAGGGTAGGAACGTAGACCGACCGGTAAATCGAGAGCTTCGCTTTTCGGCTCAGCTCTCTCTTCACCACAACGGACCGGCACAGCGCCCCCATTACTGCGGCAGCCGCACCGATCTGTCTGTCGATCTGCCGCTCCATTCTTCCCTCACTCGTGAACAAGACCCCGAGATACTTGAACTTCTCCACTTGAGGCAGGAACTCCGCTCCAACCTGAAGACCCGGGGACTCCATTATTCTGCTGGGGGACTTCAACGCCCATGTGGGAAACGACAGTGACACCTGGAGAGGCGTGATCGGGAGGAATGGCCTCCCCGATCTGAATCCGAGTGGTGCTTTGTTATTGGACTTCTGTTCTAGTCACGGATTGTCCATAATGAACACCATGTTCAAACATAAGGGTGTCCATCAGTGCACTTGGCACCAGGACACCCTAGGCAGGAGGTCAATGATCGACTTTGTTGTTGTATCATCAGACCTTCGGCCGCATGTTTTGGACACTCAGGTGAAGAGAGGGGCTGAGCTGTCCACTGATCACCATCTGGTGGTGAGTTGGATCCGCTGGAGGAGGAGAAAGGCGGACAGACTTGGCAGGCCTAAGCGCATAGTGAGGGTCTGCTGGGAACGTCTGGCGGAGCCCTCGGCCAGGGATGTATTCAACTCCAACCTCCGGGAGAGCTTTGACCAGATTCCGGGGGATGTTGGAGACATAGAGTCCGAGTGGATCATGTTCTCTGCATCTATTGTCGATGCTGCTGCCTGTAGCTGCGGCCGTAACGTCTGCGGTGCCTGTCGCAGCAGGAATCCCAGAACCCGGTGGTGGACACCGGCAGTAAGGGACGCTGTCAAGCTGAAGAAGGAGTCCTATCGGCTGTGGTTGGCTTGTGGGACTCCTGAGGCGGCTGACGGGTACCGTGGGGCCAAGCGTGCCGCGGCCCTGGCTGTGGAAGAGGCAAAAACACGGGCCTGGGAGGAGTTCGGTGAGGCCATGGAGAAGGACTTCCGGTTGGCCTCGAATCGATTCTGGCAAACCGTCCAGCACCTCAGGAGGGGGAAGCAGTGCTTCGCCAACACTGTTTACAGTGGGGGTGGGAGACTGCTGACCTCGAATGAGGACATTATCGGGAGGTGGAAGGAGTACTTCGAGGATCTCCTCAATCCTGCCATCATGCATCCCATGGTGGAAACAAAGGCTGGGGACTCGGGGTTGGATTCTTTCATCACCCAGGTTGAAGTCACCGAGGTGGTTAAAAAGCTCCGCTGTGGCAGGGCTTCGGGGGTGGATGAGATCCGCCCTGGGTACCTCAAATCTCTGGATGTTGTGGGGCTGTCATGGTTGACACGCCTCTTCAACATTGCGTGGCGGTGGGGGACAGTGCCTCTGGACTGGCAGACTGGGGTGGTGGTCCCCCTTCATAAGAAGGGTGACCGGAGGGTGTGTTCCAACTACAGGGGGATCACACTCCTCAGCCTCCCTGGTAAAGCCTACGCCAGGGTATTGGAAAGGAGAGTCCGGCTGATAGTCGAACCTCGGCTTCAGGAGGAGCAGTGTGGTTTTCGTCCCGGCCGTGGAACACTGGACCAGCTCTATACCCTCTACAGGGTACTCAAGGGTTCATGGGAATTTGCCCAACCGGTCCACATGTGTTTTGTGGACCTGGAGAAAGCATTCGACTGTGTCCCTCGTGATGCCCTGTTGGGGGTGCTCCAGGAGTATGGAATCGGGGGCCCTTTACTAGGGGCCATCCGGTCCCTGTACAATCGGAGCAGGAGTTTGGTCCGCATTGCTGGCACTAAGTCGGACCTGTTCCCGGTGCATGTTGGACTCCGGCAGTGCTGCCCTTTGTCACCGGTCCTGTTCATAACTTTTATGAACAGAATTTCTAGGCGCAACCAAGGGCCGGAGGGGGTCTGGTTTGGGGACCAGAGGATTTCGTCTCTTCTTTTTGCAGATGACGTGGTCTTGCTGGCCCCCTCTAGTCAAGACCTACAGAATGCGCTGGGGCGGTTCGCAGCCGAGTGTGAAGCGGCTGGGATGAAGATCAGCTCCTCTAAGTCCGAGGCCATGGTTCTCGACCAGAAAAGGGTGGCTTGTCCTCTTCTATATATATATATATATATATATATATATATATATATATATATATATATATAAATATATATATATATATATATATATATATATATATATAATATTTCTATTTTGTGTGTCTTACCTAATAGACAAATTTTATATAAATATATCAAGAATGAGCCACATCCTCATGTCTTGTTTGTAAATTTATATGTTGGACTTGTGGAGCCAAATCTAGGCCCTAGAGAAAGTTTTTATTGTACTTTAAAATAAACAAAATTTACTTTGTTCTTATCATTAATGCATGAATTAACCTACAAAAAAGATCATGCAAATTATTGAAGAATGCTAAATGTGATTCATTTTCTGTAACCACCTGGGTCTTTCAGAACAGACAACAGAGCTGTAGGAGACGTGTGAGGTCACTCCAAGTTTGGGAAGAGATTTATTTGAACTATGGAGTGATTCACATTGACTGGAGAAACTGAACAGTTTAATGAGAATGGACCTGGAATAAGCACAAAATAAATTTGTTAAATCACTCCATGGAGAACGTAGTCAAAGTGATGTTCAGGAATCTCTGAAACTAATACAGTGTATTTATTATAATGGATGTGAGTGACTTTGATTACTTTCAGAGTAGATGGGTGTGAGGTAGAACAGCACAAAGACAGAATTGTGAGGATGAAGGTGAATAAAGAAAGAGACAAAATGTTATAAGTCAGAAGTTTTTTCTCCATTCTTCTCTTTACTGCACATGCTGTGATGATGAGAAGCTGAAGAAAAAGGAGGACATCCATCATGCCTGACTCAGAGGATCTGTATGAATGTTGTGCAATGTGTGTGTGTGGGTGTGAGGAGAACCTTTGTTTCAGATTGCAGTGAAAGTTCACCCTCTGAGATTAATAGCCCTCAGTTGTTCTGCTCCGTGTTCTATACGGGTTATGATACAGAACAAATTAAAAATCCTTTAGCTGTAAAGGCGGTTGTTCTGCTCCCAGTAACTCGATTATGGGACATTTGTTTCTTTAGAGAGGTCTGGATAAAGCTGTGAACTGAAAAACGGAACTATTTTATTCAGTTAATTTGACTCTGGTCATTTCATGGTATAGATCTTCCTGAACAAACAAGATATTAGAGTAATCACAAAGTTGGGAGACAAAGAAGAGCACCTGGGCCCAATTGAACATACATCATATTCGAGTGTAGTGGGGTGGTTCTGTGCTAGGAGCAGTGAAGTGAGGAAAATATGTTGCTTGTCTTTGACAAATTTCCTCATTAAATGGAGAAACAGTCTTTTCTGTGGAAATATGAGTTTACTCAAAATACTAAAACAAACCTGGACATTTGTTTAGCATGTTAAATGTGGAATTTTCTACAACTGCTCTGGTGATGGTGCTTCAGAGTGTGTTAAAAAAAACTTGTTGGAGTAGTGGCCTGACAAGTGTTTACTCCAAGCATTGGATGAACCAATGACTTCCAGGATCATTGTTGTTCGGTGAACAAACAACAATATACAAGTGATCCCAAAGAAACTGCAACAAACCACTCTGATAAACCACTGATAAAATAAGGAAATATAAAGTACATCCACTCAATGCAATACGAAACAGAGTTGTATGAGCACAACTGCTCTCCAGCAGCATGAATCATATATTGCAGCAATGACCAATTAATAACATTACATGGTACATAATGCTAGGCAGACACGTCACTCACCTCATCATTCTGGGTGTTTAAAACAGATTCTGAAAACTGATAATAATTATCTGAACACTTGGGGGCACCCGTAGTGCACTGAAATCTGATTCTCAATCAGTTGATCCTTTATCCAAAACATGTAAAACAAGATGGTAACAGAACAGCATAGTTCTGATGCAGTACAACAGCCTGGATTCCACATCCTTGATCCCAAACACACACACACACACACACACACGCTAACCATGAGAGCATCAAAAGGCATACACTTATTTCAAAGACATGACTGCACATGAACCTCTTATTGTTTTTCATGTTTAGACCCATGTAGTATGTGTTTTTCAGTATGCCAGCATACATGGGGTGGTAGGAAGCTGTGTGAAAGCAGCTTAAGTCTTTTCTAGTTTTGTAAAGTTTTAGCACAAGAGCTTGTGATATTTAAATTTCACACTATTTCATGAATTGAGTCTTTCTCATCATTACCTCAGTAAATCAACCCAAAGTTAAACTTTGAAACCCAAAGTGAAATATTCTAAACTCAGGTTGATTGAAACACTGTTTTAATATGTGAAACCTTTAATCTATTTTTAAAGAAAAGAATAAGAATCAAAGTTTCTGAAAGTAAAAAGTATCAAATGTCATCTCATTTGATGAACTGAATGTATAATTACATGCTTAGTCTAATAAAAAATAAAACACATATAACAACATAACATGATAAAATAATATAACCGTACTATTTTTTTATGATAGTTCATCTTGTAATCTGGTTAAAAACGGCTCAAATAAAATCAACAAATTTCTCTGCAGCATGGTTAGGATTAACACAAAAGCTATATATGTAGCCTGTGTATTAATTTATAGAGATATACTACAAAATGGATAGTTGACATTAAAATCTGGACTGTCTTTGAATCTAAATACAAAGATTTTTTAGGGCTGCTAAAAATATCCCCATTTTTAACTCATATGAACTTCCCTCAACTGTACAAAAGAATGATCTTAAAAATTTATTTAAAATCTGTATTCATAAACAAGAAAGTATAACGTTAAGACTGTCACAATGATCTAAATTTTGCCAAAAACAAATGTTCCTGCAGCAGGGATGTGGCATTTGACTGGTTAAATTTATGACATTTGGGTCAAAGATCTTCATTGGAATGCAAACGGTGTAGTTGGTATTTTGGTTTGTGCTTAGTTAATCAGTTGCTGGGTAATAAAATAAACAGTGACATTTAGGAAGAGGTGAATGAAATCTGCAATCATTTAAATATTTCCTGAAATAGTAATGAAAATATCTCTTTCTTTCTTTTTTTTTGTTTTTGTTTTACTATTCAAGTGCAAATTATTTTAAATTGTAAAATGGTTTAACATTCAATAATTTCAACAAATTAACCATAGCATTATTGAAATCTACATAAACCATTAATGCAGTAGTTCTTTTTTTTTTTTGGATGTGGGCAAGTAAAAGAAGGTGTAATTGTAATTATAGGCTATTGTTTATGACTTTTTACATTTACTAGTATAGAGCCAGGTAGTGTTAAGCCTTTCATAAGCAGGCTTACCACCAATCATTGAAAAAGGAAGACAAAGAATTGTTCTATGAAAGTCCTGATACACCATCCCAGACACAGTGAAAGACACACCTACCCTCCCAGTCAGTGTCCACCCCCTGCCCTTACACCAGGTCCTGAGGAAATGTAGCTTATAAAAGTTTCTTGTGAGTAATGTTGTCTATTCTTCTTGCTCCAGTATTATTGTATTACTTTCTCCTCCATTTCTGTTTTGCTAGTGGGCACAGAAGAAGGAGAGAATGAAATGGCTTATTAAAATAAAGAGATGTTGAAAATTGATATGTTAGGCAAGACAGAGCATGAGGCCAGAGCTTTAGACAGGAAGAAAGTTAGGATTTTATACAGGCTTTAACAGAACACATTTGGCATGGCACAGCTAAGGTGTACTGCAATCCTTGGGTTTAACATCCTTATAATGAGATGCCAGCATTGTTGCTGGCTGCAAGAAGCTTAGAGTAAAGCAGTTCTCACTTCCCCCACCTGTTGCTGTGCAATGCTGGTCAGATTGCTGAAGGAAGCCTTCTTCACAAGCAAAATACGGGTTGTAACGGAGCACAGAGCCCAATGTAACCAGCTAATTTCAACTTGTTATACGTGTGTTAATCTATAAAGAGCAGCAGATTTAATAAAAGGTACAACTGTGCTCAAAAAGCACTTAACACCGCTTCTACATTTAGTCAGTGTTCTATGTTTTTTGTAAGCATCTGTATCAGACTTCAATTAGATAATCAATACAGATAACATTATTATTAATAATATTTTTTTGTTGAAACGTATCTCTGGTAACGGGGTAAGACTAGCTGAAAACACATTTTAAGCTCGTTGACTAAAGGCCTGCATGGTGTCGCAGTTGGTAGTACTGTTGCCTTGCAGCAAGAAGGTCCTGGGTTTGACTCCCAGCCAGGGGTCTTTCTGCATGGAGTTCGCATGTTCTCGCCATGTATGCGTGGGTTCACTCCGGCTTCCTCCCACAGTCCAAAAACATGACTGTTAAGTTAATTGGTCTCTAAATTCCCCTTAGGTGTGAATGTCCTGTGTGTGTCTGTATTGCCCTGTGATGGACTGGCGACCTGTCCAGGGTGTACTCCGCATCCTCCCCATAGACTGCTGGAGATAGGCACCAGCTTCCCCGCGACCCACTATGGAAGAAGCGGTAGAAAATTACTTACTGACTATAGGCCCACTTTTTTTTTGTTTTTTCTGAGGCAGAATCATTGCAAAATCATCAAAGTCTGTTTTCCTCTTGACTCTTTTGTAATTCAAATCCACTCAGCTGTGTTTTCGTACCACAAAGAGCTAAGACTTTGACTGATGTGCTGCAATGACATTTGCTCATGAGAGCTGCCTGTGCACGCTCAGGAATAAGTTCTGCAAATAAGAGATTCAGCTTGATCATACCGTAGGGAACAATGCTCCTCAGGTTTGAAGTCCTCATGGTCAAAAAAATGACATTTGAAAAGAGTGATGGCAGAGAATCTCATGAACAATAAAAGATAAAGAAAGGTTGAGACTGACAGTTTGTGAAAGACATCCATAGGGAATGGGAAAGATGAAATAAAATTTCAGAGAATGGTTATATCAGCATTGCTGATATTTATCTTTCATTGTTTCAGCATTACTGTCATAAGAGTAAAGGTTATCTCACTCTGAGTACAGAGGGTTGAGCCATGCAGAGTTTATGGAAAGATGGAAAAGGGAATACTGGAGAAAGGTTAAGTCCGCTGATAATCCAACATAAACAGAAAGAAAAGAAAACCGCTGTGCTTGAAACACAAACAGGGATATACTTTGACACACCTCACAAATCTTTGATGAACCCCTGCAGCTCCTCTCTTCAGCTATCATATCATAGAAGAAACTGAAAACTTATTTTTACAACCTGTTTTATCTCTGTCCCACATTTCACTTTTAAAATGACTCAACATTCTGTTCACAACCTTGCTTTTTCTTCTTGACGTTGGTGATCTGTTCTTGCAGCCTGTGTCGTTTTTCAAAATGATGGCAGAAAAGTCTACATATTTAATCTTCCAGTATGTCCTGGCTTTAGTGTCATTCTAGATCTCTGCTAGATGATTAAAGGTTAAATCTGGCAGACACTGTATTTTTGCAGCAATCACAAGAAATCCTTTTTTGGGGGTTTTGCGTAATATTCAAATCTTCTAACAGTTATCTCTTTAAACATAGGATCACATATACTGGACGGACCTAGAGGATGAAGCCATTTACAGCACGAACCGGCTGACGGGGCACGATGTGGCAAAAGTAGCAGAGAATCTAAACAACCCGCTGGACCTTGTTGTGTTTCATGAACAGAGACAGCCCAAAGGTAACCCAAAAAGAAAGAATCCAAATATCTTGTGAATTTGACATGAAACTGTAAAAGAAAAAGTACCCCCAGCTCAATCCATTGAAGATGAGAAGCTATGTGTGTGAGTGTTAACTCAGTGTTTGTCTGCATAACAAGTCTGTTGGTCAAATGACAAGACTGTTTGATCTCAGCACAACAAATGGAAGATTAACTTATTAAAACTCTGGGAAAGACGGAACAAAAAACGTACGATTAGATTCATGGCTGTGTTTAAAATATCAAATCTTGTGTTAATATTTCGCATTATTGTAATTTGCCAAATATTTGTTAATGAGTCTGTTTTCATTATTTGTTTTTTTCTCATCATTAAGCCCTCAAAGCAGCATGTGTGCCAATTGGGAACTAATTGCATTCTTTCATTAATAAATCAAACGATTCCCTAGAATTAAACATAGTAGCTTTCCGATTGCCATCAAAAACAACATATAAAACAGAACTCAGCAAAGCTGAATAAAGTTAGATTAAATGAACACTGGTTGCTATGATGGTAATTTATCCTTTAAAATTTTAAATTGACTGAAGCAACTGCTCTTATTGTATATACTGGTCCTTCTCAAAATATTAGCATATTGTGATAAAGTTCATTATTTTCCATGATGTCATGATGAAAATTTAACATTCATATATTTTAGATTTATTGCACACTAACTGAAATATTTCAGGTCTTTTATTGTCTTAATACGAATGATTTTGGCATACAGCTCATGAAAACCCAAAATTCCTATCTCACAAAATTAGCATATTATTAAAAGGGTCTCTAAACGAGCTATGAACCTAATCATCTGAATCAACGAGTTAACTCTAAACACCTGCAAAAGATTCCTGAGGCCTTTAAAACTCCCAGCCTGGTTCATCACTCAAAACCCCAATCATGGGTAAGACTGCCGACCTGACTGCTGTCCAGAAGGCCACTATTGACACCCTCAAGCAAGAGGGTCAGACACAGAAAGAAATTTCTGTACGAATAGGCTGTTCCCATAGTGCTGTATCAAGGCACCTCAGTGGGAAGTCTGTGGGAAGGAAAAAGTGTGGCAGAAAACGCTGCACAACGAGAAGAGGTGACCGGACCCTGAGGAAGATTGTGGAGAAGGGCCGATTCCAGACCTTGGGGGACCTGCGGAAGCAGTGGACTGAGTCTGGAGTAGAAACATCCAGAGCCACCGTGCACAGGTGTGTGCAGGAAATGGGCTACAGGTGCCACATTCCCCAGACCTGGGCTACAGAGAAGCAGCACTGGACTGTTGCTCAGTGGTCCAAAGTACTTTTTTCGGATGAAAGCAAATTCTGCATGTCATTCAGAAATCAAGGTGCCAGAGTCTGGAGGAAGACTGGGGAGAAGGAAATGCCAACATGCCAGAAGTCCAGTGTCAAGTACCCACAGTCAGTGATGGTCTGGGGTGCCGTGTCAGCTGCTGGTGTTGGTCCACTGTGTTTTATCAAGGGGAGGGTCAATGCAGCTAGGTATCAGGAGATTTTGGAGCACTTCATGCTTCCATCTGCTGAAAAGCTTTATGGAGATGAAGATTTCATTTTTCAGCACGACCTGGCACCTGCTCACAGTGCCAAAACCACTGGTAAATGGTTTACTGACCATGGTATCACTGTACTCAATTGGCCTGCCAACTCTCCTGACCTGAACCCCATAGAGAATCTGTGGGATATTGTGAAGAGAACGTTGAGAGACTCAAGACCCAACACTCTGGATGAGCTAAAGGTCGCTATCGAAGCATCCTGGGCCTCCATAAGACCTCAGCAGTGCCACAGGCTGATTGCCTCCATGCCACGCCGCATTGAAGCAGTCATTTCTGCAAAAGGATTCCCGACCAAGTATTGAGTGCATAACTGTACATGATTATTTGAAGGTTGACGTTTTTTGTATTAAAAACACTTTTCTTTTATTGGTCGGATGAAATATGCTAATTTTGTGAGATAGGAATTTTGGGTTTTCATGAGCTGTATGCCAAAATCATCCGTATTAAGACAATAAAAGACCTGAAATATTTCAGTTAGTGTGCAATGAATCTAAAATATATGAATGTTAAATTTTCATCATTACATTATGGAAAATAATGAACTTTATCACAATATGCTAATATTTTGAGAAGGACCTGTAGATGTATCCCGTACCCTCTATCTCTATGTTTATACACCGGTTCATAACTGCTGCTTGAGTCATGCTGTTTCTAATACCTTTTTAATTCATAAATGGCATTTCTCTTGAAACTCTGTCGGTAATTTACTGAAATGCAGCTGGACTCCAAAGGACATAATTGGTCAAAGGTTATGATTTTTTTCCTGTTCTATTCTAGTGAACGTTATTTACTAGGAGCATCTGAGATGAGCATCTGATCTGATCTGAAAAAAACTAAATAAAAGGAAATGTGAAGCACACCATCATGTTACTAATTCAGTTTGGTTCCTTTATTTTAAGAGACTTCACAACAAACGTCGTCTCAGTGCACTGTCAAATTCAAAGTGAAATTCTATGAAAAACTTTAATCCAATTAATTCATTCTAATTCAGTATCTTCCACCTTACCAAATGACCCAAATTAATTGTAAATCACGCTGAAAGGGTTGATGGAGACCTTATGATAACAGCTTTGTTTGTTCTTCTCTTTGTCTAACTCAACCCAGGTACAGCATTTTTATTTTTATTTCGCTGTAGGTTAAATTAACTTTTAAGTGGAAAGATACTTTTGTACTGACATGGAAAGCAAGATGAGAAAGTGCAGTGTTCTCCATATTAATGGCATCTCTGGTAACGATATATAAAAAGCCTTAACAACACTTCAGCTTTTATCACAGAAGCATAATCTGACATTCACTCACATGTTATGTGAGTAAATTTGTATAAAAAAAAACAGAAAAAAAACGCTGCTGCGGTATTTTTATTACCACCTTTATGAGGGCTTCTAATATTTGTGGAGAGTGCTGTAACTTGTACCCTTCTTTCAGCATGGATACTGTAGATTAAGCAGACAGTAAATGTGCTCCTCACCTATTAAAACATGTGCAATGAGTGACATACATTCTGGTGATTCCTAAGAAGTCCTGATCTATAAAGCAAGAAAACACTTCAGAGGGTCGAAACAACTACGCCTGACCTACTTCAGGTGCTTTACCACACGACGAGCAGATCAAAAAAAAAAATTTTCACGAGTCTGCATCCGGGGCTAAGAGACTTCATTTAAATTTTTTATCTATGTGGAGAATATTTAAAAAGTCAGCCCTTGCACCTTTGGCTGCATGTGAGCACTTTTCACAGTACCTTGTAAAAGTAATATGAATATTTGAAGTTTTCCACATTTTGTTACTTTTCAGCCATAGTTACCATAGTGTATTTTGTTAAGATTTTATGTGATAGATTAATGCAAAGTAGCACAGAATTGTACAGATGGTTTTCAAGTTTTTAGCAAATAAAAATCTGGAAAGTGTGTTTGCATTTGTATTCAGCCCCCTGTACTCTGGTACCCCAAAGTAAAATCATATGCAACCAGCTAGCCAGCAACATTAGAGAACAAACAGCATCATGAAGACCAAGGAACACATGTTTTACTATAAAGTTATGAAGACGTTTTTAGGAGGATTAGGTTATAAAACTGTATCCCATACTTTGAACTAGGCATAAAGTAGCAGGAGAGCTAAGCAGTTTTTTCATACTATTGCCATGAAATTCTCTTAAGACAGAACACAGGGGACATAACTCTGTTCATAGGAGATCAAAATTTGTCTTTCTGGTCTGCATGCAAAAAGCTATGTCTTTAGGAAGACTAAAACTGTACAACACTCTGAATGCACCTTCCCCTTGGTAAGATATAGTGGTGTCAGTGAAGATGGTGAAAGATTGTTGGAGCTGCAGGGCATTCATGGAACAAACCCCTTTAGTGGCTGTAAAAGACTTCATACTAGGATGGAGGCAAGACAGTATCCCTAAAATTACTAGAACTACAGTGGAATGGTTTGGATCATAGTGTATTCATGCTTTAGAAAGGCCTAGTCAAAGTTCACACCTGAAATGAATTATGAATCTATGGCAAGATTTGAACAAAACTATTCACAGATGCTCTATATCCAAGTTGAGATGTTGCTATTTTGCAAAGAAGAACAGGTAAATAAATCTTACTTTAGATGCACAAACCTGGTGGAGCCAACGCCAAAGAATTTGCAGTTATATAGAAGCAGAAAGGGTTTTACAACTATTGACTCAGGAGGGCAAGAATATGAATGCACTACAGACTTTTTAGATTTTTATTTGAAAACAAAAAAAAACTATAATCTCAACTTCCCAAGTATGCTCTTTGTGGCTCTATCACATTGAATGCCAATAAAGTTTGTGTTTGTATCAAACATGTTGAAATATTGTAATGTTTAGATTTTCCTAAACTCTTGGGATATACGGTAACTGAGATTTCAGACCTTCTACTCATTTAAACAGCTTAACAAGATTTTATAGGTGTTGTAACTTCTATAAAAGAACCTGACTCTGGTTATCATAGCTTTTAATGCTTCTCTTTGTTCTTTTGTTCCCTAAGCCCCCGACACCTGCAATCTGGGCAGTCTACCAAACGGTGGCTGCGAGTATCTGTGTCTAAAGGCTCCCCAGATCACAGACCACTCTCCAAAGTACACCTGCGCCTGTCCTGATGGTATGGAGCTCGGACCAGACATGAGGCGCTGTGCTGTAGGTATGTCGCCTCAAACTGATAAATCACACTACCCAGAGGCCCACCTAATGGAAGGAACTGTACGAGATAATGTCACAGGAGATCACCACTGCTGTAATTAAAGTCACATGATGATGGAGTGTCTGGCCAAACAGTTATTACGCTGGTGATGGAGCTTCTCCTAACCCACAATGCTCACTTTAAAGTTAAATTTTCATGTTTTCTATAAATACATCTTCATCTTTTGAGTCTTGTGTATTTAGAGGGTTTCCTTTTCTCATTCGAATGATAACAGGAAATTCTTCCAAAGCTGTTAGATAGCAGCTGGATGTCCATTTAAGCTTCTGTGTTTTTCTCACATAACAAAATCCTAATGACTATGTATCCAGACCCAGTATGCTTTAGCGTTGGCTCTGAGCAATGTTAATGCATGCAGGTAATTGCACTGATTGTGATAAATTTAAAAAACAGACTCTTTCAAAGAATAAGAAACTATCTCAGTAAACGGGTCAGGGATTCTTTCTGCGTGTCCCCAACACACCTCCATTAATTCACTGACCCTATTTCACAGCTCAGTTCGTCCACTGACTCGATAGAGCCGCAACATTTGTGGGGTTGTTATCCTTAATGGAGCCGCTCTGTTTTCACACACATTTTAACAGGTGAGCCGCAGGGAGCTGACTCAGGTAAAAGGGAGAAAGAGATGATTATGATGTATGTGGGCCATCACTCAGAGTTGCTTTAGGAGGGGGGAAGCTGTGCACTTAGTGCACACACACTGGAAGCCTCAGGTTTCTTTTTGAAATACAGGTATTGCTGCTGAGCTCTTACTTATTATAGAGAAAATAAAAACTGCAACACTTTCCTCTTGCTTGTTGCTTTAAATGTCTGTGCTGCTTTAAAACAGTAGATTCAACTAAAAACATAAACACACTGTATCGACTGAAATAATACACAGGGCAACAAAAATGATCAGATAAAGGGATTGTAACTGCAGAATAATGTAACTTTTGGTTTTTTATCATGTTTTTTTAATCTTTCAATTTTTTTAAAACCCTGACCTGCAAATTGGGTCCATGCATCTCTAAAGGGGAAGATTTACCAGATACAAAAGAAATATTTTAAAAATTTTCCTTTGTAAAATGTCAAAGAATTGTCAAAGAACCTCCTTTTTTTGGTGCTGCCTTTGTGTAGTGTAGATAGCTGGATTTCACACCTATTCTATAGCCAACTAATACATCCCTACATTGCTCATTACTTCATGTAACTCAAAACATACCTGTGGAAAAAGAGCTTTGGTTTTGCAACAAATCTAAATGTAAAACAATGAGCCGCAGTGAACGTAGCTGAAAGCAAAAAAAACCTGAAGAAAATGAAAGAACAAATTATTTTTAAGAGAAACTATCTCCGACCCAGTGTGAGATATGTTTAACTATTCATTCAATACGACAGTAATAAGTAGTAGGCAGTAAGGAAAAAATATCTGGGTTCAACTGTACCTTTTACATAACCTACTTTGTTAGGTGACAAAAATGTCTTACCTGATTAAGCAACAGCTTACTGAACAAAGGAAAAACATTACCTCCAAAGATAATTATTTTTTTTCATTTACAGTTCAGTTCAGTACCCTACATCTGTTTATATTCCGTTCATTTTTGTTGTAACCACCTGCAAATATTTTAATGTCTTAATTATGGTATTTTTATTTAGTTAAAAAAAATCTGCACCTTAGATTCATTGTTACCGAACAACTTGCTGGATTCAAAATGTCAAGAAGTCAGTTAGAAGAAGCTCAATATCATGCAATTTCTTGCTTTATGAGCAATCAGTTTACAAATAAATAACCTTAGAACCATGGCTTTTTGGGCCTTTTTATAGGTTCCTTACTATTTGAATATAACTAAAAATGGGAAATTGGGAATCTTGTCCTTAGTTTGCTTTTCTCTAAAGTAAAAAGTACTCATTAATATATATATATATTTTTTCTCATGTCTAGTTCGAGTCAGGACAACCACCACGGCTGCCCCAACCACCACAAGCGCCACCACAACAACCACCACAACAACTCCCACAACCATAAGCACTCCCACCTCTGCTGCTACCCCACAGTGGTCCACAGGCAGGCACCATATGACATCGCAGCCTCTTCAGAACTCCAGAAGCAGCAGGACTACAGAGCCACCAGGGTCACAAGCCGCCACGAGCACAGAAACAACCAGTTTGAGCAGCACCAGTCAGACGTCCACACAAACCCCCTTACTGGGACCAGTGACCCCAGACAGCATTCAAAGAGAAACCAATGCTAACCTCTCCCACAGAGGTATGTATAATGGTTTGCAGGGTTGTGTTTGAAGTGAAAGCACAGTATGTCGGTGAAGCCACACTATCATTACCACCTGCCATTACAGCAGCAGAAAGCTAAAAACCAATATTTCCATATGCCACTTTCTCTTCTCTGGGCTCCCTTCTCCTTCATCTCTCCTTCTGACCATATGGCTATCCACTGTGTGACCTCTTCTTGTCCTCTTTTCCTCACTCATTCACAGCAAATCACTCCCCAGTAAATCTGTCTGCCTTCTAAATTCTAGTCCCTTGTCATCAGTCTCTAACAGAGGAGTCAGAGCTAAGAAACAATAATTTGCTGAATTTTCTAGAACCACTGCTCATCACTCTTCCGCACTTTGTGACAGCTTGTCTTCGTCTCTTCCTCTCTTTCTCTACCCCTCACTCTCCCCCTTTCTGTCCACAACTTTCATACAGACACAAGTCAGCCTTAACTGGATTGACAGAAAACTGACAAAAACACCAATGAAGCAGAAACCAAACATTGTTAGAGCAAAGTTAAATAAAGGTTCAACTGTGCTGCAGATCATGTATGATTTTTTGTTGAAAAGTCTGATAGAGATTGAGTTGGGTTTGAGATGTCAGTGTAATGTCTCAATTGTCAAGCTGCTAAAGGATTCATTGCTTGTGCTCATGTTCCGTCTTCTTCCATGTTTCGTCTTTCATTTGAAGATACCATCTTAAAATAAATGTGAGCATTGTTCAAATGCCACATTTGTTTTCCATTTTTAATTGGCAAGCTAATATTTACCTCAATGACCATGGTAATTGGTTTGTACTTTTTCTTATTAGACCAATTAATAATTCATTATATGAAAGTATAAACTCTATATTTCTTTTATCTTTACAGCTTTGTGTTTCCCACAACACTTGCTGACATTGATCTAGTTATTAAGCAAACATCTTAAAAGAACAACAAAAAATGTAAATGTGCTGACTTAAATTTTTTCAGAGCTTTATCTCCCATTTAAGTGGTAAATGTGGCTGTAGAGTGAATTTTACTCATCCACATCAGGTCCCGGAGCTAAATCCCATATTCTTCTTTCCTAAATCTACTTGGCTGTAATAAAATGCTAACTGGCTCCCTGATTTCTGAAGATAAGCGCTAGACATTGGAAACGTCTAACTGCTTCAATGTTTTACATACTGTGTTTTAATAATCCTAGCACACATTTACACATATCTAGATTTTAATTCTAGAGTCCATGAAGATATGCAGCAGAAATAAAATTTGTCTGTGCCTCTTTACATATGTAGCGCTCTGTTCCACTTCATTGTAGTGTTATCTCCAGCAGCACCAGGCTGCTGCTGATTTATTGGTCACGTCAGAAGTACCCCTGATAGGTTTAGCTTTAAAGTAATCTTTTCCTTTTACTGACATGTTTCTTCTGACTGGAAGTAATATTAACGTATTGATTTGGCCCAGCCAGAGTGGGAAGATGAATCTGTTAAAGAAGCTGAGGAGGGAGTTAAAGAATAGAGCGATTTCAATGAGTCTTTCACAGCTTAAAGCCCTGGAGCCCGTTTGAAACATGTATGACATGTCATTATTTTAAAAGAATGCAAGTAAAACATTGTTTTATTAATACTTGGTTCACATTGTTTTATTATTTATGAGAGATGTTTGGCTGAATGAAAATTTTGAATCTCAGTCTTAACTGTATTTGCCACCAATACAAAGGTTAACAGCAACGCAAGATGTTGCAGCTGTCACACTGTTTCCTATTTGGCCATATTTATTACCATATCTAAAAACACCTTATGTGGGCCCAAACATCAAGGAATAAAGCAGATTTTGTAAAACGCCTGATCTTTTAAACTCAAAGTTCATGGGCTTAGCTGGAGGTCAAATCATGTATGTTACAATATTTAATGTGCAAAAAGGCATTACCAATGCCTTACAGCTTTATTATGCGACAGAGTTGTATTTTTGCACTACACCATCTCATGCTATGCTTTGCAAACGCTCTGTCTGAAGTGATGAAGTTTAATTCCTAGCCATCTGTTAAACCTTTAAGTTGGCTGACACTGTAGGGGACCTGGTTGGTATGCAGAAGGGTTAATTCTATAAAACGCTGTACATTGTCTACCCCTTAACTGAAATAACCTGCACTATACAAGTCACAGGAAATGTATATTGGCAGTCTTCACAAAAAGCATGACACATTTACATCACACTGGAATCTCTTGAATATTGTGTGCTTGCAAGTCTAATGCTCTGTTTTTTATGTGTAGCTTTTTCACCCATTTTACTGCTTTTACTTATGCTTTAAGTGAGATATTGGTTCACTTTTAAAACCCTGCCGAGTTCATCAATGTCACTTTTATTGCTCTGATTCAAATACAAAAACTGAATGTGACTTGTACACACTTTTAGCTGTGGCCAAGGAGAAACGGAGCTTGGCTTCGACTGAAAGGAAGTTGAGCACTTGGGAAAAGGGCACTAAAAATAATGTCATGAGCACATTCAATGCAATAACAGCTGCCTGTGGACTTTATCCAGAGAGTAAAACAGAAAGGGTACAAGGATGCCAATGGCATTTATTAAAGTCTGGTTTCTGTATCACGTGTGAACTGTTGATTATTTGATTTCACAGTCATTTTCTTTTTTTTTTTTTTTTTAAGATTGACTTTTGAAGTAAAACAGGATAGCAAAAATGAATTTTCAACAAACAGGATTAACAGAGACATGCTGAGCTGTGTATTAGACTGAAAACAGAGATAAGACATAAATCACAGTAACTAATGAAAATAAAATGTAAAGCGAAGGGGCATTAAAGTGACCAAAAGAGAAAAAAGTGACACTGTTACAGAGATAAGAATTGATGGGATAGAAACAAGACAAGAGTGGAAGTGATTTTTCAGGAACTTGAAAGTAAGCCAGCTGCATCACTTTTGGGGCCTTGGTTTTCCAGAGCCCCAAAGATGCAAGACAGTGTTTGTCTCGAAGTCTCTGAAGCTGCCAGCTTTCTCACTGCACCGCAAATGCTCATCACAAGAGACACACATTAAAAAAATGGGGCATGAACAAGATGTGTCTGCAAACCCACGAGCCATAAGTTATAATTTTCAACTCGGTGAGCACTGTCAAGTTGCCAGCATCAGCTGTTATACATGTGCTGCTCTGGGGCAGACATCATCAGGTGTGGAGGAGCCAGTAGTTTAGGAAAAGGCAGCCAACAAATAAAAAAAGCTGGAAACCAAAGTCTACAACATTTTGGGTCTCATAGATCTTTACTTTTTTCCTTTATCTTGAAATAGGGAATTAAATAGTCAGCGTTGTTACCGTAATGGAGATTTGCTTGTTGTATTCAGTCCGGTCCTTAAGAAATCTCATATTAAGGCTTATTTCAAGGAATCTAAAAGTCTGTTATAGTGGTTCTCCTCCACAAATTCTTAGAAATCTGTATTCAAACAGACTTTTAACCAAACAGATATGTGTATTATGGATATATTTCCATATATGGCCTTATTACTAGAAGGTGGTTTTGTGTTTTACAGTCTTATTGAAATTAAGAAAATCCTTCCAGCAATTAGAGTTTGAATGAGAGTAAAGCATTTCTCACTGTCCTCTTACTGCCTTACTGCTCACCAGGATTCCTCTTTTCTTTAATAAGATTTTATTAATCTGCCTTTTAGAGTTTTAGAGACTCGTTGGATGTCAGTCATACTTTAAAAAAAGCCTAAATCATATCCGCTGACTCAGGACTCACTGGCTTTGGTGTCCGGTCTAGAGTGGTGTATGTATGTGTGTACATGTGTAGGTGTTTTTTTTTTCTCTATTTGATTGAATTCATAAAAAATAATGGGTCTTTCATCAGTAACATGCCATCTGGGCTTTTTTTTGCTATGCATAGAATTTATACGGCCTCTTTCTAGAAGGAGCCAATCAGTATGCAAAGCAAGCGCTGTGATCTCTTCTGCTAATCTTCCTCACTTGACTTTACTCTAGCCATCTGATCACACTTTGGCAAACCGTGAGCCTGCTGCTAATAGACAGATTGAGAGAGGGGTTAGCACCAAAGCTCAGTACCTACCTGTTGGGTTAAGAGCTGAAGGTAAGTGGAGATTCAAAAGTATGTTTGGAGTTAGGTATGGGCTAATTACATGTATTAGAGTGCACCAAAATGTTTAAAAGCTGCAGTTTCAAAACCACTGTTTTAACGTTAGACTGATCCTACGTGTTAAAGTCCTTTTAATGAGATGCCAGAGAACATGCCGGATTTACCAGACTTTTCTGGGCTGTGCAGCGCGAGGCCTGCCTTACTTTAACTGCTTTTGTTCAGGTCCCTTTAAATTGTCCTCGCAGAACCATGGGTCTAGTCAAAACAACTTTGTTATAATAAAATATGAGATGCACATGACCTTACTAGGTTGTTATGGTCAGGTTGGCAGTTGCTGTTAAGGTTCCAATAAAGTTGATAATTTTATTGTATCATGTAGGAAATTCTAAAACCTTTGACTTGGTTATTGTAATGACAGGGTCCAACTTTAAAAGAACTTCACATTTAAGTGAATCTGTCTTTTATTTAATGCATTTAGAGCAGCCTTAGTTGTGAGATGATTATGACTTCAGCAATAGATTGTTTTCATTTCTGAAACATGGAGATGTCTCTGTGAAGTCAAAAGATCTGGGATTCATTTTTCCAATGGCAGTATGACATGACCTAGCTTTCACGTTACCCCAAGTCTGCTTCTAATTGGTTGATTAGTCCCTTGTGACAACTCATCCCGCAGAAGCTCATGTTATACCAAGCAGCTGAGCATAGAAGTTCAGAACAAACCCTAAAGAAAATCCATCAAGAAGACTTGCTTGCCCGGGTCACAGAGGATGGGTCAGCCTTACAAGATCTGGTTGCATTAAATGCTTTATTTGTTATCATCTGCTAAACGTTCATACATCAAAATTAGACATTAGACATTAACCACTGCCTGCATTCCTCTTGGAGACTTATAAACTATAGATTTTAGGCCTTCGGATATAAACAGTCATATCCAAAGTATAGTAGTTTGTTGTTTGTAAAAGAATTAGTTGAGGGTTTGTTAGTCACTTTTTGTTTTAGTTTATTTTTGCTTAATTAATCATTACTGAATGAATTTATAATACAGTTCATTCTTGATGGTATTAATAATTTGATCTCGTTGGTTTTCATCATTTATTTTTGATTCTATATCTAATATGTTAGTGCTTCTTTTCATGTCTAACAGGTTCCTCTAGGTAGGAGGTAGGATTCATCCTTTTCATTCATTTTGATTGTGAGACTTATAATTTAACATAGCTTAATATCAGTACAGCTTGCATAATATATAAATCAACTTGCTATACTGAGCGACATGGTGAAAAAAAGATAATATTCTGTACAGTAACAAAGCTTTAAGCAGGTCACAAAATAACAGTCCTATTATAAATATCCTATATTTTCCCGCTTTAGATATAATTGAGTAGTTTTTTTGTTTTAAAAAAAATAAATTTGATTATCCTATAAGTTTTTGTTTATGAGGGTTTGTTTAAACACCGTGAAGTCATTGTGTTTTTATTCAAATTTATCATACTGAGAACATTTTGATACCAGTCCACAACTCTCTAGAATACAATAATATTGTTTTGCATCAATATTCTAAACGAAAACAGTAAAAAAGCAAATAATGACTTTATGCATATATGCTCAAGGTCGTTCGGAAGCTCTCATCATGGTTTGAATCTTGCTTCCTGAATCCAGATTTATTTTGGAGCTGCATTCATACACTTTCTGATGCATTGCTTTCTCATATTGCTTTTATCTTGTATAAAAAACACTCATTGCATTTTTATTGCATCTTGGTATGATTCATCCACACTTCATTCACACATGCTGTAAAAAAAACAAAACCAAAAACAGGCCCCAGATGGTCTTCCATCTTTTTATCATGCAAATATGCTTTTCTACAGGGATGCCCTTCTGTCCAAACAAACCTCTAATTCATTTTAAGAGGTGGTATGGCGTGTGATATTGAGCAGAACTTCTTGCTGATTTTATTTTTATTTTTGTATCTTTCTCTTCATCCTAGCTGCAAGTGATCACTACCTCATAGGCAATAACATCACAGTTGCTGTTTTGGGAATAGTCATTCCGATTGGTGAGTATACTTTACCTTTCCCCTTTGGTTTTGGTCTCTGCCTGCCTGCTTCTCGCTCCTCGCTCCTACTCCTCTGCTTATATCAAAAGTTCTGCAAATTGTTTGTGCCTGTGGTATTTTGTGTTTCTGGCTGCATGTGCATGAACATGTATGTTTATGCATTATCGACAGGAATATTTGTCCTAGAATCTATCAAAACTATGCAGAAATATTGGACATTTACATCTTTTTCACACCTATTAAGCTCAATGGTTTCCTCTGATAATAAATAATATTTTTACAGCAACCAAAATGAGCTTTAATGTTATCCAACAACAGTCTCCCGACTTGGACAATCCCTTGTAGGGTGGTAAGCTCATCACTCAATGTGTGGCTAGGCCTTTATAATTGCCATTATTAATGAGAAATGGAGAACCAACTTATGTTTAGTCATTAGACTGGTTCCGCTGTTAGAACGTTAGATTCATGTTCCCTCTGTGATCAAATTGTTTCATGGGTCTATAACAATCAAGAACTCTGACAAATTATATACAGTTGCTTCGATCTGATTATAAATGATAATAATTGCTTAACTTAAAAATTATTACATATTAAACATTAGAAACTTGGTGTTTTAGACATTACTCTGATCATAAATATTGGCAAATATTGGTGGGTGAAAATTTTCTTGGAGCCATTTGCTGACTTGAAGATCACCACAGATGTTGTACTTTAGTACAATGTTTTCTTTTTTCCCATTTTAGAGTAGAAGAGTAGAATAGAAATGGAAAAAGGCATATTTTATTTATACCCCATTGAAATTGAGGTATAAATAAAAATTTCTTTAAAATTTTTGTTATCTGAGAAGAATTGAGAAGGGTCCAATAATTGTCTCAAGGACAAGCTAAAAGCAATTAGTTCCTAAAATGGGATTTTGTTTTCATTGAATAATTGTACTCTAATTAGGCATGAAACTTTGCTACATTAATTAGTGTGGGACTGGCAGTATAAGAGAGATATTTTCTTTTCTGTTAAGACTTTTTCCTTCATCTTTATCATCTTCACCAGAGGAGCCAGTAAATGTGAGCTGTGCTGTATATGGTGAAACCACCATTTGACCAGACATTACATTATGTTTTATATTAAAATTAAACCAGGTTTTTAAAGTTATTCTATTCTTTTAAGTCTCATTAAAATGAAAATCCTGTTTTCTGGTAATGTTTAATAATTTCATGCTAAAACCTTACTGAGAATAGAGCTGAATTTGCAAATAATGACCTTTCACTGCCAGAACATACTGCTAATTGACATCGCTTTCATTTGTAATTTTGAATTGTTCCCTAAATCACGGAAGCTCTAAGATTTTCTATGCAATTTTTTATCCTCGTTTTATCTTCAACCGTAGAGATGTGAGCTCATTAAAAAATAACCCCTCCGAGACTGTTAACCCTTTCAACCTCATCCTTTATTCTGACCCTCTGCCAGTTGTCGCTGCTACAAATCCCTCAAAATAAATTTTTGGCATCTCTGAAACATTAATTATTGTTGGAAGTCCACGAGGGCTGGGATTTCTGCAGCCTCAACTCTGCACTCTTCTCCAGTAATGCACCACCCACTGTTCTGTAAGAGGGAAGCGTCCCAGCCCTGATTAACAGTATTTAGCGTAAGTCAGGCTGTTACAATGCTCTCTAATTGGAATGAAATTTTCTAAAAAAAAAATCAAATCTGATGTTTTTTTTAACTAATAAGCATTTAGGCCAGAACAAAGATGGATTTAGTAACACTGGGATCTCAAGTGTCTTGTGTACTACAAAAGTGCAATTAGATGAGGCTTCCATAAGGGATAAAAGCACATCTAACGGTTTGAGCACACATAATATCATGCGCAAACATAACTATTTTTCTCACACTAACTTGTCTGTTAGTTTCTCATACATACTTTGTTCACACACACACTGGTTCTGGAGGGCAGTTGAGCATTAATGCCAATATGATAATGAGTGGAGAGAGACAGTCCTTATCTCAAATCCTCCCAAAGCCCTCCATTCCCTTCGTCTCTTCCCCTCTCCATTCTCCTCTAATAACCCTGTCCAAAAAACACCAAAGCCAGACTGTCTGCAGATACTCTTCATTTTTCAGTCAAGGCGAGCACAAAATTATAAATCATATCCCAAATGGAGCACCAGGATAATGTGCTGATGACAGTTAAGCAACCGTGCGGCACTTTTATAAAAAAAAAACAAGAGCTAAATCAATTGCCTCAGGTCCTGAATGCTACATGCTTTTATATTGCAACCTTTATGCTTGCCCCTATTAATGTGCATACTGAGAATGGGGTTTTATAGTATGCATATGATGGTGAATGAAGCCAGTCATTGAGGTAAATTGTGCATGCTGATTTATGTGTATGTGTTTTTGATCATTCTGTGAGATGAAGAGAAACTTACAGTACTGGATCCATAGCTTATTTCTTTATAATTTGCTTTTAAATCATCTTGATCCAAGCTTTTAAAGTTCTTTCCATTTTCTTCTTTGGATGTTTGTTGTTTTTTCACTCATTTTTTGTCTTTGTAATTGACAATTTTTAGAAGAAGGTTCTTTGTTTGGTAATCTGTTTAACTCTAATAACATACAAAAGATGTATAAAAAACATAAAAAAAATCACCACTATTGTCTTGAAACATATTGTCCATGGTCAAATGTTTCACACTCCTTCAACTTATGCACATTTTTTCAGTGCAACCATAAACTTCAGTGCATTTCATCCAGGTTTTGTGTAATAGACACAAAGAAGTGTATAAATGTGAAGTGAATGGCAGATGACACATAGTGTTAAAAAACTTCAAAACAATTTTACATATACAAATCTAAAAAGTGGTGCATGCATTTGTATGAAGTCTCCTTTACTCTGATACCAACAAATAAAATCCAAAGCCACAAATTCAGAAATTACTTAATTTGTAAAGTGGCTCCATCTGTGTCAAATTGAATCTCATTATCACAGAACATTATTGAACAAACAGCATCATGGAGAACAAGGAAAAAACCAGACAGGTCAGGGTTAAGGTTGTGGAGAAGCTTAAAGCAGAGTTAGGGGATTACACAATATCAATTTATGATCCGAAAATAGAAGTTATGGCTTAACTGCAAACTTGAGCTGCATTATATTAAAAAATAAAATCATGTGATGGCCATATTATTTGTGTTCTTTGCATTGACTCCCGTCTTTGGGACTGTGGGACTTTTAACATCTTGAGCATTGTAAACTGTGCCAGGTGTGGTCATCTACTGCAGCAAGACTCCATCCTGCAGTCTGAATACTACATTGGCAGGCCTCATCACTCTTGAAATACAGCATCCTACAATTATTTTAGTCCAAACAGCTCTTTGCAATATTGTTAATTGCGCACATTGATATTGCCATGACAATTCATTTGTGATACAGGGGTTGGACAATGAAGCTGAAACACCTGGTTTTAGACCACAATAATTTATTAGTTTGGTGTAGGGCCTCCTTTTGCGGCCAATACAGCGTCAATTCATCTTGGGAATGACATATACAAGTCCTGCACAGTGATCAGAGGGATTTTAAGCCATTCTTGCAGAATAGTGGCCAGGTCACTACGTGATACTGGTGGAGGAAAACGTTTCCTGACTCGCTCCTCCAAAACACCCCAAAGTGGCTCAATAATATTTAGATCTGGTGACTGTGCAGGCCATGGGAGATGTTCAACTTCACTTTCATGTTCATCAAACCAATATTTTACCAGTCTTGCTGTGTGTATTGGTGCATTGTCATCCTGATACACGGTGCCTTCAGGATACAATGTTTGAACCATTGGATGCACATGGTCCTCAAGAATGGTTTGGTAGTCCTTGGCAGTGACGCGCCCATCTAGCACAAGTATTGGGCCAAGGGAATGCCATGATATGGCAGCCCAAACCATCACTGATCCACCCCCATGCTTCACTCTGGGTGGTACGCTTCTTTGGGGCTTCTCCACTCCATAACTCTCCCGGATGTGGGGAAAACAGTAAAGGTGGAGTCATCAGAGAACAATACATGTTTCACATTGTCCACAGCCCAAGATTTGCGCTCCTTGCACCATTAAAACCAACGTTTGGCATTGGCATGAGTGACCAAAGGTTTGGCTATAGCAGCCCAGCCGTGTATATTGACCCTGTGGAGCTCCTGACGGACAGTTCTGGTGGAAACAGGAGAGTTGAGGTGCACATTTAATTCTGCCGTGATTTGGGCAGCCGTGGTTTTATGTTTTTTGGATACAATCCGGGTTAGCACCCGAACATCCCTTTCAGACAGCTTCCTCTTGCGTCCACAGTTAATCCTGTTGGATGTGGTTCGTCCTTCTTGGTGGTATGCTGACATTACCCTGGATACCGTGGCTCTTGATACATCAAAAAGACTTGCTGTCTTGGTCACAGATGCGCCAGCAAGACGTGCACCAACAATTTGTCCTCTTTTGAACTCTGGTATGTCACCCATAATGTTGTGTGCATTTCAATATTTTGAGCAAAACTGTGCTCTTACCCTGCTAATTGAACCTTCACACTCTGCTCTTACTGGTGCAATGTGCAATCATTGAAGACTGGCTACCAGGCTGGTCCAATTTAGTCATGAAACCTCCCTCATTAAAATGACAGGTGTTTGAGTTTCATTGTCCAAGTCCTGTATCTCTCCACTGTAAAAAAAAAAGAAAGTAGCACATTGCTTCAGCAGCAGCATTAAAGCTGGTGACATAAATATGCACACCACATCTATTTAGATTTATGTGTCATTTTCCTTCCAATTCACAAAAAAGGCAAAACTGTGTTGGTATAGAGCATAAAATGCCAACAGGCTACACTATAGTTTTTGGTTTTGTGATGTGAGGAAAGGTTTAATGGTATAAACATATTTGCAAGGCACTCCAATATTTTAACGGATACTTCACCAGGTGTTTCACAAACATATCAGCTGTAAATGTTACACACAATACTTTATCAACTGAAGAATAATCTCACTCATGTCCTGTCAGGTCTTCACTGCTTTTTATTTACTACTTCTGATATGGATTAAGACTTTTATCATTATTTTCTTATAGTATTTTAGCTCTTACACTTCTTCTTCAGTCCTCCATGTGTCCATTTTCAACTAAACACTGCATAAAATCCTGCCTTGGTCAATATTGGACAGAAAATGTATGAAAAAGCAGCCAAAGTCCAAATGTCTCTTGATGCAAAATATAAAGAAATTAGGGGGGGTTTTAAAATGTCTGCACTTTACTGTAGTAAAATGAGTATGAAGGCTCATAGTTTTAAATTTAATTTCTTTTAAACATTTTTGTATTAATTTACTTTGGGAATGAGCATACCCAGGTCTGTTTTTCTATTGGTGCAATGTTTGTGCTATATTAGAAAATATTTATTCTTTAAAATTTTTCCCAGCTTTTACCACAACCCTCATTTAATTACAATTTTTAATTTAATGTTTATTAAAGAGCAAAAAAAAAAAAATGAATTGATGCTTAGTTTTTGGGAAAACTTCACCTTTTTCAAGAGAGAAAACAGTGAGCCTTCAGCTGATAAAAGAAAATGCAAGCTGTGTTTATGTTTGTGTTGTGCTTAAAGCGCCGCTCCGTGTCCCCTGGGCTGTGTTAACGCTCCCGCCGTGTGTTGTTGTTGTGTGTGTGTTAAACACATGCAGTCCCTATCCTTGCCACAGTGGTCATCGGATTGCTCTGCACCGGCGGCTACCTGGTTTGGCGCAACTGGCGACGCAAGAACACCAAGAGCATGAACTTCGACAACCCCGTGTACCGCAAGACCACGGAGGATGACGACGATGAGATCCACATCGGGCGGCACAGCGACTCTATCGGCCACGTCTACCCGCCAGTGAGTGGTAGCCAAAGCCAGCCGTTCATAGCGCTTCCACTGGGGGGCAGCGTCACAGACGGCAACTCCCACTGGTACTCGGGGGCACCAATGCTTTCCAGTGGCAAATGAGGGCAAAACAGCTGGAAAAAGGGGGTCTTTTGAAATTTTCGAGAATTGGGAGGATGCACATGGGTTCCTAGTGGGAAGAGAGTGCAGGCTTGCACATGCACACTTCCAGATTTTCACATATCTTTTTTACATCACTGAGAGCACCAATTACACATATCTAAGCCATTCATGGGGCATTTTCCTTCACATTAAGCAACAATTACACAACATTCCCAATAACATCCCTTATCTCATTTGTTTTTACATTGTGGTTGATGCACCTGGTTGTCATTGTGTTTCCTGTCAAAACTCATCTTCTTTTCAAAGAAGGAGCTCTCACCTGCAGGGGTTTTGTTGTTTTTATTTTTATAGATTAATTAGATGTTAGTCACTTCATAAAGCCAATGAACAAGTAATTTAAAGTAATTACAACCAAAAAATACATTATTCAAACAGTGGGAGACCAAAGCTTAAACATTTTATCATTCTGCAAAATATTAATCCTATTTGGACATTATTGTGGGGATAACATAGATCAGCTCTGCAGATGCTTTGAAAGCTGGACAAAGTAGCTCAAGGCTTTTTCAATTCTTCATGTCTTATTTGTAATGACTAAGAAAATAATACTCAAGACATATAAAGGAAGCTCAAATCAGGGAAAAGACAGCTTTAGCTAAATTGATTCTACTTTCCCAGCTGGAGTCTAGGAGCTATTATTCTTCCCATCCCACAAGCTAGCCTGTTGATTTCCTGCTGATGTGGATGCATTTCTTATTATTTCAGCTAACAATTTACAGTCACACATCTCAATAAATTTGGTTGTTATTGAAAAATTATTTCCTTGATTAAATTGAAAAAGTATAGCTCATATATAGATTCATTACACACAGAGTAATATAAATTTAATGTGTTTATTTGTGGGACTTTTAGTAATTATGGCCAAAATTCAGTTTATCAGAAAATTTGACAAATAAAAGGCTTTTTAACCCAGAAATGTTGCCTTGATTTGGTAGTTGTCCAGTGGACATTTAATGACAGCCTCCATAAGAAGAGTGGGTTACAAAAGATTATTGCTAAAGAATCTGGCTGACTGTGCAGAGCAGTGCATGCAAGTAATTTAATTGAAAATTGACTGAAAAACGTTTTTTGGTTGAAGTGCACAATCAACAGCGATAACCGTGGCCTTGAGAGGGTTTTGAAGCAAGCTTATTCAGCAGTTTGTGGGAGATCCACTGGGCTCAGTGCTTTGAGAGCCACAACACACAGATGTATCCAGGACGTGGGTTCCACCTGTCCCATTCCTCCGGGTCCCAGAGTCTGTGGGAAAAGTAGAGAGGCACAGAATCCAAGGTAATTTAGGTCCAGCATGAGATTTCTGCAGTCTGGTACTGGTCCACTGTGTTTTATCAAGTCTAAAGTGAACGCAGCCATCTAATCTTAGAGCACCTCATGCTTCCCTCTGCTGACAAGCTTAATGGAGATGGTTATTTCATTTTCCAGCAGGCGGGACTTGGCACCATCTCAATTTCTAAAAGTACCAGTACCTGCTTTAGAAGATTTAATGACATGATATAGGTGGACTTGTTTGGCCAGCAAACTAGCTTGACATAAACCCCATATCGAATATATGGAGCATACATTATTATTGTCAGGAGAACAAACCTCAGCAGTGGCACATGCTGATCTCCTCCATGCCATGGTGCATTCATGCAGTCATGTATCCAAAAGCAGCCTTGAGCAAGTGTCGAGTGGATATGGATACAACATGTTTTTATTATTCTTATGTTATATTCTAATGTTCCGAAAAAAATTGGGGGGTTTTCATTAATTGCATGCCATGGTCTCCAAAATTAACCAACTTAGACATTAAAAACATGTCACTCTGTGTGTAATGAATCTATATAATGCAAGATTATCTTATTGAACTGAATTACTAAAATTAATCAACCTCCCAATTATCATTTCTAATTTATTGAGATGCACCTGTGGAAGACTGCACAGAAATACAGAAAAAAATGCAGAACACTAAGGATGTTTATTTTATATAGTATGTTTAGGTTGATAGAGAGACAGTTGTCACGGGTGGCCAAAACGAAATTATTGAGGGGAGAGGAAGTGGTGTGCTTTGATCGGTTGGCATGGTAACACTGATTTCTTTGTGGTGCTCCGAAAGCGGAGGAAAAAAGAGAAATCGTGGGTATCCCTGGCACGATGACACGCTAGAAGCACACACACACACAGACATGAAACAGGTGCACAATTAATATTCAAGGTCGAAAGAAGAGCAGTGTTCAGTGAAGAGAAGGAGAGAGGCGATGATTTTCCTTGTCCTCCCAGTGTTTTGATCAATATTTATAACCATAAACATCTCTTTCGTTGTGTTTGATTCTTACACTTGATCGTTCTCTCTTTGTCTCTCCTTAACTTCTCCTGGCTCTTGTGTCAGTGGCAGGTCAGGCAGCCCAAGAAATCTGGCTGGTAAAATATGGGCCAGACATTTGCAGCCGTAAGCAAGAACTCTGCATTCCTCATCTACTGTACGAGCAGCCAGGGAAGGAGGGAAAGTGGATATACATGAGGGGGGGAATTGGAGAAAAGACAATTAGGGGAGGTCAGGGAAGGGAGGAATGAAAGACCAGAAGAAAGATAAAGATTGCATTTTTCTCCTGGTTTTCTTGTAGACACTATTGTGTCGCTCTGTTTGTCCTCTCCTTAAGCCTGCTGTGGTAACCATCTTTTTATCTGCTGTTTGCAGCGCGTGGCACTCAGTGTGGAGGATGATGGCTATCCCTGATGAGGGGGGATTCGGTCTGCTTACCCCCCACCCCCTTCAGTCTCTTCCTGTCCCTTCTCTCAGCACAGCCTCCACATCACTACAATGAGGCCAGTACAACACAAAGGAGAATGAGATGGAGTCCCCATTTTGCCTCCCTGTTTTCTAGTAGCAGGGATGACCTATACATCTCTTCTCCTTCTTCTTACTACCATTTCTAGCTGCTACGACTTTCATTAATGTCAGTTTAGTAGCTGCACTTCTCTCTTCCCTCTTCTGCTGCTTCCTAACAGTAGTCCCGAGTGAAAATGCTGCTAGATTATATCCTTCACACTAACCTCATTTGAAAATCGTGCAGAAAGATGGCTAAGGCTGGCCACCACAGAATTGGGGGCAAAAAAAAGGCCTCATGTTTCGACTGTTTTATTTATTTAAACATTTTAAATATGTATCCGCATCTGTCAGTGCATAGTCCTAAAGGCGAGATTGCTTGATCAAGTTTGCAAGTATACTCCGCACAGTGCAGCAGAAGGCAAAGATTTTATGTTTTCTCTGGTTTCCTTAACATTACAAGTTGACAAGCCTTTTTTTTACATTTTGAAGGGAGAATGTGATCCATTATTTGTTACTGACATACTGTAATGCTGAATATAGTCAAGAGGACAGGAATAAGAACAACGGATGGGGTTGTCTGGATGCTTAGAGGTGATTTTGGGGTGATAGAGTGGCGGAGACTGTTTTTTTAGCAATTGGCTGATTTGTGTCTCCCGAGGGTTGTGCCTCAAGGTAAAAAGCAGCAGGGCAGAAAGGGCAATGGATTGTGGGTAATCCTGTCTTTATATCAGAGATATGCACATAGTCAATAATGAGCGTGGCTTGTTTGATTAAGTCCGATTGGTAAAGTTCACACATTTCTTACATTTTTCTATTTGTGCTGGAATTAATATTTTACCTCATATGACTGCTTTAGATATGAATATGGAGCTGTTAAAGCATTTATGCACAAAAGACATCATCAGTATTTTAGGATTTTAAAAGAATGTTCTCCTTTTGATTTTTTTATGATTTCGTTGCGATATAATTGTACAGGCAAAATAATTTAGTGTGAAGGAAACATGACTGGAGTTAGTTTTTTATTGTCTTTTCTGTATTTATTCTCAATTCAGCCCTCAATCAATCGCTTTTCCCTTGATTAACTTGACCCATCTTGAAGTCGATGCATGATGCCAGTTAATGCTGAACTTCATTGACCCTGTTTCTTTGACTTCACAGCATTGGTTTTCCCAGTGCTATTCCTGGTGTAGCTACCTTCCTGTAAATGCAGCTGGACGAGATGTTGCAGAAAAACAGCCCGCATTTGAAAGACATCTCTCGCTGCTGTCACCGAGCGTATGCTCTGGTTTTGTGTGAGCAGATCAGTGGAATATCAGGCTTAGCTAGGAAAGAAATGTGTGAGCCAGTGTAAAGAGTCGATCTTCCAATGGCTTGTCTCAAATGTGCTTCCAGCCCATTGAATCAGATGGAGTTTATGCCCACTGAAAACAGTAATAATTGCTCATCTTATGTTCCAGTTGTAAATAACTTCTGTCTATTATGATAGACATGGCAAAATAGGCGTGGCACTGATGGTGTAGGGGTTAAGCGCGCGACCATGTAGAGAGGCTACAGTCCTCGAAGCAGCTGTCCCGGGTTCATTTCATTTACGTTTCATTTGCATTTACCGTAAGTAAAAAAAAAAAAAAAAAGAAAGGGCAAAATAGCCGTAACAAAACAAAACTCACCTATTCTGGACATCATTCAATCATTTGACTGTCTAAGCATCAAAGATTTGTCTTCCACACTAATTGTTAGTTAAAAAAACAATATCATGTTTCAAATATGCAGGACCAAAATGCTTAAAACTAAATAATGCTTAAATAATGCTTAAATCCTTAAAAATACTTTTTTGAATTGAAAAACCTGCAAAAAATGATACACAGTCTCCTTGTGCTTACTTAACACAATATAGACTGATATAATGAACTTGTTGAACGGTTAATAATTTAGCTTAATATTCAGGGATTTCAATGTTTTTCTCTTTTTTTTCTTGAAATGTTTGAGTTTGGAATCGCTGACAACCCCTTTGGAAGGAGTCATGAGATAAAAAAAAACAACATATTGAGCGCTTTCTTGAACTTACTAGATAATTTATTTACCTGAATTTCCAGCAGTGTTATGTTGTGACATTCTGACATTCACTTCCTTAGAATGGCCATGCTCATTCCTGTCCAGTTTTTTTACATGCTTCTGTATTGGCCACTCTTATGAACAGAACAGGTGGAGTTTATTTAAATTGGTTGGATTTCTGGCACAGACTTGACTTTTCGCATTGTTCATAAATTTACAGCATTGTCAGGACTTTAAGGGGGCTGTTCCAGAAGTTCAATGGTAGTTTGCTTTATACATTTTTTTAAATACTTTTGATGTGTGTATTTGATTTTTGCCCTGATAGAAGACCAAACAGTGTCTACGTTTCAGTTATTCCACCCTCAAATGAAGTGAAATTGGTTGTTCAGGATGTTCAAGAACAACAAAGGAACCACCAAGACTAAAGCAAAGTGATGTCATCAGGGAGCAGAACAAGAAACTAAAAATGTATACCTTTAGACTCATCTGAAAATGTGCAGCCGTCAACAAGGATACATGCTTCCCAGAGGCCAAATGCCTTCATGGGATACGTTTTATGATCTGCTTTAATACAGATTGAGTCACACTGATGAGAAGCATGCATGGATGAGCCACTGTGAAGCTTTCAGACCTAAGAATACTTTAGCAACTGTCAAGCATGGTGGTGGTAGCATTATGCTGAGAGTTTGTTTCACTTTCACTGGTACTGGTGCAGAGTAGTTGGAAAGACAACTCCTAAATGGTTGAAATTTGGAAACAGCTGGTTGTTCTAACATGACAATCTTCTCAACTACACATCAAAAAGGGTTTGGGGTGGATAAAGCAAGGTTGCATTTGTGAAATAGCCTTTCCAAAACCCTAATCTAGTTCTGTCATGAAAAGTGATCTAATTTTCAACCATAATTATTATTGTTGATTGCTACCAAAACGTATGTGCTTATCCATGATGACTATAAGGAAACTTCTAACTGAAACTGCGTATTAATAGGAATGGTGTTATTATGAACAGTACATGATCCTATTCTCCCAGTGCCTGAAGAGAAACGTGACTAACAGGACAGAAGCCACAGGTCAGAGATCTCTGTAATTTCTAAGACTGAATTAGTCTCAGACTCTGTTGACTGAACCCTAAGCTGAGTCAGCTCTGCAGCCCAGTTCTTTCCTTCCTGTCCATGTTCGCCTCAGGACTAATGCAGTTCCATGCTGAGAATTTGCAGTTAGGAGGATAAATTGCTTATTTATTTAGCTGCCTGAGCGTGACATTGTGGGAAAGTTATTATTGCTACAGTGTAAAAGACAGATTGGCTGGGCCACTTTGTGGTCACCTCCAGTCGAGCCGTCTACACTGAAGGACACGGTGAAAGTCCAAACTTTGGCTTCGGCTGTTCATTTTATCAGTGGAAGAACAGGACAAGAAGTGACCTTATGACAAAAAAAACAATACATAAATACATACAGGGACCATTAAGACAATTCAGTGCTCAAATGGCACTATTGGTCATAATTTAACTGTGTAAGCTCATAAACAGCAGGCTATGGTCATAAGGATAAATCCTGCCCTGTGTTTATGTGCTGTGAGAGTTCATTCAGTTACTGTAATCTATGTTTTGTGGGTACTTTAGGTTTGGTTTGCAGTTTCTTTGTGGTTTTTTTTTTGTGTAACCACATTTTAGCTGATTTGAAAACCAGAACTTTATTCATATCTTTTATTCAGTTAAGAAACTTGAAATATACAGCACAAGTAGTTTTTTGTGCAACCCAGGTTGGTTTTGTTTATTTGTATTCATGTCAGAAGAACGTCTTGTTTTACTTTGTGAATGATTCAATCTAGACTCGGAATAGCAAATGCCTATTTGCTCCTGCAAGTAGTTTCTAGGTGACAGGGTATCCAAGAATAAATACCAGGTTTTGCCATATGGAATAAATATTGTATATACCTTCTTTGTAAAGACTACTAATATTAATATTTAACTGTTAATTTAATCTCATAAATTAATAATTTATTTTGAACAGTTTGTAATGCATTCACATTCCTGGTTCTTTTTTAAAACATAGGTCACCTGAAATTCCATCTACAACATCTGGTGGTTTGATTTTGCCTGTTGTTAGCTCATCACACTAACTACTAACTGTCCTGGTGACTTATATTAGAAGTGTGCCACAGAGTCAACAGCTATCTGGATTTGTCCTCCTACCTTAAACTTGATTTTCTGAGGTATCTAACACACAATGCTTTGAATAGAGTGCTTTTTACCATCGCTCCTCTTCTTCACCTCTTCATGCTGTATTACATCTCATGCAATGGCAACAATCTTCCTTTCCTTACCATACTGCTGAATTAAAGCTTTCAGAAAATAAAGGATGCATTGTTCCACCCATCTTCATCTCAGACATCTTCTCTCCTACAAGGGCTCTCAGTCTTTTTTTTAATAGAATACACTGGAAGATTAAAAAGCACTAGAGAAACAACCCAGAACCCCACAAATAACTTGGAAAGGCCTCAGAGCTGAAAATAAAACTTCTTCCCAGAATATGAACCTGCACATCATCAAACAATCACCGAGAAGAAGAAGCAGCCTCCGCCTCCAGCTACAATTTAGAACTGTGGAAGAAAACTGACTCCACTTGGCTGGCGTTTAGCTCTCATTGACCCTGTTGTTGACTTTTCCTTAATCCACCGCTTCCTCTTTTTATTATGTGGGGTTTTTTTGAACTGTGAATCCTCAAAGTTTCCCAATTTATTCCCACTTTTCATATTTGATCTACTTGATGTTTGATTACTTGAAGGAAAGCGTTCTGTCGACTTTTTTCTGCCAGTCAGTATTAAATGAAGGTTTGTAAGAAAGAAGGTTGTGATATCTGTTTTGTTTTGATATAAAACATTTTAGACAAGTTGTTGTCTGGAGAGTCTATGTGGTAAAAGATATTCTCCAGCTTTTGTAAGAACCACCCAACTGTATTCTTTTCTGAAACTTGTCATTGCCTGTGAAGACATTTAAAAGGAAATTCAGCATCCATTCCACACGACAGGCATTTTTTAAACACTGTTTGTTGCACAAAACTTTTCAAGAAGCCTTCTGCACTGTGTAAAGAGGTTACATTCTTAGTAGTGGGGGAGGAAATACAGGGATTGGGGGTCAGGCAGTTACAGACCAATGGTTTTGAGTCATGAAGTGTAAATAATGTTTTCATAAAGCAAAAAAAAAACAAAAAACCTTTTTGATAATGTTTTAAATGTATCTGTAAAAAAGGTGTACATAAACGTCTGGGGTTACAAAAGGAGTGTAGACTATATATAAATTTATTTGTACACATAAGCACTGGGTTTCTTTAATATTTGATTGTAATTTGTAACTAAAAATTAATAATCTGCCAAAGTGTTTTTACTTTTTCTCCTGTCTGTTCCATTGGTTTTACTTTAGCTTTTAACAGAGCAGCGGACTGTAGTATTTAATTCTCTGTAATTTAATTTTGTGTGTTTTTTTTAAATGAGAGGGGGTTATTTTAATTTATTGGTGCCTTGTTTTGTGCTCCTGTATACTTTCACCCTTTCCGTTTCTCCATGTTGTGTGTCTGAGGGAGTTCCAGGGGGGGATTAACTTGCAGGTTGGGGGGACCAGGGGGTGGGTGGTTTAAATCTTTAGCAACTTCTGTACTTACATGGAATACCTGTACTTTATGCCAAAATGGTCTCACTCACGTTTCTATGAAATCAAGCTGTTGATAAATCACTATATATTGATATATTAAATTTATAAAAACTGTCTAAACTTTCAGAGTTGATCATTTATTTTTCTGATTTTTTACCCAACAGGCTTCAGCTTTAAACCAGTTAAATGTAACACGTCTTCCCGATATTAAAGGAATACTGAAAATATGATCTGGTGTCGGAACTGATATTAATAATTGACCATTAGTGTACCTGACTTACAGAACATAATTTTCAATGCCCCTTAGAATGATAGACTCCTTACTTTAAGACATGAATGTAGAAATGAAACATGTTGTAAGTAATCTCAGGTTACCAGATTCTTTTTCTGATTTCCTGTTTGTTTCTGCTGTAAATCTTAATCACACTGCAGGTCTTAATTATCAATTCGGATTTTTTTTTAGGAGTATCACTTTTTTCGTGCATGGATGTTCTCAACCCATCAGACTTGAATGTGAACCGCCTGCACAGAAGATGTGATGTCACATGTTAACAGAAATAAATATCCAATGCAATGTCGGTTCTTGCATGAACAGCACTCTGGAGAAGCATCTCCGTCTGCTTTTTTAAGAGTTTCTAAAGCTGTAAACCATTATATGAGATGTCCTGATGGTGAGATTGAGTAATAGTGCTCGAAGCCTCATGTCTCCACATATATTGTCTAATTTGGAGGATTTTTCAATAAGGTACAACTTCAAATGAACAAGGACATGGCTGGCCGTCTAACTGAAAGGCCTGATATAAAGAGCGTTAATTACACTAGCAGCCATGAGGTAACTATGGAGGAACTGCAGAGATGCACAGCTCAGGTGGAGAAATTTGTTTATTGGACAACTATTAGTTATGCACTTCACAAATCTGGATTTGCAAGTCATGTTGGGGAAGGGAGCGACGATGTGAAACAATGTGCTCTAGTCTGATGGGACCAAGACTTTGGCCCTGAAGCAAAAATTTTACTGCAAAATCCAGTCTGACAGAGCTTGAGCTATTTTGCAAAGAAGAATGGGCAATATCTTCTGTCTCTAGATGTGGAAAGCTGGTGCACAGTCCAAATGATTTGAAGCTGCAAGTGCAGCATCATAATTAATTTAACCATTATATATGAATATACCCAAGAAGTGCAGAAGAATCAAATGGTGTCATGGGATTTTTGCAGGTAAGTTGTATAATGTGATATTAGCAAGTTTTAATTCTTTTCAAATTCAAAATTTAATTAAAAATGGGCCAAGTCTATCACATTAACAGATAAAAGGGTGTTTTATTTTATTAAACAAAACACCTTTTATTTGTACATCATTTAAAAACAGCCGTGATTAGTGATGATCTGTGAGCCAGATTCACCACCAACCCATCACTCCCTCACTTATTCTGCATTTATTAGTCTCTGCATTAATGGTGGTTGTGACAACTTAGAAATTGAATTTTACTTCAGCTAACTTTATTTGATAATATGTCTTGGACCTGATATAAATCACATTACCACATGTACTATACACTGTATATCTTTTAACAAACCTGCTCACTCCTAGATGCATTTCACATCATCTTTAAAGTGGTTTCAAGACATTTTACTGAAATTGATTTCCACGTCGTTCTCAGAAGGATGCAGTGAGTTTAGGAGGCACAAATATATTTATATTTTTAGTGCTTTACAAGAACACCTGACACAAGGTAAAAAGGTAACCTTTTATCTTTCATACTAAATACTTCACTAAGCTTTGGATCCTAAAAAGTAATTTTTGAAATGATGTATTGGTACACTGCTCAAAACAATAAAGGGAACACTCAAATAACACATCCTAGATCTGAATGGATGAAATATTCTCATTGAATACTTTGTTCTGTACAAAGCTGAATTTGCTGACAACAAAATCACACAAAAATCTTCAATGGAAATCAAATGTATTAACCAATGGAGGCCTGGATTTGGAGTCACACACAAAATTCAAGTGGAAAAACACACTACAGGCTGATCCAATGTTGATGTAATGTCCTTAAAACAAGTCAAAATGAGGCTCAGTATTGTGTGTGGCCTCCACGTGCCTGTATGACCTCCCTACAACGCCTGGGCATGCTCCTGATGAGACGGCAGATGGTCTCCTGAGAGATCTCCTCCCAGACCTCGACTAAAGCATCTGCCATCTCCTGGACAGTCTGTGGTGCAACGTGACGTTGGTGGATGGAGCGAGACATGATGTCCCAGATGTGCTCAATCGGATTCAGGTCTGGGGAACGGGCGGGCCAGTCCATAGCTTCAATGTCTTCATCTTGCAGAAACTGCTGACATACTCCAGCCCCATGAGGTCTAGCATTGTCCTGTATTAGGAGGAACCCAGGGCCAACCGCACCAGCATATGGTCTCCCAAGGGGTCTGTGGATCTCATCTCGGTACCTAATGGCAGTCAGGCTACCTCTGGCGAGCCCATGGAGGGTCATACAGCCCTCCAAAGAAATGCCACCCCACACCATTACTGACCCACTGCCAAACCGGTCATGCTGAAGGATGTTTCAGGCAGCAGATCACTCTCCACGGTGTCTCCAGACTCTGTCACGTCTGTCACATGTGCTCAGTGTGAACCTGCCTTCATTTGTGAAGACCACAGGGCGCTAGTGGGGAATTTTCCAGTCCTGGTGTTCTCTGGCAAATGCCAAGCATCCTGCATGCTGCTGGGCTGTGAGCACAACCCCATTTGTGGACGTCGGGCCCTCGTACCATCCTCATGGAGTCAGTTTCTAACCATTTGTGCAGACACATGCACATTTGTGGCCTTCTGGAGGTCATTTTGCAGGGCTCTGGCAGTGCTCCTCCTGTTCCTCCTTGCACAAAGACGGAGGTAGCGGTCCTGCTGCTGGGTTGTTGCCCTCCTACGGCCTCCTCCATGTCTCCTGGTGTACTGGCCTGTCTCCTGGTAGCACCTCCAGGCTCTGGACACTACGCTGACAGACTCAGCAAACCTTCTTGTCACAGCTCGCATTGATGTGCCATCCTGGATGAGCTGCACTACCTGAGCCACTTGTGTGGGTTGTAGAGTCCGTCTCATGCTACCACGAGTGTGAAAGCACCACCAACATTCAAAAGTGACCAGAAAGCATAGGTACTGAGAAGTGGTCTGTGGTCCCCATCTGCAGAACCACTCCTTTATTGAGTGAGTCTTGCTAATCGCCAAAGATTTCCCCCTGTTGTCTATTCCATTTGCACAACAGCTGTGAAATTGATTGTCAATCAGTGTTGCTTCCTAAATGGACAGTTTGATTTCACTGATGTTTGATTTACTTGGAGTTATATTGTGTTGTTTAAGTGTTCCCTTTTTGAGCAGTGTATTTCTGATCTGTCGATTGGTTTTAAAAACAATTTTATCTTGGGTCTAAGTTGCATTAGTAAATTTCACCTGTAAAGGTTACAGTGAAGGATTTCAAAGTAACAATGCTAATTTTGGTAGCTCTGTCCTCCATTAATATTTCATTTTCTTTCATGTTGAATAAAGATCACATGTAAACAACCCAGGTTTTTTCACCCTCTGTCTAAGTTGCTTGACCTCTTCCAGAAAAAGACAACTGAAGCTAACACAAAGGTTAGCAGAAGCACAGCGACACTGACTGGCTAGGGTTAAGGAGAGGAGTACCAGGTGAGCGCTGAGGAGGGACTGTTCTCTGTTGGTTTGATGAATGAGGCACCATGCAGAGTAAGAGCAGTACAGCTACATTAGATTGTTGAAAAGGTCAATATTTTTTATCACTTGTTTCAGAAAGTAAAACTTATACATTATATACAGGTCCTTCTCAAAATATTAGCATATTGTGATAAAGTTCATTATTTTCCATAATGTAATGATGAAAATTTAACATTCATATATTTTAGATTCATTGCACACTAACTGAAATATTTCAGGTCTTTTATTGTCTTAATACGGATGATTTTGGCATACAGCTCATGAAAACCCAAAATTCCTATCTCACAAAATTAGCATATCATTAAAAGGGTCTCTAAACGAGCTATGAACCTAATCATCTGAATCAACGAGTTAACTCTAAACACCTGCAAAAGATTCCTGAGGCCTTTAAAACTCCCAGCCTGGTTCATCACTCAAAACCCCAATCATGGGTAAGACTGCCGACCTGACTGCTGTCCAGAAGGCCACTATTGACACCCTCAAGCAAGAGGGTAAGACACAGAAAGAAATTTCTGAACGAATAGGCTGTTCCCAGAGTGCTGTATCAAGGCACCTCAGTGGGAAGTCTGTGGGAAGGAAAAAGTGTGGCAGAAAACGCTGCACAACGAGAAGAGGTGACCAGACCCTGAGGAAGATTGTGGAGAAGGGCCGATTCCAGACCTTGGGGGACCTGCGGAAGCAGTGGACTGAGTCTGGAGTAGAAACATCCAGAGCCACCGTGCACAGGCGTGTGTAGGAAATGGGCTACAGGTGCCGCATTCCCCAGGTCAAGCCACTTTTGAACCAGAAACAGCGGCAGAAGCGCCTGACCTGGGCTACAGAGAAGCAGCACTGGACTGTTGCTCAGTGGTCCAAAGTACTTTTTTCGGATGAAAGCAAATTCTGCATGTCATTCGGAAATCAAGGTGCCAGAGTCTGGAGGAAGACTGGGGAGAAGGAAATGCCAAAATGCCAGAAGTCCAGTGTCAAGTACCCACAGTCAGTGATGGTCTGGGGTGCCGTGTCAGCTGCTGGTGTTGGTCCACTGTGTTTTATCAAGGGCAGGGTCAATGCAGCTAGCTATCAGGAGATTTTGGAGCACTTCATGCTTCCATCTGCTGAAAAGCTTTATGGAGATGAAGATTTCATTTTTTAGCACGACCTGGCACCTGCTCACAGTGCCAAACCCACTGGTAAATGGTTTACTGACCATGGTATCACTGTGCTCAATTGGCCTGCCAACTCTCCTGACCTGAACCCCATAGAGAATCTGTGGGATATTGTGAAGAGAACGTTGAGAGACTCAAGACCCAACACTCTGGATGAGCTAAAGGCCGCTATCGAAGCATCCTGGGCCTCCATAAGACCTCAGCAGTGCCACAGGCTGATTGCCTCCATGCCACGCTGCATTGAAGCAGTCATTTCTGCAAAAGGATTCCCGACCAAGTATTGAGTGCATAACTGTACATGATTATTTGAAGGTTGACGTTTTTTGTATTAAAAACACTTTTCTTTTATTGGTCGGATGAAATATGCTAATTTTGTGAGATAGGAATTTTGGGTTTTCATGAGCTGTATGCCAAAATCATCCGTATTAAGACAATAAAAGACCTGAAATATTTCAGTTAGTGTGCAATGAATCTAAAATATATGAATATTAAATTTTCATCATTACATTATAGAAAATAATGAACTTTATCACAATATGCTAATTTTTTGAGAAGGACCTGTATATCGCCAATTCACAACACATGTTGTCTCAAGGCACTTCACAACAGTCAGGTACATACATTCCAATTAATCCTAACCATTGAACAGTGCTGTCAGAGTTAGTTATTTATTCAAATTGGATAAAACAATTTTCTATGTAAGGAAAACCAGCAGATTGCATCAAGTCAGAGACTTGCAGCATTCACTCCTCCTGGATGAGCATGTAGAGACAGTGGACAGTCACTGGCGTTGACTTTGAGCAATCCCTCATACTGAGCATGCATGTAGCGACAGTGAAGAGGAAAACTCCCTTTTAACAGGAAGAAACCTCCAGCAGAACCAGGCTCAGTGTGAGCGGCCATCTGTCACGACTGACTGGGGGTTTGAGAGAACAGTGCAGAGACACAAAGAGAACAAAGAAGCACTGATCCAGGAGTACTTTATATGGGAAGGAAAAGTAAATGTTAATGGATGTAGCTCCTTTAGTCATTTCATCTAGAAAGAAAGAACTGATAAACTCTGAGCCAGTTTTCAAGGTTAGCGTCTGAAAATGAGCACATATAATTAGTTACAGTAAAAGCTCAATCAATCGCCATGTCTAGGAGAGAGAAAAGGTTAAACACTGAAAGACAGACTACAGAGATAGCTCAGGATAACCTACGCCACTCTAACTATAAGCTTTATCAAAAAGGAAAGTTTTAAGCCTAGCCTTAAAAGTAGACAGGATGTCTGCCTCACGGACTAAAACTGGGAGTTGGTTCCACAGGAGAGGAGTCTGATAACTAAAGGATCTGCTTCTAGAGACTCTATGAACCACTAGTAAACCTGCAGTCTGAGAACGAAGTGCTCTGTTAGGAACATATGGAACAATCAGATCTCTGATGTATGATGGAGCTAGATCATTAAGGGCTTTATATGTGAGGAGGAGAATTTTATATTCTATTCTGGATTTAACAGGGAGCCAATGAAGGGAAGCTAAAATAGGAGAAATATGATCTCTCTTTTTAATTTTCATCAGAGCTCTTGCTGCAGCATTTTGAATCAGCTGAAGGCTTTTAACTGCATTTTGTGGACATCCTGATAGTAAAGAATTACAATAGTCCAGCCTTGAAGTAACAAATGCATGGACTAGTTTTTCAGCGTCACTCCTGGACAGGATATTTCTAATTTTGTCAATGTTCCGGAGATGAAAGAAGGAAATGCTAGAAACCTGTTTGATAGGGGATTTAAATGACATGTCCTGGTCAAAAATAACACCAAGGTTTTTTACTTCATTATCGGAGGTCAATTTAATGCCATCCAGGTTAAGTGATTGACTAAGCAGTTTCTTTTTTAAAGACTCCGGTCCAAAGACGACAACTTCTGTCTTGTCTGAATTTAGAAGCAAAAAATTTAAAGTCATCCATGTTTTTATATCTTCAAGACATGCTTGTAGTCTATCTAACTGGTTGGGCTCATCAGGATTTATGGATAAGTAAAGCTGAGTATCATCATCGTAAGAGTGAAACTTTATCCTATGCTGCCTGATAATTTTACCTATTGGAAGCATATATATAGTAAAAGGAATTGGCCCAAGTCCTGAACCCTGTGGTACTCCACAATTAACCCTGGAGTTTAAATATGATTTATCATTTACATGAACAAACTGGAATCTGTCAGACAGATAAGATTTAAACCAGCCTAGCGCTGTTCCCCTGATCCCTACAGCATATTCCAGCCTTTTTAAGAGAATATTATGGTCGACTGTATCAAATGCAGCACTGAGATCTAACAGAACCAGTACAGACACAAGTCCATTATCTGAGGCCATAAGAATATCATTAGTGACTTTCAGCAGAGCTGTTTCAGTGCTATGATGAGCTCTGAAGCCTGACTGAAACTCTTCAAACAGGTCATTGCTGTGTAAATGCTCACACATTTGATTGGCAACTATTTTCTCAAGAATGTTAGATAAGAATGGAAGATTGGATATAGGTCTGTAATTTTTCAAGTCAAGCGAAGGTTTCTTAAGTAAATGTTTAATTACAGCTACCTTAAAAGCTTGTGGTACATATTCATTTACTAAAGATAGATTAATCATATCTAAAATGGGGATGACAAAGATTGGGTCTAACATACAAGTCTTTCCCCTCAACATGCTATGAATATACTTGGATACAGCACTTTGTCAACAACCAGCTCATTTAGTAATGTCTTTTGTGGCTTACTCTCCTCGTGGAGACTGTCAGTGACCGTCTTCTGGACATATTTGCAGTCAGCAGCCCTCCCCATGATTGTGTAGCCTACTGACCCAGACTGAGAGACCATTTAGAGTAGGGGTGTCCTGGGGCCATTTACAGTTCTCTAAAGGATATTTTTCAGCCACAGATCACATTTCAGGAACAGAGAAAAATCTGGCCTGCAAATACATGGTGGATGGATGCAGATAGACACTTTTTTGATTTTTAGTTTGAGATTTTTACAGACAAATAATATCTTCTTAAAATAAAAAATGGTTTAGTACAGCACAAAGTATTTTAGTTTAGTATTTTGGTTTTATTAACTATGTTTGTGCTTTCATTGTAATCTTAGTAAATTGAATCCCAATCCCAACCATTTTTGCAGGTGTTTTTAAGTTAAATGTAGTTCAGACGAAAATTCAACTTGGAAGACTCACCTCTACTTCCGGTTCCATCTAACTACTCCACTACGTTCTCCGCAAACAAATCAGCTTCTGGTCCGCATTCCTCTTCAGCCAATCCTCTCAAGAATTCGGTTTAAAAGGCCTTCAAAAGCAGAATCTCCTACTCTTCAGCTGAGCTTCGACCCTCCTCCACCCCATCCCCACCATCAAGGTTCAAGCTCCTTTATCTCCCTTATCTCCTCAGACCTCCTCTGCACCACCAGTATTGGGATCCCAGGGGAAATACTTCTCCAATTCTAACCCTCAGATGTTTATTCAAGCTCATGTCATTATCAGCATCCATGTCTTCCACCGGGGTCCGAGCGCCAAAAGAAAACAAGCACCTGCTAATAAACTTCTCTAACTGCCATCTCTGTGTTTCTCTCATTTGTGAGTCTTTTCAGATTGAATTAGCTGATTAGGGTGTGACGCCATAGGTTTTCAGCTTTTGACTTTTACACAATATTCTAATTTTCTAAAACACGAAATTTTGGTTTAAACTAAAATCTTAAAATTACAAGAAATACAGGCTTGAAATATTTCAGTCTATGTGCAGTGAATCTGTATAATGTATGAGTTTCACTTTCTGAAATAAGTGACCAGAGGTATTGAACGTTTTACAATATTCAAATTTTTTTTTTTAGATGTACATGTATATGTGGTCTAAAAGTCATTTCTGGGCAGATGTTGCTCTGTACTGATAGTTTAACAGTAACTTTATCTTGCACTCTCAAGTACAAAGCATTAAAAAAGTCCAGGCAGTTCAATTAATATTGACCATTCACATTTTCAAATACGTAAAAAAAAAACAGAACGAGGCGTAGCGGGTTAAGTCCGCGAAACTGCTGGTTTGGACAACCAAGTAGTCCATAGCAGTCATCCAACACTCAACAGTAAGTTCTGTTAACAACTGCTCATTCACTAATTTTACAACTTGCACTTGGTATGTGGGTTAGGTTAATTTTATTGTGTTAGGGCTTGCGAGATAGGACCCCAGAATGCAGATGAGCAGGCAGCGTGATGGTAAGTGAAAAAAGATTTAATCAACTAAAATTCACTCAGATGAGGCAGGAAAAAAAAAATAGAAACAATAAACGGGCAGGCAAGACAGGCAAAAGCAAACATGGGCAGAGTGGCAAGATAGGCTTGGCATGAAACACATGAGCGTGATCCAGAAGACAAGACATGGTTTGAAAAATGTTTCCGCGCTGAATATATGGAGAGTAAACCAGGTGGAGCAAGGAGACAGATTAGCTTGGAGCAGGTGACCCGGATAAAGATAATTAACAGACAGAACACAACATGACAGAGGCAAAACAGAACTTCAAGGATACAAACAAACAGAAATCTAACTAGAAAAACATGAAACCAAAGCATAACCAGAAGCTCAATCCAAATACACAACTAAGCAAAACATGAATACAAAAACTAAAGCATGACCAGGAAAACAAACAGAAGACCGATTCAAAACCTTAACTGTGAATAAAACCAACAAAAACACCCACAAATCATAACATATTGACTTTGCATGAGCCCGAAAGGCGTTGTTTTAGCAAGTCTGGCTTAAGGCAACCTATAAAAACCTCCTAAAATCATTTAGAACCAGGCAACAAGGCTTTTTACCACCAACGAAAAACCAAAACTAAGGTGACTCAAATAATTGACTATGCACATTTTATCTAGAATTTTATATGCTTTCTTTAATTAGTAACGCTTTTGCAGGGGTTGGTAACAGCATAAGATCGAGCAACTCATAATGATTGAATAATAGAAACGAATCAATCAACCTATCATTCCCTGATGCTGAAACTGATGATTTTGAAGAGGAGTTTTTGCCCATTTTATAGAGCATTTTCGCCAAACTCTTTGTGCTTCTTGGCCAGTGGTTGTTGCCATGGCGGTTAACCGTCACTTAAGGTGATTTTTGTCCTTGAAATTCCCTAAGTCATGTGCTTTACATCAGACATGAGCCATTATCACCTCAGTCCAGAGCCTTCTGCTGACATCTCCTCTGACCTGCCCCCCTCGTCACAGTCATCAGCCTTGTACTGTAAGCTACGGCTCTCACATCCCCAATTCCTCAGCATCTGCTTTAATCATGTCTCACTCAGAATCACGCTTTCTCGTAAACAGTGGCTATAATTCGTACATCGTTGCTGCTCAAACTTTTAGCTACAGCATTACAGTTTAAAACCATTACCTCAACTTCATCCTTTCTTATTCATACATTATGAAAAATCAAACCTTATCGCATTTCTTTTCATCAATCATACATTTAAAAATCATAATTCCATCCACAATTATTGATATATGGTTGACATGATTTTCAATCATTTATTCTCTTTTTCATGACCTCTTATCCGTCTAGTATGATCATTATTCATTTGATTCTCTAAAGATTAATCTCTCATTTCACTGTAATTTTTTTAGTCTCTGTCATAGTAATACACTTCTGCAAAAGAAAAGAGAACTAATAGCATGTCTCCAAATGGACCTCCCAGACTTCACAGCTTCAGTATGTGAATATTTGCTGATTTATGTTTCATTGGTTTGATTGTGAGGGTTTAATTCATTTCTGCATGGATACATGGAAGGATCGCACCTCATTTTGACAGCTGTCATAGGATGTCTGGAATTTTATCTGGGATGGGAAGAATTTTATGTCAGCTGTATGTTTGTCTCTGCGTAGCACCTTACCACCAAAGCAAATTCGTCGTACATGTAAAACACTACTTGGCAATAAAGGTTTTCTGATTCTGATTATGATTCTGAAGAACACTCTATTCTTTATTTTAGTGCAATATTTTGTGTGTCTTAATTAAAGGAAAAACGATTTGTGTGTCGGTGCCCCCTGGCAGTGTATTTATTTTAACACACTATATTTGTCTGTCTGTCTGTCTGTCTTAGAAAACTGAAAGACAGATCACAAAATCCTATACTTTTCCTCAGGCTTTATCAAGCATTTAGGCTCACTGTTTGATTTATTATAAACATAACATCATGTCTTTTATTGTGAAAAACCAGCCACCAACCACCAGTCTTAGTTCATGTCCAAGCAGCATTTATCACCCTTATAAAATAAGCAATCTCAAAGCAACAGCAATGTTGAAATGTATGTAACATTTTATATACAAAAATATATCTAAAATAGATATAATCTTTGGAGTGAAGAGTGTACATTTTCCAGTCAGTCAGTAATTTTCTACCACTTATTCCATAGTGGGTCACAGGGAAGCTGGTGCCTATCTCCAGCAGTCTATGGGCAAGAGGCAGGGTACACCCTGGACTGGTCGCCAGTCCATCACACAGACAACCATGCACACACTCATTCATACACCTAAGGGCAATTTAGATTGACCAATTAACTTAACAGGCATGTCTTTGGACTGTGGGAGGAAGCCGGAGTACCCGGTGAGAACCCACGCATGCACGGGGAGAACATGCAAACTCCATGCAGAAAGACCCCAGGCTGGGAATTGAACCCAGGAGCTTCTTGCTGCAAGGCAACAGTGCTACCAACTGTGCCACCGTGCAGCCCGTACATTTTTCATTTAAGAGAAATTCTTAGATCACACAGGTATAAGTAGAGGCACTAGGAAAGGTTGATTGCTTTAGTGTTTCAGGCTCCTGGAGTGAGACAGTAGATGTAATGTCCAAAATTCTATTAGAGATGGATGCTGACTGCCCACTGAAGATAGATGTACTGAAGGTAGGTGATGACTGAACTGTTTGCAGCATTACTCAGAAGATTATAGACCCTTTTGGACCTTTAACCAGATTTAAATTAATGGCTGAACATGATGAAACTGTGATTCATTTCAGATACATTTATTTCAGTTTGTCAGGTCCAATGCAGTGCAGATTTTCTAGTTTATACTCTGAAGGCACAACAAAGAACTCTTAGTTAGAGACAGTGCTGCCTGTGAATTGTCACCTTTTTATGCTGGTTTCATGCTCTACTGCTCCTGCTGGTTGCACCTCTCTTGACCCAAGACAAATTAAACTGCCATTTCATGTTTTTGTCACCACGTTTTCCGTTGAACATATGAGCTTCTTGTTTTTCCATTGGGACAAAACGTAGAATGGTTCTCCTGTGTTGGAGCAGTTTTACAAAATGAACTGAGATGTCCCTTAATTACAATAGGTCTTTGCTCTTTCAGCTTGTTCAGCTCTTTCCATCAACCACATCTTTTCCTATGCAGTCTAAATGTTTCAGCTCCTGCTCGCTCTCCCTCTCCTTGTTCTCTTTTGTTCCATTTTATTATATCTCTCTCAGCCTTTTTTTTGCTCCTCTAATTGTAGCACTTTGCTTTTACCAGACCATTTGTTGCAGTGGTCAGTGTTTTGACTTTGTCAAAGCTGCATCTAACAAGCCACATCTGTTCTCATAAAGTTATCGCTATAAAGTCTCTCCCTGTTTAAAAATTCAGCAAGCACACGGTCACCCCTCCGCACCTCACGCCTTCCTCTCACGGATGACAGTTCCTATTATCTCCTGGATAATAAGTTGCACAGATTAGCCATGGGGCCAGACAGGGGAGCAGCAATAGAGCGCTGAGTTTGTGTGTTTGCATGTGCATATTTGCTGCAGTTTGGGTGTTTCTGCTTGGATTCATGGATTCCTTTGTAACTGTGTGTGTAGCTTTTCATGTTTGCTTGTCTATGTTTGCCGTCAATAATGGATTTCTCCCCAGCTGTATGTGCAAATGTGTCTGTCTGTCTACCCACTTGCCAGCACATGTGTTTGTGTCTAAATGACAGCAAGAGACTGTGTGCCTGCAGTGGGACTCGCAAGAGGAGGAGTTGATGGGATAAGTGCCATTAACAGATAATTACAGCTAAAAAGTCTCTATGCTAATTGGGAATCTCATCATCACGATGCTGCCAGATCGAGAGGGCACAAAGAAACATATGCAGGTCAAACCACTCTTGTGTTTACTCCATGTGTGTTTATGGTTTTAAATTCTTTTAGTGCATTTGTTTCTCCCTTAACCTGCACGTTGCACCAACGGTTGTATTTAATATGTGTGCGCATGAAAATTACAACAACTCACGTTCATATTTGAAAAAATAAACCTTCTTTTCAGATTGCATTTGCTAGGGTGCAGCCACAGGAGTAGAAACAATATATCAGTTTAATTGTCCGGTGGAGGCTCAGTGTGAGTGGAGTTCAAGGGCATGCGCTTCTGCACACAGGGATGCCTCTAATGGGTTTATCTCTAATCTAAGTCAACATGAAAGTCTGTGAAAAATGTTACCCTTTTGTCTTGCACATGTTATATCCACATATTTGGGTGAAATTAATTAAATTCAGGTACCTGTTGGAACCAGTGAGGTTGTTTGAGCAGGATACTCAACAAATTTGATTTGCAATCTGTGTGTTGAGCCTCATTTTGCAGTCCCCCAGCTTTCAAACAGGAGCTGATGAGGATGGAGCATCATCTTTACTCATTATCCTCTCGCCTACCATGTTGTCCATGGGGGGAGGGGGCTTTCTCACAAAGGGCTGCTTTGTTTGGATATTTAATTTTTTTCTTTTAATCAATCAAAATGATCCCTGCCAATGAGCCTTTTAAATTACTGTGGAGGAATATTTGCCAACCGGGCTTTGCAAAATTCTGTTTTTTTGGTCACATTGGACGATTTTTACGTATGAATGTTGTGTTTGAGGACGGGACATTGACAAGTCAGCTCCAGTACATTCTTTTGGCTTCTTGGAGCCATTCATATGTGGACTTGCTGGTGTGCTTTTGATCAATCTCCTTCCATATAACCAACGTGAGTTTAAGGTCACAAAACTGATGACATGTCAGATTTTCTGGTAGAGAGCAGAAATCATTGTTCCATTTATTACATCAAGTCATCCAGGTACTGAAGCAGCAAAGCAGCCCCAAACCCTCACACTACCATCACCACCATATTTGACTGTCGGGATGATGTTCTGTTTCCAAAACTGCCATTAGCTTTAGGTCAGGTGTAACATGACACAGACATTCCATAAAGTTCCAGTTATGTCTGGTCAGTCCACAGAATATTTTACCATAATTCAAGGAGATCATCAAGAATCGTTGCTGTGCTCTTGTAGTAGTTTTGGGGGATATGTACCTCTGCTGCGTGTTTTCCCCAGTTGTGAATTATAGCTTACCATATGAATTATGGCTCTGGTTTTGTCCCAAAGTATTAGAGATGGCTTTGTAACCCTTTTCAAACCAATTGATGTCAATGATTTTGATTTTCTACGGGTTTTTTTTTTTTTAATGATGTTTTGCTATTTGCAATCTTTCAGCTCTCGGAGAGTCAGTCAGTCATTTTCTATACCGCTTCTTCCATAGTGGGTTGCGGCGAAGCTGGTGCCTATCTCCAGCAGTTTATTGGCGGGAGGCGGGGTACCCACTGGACAGGTCGCCAGTCCATCACAGGGCAACATAGACAGGACAGACAACCATCCACACACTCATTCAGTTCACTATTAACCTAACACTCATGTTTTGGACTGTGGGAGGAAGCCGGAGTACCCAGAGAGAACCCACACATGCACGGGGAGAACATGCAAACTCCATGCAGAAAGACCCCCGGCTCGGAGTCGAACCCAGGACTTTCTTGCTGCAAGGCAACAGTGCTACCAACTGAGGTTATATTTATATTATTTATTATATCTGCAGGTAATAAATCAGGACTGGGTTTGGCTTCTGAAACAGAGCTCACCTTTTCTAAATAAATTTAGTTTATTCACTGTCAATTAATAATTTAACCATGGGGGCAACTACATTTTCCCAGAAGGGCAGGTTGGTTTGAATAGTTTATTTTCCCTTAATAAATTAATTAATATAATAGGTGAAACCTAAGCTCAGTGTACAGCCTGATTAAAACAACATTTCTCTTAATTATTCTCAGGGTATTTTCAGTTTTTTGGCCCTCAAAAAGAAACAAACCCTGTGAAAGTGGTGAGGCACCAGACCAACGCTGAAAAGACATTCAGAAAGTGTTAATAGGACATTGCTTTAAGTCATTTTAAACATGAATACAAAGCCTGGCTCAACGTTGGTTAATGACTGAGTCGCTAAAATGTACTGTCCATTAGGTCTATGATGGAAATTATATGTAAAAGTACAGAACTAAGAGCTGATGAATAAGGTTTGAGTATTGTTTCATTGAAATTATCAGCTTATCAAAGGATAGGAACTGAGTAACGCTGAATCTACACAATATTTCCAATTTTGCTGGTTTTAATGAGAATATTGCTGTTCCTTCTGTAAAATCTAGGTACCAGTCAGATTACAAGTAAGAGCTCATAAACATGTCTTTACTTCAGGTCTTACCTTTATTACCTTTGTTGTGAAGGCATCTCACTTGATTGTTACTGTTTTGTTTTTTTGTCCGTATTTAATCCCTGTATTGAACTCTGAGCTGTTATGGATTGGTGCGTTATAATTATGTAATCATTGTCACATAATGAAATCCGGTTTTTATGCAACCTACAAGTAGAGAAATAAAATGGAAATACTCCAAAACCTGAGCACTTAGTGATAATTAAGTGGTAAAGAGTTTTGTACTGTTTATTTGTTGGTTTGGGATTTTATCAGGTAGTTAATCAGGCCTTTATCCATGAATGTTAATATGTTCGAGCTTCTTCCATTATAGAATACTGTTATCTTCTCTATACAGCACTACTCCTTAATGGAGGACTTAATCACAAATTAAATTGGAAAGTGCTTTCCCCTATATTTTCTTAATCAGCTAACCACGAATACTTTGTAACTTGATTTATTTAACAATAAGCATTTATTTTATTATTAACTAATTTTCAATATGGACCTTCATTATTTTGTGTTAATTACATAATTTTACATCTATTTCTTTAAGTCTTCCCTTTATTGTGGTTATTTATTTTTTTTATTTCCGTTTGCGGTTATGTTTTATTATAATCCTCCTCCATATGCACTTCCAGTTTGGAAAGCATCATAAATTTTCTGGTCACTGTTAACTCAGTAAACTCTTAAAAAAAAGTTTCCCCGGATGTTTTTGGGACTGCATAAAAGTTTAAATAAATAACATAAATAATAATTGGAAAAGTGTATGTATGCTGTGAATCTTACAAAAATAGATATTGTGTGCACTGTCACTGCCTGTTTATTTGTCTGAATACTAATGTTTGTTCATAGTGGGGCTCACATATCTTTTTTATTTTGTAGGTTGGAAGTTCAAAGGTTAAGTAATCACAACGGTCGGTTCCCACCTGATCTTATTCCTTGTAGTAGGTTTTAACAACTGACACATGACCTTAACAGTCCCCACTTTTCAGGACTCCTATTAACCCTCTGTTTGTACGCCACAGTAATACACCACCATCTGCTGGTCAACTACTTTCATTACACCTTGAAACGATGACGGTTGTTGGAGTTATTCACTTGAGTTTTTTTTCAGTATTTTTGGAAGAATCAAGAGAAATTTGGACAAACTTTATTGTTAGAACATCTTAGGAGATTCTAGAAACGACCAAAATGGGGTTAAGAACTGTCCAACACATTACTGAAAACTGGAAGGATAGTGGGGACCCATCGTCTTCGAGGAAGAAATGTGGCCGGAAAAAAATCCTGAATGATCGTGATAGGTGATCTCTTAAACGTTTGGTGAAATCAAATCGAAGAAAAACAACAGTAGAACTCCAGGCTATGTTTAATAGTGAAAGTAAGAGCATTTCCACACGCAAAATGTAAAGGTCATAAAGATTGGACTCTGGAAGAATTGAAGAAGGTCATATGGTCTGATGGGTCCAGATTTACCCTGTTCCAGAGTGATGGGCGCATCAGGGCAAGAGAGGCAGGTGAAGTGATGCACCCATCATGCCTAGTGCCTACTGTACAAGCCTGTGGGGGCAGTGCTATGATCTGGGGTTGCTGCAGTTGGTCAGGTCTGGGTTCAGTAACAGTATGTGTTCAAAGAATGAGGTCAGCCGACTACCTGAATATACTGAATGACCAGATTATTCCATCAATGGATTTTTTCTTCCCTGATGGTACAGGCATATTCCAAGATGACAATGCCAGGATTCATCGGGCTCGAATTGTGAAAGAGTGGTTCAGGGAGCATGAGACATCATTCTCACGCATCGATTGGCCACCACAGAGTCCAGACCTTAACCCCAAAGAGGATCTTCGGGATGTGCTGGAGAAGGCTTTGTGCAGCGGTCAAACTCTACCATCATCAATGCAAGATCTTGGTGAAAGATTAATGCAACACTGGGTGGAAATAAATCTTGTGACATTGCAGAAGCTTATCAAAACAATGCCACAGCGAATGCCTGCCGTAATCAAAGCTAAAGGCGGTCCAACGAAATATTAGAGTGTGTGACCTTTTTATTTTGGTGGCGAGTTTTTTTTTGGCCAGGCAGTGTATAACATTTACCTAACTACAATGCAGTGTTTAGCCTGAAAAATTATTGGGGATTTGTTAGCCTGTATTCTATTTTAACAATTCCTCATTTTCTACGTGTAAAGTCAGTGTTAAAAGGTTTACTTGGAAAAAAATGTGTTTGAGTGAGTCTGAACAGAGTGATAAATGTTGACATTTTCTTTTGGCATTTGCAAATATCAGATCACCTGAGAGAAAGAAAAAAGCCTAATTCAAAATAATGATTTTTTTTTTTTATCAACACAGATAATAGAAATTAACTTCATCAATCATTTATTAAATATAAATGAAATTCTATATTTTCATTTTGTCACTCTTGAGAAAAAATATTGCTCGCAGACCAGCCTCATGGTTGTCTGGGGGCCCCAAGCAGGATTTAATTTTGGACCGACCTCAAGTTAAGCCTACCACTAACTACAACACCACTGATCTTCACTTATTATTCTCCCCAATTAATCAATTTGGCATATGACAATGACTATATCACAGATTGTAATTTGCCTGAGAAATTACATTATCTAATAAACAGCAATACCAGGGTGTATCCTTGTCTATAGAGAGCATGTCTCCTTAGAGAGTATCTCCTATCCTAGACCTTACCCTCTACTTTCCTACCCCCTCTACTGCATCTGTCTGTACCTTCCTCATTGCCTGCACTCTACTTCTACATTGTTAGTCCTCTCATCTCTAAAAAGCCTCTAAGTGCATTCAGATCTTATAACATTAGATTGTTCATTTAAACTATTTCCACAATATAAAGCCTATTCAACAAAAAGTTATTTAACTGCAAAGAAATATACTGAGACATTATAAAAATAAAATCTTCCTTCTTAAAATTAAATTCAAGCATGACATCAGAGCCAGGGACTTAAAAAGCTCAACAAGCTGATAAAGAAGGCTGGCTCTGTTCTGGGGACTCCTCTGGAACCTCTGGAGATCATTGTGGAAAGACGGATTCTTCATAAAATGAAGAACATTATGGAGAACACTGAACATCCTCTTCATGAGACTGTTGTACAACAACACAGTGTCTTCAGTCAGAGGCTTCTTCAGATCTGCTGTAAGACGGAGCGCTACAGGAGATCCTTCCTGCCCACAGCCATCAGCATCTACAACGGCTCTTTGAGGAAACCTTCATAATATGAGCTATAACAACATTTAATTTCCCTTTGGGATTAATAAAGTATTTTTGAATTGAATTGAATTGAATTGACAATAACATTCTGTTTACCAGGAATTAAAATAGAACTAATTCTTATAAAGGATTCAGAGATGTAAGTGTAGCACTGGCTGCAGCACATTTCCGCTCTCAGACAATAAAACCTGACATCATAAAACACATTAAGGTTCCACAATACTTTTCCTCCAAACTGACACTTTAGATGCAGTTTGTGCCCTGTTAATAGAAATCCTGTAAATTCATTCTAAATTCAGTTCAATTCAATGTATTTATTTAGTGCCAATTCACAACACATGTCGTCTCAAGGCACTTCACAAAGTCAGGTACATACATTCCAATTAACCCTAATCATTGAACAGTGCAGTCAGATTCAGTTATTTATTCAAATTGGATAAAAAGTTTTTCTGTCTAAGGAAACCCAGCAGATTGCATCCAGTCAGTGACTTGTAGCATTCACTCCTCCTGGATGCTTTTTCTTTCTGCTCTCGGTGGAGGAGGACGCTTTTCTCTGTCTCCCGCACCCCTCCCATATCAGAACAGCCGGTTGATGAACATTCCAACGTACCATCAAGGACAATGGCCACGGTGACAGTGCTTCATGGACTTACATGCACACACACACATGCTCAAGATAAACATATGCACCCCTCACACCACCTTCACCGTTCCCGGCATGATGTTGTTTTGTAAACTTGTTGCTTCTTTGTGCTGAGGTTTTTTGCAATCTCAAACTGTATCCTGCTAAGGATAAAGTGTGAAATATTATGTTTTTCCCTCTACTTACCTAATGTGGCCTCTTTTCTCATCTAGCAAGGGCAGCGCCTGTGAGTGGGCAGCAAAGCCTCGGTGGCCCGTCCCCCCCTTGTCTTGTGTCATGTATGTTTGGATGGGTTGTACTGGACTTCTAATTTTCCCTTGGGGATCAATTAAGTATCTTTGAATTGAATTTTGAATTGAATGAGCATGCAGACAGTGGACAGTTACTGGCGTTGACTTTGCAGCAATCCCTCATACTGAGCATGCATGTAGTGGCAGTGGAGAGGACAAACTCCCTTTTAACAGGAAGAAACCTCCAGCAGAACCAGGCTCAGTGTGAGTGGCCAGCTGCCACGAGCGACTGGGGGTTTGAGAGAACAGAACAGAGACACAAAAAGAACACAGAAGCACTGATCCAGGAGTCCTTTCTATAGGAAGGAAAAGTAAATGTTAATGGATGTAGCCCCTTTAGTTGTTTCACCCAGAAAGAAAGAACAGATAAACTCTGAGCCAGTTTTCAAGGTTAGAGTCTGAAAGAGAGCACATACAGTTAGTCACAGTAGAAGCTCAGTCAATTGCCATGTCTAGGAGAGAGAAAGGATTAAATACTGAAAGACAGGGCCGTGTGGATCATTGGTAGAGGGTGAGCATTAAGTTGTTGGCAGCAGAAGCTTGGACGATTCCCCTCTCCAGAAAAGTGTCACAGGTAGACACAGAGTCAGACCAGGTGTAGCTTCTAGGAACAGAAAAGAGAGAGAACATAAAGTTAAAAACTGAAATAACAACAAATAATGTAAAATTGGAGAGTAGTGTGAGAATGTAGCGAAGAGGGTGAAAGTGGTCATTATGTCCCCCAGCAGCCTATGCCTATAGCAGCATAACTACAGAGATAGCTCAGTATAACCTAAGCCACTCTAACTATAAGCTTTATCAAAAAGGAAAGTTTTAAGCCTAGCCTTAAAAGTAGACAGGGTGTCTGCCTCACGGACTAAAACTGGGAGCTGGGTCCACAGGAGAGGAGCCTGATAAAATGGATATGTACCACAAGCTTTTAAGTTAGCTGTAATTAAAACTTTACTTAAGAAACTTTCGCTTGATCAAGATGACTTGAAAAATTACAGACCTATATCCAATCTTCCATTCTTATCTAAATTTCTTGAGAAAATAGTTGCTAATCAAATGTGTGAGCATTTACGCAGCAATGATCTGTTTGAAGAGTTTCAGTCAGGCTTCAGAGCTCATCACAGCACTGAAACAGCTCTGCTGAAAGTCACTAATGATATTCTTATGGCCTCAGATAATGGACTTGTGTCTGTACTTGTCCTCTTAGATCTCAGTGCTGCATTTGATACAATCGACCATAATATTCTCTTAAAAAGGCTGGAATATGCTGTAGGGATCAGGGGAACAGCGCTAGGCTGGTTTAAATCTTATCTGTCTGACAGATTCCAGTTTGTTCATGTAAATGATAAATCATCTTTAAACTCCAGGGTTAATTGTGGAGTACCACAGGGTTCAGGACTTGGGCCAATTCTCTTTACTATATATATGCTTCCAATAGGTCAAATTATCCGGCAGCATAGGATAAATTTTCACTCTTACGATGATGATACTCAGCTTTACTTATCCATACATCCTGATGATCCCAACCAGTTAGATAGACTACAAGCATGTCTTGAAGATATAAAAACATGGATGACTTTACATTTTCTGCTTCTAAATTCAGACAAGACAGAAGTTGTCGTCTTTGGACCGGAGTCTTTAAAAAAGAAACTGCTTAGTCAATCACTTAACCTGGATAGCATTAAATTGACCTCCGGTAATAATGTAAAAAACCTTGGTGTTATTTTTGACCAGGACATGTCATTTAAATCCCATATTAAACAGGTTTCTAGGATTTCCTTCTTTCATCTCCGGAACATTGCCAAAATTAGAATTATCCTATCCAGGAGAGTTCTGATGAAAATTAAAAAGAGAGATCATATTTCTCCTATTTTAGCTTCCCTTCATTGACTCCCTGTTAAATCCAGAATAGAATTTAAAATTCTCCTCCTCACATATAAATCCCTTAATGATCTAGCTCCATCATACATCAGAGATCTGATTGTTCTATATGTTCCTAACCGAGCACTTCGTTCTCAGACTGCAGGTTTACTGGTGGTTCCTAGAGTCTCTAGAAGTAGAATGGGAGGCAGATCTTTTAGTTATCGAGCTCCTCTCCTGTGGAACCAGCTCTCAGTTTTAGTCCGTGAGGCAGACACCCTGTCTACTTTTAAGGCTGGGCTTAAAACTTTCCTTTTTGATAAAGCTTATAGTTAGAGTAGCTTAGGTTATCAGGGAGGGAGACTTCCTCCCTCCCTGTTGGTTGGAGTAAGGGGGAGTCAGGTTTAGCCTAAACTGGCTCAGTTATGGTTGAGGTGCAAACACACCTTCCATTTCTGCTACCTGTATGACACCTTCTGTTTTCCAATGGTTATAATCAGTCTGACAGAGAGAGGTATCCCAATCCTTGTGGTTTTTAGTATAACAATGACCATCAGTGGGACCCTTTGTGAGGTGCCTTGAGACGACATTGTTGTAAATAAGCGCCGTTTAACTAAATAATCTGAACTGAAACTATCTCTGTAGTTATGCTGCTATGGGCTTAGGCTGTTGGAGGACATAATGACCACTTTCACCCTCTTCGCTACATTCTCACACTAATCTCCAATTTTGCATTATTTGCTGTTATTTCAGCTTTTAACTTTATGTTCTCTCTATTCTCTTCCTAGAAGCTACACCTGGCCTGGCTCTGTGTCTACCTGTGACACCTTTCTGGAGAGGGGAATCGTCCAAGCTTCTGCTGGCAACAACTTAATTCTCACCCTCTACCGATGATCCACATAGCCCTGTCTTTTAGTGTTTAACCCTTTTTCTCTCCTAGACACGGCGATTGACTGAGCTTTTACTGTGACTAACTCTATGTCCTCTCTTTCAGACTCTAACCTTGAAAACTGGCTCAGAGTTTATCAGTTCTTTCTTTCTAGGTGAAACGACTAAAGGAGCTACATCCATTAACATTTACCTTTCCTTCCTATAGAAAGGACTCCTGGATCAGTGGTTCTGTGTTCTCTTTGTGTCTCTGCTCTGATCTCTCAAACCCCCAGTTGGTCGTGGCAGATGGCCGCTCACACTGAGCCTGGTTCGGCTGGAGGTTTCGTCCTGTTAAAAGGGAGTTTTCCTCTCCGCTGTCGCTACATGCATGCTCAGTATGAGGGATTGCTGCAAAGTCAACGCCAGTGACTGTCCACTGTCACTACATGCTCATCCGGGAGGAGGGAATGCTGCAAGTCACTGACTGGATGCAATCTGCTGGGTTTCCTTAGACAGAAAAACTTTTTATCTAATTTGAATAAATAACTAACTCTGACTGCACTGTTCAATTGTTAGGATTAATTGGAATGTATGTACCTGACTTTGTGAAGTGCCATGAGACGATGTGTTGTGAATTGGTGCTATATAAATAAAACTGAATTGAACCATCCTCAACAACACTGTATCGGCCGTGGATCACTTCAGGTTCTTAGGAACCACCAACTCTGAGGACCTGAGATGGTCTTCACACATAGACACTGTTTGAAAGAAGGCCCAGCAGAGACTGTACTTCCTGAGGCAACTCAAGAACTTCAACCTTCCACAGGAGCTGTTGGTCATCTTCTACACTGCCATCATTCAGTCTGTCCTGTCTTCATCCATCTCAATGTGGTGTTGGAATTATGAATCTGAGAATATTATTTAATATTTAATTTTAATATTTTAATATTTTATCAAATAATATTTCGGTCTGTTAAGGGTTGTCCTGTGAATACCAGCCCAGTAAGGCGATGGTATTAGGACAAAATAGAAAGGTGTGCGACGAGCTCTGACATTATTGAACAGGAAAACTCCGCACATATATGGAATGAATTCACACAATTTCTTAAAATACAAGAATTTATTAACAAAAATAAGTCAACTCAAAGTCAAACATATTTCAATCAACAAACTCTTTACTATGCTAAAACAATCCAACTAAACTACCAAGCAGAATTAAAGAATAACGAAGACTAATGGGCTATGCACAATATAAACACGTTGATTAAAGATGATTGAAAACCATGACCAAAAGAGTGATGCAACATTACCATGCAATGTTTATGTTTGAGAACCAAGGATTATCTTGAAGAATCTGGAAGTGAAGTTAAGTTAGTCTTGGAACCAACTTAAGCAATAATCAGCAAACGTTTAGACAACCACTCACAATGCAAGATCAGATAAAATATTATTTTAATAAAATCATGTTTTAAATAATGATATACTGAATAAAACCAACATTCTGGATGACCATTTCTCAACAGTGTCTAATTAGCTGCTTTTATTTATTGAAATAATATTTGAATAAATATTATTAAGGGAGTATTTTGGAAAAGAGCCAAATCCTTCTGGAGAAATGGGGCTTAATGGTGTTTATTTAGTCATCAAATCTAGTATGATGTTCAGGGACTATTATTCACTAGCTTGAAAACTAACAACCTTTCTGTTAAATACTCTTTAGTAGCAAGCACGTGTTCTTACCGGTTAGCAGTTGAGCTAACAAAGAAGCTAATAGCTTAGCACCAGAATCAACACATACCTTTAAAATACCAGGGTTAATATAAGGGTTAAAATGCATAAGCGCGGACGGCGCGTTATGATCAATGTTCTGTTTAAAATCACACTTTAAATAAAGTTTGTCTTAACTTTAAAAACATACAAAGAACACAAACCGGCACGTGTGCTGCAGATAGCCTGCTAGCACTAAAATAGCCGAGTTTCACACAAACCAAACCTCATAAAATGAAAAACGTTTAGACCATTTCATCCTAACTGTTAATCTGCCCAAAACACTTGAACCGTGGTGAGGAAACGTTGTCCAAGGGCGAAGTTTGAAGAAAGTATCCACAGTCAACAAGCGGTTAGCTCAGTAGCTTCGCGGGAGGTTGAATGTGCGTTCGCTCTGAACAAAAGGGTTAGCTCCGGAGCTGTACCAGGGCGGCCCGTCCTGTCCACTCCTACTGGCTCGGAGAGAAAGTCAAGCAATGCTTGTACCTTAATTACCCCCGTTCATGAATGAAAATACCGGATACACAGACAGTATTTCATTCGTACTTATCTTTGCATATGATCGATGATCATATGACACTCTTGGATCCAGTTTGAAGAGTTTATGTCTTTTTGCCAGCAAAAGACATTAGCGCGCTGGGCCTCTCCTGACCAGTCCCTCTCGAAGGCCATGTGGAAAGAGGTCGGCTTGTTGGAGAGGGGGTGCTCTTATTCAGACAGTGGCATCATGGGAAGTCTGCTGCTACCCCCCTTTCCTCAGTTGCTGGAAGTCAGTTAAATGCAATTTATTTTGAAAGTTCCAGAAGAGTCCGTACCAGAGTTTAATGTTGAAATCCATGGCTGTGGGTCCCAACAGTGGTTTGGCTCATCCACAAAACAGGACAGGTGCAGACTGCAACGAATAATGGACTTATAATCTGTATAAGTCCATCCAGGACTTGTACAGGTCTAGGGTCAGGAAAAGAGCTGCTAAAATCTCTGCAGACCCCACACACCCTGCACATAAACTGTTCAGAGCTTTACCTTCAGGCCGCCGCTACAGAGCACTGTTCACTAAAACCAGCCGTCACAGAGACAGTTTCTTCCCCCAGGCTGTTTCTCTGTTGAACATTCAATAGAGTACCAAACAACAGCATACAGATGTTGCAAATGCACTTTTTTATTTATTTATATATGTGTATATTCTACATTGTAAATATTTATATTCTGGAATGCAAAAACAAAACCAAAGAGCAAAGTGTTCCGGAGTCAAATTCCTTGTTTGTATGTACGAACTTGGCAATAAAGCTGATTCTGATTCTGATTTACTAAGGATAAATTAATCATATCTAAAATGAGGCTGGTAATCAGAGGGAAAACTTCCTTAAATAATTTGGATGGGATTGGATCTAACATACAAGTTGAAGGTTTAGATGAAGCTAATATTTCTGATAACTCAGGAAGCTCCACAAGATCAAAGCAGTCCAAACACAAATCAGGTTCTACAGTTACTTCCAGTGTTGTCTCACTTGCTGAGGATGAAGTAATCATCTTCGGGAGTATGTCAAAGATTTTATTTTTAATAGAATCAATTTTATTTTGGAAGAATCCCATAAAGTCATGGCTGCTGAGAGCTAAGGGAATGGATGGCTCAACAGAGCTATGACTGTGTAAGTTTAGCAACTGTACTAAAGAGAAACCTAGGATTATTCTTGTTCTCTTCTATTAAAGAGAAATAAGCTGTTCTAGCTTGGTGAAGTGTCTTTTTATACAACAGTAGGCTATTTTTCCAGATTAAGTAGGAATCCTCTAGGTGTGTAGAGCGCCATTTTCTCTCCAATTTTCTAACATTGTGCTTTAAAGTACGCAGCTCTGAATTAAACCAGGGTGCCAGCCTCCTATGAATAATTACCTTCTTTTTCAAGGGAGCTGCATTGTCTAATGCACCACGCTATGATGAAGTAACACTATGAACAAAAGAATCAATTTGTGAAGGGGAAGAAACAAAATTATTAACCTCCACTCTGTTTTTCTGTGAAAATGAGGAAATCAAAAGTGGAACAGATTCTTTAAAGATTGTTACAGCATTATCTGATAATGATCTAGTATAATAAAATTTTCTTTCAAGTGTGGAGTACTCGGTTAAATTAAACTTAAAGGTTATTAAAAAATGGTCAGACAGGACAGGGTTATGAGAAAATATTGTTATGTCTCTACACTCAATGCCATATGTCAGCACAAGGTCCAGAGAATGAAGACAAAGGTGGGTAGGTTTGTTAATGTTTTGAGCAAAGCCAATTGAGTCTAAGATAGCATTAAACGCTGTATTTAGGCTACCACTTTCAGCATCAACATGAATGTTAAAATCCCCCACTATAATAACTTTATCTGTATTTAACACAAAAGGTCTGAAAACTGATCTAAAAATTGAGAGGAAGGGCCTGGTGGAAGGTACAAAACAACAAACAGAAGAGGTTTTAGTGCTTTGCAATTTGGATGAGGAAAACTAAGGATTAAATATTCAAAAGAGTTGTAGCTATTGATTGGTCTGGGACTAGTCAATAAATCGGACTGAAAGATGGTTGCTACTCCTCCTCCTCGCCCAGTATTTCGAGGAATGTGAAAATTTAAATAATTAGTAGGAGTTGACTCTTTTATAGTAACATAATCCTCTTGCTGCAGCCAGGTTTCTGTGAGGCAAAATAAATCAATCTGATTGTCACAAATCAGGTCACTAACTAGTAAAGTCTTTGAAGAGAGAGATCTTATGTTCCACTGTTTTTGTCTAGCAAATGGAGACAATTACAATAGAAACTATTTGTGATGTTTGTATATTAATCATATTTCACAATATAATTAAAATAAATGTCATAATTTGTTGTCATGATTTTCCCAAACATCTTATCATCCCTTTTCTAATTCCTACACAGGAAATATGTCCCCACAGCAGCTTTGTAAACCATAAAATGTACATTAAAAATTGGAAAACATTTACAACAACCTAATCTATGCTGCTCAGGGTACACTAGCCCAACTGAATAAACACATTTACTGTCACATCATTATAATGAAAACTCCCAATCTAATCTAGATTTCTTGAGCTGTTTGTCAAAGTGTCTCTAAAACCTTTTTATTAATTTTTGAACTTACAGATAAGGGAAATTCTGAATTAGCCTGCTTATTATTTTTACATTTCCCTACTGAACTGCTTGGTAAAATTAGTAAAAAAAAGCTTAGATAAAAGCTTAGAAAAAGTTTTTGTGTGAAGACGTTTGTATTTGTTTAGAAAAGTGATCCTACAGAATAAATAGAGGGTTATTTAGTAATTTACTCTGTAGCAGCTACATCACAGGTCAGAAGGCAGCATCTGTCTGGGGAGGGCAAGTTTAATGTTGCATTTGAAGCAAACACAGAAATCAAAGCTATTATTCTCTGATATACAGTATTTAAACCTAGTTACCAAATAATTTAGATGAAATTCTTGAAGAATTACCACCAGACATCTGTTTTTAATGTTAAGCTCAAACACATTTAGGATTTGGCAGCAGAACTTTGATCTGAAGCACACCCACAAGTCCACCTCCGGATAAAAAAAAAAAAAGTTTTGGAGAGGCCTAGTCAAAGACCAGAATTAAAACCAATTCAGGTGCTGTGAAGTGAACCTAATCAGGCAATTTATGCTCAAACACCCTATGATGTGGTGGAATTAAACCACTTTGGCAATGCAAACTGGGCCAAAATTCCTCCACTGCAATGTAAAACACACAAACCCTTGATGGCAGTTGTTGTCCCCAATTATTTTTTCACATAGGATGAGGTTTTGCGTTAGAATTGAAATAATGATCTGCAAACTGTTTTTTTTTTCTTTTGCATTTACACATAATATTGTGTGATATTAAAGTGTATTGAATGATCTGAAGCATTTAAGTGTGACAAAAATAAAAACAGGATAAATGGCGGAGGGAAGTACGTTTTCACAGCACTCTAAAACAGGAACTTGAATTAATGGAATCAGCCATGCCTTAAGAATAATGGCTTCAATAAAGACAGACAAAACATTAGATAACTTTTGAAATGTTTATTTATTTAGAAGTAGTTCTCTGGTCTGTTAGATACAAGCTTGTTCCACATTGAATATTACAGAAAAGTAAATATTTTTGACATTTGAATCTTGTCATATTTATGGACTCTCAGATTAATATTCAAACAAGGGAGACATTGCCCTCATAGCTCAAGTCTGCAGGAGATCACTTTTTGCTGTTTCCCTGCACATTTCCAAATTAGCATGATGAGCACACGGTAATCCACAACCTTACCAAGTCACACATGTTATCACAAACATTCAATCAGTAAACGTTAGGTGAAATAATCACAACCAAGTTTGCCTCAAGCACTATTACTTGAGTTTTTGTCTCCATGCATATATAATTTTGTTATATATGTATATATATATGGTAAAAATATAGCATTTAGAATAAATACCTCATATATTTGTAAGACTGTCAGACAATACTTGTTATATACTTTTCACAATACTTTATGTACATGTATTTGGCTGGATTAACAGAAGAAAACACACATGTTTATCCCCATGTGGAACAAATTTCAGGTCTTTGGTGATCAACCAGATGTGAAATTTTACAATATCTGGGTCACACTGGATTAAACATAAATTTCCATAAAGATGTGTAGGCACGGAAGACCAGACACTTCTCCCAGCACAGGTTAGACCATCCCTCAGCTGTGTAAAAGGAACTCATGTCTATATCTCTTGTTTTAACATGTAACTGTAGCACAGAGATTAATTAATGCTACATCAAAATGTGTGCTATTATTTAAACCATCTGTAAAAAGTTAAGTTTTATGTCTGAGTTTTATATATCGTCTTATAAATAGCATCTTCTATATTATAGTTAGATTCCCAGTTATGTGCCAAATCCTGATTTAGTTTATGTGGGATCGATGGGGTGAACACACTGCAAAAGAAAATTAGAATAGAAAAGAATATACTTTGGTAAAGTGTCAGGAAAGCAAATAAATTCATTAAAAAGGAAAATTAATAAAACTGGAATCAAATTTTAGAGATAAGTAGAGCCTAAATGTTGTTAACAGTTATGATAAAATTGTGCAAGAAATCCTCCGGTTTGATTAATTTCCTGAAGTCTTCCCTCAACACAAAGAAATGGATTTTATCATGCAGATTAGATTGTTACTCACAGGTATTACATTTTTTAACTTGAATGACAATCAATATTCTTTGACTTGTACTTCTATTGACACTTGCAAATGGATTTACCCCAAAATAAATCAGATTTAACCAGGTCCCAAATATAGATCAATCCACGTTTATTGGCACTGGTTTTAGGGAAAAATGGTTTATGAAAAAATAGTTGGTGCCCTGTGATGGACCTCTCCAAAATGTACACACCTTTCCAGCATTGACTGCTGGTGATAGGCACAAGCTCCATCTCGACAAGGAAGAATTAAGCAGTTCTAGAAAATTGATGTATGGATAAAAATTATTGGTGCCACAATTATGTGCAGTTTGCTATATTCTACTGTGACCTTAACGGAAACCAAATGCTTTATTCAGATCAGAATGATATTGATATTTTTGGCAACATACGCTCCATGTGGATGCAGCAAGAAACAAAAGATGAATATGTGGAAAAGCACTACATGCCCACTGCTAAGTATAGTAGAGTATTTATGATGCTGTGGGCATGAACTCTTTGGAATACCAGGACATTAACTGTAAACATTTGGTGACCTCTACCAGAACACTGAAAATGGGCCAGTATCAGGTCTTTCATCGGGGCAATGATTTAGAAGATATAGCAGATTCAAGACAGACATTGTTAATCAGGTAGTAAATTAACCTTCTTTCATCACCATCTCCATCTTGTATAGATTATTAGTCAAAGATTCCTCTCCCTGTGTGCTCCAATCTTGTGAATTGTTATAGGAAATGGCTAAGTGCTATCTAGGTGGACAAAGGGGACTGTAGAAAGTATTACCAGCAAAAGTTCCAGAATTTATTTTATAGCTTTGCGCACATTTTTATCAGGAAGGGGACTGGTGTGTTGTTTAAATATTTGCTGAATTATTTTATCTTATCCCCTTTGATCGTGTAAACATCCTTTAATGTTTGACATTTGTTGTGGTCTTTGTGGAAGTAATGTTTCATTGAAAACATTTCTTTAGACCACACTCCTGCAATGAACTCCATTAGAAAAGACTCCTCAGAGGAACATCTGTTATCCTGGAAAATAAAACCTCAGCTCTAAAATAATAACAGTTATCCAATTAAGGCTAGACCATTGTTCCACCACCTGCATGATTTATGACTGACAATGTAATATTTTTTATTGCTTCTTATTGCAAACAAAACTCCCTGCTGAGGATTTTAATTTGTCAGGTGTGTTTTTCTAAGTCTTGGATACGAGAACCTGATGAACAAAGTTGCACAATTTATAGACTCCTTCATCACCTGCGTTAATTAAAAGTCTCTAGATATAGATATATTTGGAATAAAGTCCCTATCTAGAATGATGCAAAGTCTTTTGCTGACAGTTCAGGTTAATCTTGTCATCCATGCAGGGTTAGTTAAACTTGCTACACTTTCCTTTCTCTTGGAATGTGTCACAGCCAGCCCAACATTCATTGTGCATTCTGCATGTGTTGCATACATGATTCGATTCCAAACAAATACTTTTTTTTTTTTTTTCATGGATGACAACAGAGAGCTCATGATCACAAACAGTATTACAACATACTGGTGTGTGGTACTATATTTAAAACAGCCGGTAGGGAGAGTAACTGAATTAGCATGCAGCTCAGTACAATCTCTTGACTTGACTTTTTCCAGCCTCAATATATTGTTAGAAAAAATACTGAAATTCATTTAGACTAAACCATTTGTTTTTCAATAACTCACAAATGATGATCACTCAGGAACCACGTGAAAAACATGACCACTGTGGAGAAATGATTCATTATTTGACGTCTTCTTTTATAATTCCTGGATATATAGATTCCTCTGGAGTTGAGTAGATGCATATTTACTGTACACATAGATAATAAAAAAGGTGCAGTAGAAAATACAGTCTCTGTATGATCATAATCTATTAGAATAACATTCTATATATATTACACTCTTAATAATGGCTTATGTCCAAATATGAAAAACAAACAATGTCAATGTCATTAAAGAAAATAGAAATAACGTTATACTTTATATATTTAAAAGGTAGATCATGTGCTTAGTATTTTGCTTTAAGAGTTAGTTTATATTAAGATGCAGCAGTTTAGAGGTTTCCTCCATTTTTTTCCATTCTTACCCTGTGCCCTGCTTAATCTGCTGTTGGTTGCAATTTGTTGCTACAGCAATGTCTGATTTTCAATTTGATGAACCCTCATTAATCATTTCATCAGCATAAACCCCACAGGACATTATAGCCGAGGCATAAAAGAAACGCTCCATTTCCAGAGGTCCAAAAGGCAGATCCATGCTTATCTTATATGGCGTCATATACAGTATTTAGTTTAGCCTTTTTTCCCTTCAGTTTGTAGGAAGAGGATCATGGAAATAGAGGCAGTTGTTGACCTGGAATGGTTTGGAAAACTGTGTAGAACTCAGAGGAAGTCTGCAGCAGATGTAGGCTCCGATGCATGGGATTTTAGAAGATCAATGATGTCTTGTTGAGCAGCTGCTTCTGCCACCGACAGGGCTGTTTGACCATTCTGGGGAAAAAAATGAAGATGCAATGTGGGCTTAATATGACATGTTGCAGTGGCCTGTGTAATCCTTACAGTGGCAGTGTTGTGCTAGTTTATGCACAGCAGCTCCAGGAATAATTCCCCTGCCCAGATTAGAACATGAGAGCAGTCTCTTATAAAGCCTTTACAATTCTAGTCTATTTTAATGCTTAATACCAGCCAAGATTTACAGAAACAGAATGAATCATAGTCTCATAAACTAACCTATGAAAAAGAATGCTGACTGTATATTAAACATTTTCAACAAAAATTAAAGAGATTGGAATATACTGAAATTGTTATTCGCCTAAAAGATTCTGAGCAAAAACTTACAAAAAGTGGTTTAAAAATAAATACCTTTTTGACCGTTTTTCTTTTCATGTTTACATAAAGATCAGATACTGACATAATCTGCAAACTAAATTGACAATAAATTATGACGCACATTTTTAAAGCACAATCTATTCAGACATTGTGGTAAACAAGGTAACGCACTCTCTAATATAAAAACTGCAACATTAAAACCAAATATTTTATTTAAATTCATACTAAAATGTTAAATACATCTCAGATTTAGGATATGATTCTGTCCATCACAAGAAAACAATTAAATAAATAAAGCAGCTGTTGTGCTAATAATGCAGATACAAAACAAACGTCTGTATATTCAGTCAAACAGCTTTCGGAAATGGAGGGTGGGGTGACGAAAAGCAATAGTGACTATATTCAAGAGAATCAAATCCAAACAATATTGCATTTTTTAATAAGCAGCAATCCTACTAAAAGTGTATTTGACTGTATTTTGTATGTTATATAAAAATAACTGCGTAAATCAGATTGCCAGTTATTCCTGTTTACATTCAAGCTATCATTAGCAATGCAGCACAGCTAACTGCAGCAGAAGGCTAGAAAAGTAGCATCGTAAAACTCACATAACCCAATCCTGTAATAGTAGTGTAATACATTTTTTACATTTTTAACACTTTGCACCCATTTCAGCAGATATTTACTACTTAGTTGACCTCTAATACCCAATTTTCATGGGCTCTGCTCCACTCCACTCGGCTTGTTTTGCGACCATGGCTTTACCAGCCCAGTATTGGCTTTCTTGGTACCTGCTTGTCAGCAGGTCCCATTGGGGCTGAAATGTGCTGTTCATTGATTGGCCATGTCAGTGGCATGGGAAAGTGTTCACCAAGGTAGCAGAGAGAATAACAACCTACAGATTTTACCGCACACAGCAGTGCCAGGGAAAGCTCAAATAACCCACAAGCGACTACAAAAATATGAAGAACCACAATGGCCGGAGTGGGTCAAACCGAAAGCCTTGGTGGTGGTTGGAAATAACCGCTGGAGGACATGGTGTGCGGCACAGAGTGTTTATTTGTCTTCGCATGTTTGTACTTGAAACGTAGCTCATGTTTGGTAGGCTCACACCGAAGCCATAACTCCAGTCGTCAGTGAATCAATGGAAACACAACAGCTTTCGTGCGGATTGGAGCTGTATGGTGGTGGAGCCATGAATGGAAAACAGGCATAGGTAGATACAGAGCAAACATCTGCATCAAATATCTGTCCAAAGTGGGGCTCTGGTGAAAGTAGCTCCAGACCCCCCCCCCCCCATTAAAAACAAAGCAACTTTGAAGAAATCTTAGTTTAAATATTTTTAGCTTATTAATTGGCAATTAGTAACCACTAAGTTGCTGTTGTACTCTTTATATAGAAATATTGCAAACATCGGCATCACCAATTAAATCTGTGGGAAATGGGAGGTGGGGTTTCACATTCCCCAGGACTTCACTTAACAAAAAGTTACACCTAAAACTAGAGCAACAGCAAAATCATTTAGAATGTTTTAATTAGTGGACATCCTGCTACAAATATCTGTGGCACTGTTTAAATAAAATGTCCAATACTTTCTGTTTTGCTAAAATGTACCCATTGCATTGCAGCACACCTAGTTGCTGCAAGAACTTAGACATGCTGTAGTTTAAAACTCTAATGAGACAATGTTTCAGTTGTAGCTGAAACAATTATAAACCGTTTATTTATTTTTGCCATTTTGCTATAGAATTGAGCGCAATAAATATTGTAGTATTGTACAGTTTCTGCAGTAGTTTTCAACATTGCTATTATTGAGTAAGTTGCATTATTATAGGCAATTACTAACCACCAACTATCACTGTGAAGTATTTATTTAGATACAGGGCAAACATTTGTATGTTCTTGGTGGGAAAGGTAAGTTGACAAGGTTTCCAACCCACCTTGTGGTAGCTGAAAATAATAGCAATTTTACTCAACTAATAAAATAAAACAATAATATTCTAAACAATGTATTTTTTCATAGATCCTACTACTTACTGTGTAAAAAACATCAGAGACCAAATCTCTACTTTTTTCTGCTTATGCGAAAGCTTCCATTAGCACTACATTAGCTAGCTGCTATAAGAAGTACAAAAAGTAGATGTTTAAGACTCCCATAAGCTGTTGCTTCAAATGTAGCCAACTTGTTTATGATTCATTTATTGCTTTTTGACATATAGCAGCCTTTTAGGCAGATAACTATTACGGCATGCACAATATTATTAAGGATATTGCTTTACAACTGGCAGTTAATAGACACTATGATAAAGGTTGCCCTCACAATGACTCATGGTCTGCCAGCATTCATGGCATGTGTACGTTTCTAAAATGTAAAACCATAGAAATTAGAGTTGCCTGCTGCTAGGATTAGTTTTGTAGATTGTGTATGCAAAATCTGCCAAAATCCCGCTGTAAAAAAAAAAAGAAAAGTACTATTTTTGTGGGCATGTTGTCAAGAATTCACATCATGTTCCACTTGCAATTTAGAACAAATGAGAAAGCTTATTATGAGTCCATGACCTTGTGGTTAATGGTCTCCATAACCTGCCACTAAGAGAACAAACCTCTCCAAACACAAGTACTTGGAAACCCATCTTTTTATACTAGGAGAGGTGTTGTGTACTTGACACCGAGACATCAATCAAAACTAATAGAGTAGTAAATTTCCACAGATGACACCACAGACAGTGTTTTGTGATAATATGTGTATCTTTCTCGATCTATCAGGCAGCGAGTCATGGCAAGTTATTCCTCTAATCAAAGGCTAGATATTAGTTGATATAACAAATGAGAGCAGACGAAACTGTATGCTGAGAAAAAAGTCAACCATAGGGGAAATAGTTGCCTCATTCCAGGGCAAATATTCTCTATTTCACATTGTGTTGGGCTATGAAACTGATTTAAATTCATGTAGTGTAATTCAAAATGATTAGACCAGCTTGACCAGAGTGGAGTGGAGGACACTTCATGTTTGTTTCAACTACCACAAAATACAATTTGTGCTCCCATGATGTTATGCAGCAAAAACTTTAAAGGTGGTACATATTTGGATTGTAGGAGGACGTAAAGGTAGAACTTCATGTATTTTTGATTTTCTAAAGTATACAGTTTATTTTATTATTTCTTATGAGGTTCCAGCCTACAACAAAATTAATCTCAGGATGCTCGAGAGAAACAAATGACTTAGAAAAAACTCTGAACTTGGCACCAAACACAGAGAAGTCCAATACCCAATAAGAAACCTGGATGTGTGTGAGTCAAACAGAAGGACTGGTGTGATCAGTAATTTAATAAAAAATGAAAATAATTAATGTTGAAGTCAAGGAGTGAACTAAATTATACTAAAAGCTAATTCATGCTTCATGTATAAGTACATCATGGTGGAAAATACAAGTGAATTAATTTTGAGACCACCGCCTAGTCTGTCGCTGCACTGTATTTTATAAGTGAAACATTTCATGTCCCTGAGCTATGTTGCTCTCCATTTCCTTTCTGTACCAAGTATGACACGCGTCACTGCACCCACACTGGCCTTACAGTGGCGGTGTAGGAATCTTTGGGTGGTACATAGGCTTATTTTGTCTTTAATTTCTGCATATGTAAAGAACTGCATTTGTAAAGACGGACAACCTTATTCATGCAGCAATCTACTGATGCATGAATACCTTTACATTTTACATTTAAATACTTTTTTGACAATATAAAACTACATTCTTTTTTCTAGATTCAGTTGTTAGACTTTATTTATGGTAGTCACTGTTTACAATATTGGGCTAAAACCTAATTCTAACTTAGCAGCCTACTCTAAAAATGCACTGTCTTTACATTTGCAATAAAATGCTCTAAAATGCACTATGGAAATTAGTGTCACTGGGTATTATAAAGCTTTAAAGTCCCAATTGATGATTCAGATTTCTTTTTAAAAATGATCCTATAAAAATACATACAAACTTATTTCTAGCCTTTCTGCAATAAGGGGCCGTTAATTCTATATATTAGGAGCTGAGATGTCACTCTAAAACAGTGTTTCACAATGATTTTAAATCAAAGTCAAAAAGACGAGATTTTTTTTCCAACAAATTATATTAGAGGTTAGTGCCTAGCTAGTGCCTAGCTTTACTAACATATGCACATTTTTTATTAGTACCTACTCTACTCAACACATTTCAGGTCAGGTCTGGTCGGGTCGGCTCAAGACAGTTTGGTTCGTTTTTCATTACAACTGAGAACCATACTCAATGTGGCTGGGATCGTCAATGGCAAGGCGGCCCCACTGTCCGAAAAAGTAACGTGATGTGATTTGTAGTGACACAAACACAACAACAGCCTTAACTGCTGCCCAGTCTATGGCTGTTGTCAGATCCGGAGTGAAAGAAGAGAGCCAGAGAATGCTGCGGGACGCAAGACGAAACACAACAAGACGAATACGTACAGGAGAAGAGGGAAGTTATTTTTAGAGTGGACTGCTAAGTTAGAAATAGGTTTTAGCCCACAGTGGTTATATACACAATACGTCCAGTGTACAACAATTTAATGGTTGAAGATATTAGTTATAATAATAGTTATTAAAATATACTGTGACTAGTGACGCCACCCCCTACCTAATTAGTGCCCGACAGTCTTCTGAGTTTGCGTTTTCAGCACAGGTCGGCTTGCAAGGAAGCGCAAGGAGGCAGGGACCAGTTTCACGTAACTGTTACTTATGGAAAAGCCGAAAAAGCATGTAGAGCCATTCTGAACAGTGCTAAGTAGGCACTAGTGGAAAAGGGGTTATACAGGTTATTCCCTTGAGAATGTAGACCCTTATGTTAGCACTGAAATTTCCTTAAGGCTTCCAACGTTCCCAAATCCAGCATGTTCTATAACAAACAGATTTTGAAAGCTCAAAAGGATAAAACTGATCAAATTTGGTGTTAATTTTAATCTTCTGCTCAAAGTCTTGCTCCCACCCAGCCTACAGGAACACGTCTCAACAGGTCATAGAGAAGACTTTTTCCTGTTAAAATGATTCTTACATATCCTTGCTTCCCCTGACTTGATATTTTAAACCCCTCACTAATACTGAAATTAGTTAATTCTGAGTCTTCTTTCACACCAAGTGTCCACACCAAAGACTGCTGTTAGTGAAACCTGGTAGTGCTTATGTGTGGTGAGTTCACTGATTGAAAAAAAATCAGATTTTTACATTTCTGACCTGCTGGTCACCAGTCAGGACCAGCCAGATAGAAAACTGGCCAATTCTGTCACTCAGCAAATGTCTAGGTGCATCTTTAGTTAGCCTTGGTTATGTTCAGACAATAAACAGGTCATGAGACATTCAAGGAGTTAGTGATTGTTACAAGATAAAAAAAATAGCAAGTTGATTGTATTGTTATTGTGGATTTGTTCAACTACCTTATTAGAAATCATGACATGTTAGCTGTGGTCATAAATCTGTTATTCTGGTATTTTGTTGTTCAGAAGCAAAAGTGTTTTGAATCCACTACTCTAAACTGTCTCACAATGGTCCTGTTTACAGCATATTTTAGACTTACAACATGACAGGGTACCTTATCTGTGAGCCCTATATCACAGCGACCTGTCTCCAGCAGCAAACTAGCAATGTGCGTGTGTCCGTGCTCGGAAGCACACATCAGGGCACTAGATCCCTCGCTGTCCTGGGCATTCACATCCGCACCGCAGCTCAGGAGCAGCTTCACCATGGCAACGCGGCCATGGCTCACTGCGAGCATTAGAGCAGTCTGGCCAGCCTGAAGAAAGACAAGAATAGAGAAAAAGCGGCAGATTAGAATTAGAAGTTAACAGAGGGCAGATACAAAAGTAAGACATGGAGATGGGTATGGAGTCTGCAAAGCTGAGTAAACATGAAGAAGGGAATACAATGAGAAGTACAAGAGAGCAATTAATAGCCACATTTCTTTTTGAGAATTCAGTTCAACAGATGAGAACATTGCAAATAAAAAAGCAAAAAAATATATCAATTATTTATCCATTGTATATACAAGCTTATCCTTGCAGTCTCAGAAGAGATAGTGCCTACCTCCAGGAGTCACTGGGCCGGAGACATGGTACATGTCCTGGAAGGTTGCCAGTCTGTCCCAAGGCAACACAAAGACACACAGGACAAACAACAATACATACATGCACTGACTTCTAGGAGCAGTTTAGAGAGACTAATTAAATCATTGATCATGTTTTTGACGTGTGGAAGGAAGTCGGAGCACCCAGAGAGAACCCAGGAGTACATGCACACCCCTTGCAGAAAGGATTTGAAGTAAGGACCTTCCTGCTGCAAGGCAATTCAAGTCAAGTCAAAAGTACTAATTAATCCCAAAGGGAAATTAAATGTTGTTGTAGCTCATTTATGCCTTGTAGATGCTGAAGGATCTCCTGTAGTGGTCTGTCTTACAGCAGACACTCTGTTGTTGTACAACAGTCTCATTAAGAGGATGGTCGGGGTTCTCCATAATGTTAATTTTAAGAAGAGTCCTTCTTCGCACAATGACCTCCAGAGGTTCCAGAGGAATCCCTAGAACAGAGCCAGCCTTTTTTATAAGCTTGCTGACCTGTTTTAAGTCCCTGGCTCTGATGCTGCTACCCCTAGAGAGGAAGGCAGAAGAGATCACACTCTCCACAACAGACTTATAGAAGATATGCAGCATCTTGTTGCAAACACCGAAGGTCCTAAGCTTCCGCAAGAAGTACAGCCTGATCTGTCCCTTCCTGTAGACAGATTCACAATTGCATCTCCACTGCAGTCTGTTGTCCAGGTGAAGACCAAGGTATTTGGAAATGGTTTAATCCCTGTTTCTCTTGAAATCTACTATCATATTCTTTGTTTTATTCATGTTCAAGATTAGATGATTGTTCTACACTATGCCAGAAAGTGGTCCACCAGCTTCCACCAGCTTCTTGTCCATCTCTGATGCATTCTACGACTGCCAAATCATCAGGGTATTTCTGCAGATGTCAGGAGTCTGTTTGTTCTGGAAGTCTGAGATGTAGAGAGTGAAAAGGAATGGTGAAAGCACAGTCTCCTGATGTACTCATGTGGTGCAGACTACCTGGTTAGACACACAACCCTTCAGTCTCTCAAACTGTGGTCTGTTTGTCAGATAATCTTTGATCCAGATGATTATTGAGGCCTCCACCTGAGTCTTGTGGAGATTTTGACAAAGTAGATCAGGCTGTATTGTGTTAAATGCACTGGTTAAGTAAAATAGCATGATCCTCATAGTGCTGCCTGCTTTGTCTAGATGACAGTGGATTTGTTGAAGAAGGTATATGATGCCATCTTCAACTCCAACTCCAGGGCGATAAGCAAACTGAAGAGGGTCCTGATGGGTCCTCATTGTTTGCTTACTCAGGTGGGCCAACAGGAGTCTCTCTAGGACCTTCATGATGGGGGATGTCAGGGCAACAGGTCTATAGTCACTGATGGGTGAGTTTTCTTTGATACCGAAACAAAACATGAGGTCTTCCGCAACACCGGAACCCTCTACTGGCCCAGGCAAAAGTTGAAGAGGTGCTGCAGAATCTCACAGAGTTGCTCTGCACAGACTTTCAGGACACCATTTGGACCTGCAGCTGTATTCAGGTTCAATCTCTCCAGCAGCCACTTCACCTGACTTCTTGAGACACACTGGTGGAAGGGGGAGGCAAAGGGAGCATCAGCATCTTCTGATCTGGTTGAAGGAAAACATGTAAAAGCAGAATGGTCCATGTCTGAGGCGGAAGATAAAACTTTTGAGGTGTGACAGTAAAGCTGTAAGTCAAAGGAGGGTAGGATGTCTGATTGGCTGTGGGAAGGAAAGCATGATGCTGAGCTTGTTTCTGAACTAAACCTATTGAAATGATGTGTTTAGTTCATTGACTCTGTCCAGACATCCATCTGTCCGATCTTCCTCTTGCTTGAAGCCTGTGATCTTCTTTATCCCTGTCCACACATCTCTGATATTGTTTTGCTGGAGCTTGCTCTCCAGCTTCTTCTTGTACACCTCCTTGCTGTCTCTTATCTTGACTTTAAGTTGCTTCTGTATACTCCTCATTAATTCCCTGTCTCCCTCTCTGAAGGCTCTTATTTTCTTGTTAAGCAGGTCCTTCAGGTCACTGGTGATCCAGGGTTTGTTACTGGGGAAGCATCAAACCTTTCTGGTGGGGATGGTGTTATCCACACAGAAGGCCATATACAGTACTGTGAGAAAATGGTCACAGGAAGCTGAAGAAGCTCTGCGAGGTTGCTATGAGGCTACAGACTGGGACGCCCTGTGCCAACATGGAGAGGACATCAATGTCATGACTGAGTGTAGAACCAACTATAGTACACACCAAAAGTTTGGACACACCTTCTCATTCAAAGAGTTGTCTTTGTTTTCATGACTATGAATATTGTAGCTTCACACTGAAGGCATCAAAACTATGAATTAACACATGTGGAATTATATACTGAACAAAAAAGTGTGAAACAACTGGAAATATGTCTTATATTCTAGGTTCTTCAAAGTAGCCACCTTTTGCTTTGATTACTGCTACACACACTCTTGGCATTCTGTTGATGAGCTTCAAGAGGTAGTCACCTGAAATGGTTTTCACTTCACAGGTGTGCCCTGTCAGGTTTAATAAGTGGGATTTCAAGCCTTATAAATGGGGTTGGGACCATCAGTTGTGTTGTGCAGGAGGTGGATACAGTACACAGCTGATAGTCCTACTGAATAGACTGTTAGAATTTGTATTATGGCAAGAAAAAAGGAGCTATGTCAGGATCTGGGTTTGTGTTTTTGTGCTTGCTACATGTGCTCATTCTCAGGTGGTGCTGGAGCTCTCAGGTGTGCTGGGTGACAGGTGCGACTTATTCCACTGATTGCCAGGAGGAGTACTTAAGCAGGAGGCTGCCAGCACTTCAATGCGAGAGTGTTTTTGCCACAGTGGTACAAACTCTAGCACCACTCCAAGTTATGCTTCATACTTCGACCTCGTTTAACTCTCAGTGACATAGATCCAAAGCCTAAGCTTTGTCTATAGTTTTCTGGACTACGTTTCTGAAAGTTACTCTGGACGATCAAGCCTGTCTTCGTTCTAAGGATTCCTACCCTGTGATCTACCTTCGTTTGGATTCGCATCAAGCTGGCAGCTTCCTGTCCTCTTCGTCTCCTGAGCCAAGCCACAAGCGTACCCTGTCCACCCGCCAACGTAAGCCACCGCACATCGAACTTGTTTACTGTAACTTGAGCTCCACAGAACAGCACCAAGTGAACTCTCTATGGGTATACCTGCTTAAGACCTGGATCCTGAATCTCATTCCCCCTGGCGACCTGACCACCATAACTCAGTAAGCCGATTTCAGTATCAAAATAACTATTAGCTCTTAGTTTCGTTTTTCCCTCCATTATCCGTACTCATCCATTCTCTTCACTTCTCTCCTTGCAGTGAGATATTTCGTCCGTTTTGTTGCTGACTATATCTTCAATAAGCAATCTTTATTTTACTTCCTCCTCCTGAGTGTTCTCTGTATGTGGGTCCGAGCTATTTCGAACATAATGACAAGCTAAGTAAAGAAAAACGAGTAGCCATCATTACTTTAAGAAATGAAGGTCAGTCAGTCCGAACAATTGGGAAAACTTTGAAAGTGTCCCCAAGTGCAGTCGCAAAAACCATCAAGCGCTACAAAGAAACTGGCTCACATGAGGACCGCCCCAGGAAAGGAAGACCAAGAGTCACCTCTGCTGCGGACGATAAGTTCATCCGAGTCACCAGCCTCAGAAATTGCAGGTTAACAGCAGCTCAGATTAGAGAACAGGTCAATGCCACACAGAGTTCTAGCAACAGACACATCTCTAGAACAACTGTTAAGAGGAGACTGTGTGAATCAGGCCTTCATGGTAAAATACCTACTAGGAAACCACTGCTGAGGACAGGCAACAAGCAGAAGAGACTTGTTTGGGCTAAAGAACACAAGGAATGGACATTAGACCAGTGGAAATCTGTGCTTTGGTCTGATGAGTCCAAGTTTGAGATCTTTGGTTCCAACCACCGTGTCTTTGTGCGGCGCAGAAGATGTGAACGGATGGACTACATGCCTGGTTCCCACCGTGAAGCATGGAGGAGGAGGTGTGATGATGTGCGGGTGCTTTGTTGGTGACACTGTTGGGGATTTATTCAAAATTGAAGGCATACTGAACCAGCATGGCTACCACAGCATCTTGCAGCAGCATGCTATTCCATCCGGTTTGCATTTAGTTGGACCATCATTTATTTTTCAACAGGACAATGACCCCAAACACACCTCCAGGCTGTGTAAGGGCTATTTGACCAAGAAGGAGGGTGATGGGGTGCTGCGCCAGATGACCTGGCCTCCACAGTCACCGGACCTGAACCCAATCGAGATAGTTTGGGGTGAGCTGGACCGCAGAGTGAAGGCAAAAGGGCCAACAAGTGCTAAGCATCTCTGGGAACTCCTTCAAGACTGTTGGAAAACCATTTCAGGTGACTACCTCTTGAAGCTCACCAACAGAATGCCAAGAGTGTGCGGAGCAGTAATCAAAGCAAAAGGTGGCTACTTTGAAGAACCTAGAATATAAGACATATTTTCAGTTGTTTCACACTTTTTTGTTCAGTATATAATTCCACATGTGTTAATTCATAGTTTTGATGCCTTCAGTGTGAAGCTACAATATTCATAGTCATGAAAACAAAGACAACTTTTTGAATGAGAAGGTGTGTCCAAACCTTTGGTGTGTACTGTAGTTGGTTCTACACTCAGTCATGACATTGATGTCCTCTCCATGTTGGCACAGGGCGTCCCAATCTGTAGCCTCAAAGCAACCTCGCAGAGCTTCTTCAGCTTCCTGTGACCATTTTCTCACAGTTCTCTTTATTACAGGTTGCCCCTAAACAAGAGGGTTATATTTGCTGCAGAGAAACACAAGACTGTGATCTGAGTTTCCAAGAGGAGGTGTTTCTTTAGATATGTACAAATTCTTGACATTTGCACATTTGCACAAAATAACCCTGGCAAACTCTCTCGGTCAATAATATAGACAAAAACGTACTGCTAACAGTTTAATATCTGGGCTGCAGGGACGAAACTTCACTGTAACATGTCCTGAAATATACCATGTGTTGTTCGAAAGTACTGCAAGTCCATCTCCTCTTTAAATCTCTGTCTGCTTCTAAGGTCAGAAAGCCTGGCAGAGAGACACAGGAGTCAGGGATATGATGCTGCAGCCATGTCTCAGTGAAACACATAATACTCCATTCTCAGTACAATGGGTTCTTGGAGGGGCTTGAAGTTCATCCACCTTGTTTCGCATTGATCTCACATTGCCCATCCTAATCAAAGGAAGAGATTGTTTGAACTTCCGTCTTCTCTCTCTTCTCTTTGCTCCTGCTTAGCATCCATGGCACCTCCTCTTCAACTCATTGTGGATTTGGGGTCATAGTTGAGGTATTATTTGAGCTTATGAGATGTAAATCAGCTGCCCCCAGTTGCCATGGTTAAATTTAATAAAAGTCCAATAGTAAAAATGTATTAGCAAAAAAACCTTCAGCTGCACAACATCTAACACCAGAGGGAACAACTGTCCAAAAAACTAACCAACCTTCTCCACCAAGGGAGGAACTCGAGTTTTAAAAATAATACATGAGAATAAACAACAGAGCTACTCCAACATGCTGCCATGCTGAACAGTGCGATTCTAGACAGTGCTAACAAATACACCACCATGTAGCCCTATGTATGACTTATTTTATCTGAAAATGTTTGAGAAACCTTTAACCTTAGGCCTTCTTGTGCAGCAATAACTTAAGTCACATGTTTTTAATACATGTCTATTATTCCTGCAAAGTAGGCTCTTGTATTTTTACTTTACAGGTGATCATTTGCATTTGCATTACACCTTTATACAAAGGGCTCTGACCTGTAGAAACCTTCCATTTTCTTTTAGGATACACAAAAAAAACTGGAAGAAAACCCAAAACAACTTAACTTAACGTATTCCTAGAAAGCCACCAACTTACAAAACAAATGTTTGATAAAAACTCCTAATACGTTTGAAGGATTTAGCTCAATACCTATACAAGTTCTTAAAAAACAACAGTTTTAGATAATGGAAACTTCTAGATAACAATATATATATTTTTTTATTTTTTGACAGACCACGCATCCCTTAAAGCATATGCTGCACTCTGTTACCTGTCTGGAGCGTGCATTGACATCGCCAAGTTTTAGCAGCTGCTCGGCCACCTCTAGATCATCAGGGCTTTCAGCAGCCGTCAGGGCAGCCAGCATCACTGGAGTATAGCCCGCCTTATTCACATTGTCTGTTTCACAAAGACCTAAAAGAATGCATTGACACTTAATTACAAGCCAGTCTATTTTGAATTCCGCTGTCAGCGCAGGCAGGTGTGTAGGGCTCAACTCACCGGTGTCCAGCAGCAGCTTGACCACAGAGAAGTTAGAATGCGACACACTGTAGTGGAGAGCCATATTTCCATTGCCGTCAGTCAAGTTAACAACATATGGCAGCAGAGTGGGGGTGGTCAGTCCCACTTGTCTCAGGTATAATCTGACTGTATCTGCCTGGGAGTCTTTCTGACTGGAGACCCTGAACCACTCCTGATAGAGCACCACTAACACCTGACGCTGCGGAGAGATATTTAAAAATCACCTGTGTATAAATGCTTTATAATCTGATATAAAGAACAAAATACATACCAAACTCTGTAAGTATAGCAAAAGAATACCCTACCATTTCTTTATCTGGAGATGAAACCTCTTCCATGCGATCCTTTACATACATGCAGGCATCAATGAATCCTTTGTCAACTTTCTCCCTATAAAACACATTACACATTGAAGAATACCTCTGAAAAAAACTGTTCTTTCCTGCTGTTTTCTAATGAGCATATTTCCATGGTGTCCAACATGGCTACTGCCTGTTAAAGTTTCATTGTTTTTTATTGAGTAATTTCAGTTGGAAATAAAATTTGAAAATAAAAGAAAGCTGATACTCAGCTACAGTACCTGGAAAAAGTCCTTATACACCTTGCACTTCTCCTCATTTTGTCACATCACAAACTTAATAATACTAATGCATTTAATTTAAATTGAAATACTAAGAATCAGAAAATAAAAAAAATTAAAATGTACATTAAAATTGGAGACTTCAAAGAAAGTTAACACAATGAAAAGATATTTGTCAGAATGAGAAATATCAGTTTAAAATATAAGTATGGAGGGGAGATTTAAACATGTCCAGCAAGTCAATGTTATGGATGTCAGGTTGGAGGGAGTTCCAGAGTCAGGGGGCAGAGAGGCTGAAGGTTCTGTACCCCATGGTGAACATGCGAGCTAGAGGAACACTGAAGCTGATGGTTGATGAAGATCTGAGAGTCTGGCTGGGTCTGTGACTGTCAGGGAGGTCAGTGACATATATCATATCTCACTGACCTCCATATATCATCTAGAACCAGTCTGACTATTCTCTTCTGACCTGACGGCAACAAAGCATTTTTCCACACAACTGTCTCGGACTGGGTAGAGTTGGCTGTGGGAAGATCGTCAGCTCAGTCTCTTTACTCTTATCAGCTAAAATTAAAAATCAGTGATGAGTCTTTTGAGTTATTTATCATCATTCATCAGTTGTTCATTCATCATTCATAATTTTCTGCAAGAAAAACTTCTTTCCCGTTATTTTTGTGGATGTTTGATAAATAGCTTCTTCAGTGCTGATGATTACCAGGCGCTCATCACCATGAGCTCCCATTGCTGGTTTGGTTCCAGAAGTGTGCCCTGGTCTTCGCTTGTTGTTGTGGTCTGTCTCTCATCAAGAGCCTTAACCATCAGTGGAGGCAGTTTGGGCATCTGCTTAGGGTACTGTTTGGGGTTTTCCTGTTACGTCCTGCTTGGGGACTTTGCGGCACACCCTGATTCTGCTGGAGAGACCATATATTCTTCTGGCCTGGGGATGCTTTGGGATTCACCACAATGAGCTAACGAGGGATGTCTGGCTTTTCCTCCCAGACCTGTTTCTCCCTCAACAAAATCTCGGATAAGTGAAATGCACAGATGAATTAAATTTCCTGGTATTTAGCTCCCGGTATCAATCTTCCTATCAACTTTGACCAGCTAACCTGTCCCTGCTGACTTAATGCATTTCCCAAGCATTATGCTGCAACATTAATGTTTTACTGTAGTCATGATATGCTCAGGGAGATGTGCACCCTAAACAGTGTTTTCCATGTAAGCCATAAAAAGCTTGATTTTGGTCTAATCTCCCCAGACCACCCTCCTTCACATGTTTGCTGTGTTCCCTACAAGACTTGTGGCAAACTTTAAACTGTGTTATGGCTTTATTTTAACAGTAGATATTGTAAAAAAACCAAAAAACAAATGTATAACTTTCTTTCCAATTAACTATTATACACTATACCTTTGGCCTGACACAAAATCCCAACAAAATGCATTAAAATTTACAGATACAACATTATAAAATGTGAAAAAGTTTAAGGGGTGTGAATACTTTAAACTCACCGTACATTAATGTCTGTGTTGTTTATCTCTGTTATTATACTTGTGAAAAAAAGCATTCAGTAAAACTTTGCTTAACAGGTAGAAAGATCTAGAGCTCATGTTTGTCTCACCTCTCTGCCTCTTCCTCCTGCAGGAGCTCGTGGCCAGTTTCTAAATCCAATAGGCCCCTCTCAACCTCTTTCTCTTCACCCACAGCACCTCCCTCTTCAGCAACAGCAGCACCAGGAGCAACAGCAGCCTCAGCATCTGCCCTCTGGATCTCTGCGGCTTCCTCTGACTCCTTGTCTGTTTCTTTCTCTACCACGACTTCAGATGTGTCTTCATCCTCCACTTCTACTCTTGACTTTTCATCTCCACTGGAGTCCTCGCTGGATGTAGTCTCGTAGCTAAAAGAGGAAACATGAAAGGTTACTAATGCTGAAAGAGGTTTGATCAAGTTTTACTTCAAAAGTGAGAAAATTGTGAATCCATATATAAATACATAGAAATCTACTTCAGACTTTATATCAGTAACAGGATGTGTGGCGTTTCGATAAATATGAAGGCAGCCACATCAAAAGTACTGCTAAATTAGATTAAGCCTAAAGACTAACCAATTATCCATAATCAGAAGAATGTTTACCTTTGTAGCCTTGGCCCCAACATCATACAACATCCCTGATATAATTAACTATATACATAATTATCCATAGAAATGTTTGTGTGAACTCATATGCAACCTCAAACAAACACCTCCTTGTTCCATGAGGCAAGGCTCCCCATTTAAAGCTCAGGTGGACACTGGTGGGTGTGTGTGAGTGTGATCACTGGCATGTTTCATGAAGGCACCACTGTGAGGGCAGTGATCAGATAAGTCTTACGATGAATGCCAATGATTCATGCTTATTTGAACACACATACACAGCAATAAGAGGCGTTCGTGGGACCACAGCATTCCCTGGATTCCTAAGGAGCGCAAGACAGAGCAAAGATTGTCCAGATGATCCCAGGAGATGGAATACAAACAGCAGCCCACCTCCTGGTGTGGGGAGAAGTCTCAAGATTGTCTGACCTGTTTGTCTCATTATCAGCAACATCTGCTCAACTTTATTTGTAGCTGAACTGTAATGTTTAGATATACATGCACTGTAAAGAATAAGGATGGGCTCATTCAAAGCTCATTAAAGTTATCTGTGATTGTTTTGTTATGAGTTGTTCTTTGCACTTACCATGAAAATGCATTATTCATGAGAGCAACTAACACCTGGAGTATGTCTGCCGACCAGTTTGGAAGGAACTGAACTTACATAAAAACAATCTAAAACAACATGGCAGAGGAGAGCAGGTCATAAAACGTAGAAGCTCAGGAATGTAAGAGCAGGAATGCAGGAGTTAAATAAATTTAGTCACAGCAGCTATTTCCTTAACATGCAAGACATAATACCTCTCAGGAATTTCAGACATAAAAGAAAGCCCTGAGAAGTGCACTTATCTGGGATTAGATGTCAGTGCAAAGCATGGATAGTGCACAGATGTATTTTCCTATTAAGAGTGGATATCAGTTTGATATAGGTGTACAAGTGAGAAAGGATAAGAGGTCTAAAAAAAATAACATTTTGTTCAGAATAATTATTTTATCTTTTTTTACTTTTGAATGTGTTAAACACTTTATAAAGTAACACATGGGGGTATATTGACGTATTCCATTAGGAAACTTAATATACACTCACAAGCCACTTTATTATGTACTCAATTGCTTGATAACACAAATAGCAACTTAACCATTCACATGGCACAAACTAGATGTGGTCAAAATGCATTGCTAAAGTTCAAACCAAACATAAGAATGGAGAAGAAAGAGGATTTCAGTGACTCTGAATGTGGCATGATTGTTGGTTTCGGAAATCCTGGTCTGAGTATTTCAGAAACTCCTGATTTGCTGATATTAACAGACACAAACATCTCCCGGGTTTACAGAGAACAGACCGAAACAAATAAAACATCCAATGAGTGGCAGGTGTGTGACTGAAAATGCCTTGTTGGTGTCAGAGGTCAACGGAGAATGGCAGGCTGGTCCAAGATGATAGAAAGACCGCAGTTGTTCAAATATACACTTGTTACAACCAAGGAAGGCAGAATACTATCTCTGAATGTACAACACATTGAACCTTGAGGAAGACAGCAAATCATCTGAAACTGGTTTGTTCAACAAATGTTTACTGCACTCCAATGGTCTCCCTACACAGATCTCAAACCGAGAGGGCGTCTTTGTGATATTGTGGTGAAATGATTCACATATGCAGCTGACAAATCTGCTGCAGCCACAGGATGCATAATATAGACAAAAACTAAGTGTGTGTGACACCTTGTTGAATGTATGCTGCAAATAATTAGTGCAGTTGTAAAGACAAATGGGGGTTCACTCCTAGTACTGTCAAGGTATACCTAATAAAGTGGCCAATGAGTGTATATTCCAAGCACGTCCAGAGTCTTTCCTATAGCCTTTATCCAGCAAGATATATCCACCTGATCTCTCTGGAAAGATATCTGGAGGGCACACAGCCACTTTAAAAGCCTTCTTTGAATGCAATAAGGAAGTGACTCTTCTTGAAACACCCATAGGTACCTGCCCTCCTCACACTATCCCTAAGAGGGAGCTCACCCACCATCCATTGACTCATACTGATCATTTATATGAAAGAGTCAATTAATTTATTCAGTACCCATAGCTCAGGACCATATCTGAAGGTTTGAATGTTAAATCAGACTTTTGACTCAACTATGTCTCCAACTAGACATAGCAGAAAGCATCTCCATCACTGCTACCCCCTTCAGCCAACAAATCTCCTCAGCAACTCTTTGTAATCTCACCCTGCTGGTAATGTCTTACCAGGGCATGAGATATCACTCCACTTAAGACAGCAACTCCTTCTCAAATAGGAATCTCCAATCTGTTCTTCCCGGTTGAAGACCCTGGGCATATATTTAAGACAGCCAGTCTTTCATCATCACTGTTTCACCCTAAACTAAATACTGTCTTTTTACTATCTGGGAGTCCTGGTTTAATAAAGCTAATAAGACAACTAAATCTGCAAAAACTTTAAAGAGGCGATTCAAAGTTGCCTACATTGGAAATCTCTTGACTGTGCCTTTGACTGTGGGACTGTGTATTTGGGACTCAATCCATTTGTGCAATGTCCCAAAGACCCAAAAATAAAACTGTACACAAGACCTCACTGCAGCATGCAGAAACATATGCATCGCAAGTTGGATGCTGATGAAGCAAAAGATTTTTACCCTCCGTTCACCCCAACAAACTTAAGGTTTTTCTTGGCTCCCTTGCTTCCCTGCTTGTCTGCAATGCCATTTTTCTTCATAATAGATTTGAGACCTGGTGAAGAGGAGAGAAAAAGAAAGACAGAAAAAGTGGTGAGAAAAGTATGTTTCATGAAACTTAACTTCTGACTGTCTTCAAACACTGAATCACAGAGAATGTTTGTGTAAACAAGGGAGTGCTGTTTTTCAGTGAGCGGTGGTGTTGATAGTATATTTAAACCTGGAACCCGTAGTGTCTTTTTTTTTGTGTCCCATTACACCCACCAACTTATTTTACTGGCATTGTAGGATATAGACCAACACAAAGTAATGTGTAATTCTAAAGTGTAAGGAAGAAAATTAATAGTTTAGCATTTGTTGAACAAAGAAAACAAACACAATTCTGAAAAGTTTGTGAATTTGCTTTACACCCCTTTTTTTTTAGGTTACCTCTAAATCCAGAACAACCAGTTACCTTAAGAAGTCATCTAATCAGAGTTACTTTAGTCTTAGTATTAATACAGCTACTGTGTGCAGGCCTCAAAGGCAGACCATGAAGCTTCATAAAAACCAGGAGAGCATTAATTGACACCTTAACAAATCCTGCATTTATGCAACATTGTCTAGAAGAAAGCCATTGTTGAAAGAAAGCCATAAAAAGTCCTGTTGGCTGTTTGCCACGAGCCATGTAGGGAACACAGCAAAAAAAAGATGCTCTGGTCAGATGAGAAGACAAGTGAACTTCTTGGACTACGTACAGAATGCTATGATGATGGGAAACAAACTCTGCACTTCATCCTGAACACTCCATCTCTACCGTGATACATGGTGGTGGGAGAATCATGCTGGAGATGCTTTGTTTCAGCAGGAATAAGGAAGCTGGTCAAAATTAAAGTGAAGACGGGTTAAGCTAAATACCGGGCAATGTAGGATAAAACAACACCTGTTACAAGCTGCAAAAGACTTGTGACTGGAGAAGAGGTTCACCTTCAGCAGGATAATGGCCCTACACTTAAAGCAGAGTGACAATGCAATTATTTAAATTAGATAAAAACTCTTGGGTTAAAATGTCCCAGTGGCAGCACAGACCTAAGTGCAACTGACATTCACGGATGTTATCCATGTAATCCAAATGAGCTTGGTCAATCTTGCAAATAAGAATGTGCAAAAATCTGAATCTGTAGATTTGCTACAATGTATTGACAAACTGCTTGTGAAAAAATGTACCCCACACTTGAGTTTTTTATTTGTAAAACAAACCAAGTTCTTTCACTTTACCACTATACAATGCTGTTTGTTGGTCTATGTACCAAAATGTGGGAAAAAAATGAAGTGGTGTGAATACTGTTGCAAGGCACTGTATTTGTGAATCCAACCGGCTGTAATTGCAAGTGATCAACTAGTGTGGAAACAATTTGACAGCACAGAAAAGTAAAGCTAGAGTCCTGTTAATGCAGACATTTAAGCTAATGAAACCAGAACACTAGGTAATTTTCATTATATTGTAACATAAGAGATTACTTGCACGATGACAGACACAAAAGATTACTCTGCTGAATGAAATTGAGTCATTTAATAAAAACACACAACAGCATGCTGTACAAATATTTCCCAAGGCAATTTGCACAAGTCAGCAGTATTCACCTCACTGACAACATACAACCTTGACATTGTCAGGCCTACTTATGTATGTAACTGTGGAATAATTGATTCTGCATTGGCTCTTTTGCTGACTCCTCTAGGCTTTGCGCCTAGTATGGATGTCTTAGTTGTTTCTGATAGAAGATGTAGTGCAGTGGATCCATAACGTTTTATCCAAGTACAAGGATGTGGCTTTCTGCCAAAAACTACCAACTAAAAAGACCCAAGAAGAATGTTGCTTTTAGATCGAGTATCTGTCAGGAAACACCAACATAGAGTTGGAAGCTTGCATATTTGAAATTTGAGTACATTACCATGTTAACATCTAATAAATGCAAGCTTAAATTTAATAAACACGATAATTTTTACTTTTGCCTAAATTTGGCTTAAATGAACTTGATTAAGTAACACACATTTGTGGAAATTCCTAAAACTTAATTTGAGTTTCCGATGAATTCAAAAGGTGAAGCAATGTTATTAGAGAGATTCAAGATGTAGACAAACACACAGAGAAACACTGTAAATACTGAAACAGCACATATAAATCCAGGCATGTGCACTTTGTTTGAACACAGTGCTGTGTGGAGTCCTCCCAGCAAAGAACTGCATGTCAATTGTTATAAAACGTGGTTCTGAGCTGCAGCTCCTGGCTCCATCCCCAACAGTTGAGACATCAAGGGAAGAAAGAGAGACACCATCTGTTTGATGTATGTGTGAGGACCTCTACTCGAGAGTCCACTTAACTGTTGATAAGCATGGGCCCAATTTCCTGCGTGAATGGTTGTTTGTACATTAAGTCTGGAATAAGAAATATTTGATGTGCTCTAGGGGGTCAATGAACCATGCTTCTTAAGAAGTGCTTGGTAACTAATTTTTTCCTTCCTAGTAATGACAACTATTGGTTACTATATTTAAGGAAAACAATATGTACTGCACATAGATATAAAAACAGCTATAAATATCATCATACTGTAAGGTACTGTACTTATGATAAAGATTAGGTTATGTCAAGTGTTCAAGACATACAGTGCCTTGCAAAAGTATTCATACCCCTTGAATGTTTTCACATTGCTTGATATTCCATTAAAAATACATTTTATTGAGATTTTATGGGATGGACCAACAGAAAGTAATGAAAATTGTGAAGTGAATTCATGCCCCCTGACTCCATACATTACGCATCATGCATGTTTATTGGGATCTCTCTACCAGTAAATTTGTGCTAAATCTCTGAAAGATTTTCCATGCCCAATTAGGTTGGTTTCTCAATTTGATTGAAGTCTAGGCTTTTACTGGACCATTCTAGCTCATTAATTTACTTTCATTTAAACCATTGCATTATCATTCTATTGCTAATTTTATTATTATTATTCATTTTATTACTTATTTCATTTTTACCTATTTCAATCAGTGATGCAGTCACTATTGTGCAGCTGAGGTTGTTTTCAATGTGCTATATAAATACATTTTGAATGCAATTTAATTGAATCACTCTGGCTGTATGCTTAGGGTCATTTTCCTGCTGGAAAGTGGACCTCTGCCCAGTCTAAAGCCTTTTGTTACAGGCTACAAAAGGCTTTAGACTGTAACAGGTTTTCTGCCCTGTGTTTACCTTCATCCATTTTACCATCAAATCTGAGCAGCTTCCTTGTTCCTGCTGAAGAAAATCATCCTGACAGCATAATATTGCCATCGACATGTGGGGGATGGTGTGTAAAGAATTATACAAATTTTGTTTCTACCACATATAGAGCGGAAATGTTGGAAATTCTGACCATCTGACCAAAGCGCCTTCTTCCACATGTTTGCTGTGTCCCCTGCAAGGCTTGTAGCAGACTATCAACAGGGCTTCTTATAGCTTTCTTTCAACAATGGTTTTCTCCTTACCTTTCTTTCATTAGTCTTTGGCTAATAGCAGCCCGCTCTACAGATTCTGTAGCTGAGTTGTGGATTTATGCACCCTCTCCAGAGTAACCGTGAGCTTACTGGCTGTTTTAAATAATTCACATCAATAACATAGCTACAACATATTTGAAACATTACATCTGTTATGTTTTATTTTTCAGTTTGTTTGGCTGTTTAAGCCATCAAGCCCTGATAAACAATCAGGAAACAATAGAATACACAGATATATGAATGTAAGCTGGCATTTTCGCTGTGAAACATGTAAAGTTCCAGAGATCCTATAAACGTCAAACAATAATTATACCTGCTACCCAAACTTAGGAATTAAAATCTGATGAATATGATGCACCATTATCACTGTTGATAGTTGATCAAGACTTGAGTTGACAGCCTCTCTCCGGAGTGGAGTGAATAGGCCGGTGGGGTCTCCAGTTACTTGGGAAATGAGCATGTCATGAAAACTCACTCCTGTAGTCAGTTTGATGATCAAAGTCTAGCGTCAGCTGACAAATCTGTTTTTCATACAGGGTGAGAGGTTACCAATACCACAGATTGGCACAACAGAACTCTAAAAAGCATCCAAAGCATTCTAACAACGTTCAGCTGCTCGTTCAGCCTTCACCAGAATGAAATGAAACTCTGTGTACATATTAACACCCCTCCTTGATAGGAGATTATAAGGGATGTGTTGCGATTAAGCAGCACGGCTAATGGAACTACAAGGCTTTGTAAATGGGTAATATGTGGAATTTGAGAGGAAAATATTCAGCTCATTGTCAGACAGATAAGCAGCTTTGTACTTTCTGATACACTGCATGCCTACCTTGGTCTTGCTGTTTGCTGGTGGCAGCTGTTTTCTGACCTGGAGAGTAGAAGGCAGAGAGGACACTGAGGGAGCTGACCAGTTGGCTCTGAATAGAACTCATTTTGGAAGCACCAGACTTTCCCGCTGCTTTCCCAGTTGCTGCAGGAGGGATGCCTTTGCCTGCAGCCTTTGCTGGGGTTCCCTTTCCTGATTCTGCCCTTTTGGTTGCAGTCTGTTTTGGTGCATTGGGGCTCTCCTGTTGGCTGGTCGTCTGTGGTGCTCCTGAGCTGCTTCCCAGCTGTGCCCACTGCTCCCCAAGAAGACCTGTTATTCGAGTTACAACTTGTCCCAAAGCCGCAGGGGATGTCGGTGATTCAGAACCTCTGCGAGCTGACTGAGACTCACCGGATTCTCGCCGCAAGGCCTTTGCCTCACTTGAACCACGACGCTGAGCTGCTTCACTTGAGCCTCTTCGAAGCAATTGTGTCTCACTGGTGTCTTTTTGAGATGACTGAGTCTCAGTGGAGCTTCTACGCAAGCTCTGAGAGTGAGACTGGGTATAACCAGACGCCTGGCGGATTTGACGGCTCTTGGTTTCTCCTGATTCACGACTCGGAGGGTGCGATACACTGGATCCCCTCTGCGGTGCTTTCTGCTCCTTTGAGTACCGACGCGATGCAGTTTGAGACTTGGTGTGGGACTGAATGGATTTGGACTTTATTTGGATTTCACAAGAGCTTGAAGAAGCTTCTTGAGATTCCCCCTGAGTTTGTGCATTCGACTGCTTTTCGGTTAACTCATCAGGCAGATTCTTTGCTTGACTACTGTCTTGAACTTGAGGCACAGATGGTGTGTGATCATGTTCCTGTAGTTCAGAGGGTTGTGCTGATAACTCGGTTTCCAATTGGGGTGAAGTCTGGACTTTTGTTGTGGTCTTCTCAGCTTCAGATTCACTGGACCCTCTACAGGGGAGCATGGGTACAAGCTGAGGTTGAGGAGGTGATGGCTGTGTTTGCTCTGCTGAGGGCTTGCGACCTCTCTGTGGTCTAACAGGAGCTACTGTCTTCACAGCTGAATGTTCAGCTACTACTACAGTATAAGGGACCACATTTTCTTTGACTGATGCACACACAATTTCTTTTTCTTCATTTTCTTTTTTTGTTGTCTCCATCTCAGTCTTTTTAAGTGCTTTTATTTCTACACTATCTAAGAGTTCATTGTCTTTAGTTTTTGAGTCATCTTCTGCAGAGCTTACTTCAGGCTTAGCATCATCTTGTACAGAGACTGGGCTGGGACACACTTTAATCTTTTTTTCAGCCTCTGAATCTAAAGTTTGCAGAACCATGCCTTCATAATCTGTAACAAATGTCTTTGTAGGAACCTCCACAGCAACATGTTCACCTTCTATTGGAACTCCTTCATTTGATTTTTCACTTTCTGGTATGCTACTAACAGGATGACCGACAGCTCCACTTTCACCCACTTGAACCTCTGCTTCTGCATTTCGGGACAGGTTGTTGTCCTGCTGTCTTTCTGTCTCAGTTTGCTGGTCGCTCCTCTGTGCAGCCTCGGTCTCTGTGACTCTGTCCACAGTGTCCACCCTTTCAGTCTCTGTCCCTTGATCTACGCTACTGGCCCTTGGCCTCTGTGGATGGTCTGTCAAAGTTTCTCCCTCTGTCTCCGTGACTTGGTTTACCCTTTCAGCTGCAGGTGTCTTGGTCGTCTGATCTTGAGTGACAATGCTCTCAGTTATTGTACTCCGTTCCATGCTGTTGGCTCTGGGTCGAGGTTGTATCGCCGCTGCTACCTCATCCTTCATTTCTGTTTGCAGGTCATGTGAGTCAAGTTTACTAGTCACTGTTCCTTGATCTATACTTCTAGCCCTTGGCTTGGGTACAGCAACTTCAACCCAGATTTTATCTGTATCTGTCCCCTGATCTATTGTAACAGGATTTTCTGTCTCTGTTTCTTGGTGGCTGAGATCTATTCGCTCTGTAACTGTTCCCATATCTATGCTGTCTCTTCTTGGTTGATCAGGTGCTTGGGTGGTACAAATTTCCACTCTCATTCCCTCACTCAGTTGCAATATTCTCTCCTCTTTTGCTTTGTTCTCTTCCATTTGTTCTTTCAAAAGATCATTAGTTCTCTCTAGCTCCTGGCTAGCCTGAGTAAGTTTTACCTCCAGTATCATTAGCTTCTCCTCCAGCTTTAGCATTCCAGTTTGGTCGATTTTTGATGCATCACTATCTCTGAAAATCTTACTTTCTTTTGCAACAACTTCAGTGTCCTGTGATAAATTTTCCACTGCATGATCCAGCAGGCTCTCTGATGTCTCTTTTTGTTTGTCTACTTTCTCTGATGGTAGACTTTGTTTTTGTTTTGTGGAATCATCCTTCTGTTTTGCTAGCTCTTTAGTTGTTTTTGTCTCCCTGTGTATCTTTTCCACATTTACTGGCACATGCTCAGGAGCTCCACCTGTAGTTGGTTGAATTGCCAAAGATAAATTGAGACCTCCTGAAGGTCTTTGTCTTCGGGTTTGACTGTTTCCCCCTATCTCACAAGTTGTTGCTAGTGCAGAGGATGTGGAAAGCTCAACTTGGGACTGTGTTTGTATTTGGCGCAGCAGCTGCTCCCGCTCCTCCCTCAGGGAGCAGATCTGAGCCTTTAGTTCTGGAATAGTTTTGACCTGTTCTTCCAGCTCTCTGACTCGCTTTAATGCTACTGTGATCTGCTGGTGAAGACCTGTTCGATCCTGTGGAAGGCATCGTCTTTCCAGTACGTCTGGGGAGGCACGGAACATGTTCTCTGTTGATCCATTTTCTGGCGTTCGCATCATGCAATCAGGGCTGCTCGAATCTGAACCTTTCCTCTGCTGGAGGGTGATGGGCATTGATGATGCTCTGAGGAGGTTCGGTCGACTTTGACTCACAGCAGTTTTCTCTTCAGTACCTTGGAAGCTTGTGCCTGCTTCATCTCTGGATTTTTTTGAAATATATTCAGTTCCTTGACTGGTTGTCCCTCTGCTGCTATGGCTGGATGTTGCCCCTTCACTTGGCCTAAAGTCAAATATTTGTTGGACCTCTGTCACACGTGATTTAGGCTTTGGCCCCAAGGTAGATGTCCCAGACCATGCCCCTTCCTTAGGCAGAGGCCTGACGCCATGACCCGGGAGGCTGAAATTTCTTGGCAGAGTACTGAATTTAGGTGGGCCCTTTACCCTCCGCTGGATGTGGACCCTTTTGATGGTGTTGCCTTTCTCAATATCATCTACATACTTGAGGAAGTCAAGATCCAGGTGAAAGCCATAGGGAGTCTCCACTGAATAGGGCAGCTGTTTCCTCTGTACGCCGCCCTCGCTGGCCTTGGTCTGAAAGCCGTTGGCTGTAAGGAATTAAAAAGAATATTAATTAATTTAGTAATAATGAATCTGATAAATAAATGAACATAAATTAAATCTAAGATTACTATCAGCATCATGATTCTTTATCACCCTCTTGCAAAGACAAGCTGTACTGTGTTGTACACATGACTCTGTAAAGCAATATCACTTACTGGGAAGTAATTAACATGCAGTGAAAATGCCAAAACAACAAACCCAGCATAAAAAAATGCTGTTCATGTTGTGCCATCTTATGAATACAGTATGAGACATGGGGCATTTATGACCTCAAGAAAATAAGCCTTTAGGTCAAATACCCAATAATCAGCCAAATTGTCTTACCTTTTATTTCCTATAATGAATAAAAATAGAATCATACAAGACAAATTACTAGTGTTACAGTTGTGGAAATAGGATGTGAACTATGAGAAGTGTTAGAAGCAGGCACATTGTTTGTTTAACTACAGTCTAATTGGCACTCACCACTTTTCTTGTCCATCATGAGATGCAGAGTTCTCAGTCATCAACTTGTGTTTGGTACAATTGGAGCTGGCAGCCTGGATAAGGCAGAACAAATGTCATGTGAGAAATTGAGCAAATGGTCAGAATCATTTTATGAATAGAACAACAAACGAGAGTTATATTTTTGATGACTACATCCACATGTTTACCTAGACGAGAAAGATTACAGCTCTGTGGAAATGGATTTTTCAAACATTGTTGACAAGTTTTACAGATTTGCTGCCATAACAATAAAACGATAAAAAAAATTTTTTAAAGCAATGTTTGGTTGGTTTGCGCAATGGAATTCTTTTACCATCTCCATAAATTTCAGCCAAAACTTGAATATCCCTAAGTTTTTTAAATAGTATAAATATGGATCAGTACTGGCAGAAATTTACATTTAATGCATCTATAGTATTTCAGTAAAATTGGAGCAGGGGAATGTGGTTTGCTTAGTAGCCCCCTTTTGGAGCAGTTTTTCCTTTGTGTGCGATATGAGGGATAAACAGATGAAAACTCTTGTTTGCAAACATTTAGTGCACATAAATAGCTTTGTGGATTTGCAACACAGCAAAGAGTGGTATTGTTAAAGCCAGAAGATGACTGAATTGAAATGAGAACTCAAGTAAAACATAAATTTCCACATAACTTATAAGAAACTGCAGAAAGTTTGAGCATTAACTGGCATACTAAAAAACAAAGTAAGATAAAAATCTTTCCCCAACTTGACCCAGGCACAGAAGTACGTTACTTAGGTGAGCCTAGCATTTTACAGAAAAAACAGAGCATTTTTCTGTCCCAACTGCATTATAGTAATTTGCTTTGCTGCTGTCTAGTAATTATACTAATCCAGGTGGTTATACTGAGGTAATGGCAATTCAATTAGCTTTTCCTCTTTTAAGAATATATCATCCAACTATCACATTTACAGATTAATAGGGAGTTAGGTTAGATGCTTTCTTAGCTATCTACTGAAGGCACAATTGATTGTTTTTAATTCTAAGAAAAAGTTTCTAATACCAGCATAACAAAATAAAACACAGAGCCATTTGGTTCATTAGTGTAATTCAATTTAATGAGACCAACCCTTGGCAGGCTCACTCAGTGGACCATTTGGTGTTACTTTATACCATTTGTTCCAAATGGAAGAGCCAAGAAACCAAGCTGTAAACCGATAAGCAGACGAGCAATGGAGAGAAATTCAGAAAGTGTAGTCTAAATCTTTAATTGGCTAACTATACAGCTCTCTGGTAAAAAATATTTTTATTACTAATTTGGATGAGCTGAATACTTTAAATCTACTTTAAATAAACAAGAAAGCTCGTAAGTAAAAGAACAAACTCTATATGTCTCAGATTCACGTCAAATCAACAGCTAAATAGTTGAAACGTGGACACAAATGGCTGTTGGATAAAGCAATATTAAGCTCCTACATTGGCATTGACCTAAATCCTATTGCAAATTTCTAGTATATACTAAAAAGCTGGGTCTGTGCCAAGGACCAAAATACAATATTCACATGAGGTCTGCTTTTTCTCATAAGAAGAGATCAGAATTATGACAGACGCTTGGCTTCTGTGAAGCTTTTTTCCCATTTAAATTACAATATTGCATACACTGTTGAACATTTTTGCATGTTGGAACAACACATTACAAAGATGATATACAGTTGTTTGAAGTCAGTGCACAGTCCATGTCACAAAGAAATCTGTGTTGTGCAATGCCAAGTGGGGACACACTGCAAGGCAAGCATTCTGTGAGGTGGCAATGTAATCAATCAAAATGACAGTCACTACACCCCGGGACCTTAACAGGAAATGTGACAAGCACTATTTGGCCCCGGTCCAATCTTCACAGATTGAGCCTTATTAATGAAAAAAGCAGGTGACCTGAGGCAGAACTGTTTGTTACAGATGAGCAGATAAACACACGCACACAAGGAGAAACACACAGATCAAGTGACTGACAGGATGAGACATCCTCTGATTGCTGCCATGGCAACCGTTCTGTAATCCGCTTCTCAGCTCTTCTCCCGGGAGGGAAAAGAGCACAGGTATTCCCTGCTCCTGGTGATGTTTAATGCAACTACGATCAAATTGCTCTCCATAAGGCTTAATTAAGGAGCCAAAGAATGCTGTGGTAAGTAATTGTTGAGTGAAGTACAGGGTGACCCTAGCAATAATTATACACAGAAGGCAGGCAGTGAAACTTTCTTTAATTAGATCATTACTTAAAAAAAGATACCTAGTCAGAGGGAGAGAAATGATGAGACTTAAAGAGAGATAAAAGCTGAAGGGAGAAAAAAAGGATTCAAATGACAGGCATGACAAAATGGAAATAACAAAAAAAAAAAAGCCAAATCACAATCAGGAACTCGCTTTTTAAAAACTTTCTCTAATCAAGCATGAAGGAGTTAAGTTTAGCTATGTACTCAATTGTTTAAATCTGTTGCAGGTAATGGATACTTGCAGATCTTTTACATTGTTTCTGGCGTACAAGGAATGAACAAAGAAATGAAGCCAAAGTCCTCATTGACCTCATTGGTTTTGAATATTTAAGTAAACAGAAACTTTTTCTGAACGTCTTAAAACACAAAATCTCTACTAGAAACTTCAATTAAGAACATTTGCATGATGTAAAAATATGTCAAGTTTGGAACAACTAAAAAAAAATTTAAGTTAATTTAAATTGTTTTGGCATTTACACAAAGTCAACAAACTGTAAGGGTTGATGTCATGGCCATTCTTGAAGCTTATTGTTAAGGCCCGTTTATGATCGACGTTAATATGAATAAGAATACAAATGGAGCCTTTTGTCCATATTCTGTGTTCTTTTGGTTATTTTAGTATGTCATCAGGTGTTTTCAAATGCAACAAACATTACACTACTAGCAGTAATCGTGGGGGCAACATGATGCTGTATAGCAAACATGCGATCACCAAAAGAAACAAAGAAGATGACAGAGATGCACCTCATCGGACTCGTCCATGAAACTCCTGCAGTTTGCAGATGACACCACTGTCATTGGTCTGATCCAGGACGGTGATGAGTCTGCATACAGACAGCAGGTGGATTGGCTGGTATACTGGTGTTGTCAGAACTACCTTGAACTCAACCCACTCAAGACTGTGGAAATGGTGGTGGACTTTCAGAGAACACCACCCCCATACACCCCCCTCACCATCCTCAACAACACCATGTCAGCTGTGGACCACTTCAGGTTCCTAGGAATCACCGTCTCTGAGGACCTGAGATGGTCTTCACACATAAACACTGTTCAGAAGAAGGCCCAGGAGAGACTGTACTTCCTGAGGCAACTCAAGAAGTACAACCTTCCACAGGAGCTGCTGGTCATCTTCTACACTGCCATCATTCAGTCTGTCCTGTCTTCATCCATCTCAGTGTGGTTTGGCTCATCCACAAAACAGGACAGGTGCAGACCGCAACGAATAATCAGGACTGCAGAGAGAATAATCAGGGCTGACCTTCCCTCCATCCGGGACTTATACAGGTCTAGGGTAAAAAAAAGAGCTGCTAAAATCTCTGCAGACCCCATACACCCTGCACATAAACTATTTAGAGTTTTACCTTCAGGCCGCCGCTACAGAGCACTGTTCACTAAAACCAGAGACAGTTACTTCCCCCAGGCTGTTTCTCTGTTGAACATTTAATAGAGTACTAAACAATTGCATACGGAAGTTGCAAATGCACCTTTTATTTATATATGTATATTTAAGGACATACAGATATATGTATAAATATATCTTATAACACATTAAACAAAAAAACCCAGAGAGCAAAGTGTACCGGAGTCAAATTCCTTGTTTGTATGTACGAACTTGGCAATAAAGCTGATTCTGATTCTGAGATGGATGAAGTTTTCCATCAGTAGTGTACTGCAGAGTATCTGTACAATATCAAGATTTCCCTCTATGTTATTGTTTCAAACTTTCCACATTATTCGGAAATTAACTCAGAACTGCCTTTTAGAGGAAACAGTGTCTAGTAGCCATGCCACATTAATAAATACAGTGAAGGCAAGAGGGCAGTGATGCATGACAAGGTTAGAAATTGATTTACCTATTTATGTTTGTAAAGGGAGCATACATGGGCCTTAAGTGTTTAAATCCATATCTAATGTGTGTTCGGTGATCACTGTCTTTTTTAAACACTCAATGACTCTGCCACCAGCATGCTTCTCATGTCACTGTGACAGCGTAGCAATTTTTGTGTTAACCCGCCATAAAAGTTTTCTCCAGCAGCCACCTGTCTTGTTCATATGGGCAGCTGCAAATTTTATCAAGCTTGTACAAGTCAAATGGGAACAGTGGCGTCTTTTTGTGTCCATGCCAATGTAAAACTGGCTTTACTGTGGACATATCATATATACAAGAGTTAGCCATGATGGTTTCTGGGTTTTCTGTAAACATCCTAATGAACTTCTTTCGTCTGAGCGTGAGAGTTTTGTTCAGATGGTTGAAATTTGATCAGGCAGACTGACATTAAGTTTAATCCTAATTGTGGTCCAGGTGCAAGTTGCTAAGAGGCCAAATATTAGTGGTGTTGTGGGTACATATTTGAGCATGTATGGATCATTTTGAGGCTTTGGAATTGAGTGAATCTACTTCTACAAAACTAGTATATTCCAAATTGTCCAACGTTGTTTGCATATGGCTATGAAAACAAAATAACAAAATACTGAAAAGCAAAAAACTAACATCTTCCCAATGAGTGTGTGGAAATCTGTGTTCAGAATAAAGCCTCAGGTTAATCATCTTGCATTTAGCGAGCCTGGTAGAGTAATATGGAGGAATACTATAGAGTGATGATTGATACAGTGATAATTCTCTAACTAGTCAACCAACAAGGTTGCGCTCCTAATTAAATTTTTAAAGTCCTTCTGTTGACACTGATGGTGCAGAATCCACAGAGGATTACAGTCATAATGACTACGAGCTGAAAGCTCATAAAAAGCATGCTAATCCAAATTAAAAATATTTGCAGCAGGCTACACAACGCTATAATGAAGCCACGGTTATTTGTGTCCAAAAGTGTGTGTGTGTGTGTGTGTGTGTGTGTGTCAGCACCCATGCAATCACTCTCTTTGTTGGTACTTGTTTGGTTTGTATATGCTCTAGCATTAGCTGCAGTACACATTTAGCATTCCATGTCTCACTCCTGCACAAAACCTCCCAGAGGATGCGCTGCAGTCTGTCAGCACCAATCCAATAACTGTGACAGCTGGAGGAGAGGCGCCGACATCGGTAATGTAAGGCCCAGAAGACAAGAGTAATGATGGTAGTGTAAATAAGTTCTCAATGACAGCTAGGCACCTTTATACAGGGGTTGGACAATGAAACTGAAACACCTGGTTTTAGACCACAATAATTCATTAGTATGTTGTAGGGCCTCCTTTTGCAGCCAATACAGCATCATTTCGTCTTGGGAATGACATATACAAGTCCTGCACAGTGGTCAGAGGGATTTTAAGCCATTCTTCTTGCAGGATAGTGGCCAGGTCACTACGTGATACTGGTGGAGGAAAACGTTTCCTGACTCGCTCCTCCAAAACACCCCAAAGTGGCTCAATAATATTTAGATCTGGTGACTGTGCAGGCCATGGGAGATGTTCAACTTCACTTTCATGTTCATCAAACCAATCTTTCACCAGTCTTGCTGTGTGTATTGGTGCATTGTCATCCCGATACATGGCACCGCCTTCAGGATACAATGTTTGAACCATTGGATGCACATGGTCCTCAAGAATGGTTCGGTAGTCCTTGGCAGTGACGCGCCCATCTAGCACAAGTATTGGGCCAAGGGAATGCCATGATATGGCAGCCCAAACCATCACTGATCCACCCCCATGCTTCACTCTGGGCATGCAACAGTCTGGGTGGTACGCTTCTTTGGGGCTTCTCCACACCCCATAACTCTCCCGGATGTGGGGAAAACAGTAAAGGTGGACTCATCAGAGAACAATACATGTTTCACATTGTCCACAGCCCAAGATTTGAGCTCCTTGCACCATTGAAACCGACGTTTGGCATTGGCATGAGTGACCAAAGGTTTGGCTATAGCAGCCCGGCCGTGTATATTGACCCTGTGGAGCTCCTCTCTTGCGTCCACAGTTAATCCTGTTGGATGTGGTTCGTCCTTCTTGGTGGTATGCTGACATTACCCTGGATACCGTGGCTCTTGATACATCACAAAGACTTGCTGTCTTGGTCACAGATGCGCCAGCAACACGTGCACCAACAATTTGTCCTCTTTGGAACTCTGGTATGTCACCCATAATGTTGTGTGCATTTCAATATTTTGAGCAAAACTGTGCTCTTACCCTACTAATTGAACCTTCACACTCTGCTCTTACTGGTGCAATGTGCAATCAATGAAGACTGGCTACCAGGCTGGTCCAATTTAGCCATGAAACCTCCCACACTAAAATGACAGGTGTTTCAGTTTCATTGTCCAACCCCTGTATATAAATATATATCACCAAAGTGAAACCTCAAACATGCTAATATAGTTGGCATTTACACATATTTTAAAGAAAACGTTTTCAAAACCTCATAGTGCGCATATCTTATTTTATAGGCAGAAAAACAAACAATCTTGCTTATGTGAAACAGAAATTTTAGTGGTATTCAAAGCAGACAAGTAATTGCAAAATGCACATTTCTGAAACAAAAACTTTTAGTTCATCCCCACTGAAACATTAAGCCACTACCATATGGATGGCAATCTCTCCTGGTAATCACAGAGCATAATATTTATTGGACTAAAAAGACCTTTCTAACTGAAATATGGTGATTGGATATGTGACCACCTATTGGTAAAAAAGAGAATTGATGTAGTGAGCACTCTAACAATCATCTACACAGGAAACATGAGTGAGCTCCATGAAATTAAACACAGGTAGGAAGGACAGACCGGTACTCACCCATTTTGGTTCATAATCCTGAAACAACTGGAATCTTATATTCAAGCAAAGAAACAACCCAAAGATGATGGAAGGGGACACGACAAAGTTCATGCCATGGATTCAACCAATAAGGTCAAGCAGCAGGGAGTTAACAGCCAGCCCACTGAGAGAACTTGAGCTTTTGTTTGTGTGAAGTTTATAAGGTAAGAAAATGCCTTCTTTTACTGATATATGATATACTGATATATGATTAAAGCACAATTTGTTTTCTATGTCTGAGCCTAATAAAGGAGACAAGTTCTAACTGCAGATGTCAAAGGCTTTGCTGTGAAGGTAAACTCTGACAAGTAAAACAGATCAGAATATGTAGAGAAATCTAAGGCTTACAGAATCGCTGAATAGCTTGCTAATATAAAGCAGGATGTTCTGGGGACAGTTATTTGGAGTAATGGGAAGGTTGATGCCCTAGCAATCAGAATAACAATGATAGTAGGAACCTGAACAGAACCTGTTTCACCTAAAAGCCACCAGAATTCCACTGTTTTAAATTATTACTTTATGTGGTGAACTGCAGGCAGACTGGGCTGCCACAGAGCACTTTAAAATCCAAGGGTGGAGTGCCAGTTTGTTAAGCTCATACAACAGTTGTCCTGACTTCTCTTTAAAGAATGCATCACCACTTAAATCTTCACCTAATGAACTCAAGTTTGAAGTGGAGACTTTGCTATAACTATTTATGTCTTAGGTGGTTATTGTGTTATGCATTAATGCCTGATGTTTGCATTCCAGATGAAGTCTTCCCTGTTTGATTACTTTCGGATGCATCCGCAACTGTATTGTGATTGCCTTTTTAATTTAAGCTTTTTTTCATTTTTCTTGATTCATCCAAAATGGAAAAGATATGAACTATTATGAGCTACAAGCTCATAAAAGTTTTAAAGAAAAAGTTGTAAAAATGATCATATGTGCCACCTAAAAACAGTCAAAACAAAAATTTTGACTGTGGGCAAAACCAGATTTTTAGGATTTGAAGGATGTTATTTAGATTCTTGACAAATGACACATTCAAAGCCTCCTCAGAGATTCACAAAAGGGCATCCAACAAGCACACATTTACACACATGAAATTACTGCTGACCTAACCCAGCAAGCAGCATTAATTGACTGTCAAAGGTCATTACATTGGAGTGCTGTGTACTGGAGATTGAATTAGCCCAATACACTAGCACACAGTGCAGGATAGGAGAGAAGACAGACTGGCAGGAAATAAGATTGGAGAGAGCAAGCAGGGGACAGGAGGTGGGCGAATGGATGGGAGAAAAAAGTAGTGAAAAAGAGGAGTGCAGGGAGTGGCCGCTGTGGTCGTATCGCATGCATCCAGAGCTCCTCCAGATGTCCTCCCTATTATCTGACACTTTCTGCAACATTCTTGAAATTGCACATCAATGCACTGCACACATGCTGCATCTGCAGCCTGCCATAAACCTGAGTTTTCATTGGCTGTGTGAAAAAAGGCAGACAGGAGCTACAAGCAGCTGCACATAAAACAGTAACAAGCAAACCAAGCAACTGTCACAGGTTTAAGGCCGTTATCGCTACCCTGACATTGGACTAGATATCTCTGTTTACATTTGTAAAGCCATGAGAAAGTAAGCAGGACTGTCCAGCCTAGTACGCCATCACTAACCAAACAATTTCTAGCCATATGCAGATGCAAATGCACTCTTACTGATAAAAAGGTGCATTCATGTAAGGTACCAAATACATCTGGTAAATGTCTGTTAGATGCATGCTTGCCAGAGTTTAATTTTAAGGCTGTAAGTAAAATAATAAAACAAATGCAGCTGATTTATATAGTTTTTCTTTAATTACTTCACAAAGCAGATTTTCCTTACCTAATTCACGAGAGCTATTTTCTACATTAAAGCATTCTCATCTAACTTTGGAAATTAAGTGATTTTCTCCAACAAACTTTTAGCCATCAGCATTTATAATAACAGTATATTCTACAATCCAGAAGAAATATTGTATTTCTTTTTTTTGCCATGTGGAAACAAATTACATATGAAGCGTTCGTTGCAAACGGCCTCGTTCCTTCAACTTTATAAAGAAAGGCAACCATTTCTTTTAAGGCTCCAGGTTAATTTGCTTACCAGACGAAATAATATACAATACTGAGAACAAGACAGGATATTTGCAAATACCATTTTTTAAATTTCACAAATAATGTAAAGGTTTCAGAAATCATTAAGTGTTTTAAGAGTTCTGTGATCAGTGTAGAACATTTCCGTCCAGATTGAAGCACTCCATATGCTGTGGCTGTTACATTTTTGAGGTGATCTTAATGCCAAAAAAGCAGTGAAAAGGCTCTATTTATGTATTTTCACAATAGACAAATAAAAACTTTATTGATTTAAAACTACGTTTTAAAGAATTTCTGCTTCATCAAAACATCCTGCCTTGATCAGTCTAAATGATTTACCTTTTTACTAGAGGTGGCCAAAACATTTTAAACTCATATAGCAGCTGCAAAACACATGTCAACTTTAGCATCGGTAGCAGCATGATTTAAAAGTGGTGAAGGGTTATTTGATTTTTTTGCGAACGAATGTTATTAGCCAGCTCGATCATAATTCCTTCTTGGCTGACTTTGTCAAACACAACAAGGCAATTTAAGAACTGTTTCCTTTTACACTTCAAAATAAACTTTTTAACTATTGTTACAACGGAGTTCAGCTTAGAGCGCACCTCTTTATGTCTGCAGCTCATCAGCTACACCATAAGAGGAAGTCACATACTGACACGCACTTATAGTACTTTGCAGGAAAGACCTGATGACAAATCACATTTTAATTTCACAAGATCTTGTGATTGTTATTTATCTACCCCTGGAGATAAATAATCTTAAAAATTCTGAAAGTCTCACTTTTGTTTTATTTTGATTGTACTCCTGATCAAACCAAAATAATTACCATTAACTTGTTGCAATTAGATTTTATTTTTTGGAGTCATGTGTTGTCAAGCAGACCATGGTCGTATTAAATCATTGGTTATAAATTCAAATGGCTATACAAATCCGCATGGTAGGTAAATGTTAATCTTTGGCTTTCCCATGACATATGTCTGAAAAAGTTGGGTGCGAAATGAAAACATTTGTAAAAACTTAAACCATATCAAATCAGGATAATGACCAGCACCGTCTTTTTACACTGTATTTAATCTTATGCTGGATTTCAGACTTCGATATGCTGCATGATTATACTGCATTAAAGCATCAAAATAAACAACAAGGAATGTTTAGGAAACCAGAAACTACCAACTGTTTGATACTTCCTTCATGTTTGTTTAGAAATAAGAACAACGGTGTGCTGGATAACCAACTCCAACTCAAAACCACAGCATTTACTTGATGTCAGTCTATATGAGCAATATTACTACCATGACAATTTGCTCATTTGCTTTGGGATCTGTACAAGTAACAGCTGGTGATAGCAAAGTTGATGGTTCACCTAATTGAAAATGAAGAGGTGGCATTGTAGATAACTATTTTGCATAACGAACAGCCACCTAAATGAAATCCTCCTATACAACAACTTGAGAAAACTGAGAAAATTCACTGACGTTACCAGTAAAACAAGAGAAGTATATGATTGCTTATCTGGATCGAATGGTGCAAACACAAATACAGAACATGGGGACATTATCTCATATCATATAGCTTACAGTGTGTGTCTCTGCAGTACCCGATCAATCTCCCTGCTCTATGAGAGCTATTTGAGAACAGTCTGATTCATCCGACTCCAGTCCAAGATTAGCTCTTGTCTATGTATAGCCCATATGCAAATCTGTCCTACAAAAAATTGTTTTTTCTTAGACAATTTTCCTTAATGCTCCAAACTCCAAGGCAGTTACATTGTCCAGGTATGGTTGTGTATCTCAGCTTTAAGCCAGGATTCTTTATTCATGTCCAGTCTGACAGAGGCTGAATTCACTAGAGGGTAGATTGTTCCCTTTGTGCCAAAAAACATCTGTTCCTGAACTCCACAGGGACAATGACAGAGGGATATTCTGTCCATACGCTTCATTAAACAACTTCAATATTATCCCTCAGGATGATAAATGGACTACTTTTTTATTATAGGACAAATGGGATCTGGGTCTTCCTAGATAGTTTAATTAACTATAGTTTGAAATATTAGAAATGGAACAAAAATTTGCACATTTTATCCTGTATGGAAAGGTATGACTTTAAAAGATTATTAAATCCTATTTTTTCCTAGTTATCAGTCATTTGCATAAAATGAAAAAATATCTGTCTGGTATTATTTATTTATCTGAATATTCAGACTGCTGTCATTACTGTATGCCTTATATTATTTGTTAAACCACACATTCAAACCATTCTAGTCGAAACTATGTGCATATTATGGCTGCTTCCTTTTAAAATGTTAAAAAGGGTGATGAAGTTAATTAACACTGAGCCATCTGACTACATCAACAACTGCAGACGTTAAAAGGAGCTGAAAATTAGGTGAAAGAAAAAATAATGCCAAACAATTACAGAGTTGAGAGCGAATCAACACATAAATTTACATTCTTTTGATCCTTACCCTGAAGCTTTTTTTCTTGCTGGCACACACAGGCAAACAGACATGTAGAATAACACAAATCATGCACGCTGCTAATAAAAACAACTGACCAATTGCCACTTTTAGCAGCTTAATGTTCATATCACTGCATTGGGTGTGAAAACAGTGCTGTGTGTCGTTGGCAAAGCGAGTTTTCCCGCGCTATGTCAGCTGCCAAAGCTGTGTGGGGAGCGTTAACTTTGCAACCACAAAAACAAAAAACACCACACATGCATACAGACAAACACACACTGCCTATTCCTCAGTTTTACACATCCCAGACAAACACAAGTGACCCATGTTATACCCTTAAGAAACAGACTGGGAACCAGTAAGAGAAAAGCAGTGAACAGTAAACGGATTAAATGAGCATTGTGCGGTAAACAAAATAAAGTTCTGCTAGATAACCTAGAAAGGGAGAGGAGTAATTAATCATGAAGGAAAACAAACATTAGGTGCAAAAACGAAGCATTAGTAAAAAAAGAAAAGAGAAAATTGAAAAAGGAAGATAATTTATAGAGCCTAAATTGCTTCTCACCTGCCATGGAGTTCTTATCACCTTCTGCTCTGTTTGAATGAAAGCTACTGGCCCTGTCTGCAAAGAAAGGAAGAAAAAAACAAGGGGGGTGAAAGGGTGGAGAAGGGATGACGTGTTAGCAGATGATATAGACAAGAGAAGGAGGTCAAGGAGTTGGTAAGACAATCAGTTTTCTCACTACAATAGGTTTACCAGCAACAGCACACCTGCTGCAAACAATAAGACACAAACACTTGCAAACCTGGTAAACAGATACCACTTCTTAATGCTGCAGCCACTGTAGGACTGAGTAAAGTTATGATAGGAATTTCCTTAAGTGCGCATGATCACAAGGGAAACAATACAGAACATACTGAAATGGTTCTATCTCCAGCCACTGCAACATCTTTCCATGCTGCCCTGTGTTCACTGTGGTTGAGTACTTTCTCTTTCTTCAGAGCCTGACTGTGGGTATCGGTTTTACACCTCAATCAACCCCGGCCATGCATCATGTTGTGTCATCAGCTTGGACTGCCCTCTATGTTGGATTTAAAAAAAACACTTCAAAATGATCAGTTTTCAAGTCCTTGTTCATACTTTGCTATGGAATCTAAGAGGTGAAAACATAAGACACATCCAACCAACTCAATAACAGTAAGCAGTCTAATGAGTAACTAGCTCAAGAGGCTCTGTAGTGTAAATAAGGTAAAAGGTGAATTATTAAGTACCTTTAAACAGGCTAACTGCCCAGGCAGTCAAGGACTCACTGCACCTTCAGTCCAGTACAAGAGCAGTCAAGGAACAGCAGGTGTCAATTAGCTAAAAGCTATAGTCTGGTGAAATTTATATTTAAGTTGGACATCGTCCCTTTTGAAATAAAATCAAATAATATTGTACTGCTTGTGTTAAGTCACTCCTGAACCACAGACAATGTCAGAAGCACTTCGCATAAACTAATGAGAAAAACTATTAATTATTCGAGATTTAAGATACGTTATCTTAAAAATCAATGAACTGCTGTTGGTCCAAAATCTTAGTAAATTTTGCATTTAATTTGGAAACAAAGGTTTCAGAATCTGGAGGGAGAGTGGTCAGGCACAGAATCCTGGTGCTTGAGGTATAGTGTAAAATGTCCACAGTGAGTGCTGGTTGGGGGAGTCTTATTCGCTGGTAACAAGCATTCTGGAGATGCTGATTACATTTTCCAACAGAACTTGAGACATGCATATAATGCCAATAGCATCAATTTTTGCTTTAACGACTACTGTACAGTTATGCAAAAAATATAACTATTTTACAGATGTCACAGGAAATGAAGGTAGATTGCAAGAAAAGAAATAATCAACCACCACCAACACAAGCAAGAAAGTTTCATTTATAAACAACTTTCATGTGCATTTGTTGCAAAATTATCCAGAAACCCATGCAACTTGCTTAGGAGCAGCTTAGGGGTATTCCTGCAGTGGGACAGAACACATGTAAACTACACTGAAGATCAAATGTGAGCAAAAATACACAAAAAAAACCCCTTCAATAATCAGACTTTAAGTGCTCAAAGTGTACTTAACCATGTAGCATTCCAATAACTGCAACATCTCCAGGTGGAACAGACAGAATGTGGTAGTAGGTTTGTAGTAAGGGTATATTTTATCTAGCTGATATTAAAGCATAGTCTGGTCTATAAGTTTTAGCAAACCAGATCATTTTGTACATTTAAGATTACATTTGCTGTGAATCAACGCTATGTAAATAAACTGAATTGAACCTTCTAGAGTGCACAACTCATTGTTTTTTTATATTATGGATATTCTTTCTAAAGGGATTTTATTCGCAAAGATAAATCCAAATCCAAACAATGATCTGAGACAATGTTGACACATTCTGTGGCTGAATCCTCTTGTCTGCGTAAATCTCCAACACTGCATAAAATCAGCCGATATCCTTTCATCTAAACCAGTGGGTTGAAAGAGGGTGTCATGCAGCCTTGGGGGTTTAAGCTTCTCTTTAGCAGATCACATGAGCCTTCTCTTGTCAGGTGGGATCAGATCCCACCTCAGACCCACAGGACCGCTACAATTCTGCTGATGTTTGGTCTTTTATGTAAATGTCAAAGACTGTTTGTCAATCTCACATGTTTGTGCTTTAAATAAAATAAATAAATGATTAATTGAATAAATAAAGGGCTGCACGGTGGCACAGTTGGTAGCACTGTTGCCTTGCAGCAAGAAGGTCCTGGGTTCGATTCCTGGCCGGGGGTCTTTCTGCATGGAGTTTGCATGTTCTCCCTGTGCATGCGTGGGTTCTCACCGGGTACTCCGGCTTCCTCCCACAGTCCAAAGACATGCCTGTTAGGTTAATTGGTAACTCTAAATTGCCCTTAGGTGTATGAATGAGTGTGTGTATGGTTGTATGTGTGTTGCCCTGCGATGGACTGGCGACCTGTCCAGGGTGTACCCTGCCTCTCGCCCGTAGACTGCTGGAGATAGGCACCAGCTCCCTGTGACCCACTATGGAATAAGCGGTAGAAAATGACTGACTGACTGAATAAATAAACTGCAATGAAACGGACAATCGTTAGGTCATGTTTTTATACTAATTGCAGGGACTGAAGGTTAGTGGAGGTCGTTCACACTGACACCTAACCAAAAATTGCTTAATTCTAACTTTTCCTCCATAAAATAAATTCCGTTCAGCTTTTCAAAACATCGCCATAAATAAAATGAGCATGCAGCACCCTTACATTAAGAAAAAGAGAGAATTCATAAATTACAATGATGCAATATTTAGTCTTTCATGGCAGAAACAGCTAAATATTCATATGATTGTTCATGTAAGTAAAATAATTTTTATTAAACATAAGAACAAAAGTTTATTTTCTACCAACCCAGATAAATTATTTAGCAAAAACGTTTGGAATATAATAAGATAATAAAAACAGTGTTGCATGCTTATGTATTAAGTCAATAGTCAGTAGAACCACCTTTTCCTGCAAAATAGCTCAAAATCAGTCAAACTTAATTAAAAGTATCCATGCACATACATTTCCAAGTCCTGCAACAGACGCTTAATTAGATTTAGGTCTGGACCTTAACCGAATCATTTTAACACATGAATTTGCTTTAATATAAACCACCACTCTACAGCACGATGCCCCAATATTTCTCCAACCTGAGCAGTGCATCTCTTTTCCAAATTACCATGGGCCTGTTGATTTCACTTCTGATTAATGTTCTCCTTGTCCTCCCTTTCAGATTAGGTTTTGCAGTTGTGACATTCTGACTGGCTTGCACGATGGCACAGTTGGTAGCTCTGTAGCCTTGTAGCAAGAAAGTCCCTGGTTCTGTCTACTAATTAATATTCTACTAAAACAAATAATAAAAAATAAACTGAGCTCTGAAGACCATTTGTTGCACTGGATTTCCTTTAAAGGTATCAGAGAAAAGGCGGCTGAATACACATCCACTTCTAAGATTTTTAACTCTTTTAATCTGATAAATCATTTTGAAAACACGATTTATTTTTCTTCGATTTCACAAATATGCACTACTTTGTAAACCATGGAAATGTCAGTCAGTCATTTTCTACCGCTCATTCCATAGTGGGTCATGGGGTAGCTGGTGCCTATCTCCAGCAGTCTATGGGCGAGAGGCAGGGTACACCCTGGACAGGTCGCCAGTCCATCGCAGGGCAACAAACAAGTTTCCCGACTGGGAATTGAACCCAGGACCTTCTTGCTGCAAGGCAACCTTGCAGCCCACCATGGACATGTCAATTACGAATACAATTCCCTTAAAATGCATGTGCAAGAGAAAATCCATGCATGCAAGAGGAGACCTTGTAAACTCCAGATAGATAAGTCATGCTTTGAGGTATTAGTTCTGCTACTGTGCTGACATGCATTTACATACAGGACATTTGCATTTGATTCAGTTACTTAAAAAAAAAAGAAGCATTTTTGGATTAATTTGGACCATCCAGAGTTGTACAATATTTGCGATATTTAAATTTGCAACAGCCATCTGTTTTGAACAACATGGCTATCTGAGACTAATTAAAGTCAGTCTTTTGACTGAATGTTCACCATTATTTGTTACTACAATCATTGTGCTACTAACCCTAACACTAACGTCTAAAAAGCAGCTGTAATCAAAAGACTGTGTTTAAAGTCCCATTTGTGATGTAAAAAAATCTTATGCCATGCCATCATTAAGAAAAGTGGGTTTACGGCAAGGCTTGTAACATGAGCAAGACCAAGAGCAAGATATACTGTAAGAAACAAAGTGTACTTTACATCATCAGTATGTCTTCCTGCTTTGGCATAAACACAATTCTGTAATGTTAAAATATCAAGCTGTGTTGTGCAAAGTCTGGCACCCCAAACCTATATGTTGATGTGAAAGGCTGTGTATAAGCGTGAAAACAAAATTGCAGGAGTCCCACATAGGCAGTCATCACTGTAGTTTTTCTTTAGGCATGAGGTTGACCTGAAATTTAAGCTAATTTTCATCAAATTGTCAGCTGTAGCTAATCCTATATGCTAAATTTTTTTTGTTCTTACTGCATGTTTACAAGACATTTAAAAAAAATAAAAATAAAACAAATATTTACCCTTGTGGTGTTGGCGGGCAGTGTGCATGTTTTGATGAAGGAAAGTGAATTTGTTTGCATTAAGGTGAACTAAGCTGGTTTCTGGTATAGTGTCAAGCAATTCAAAGGAAAATATCATGATATCACTAAAATGTAAAGTGAGATGATTTTTCTCATAATCATAAAAGCATTAAAGACGTCATATCATTAATAACAATTCAAGTAAATGTAAGAGACGTTTCTTTTGGCAACGGTTTATATTTTAATACAAAGATGGTATTATTCAAAAGACCACATTTGGGGTTAGACATAAATCATATTTTACACCAAAGATTAGTGTTTAGACATACCATTCTTCCCACAAAGTTACAATGGACTTATTAATCAAAGCAAAGATATACACTATTACTCAAGCATGTTGTCTCAAGAGATCTTGCAAAGTAGTTGTAATGTAAAACCAGCCAAATGTTTTTCATGTTTGTAATGTAGGTTGAATGTATGTTTAATTACAGCCATGCATCACTGCTCAAGTACACACAGTGTGAAGCTCAAGACCATATATAGTCTCAACCTGACCCTGCACCACCAGCCGACAATATCATACCCCATGAACCCAAACAAAAAGAATGTGAGCTGCATTTTTTCCCCTTGCTTTCTGTGCTCTGGTCTTTTAGTTTTTCCAGGAAAGCACATACATAGAAAACAAGATAAGAATAACTTTTACCATCCACCATTTTGACAAAGTGTTGCTGGCAGATGCTAACCAGTTGAATGTTTTTACTTTGTGTACCACAAAAGTCAAAGAGCCAGTCAATCTACACACTTTTCAAAAGCTTGTGAAAAATAATTTAGGCCTCACATGACACACCAACTCCTGACATTTTGACAGTTAACTGAGCTCAGAATCAGACATTTTTCAGTGCATGAGAAACTGAAACACAGTACCAAATAAAAAGCTGTTATACAGGCTGGGATGCACCATGGAGAAAGAAACATTTACATATTCCTCTTGTAACTAATACACTTCAGTAAATTGTATTGTGATTTTATTTGATAGATCAACAAAAGGTAATGCGTAACTTTGAAGATAAAGGAAAAAGATACCTGGTTTTCAACATTTAAAAAAAATGTGTAAAAATCCGAAAAGTGTGGCATCCATATATATTCTGCTCCTCTACTCTTCATACCTCTAATTAAAATCCAGGATAATCAACTGACTTTTGACTGCATCTAATTAGTAAATAGAGCCAATGAAGCCCAGAAAACACACCACACGATCAGGAATACAGTTGGGGAGAAGTTTAAAGCAAGGTTGTGCTTTGAAACAATATCCCAAACTTTGAACATCATGGGGAACTTTACAATCCATCACAACTCCAACACTGCCAAGACATGGTCAACCAACTAAAGTGACAGGCTAGAAAGGAAGGGCATGAATCAAAGAAGCTGCCAAGAGGGCCATGGTAACTCTGGAGGAACTGCAGAGAGCTCAGGTGGAAAAATCTCCTAACATGACAACTATAAATAGTTCACTGCACAGATCTGATGTTTATAGAGGAATGGTTAGATGAAAGTTAAAATAAAGCAATAGGAATTTCTGTTTACAGTTTGGAACAAAATGTAGAAGAAGCTGCTCTATTCAGATGAGGCCCAAAGTGAACTTCTTAGCCTGCAAAAAATGCCTTCTGTGGTGGAAAACTAACACTGCTATTTAATTTAAAGAGTGTTTTTAGAGTGTTTGCTTGTTCAAGGGTTTTGAGAGAATTTAAAAAGCACCGTGTTTTCAGTATGAACATTGACACAAATCTGTACTTAAATTCGTAATGTTCAACTGTAGCAAGCAATATCGATGAAAGCATCTAACTTAGAACAAACATATTTGCAATGGTACATATCAAGTCACAAGCAGGAATTTCCACGGTGTGTTTGTATTGCTGGTCTGTGACTGGCAGACATCCTGAGGAAGGCCAGTTACTGATAAGGCTTTCAGGCAGGGAAACGACTGTTTATTCGTTGAAACAGACGCTCTCAGGGCTAACCGCAGCACACACCTCACTGCACAAGTGAAAATGAACTAATGTATTTCAAACAGTGTGACTTCATGGGCAAAAAGAAAAAAGAGAACAAACAAGCAATGCTCCAAACACACAGCAACTGCAAACTGGCATTCATTGCCAGCACCCTATTTCAGAGGTTCACTAAAAAGCCAGTTAAAGATGATGGGCAATGAAAACTAAAAAAATTAAGAGCATCACATTGCAACTCTGCCCTGCGATGGACTGGCGACCTGTCCAGGGTGTACCCCGCCTCTCACCCGTAGACTGCTGGAGATAAGCACCAGCTTTCCCGTGACCCACTATGGAATAAGAGGTAGAAAATGACTGACTGACTCTGCAACTCTTACATAGTGAAATGTGTCAGCTGAAATATATCTCACCACTAAATACTGTGAGAGTTATGGCAAGGGATGTGGAAAAATCTGTGAAGATCAGCTGCATCTGGAGCAAATGTTTCAATGTAGAGTTTGCTAATGCAAAAAAAAGATTTTATTTTAAGGCTTTAGTAATTGTGGAGGGCATTATATTTAGTAAACATGATCGCATAGTTGGTCCTGCCTTATAAGATATCCTGGAGGAGTCATCACAACCCACACCATACATAATTAGTGTCACCGCAGCACTCAGACAGCCTAGTTGTGAAAGAGAAGTGCTGTGACATGGCATTTGGATAAGACAATTATGCACATAACAGTTTTAGCACTTTTTACAGTCGCAAAATGGTAAACAACTGAGCTAATATGGTTGATATTGCAATTATGATGCATGAACACTTGCCTTTTGGCACCTATTATTGTTAATTCAAGAATACAACAGTAAAACCACTGTAAGATCTTATTTTATCTACAGCTCCGTGCAGACGTATCTTTTTACATTTGGTCACATTACAGCCACATTGTGAAGTGAAAGAAACTGATAAAACAAATTTTTCTAATGAGACTCTCTTTACTCTGATAACCCTAAATAAAATACGGCTATAAAACAATATCTCAAACTTTTGAACAGCTCACTACACAGTTCAGTCAAATAATGGAAAAAGTGCAGTACAACTGCTCTCTTACTTAGACATGCCTGTCCACGTAAAATGACAATTATGGCAATAATAAGAGAAAGAGCCAACAGTCCTGTGGTAAATCTGCAGACAACCCAGGAGGGAGAGTCTATTGACAAGACAACTATTGGTCACACACTCAACAAATCTGGCATTTATAAAACAGTGCCCTTGTTGAAAAAAGTCATGAAAACTCTGGTTTACAGTTTACCACAAGCAATGTCAAAGACGGTGCAATGATGAGATGAGACAAAAATTGTATTCTTTGGCCTACATGCAAAATGCTCTGTGTGGCTGAAAACTAATACTGCACATCACTTTGAACAAACCATCCCCACAGTGACACACGGTAGTGGCAGCATTATGCTTGGGGGACCTTTTCCTTCAGCAGGGACAAGGAAGCTGGTCAAAGTTAATGCAAAGTTTAACTGAGTTAAATACTGCAAGTAAAATACTTTATTCTGGGGCAAAGGTTCACCTCCAGCAAAACAAAAAACCTTAACACACAGCCTGAGCTACAGGTGAATGGATTAGATCGAAGCATTTTCATGGATCCGATGAACAATGTGTAATTTCTTTCTTGGTCTTGGTCTGTTACGTAAAAAACTCACTGTAATACAGACGTTTGTGTTTGTAACAGAACAAAATGGGAAAACATTAAATACTTTTGCAAAGCACTGTTTATCAGGTTAGATTAGCATGATAGTAGTCCATTTATTTAGTTTCTTTTCTTGTCAAAGAACTGTGATAAGAATGTCTTCTCTGCTACACTGCTGAAAGAGGAAGATGTGGATATTCAGGTTTAATACAGTATTACAAGAGAATATTACAACAGGATCAAGTTTTATTATTTTCGGATGGTAGGTATAGGATTGTAGCAGTAAATTTATTCTGTCTGCTTCTATTTGTAAAGAAAACATGCACTTTGTTTTAAACATGCTCTGTCTTCTAAAGATGGCGATCTAATTTATAGTGTACAGAAAAACAGCCGTACACCAAAACAGAAAAAGTAATTAGAATACATGGAGAAACAGATAAAATAAGTTTCATCATTAAGTTTGGGTATAATCTGGTCCTCCTCTTCCTACAGACAGTTTGCGCCTGCAGGGCTGATCTGTTCTAAACTATGTGACGGACCACATGCAGACCTTGATCTCACTCACAATCACCACAAATAAAGAATCTAGGGGTTAGTATAGAGCCTTTTTTAAATATATTGTATTGGCCTTGTGAAGGTACAATACCATTTTATGTATTTCTGTCTCTCTGTTTGCATTTTACTGTGGGCTTTTATTTCAGACAATGATTAAATACCAAATCCAGTGAAGCCTAAGCTCTGATCTCAAGTCCAATTAAAAAATGGGCTCTATGGCATACAACATTAGTAAGACAGCAGTGCAACAGCAGTCTGCTTACAAAATGACTAAATTAGATGTAATGTGGTGAATTTCACTCACTAGTTTAATTCTTATTTTTGGAGGAGTAAATAACTATAGCAAATGTAGGAGTAGCAAACATCTGTTACCAGGGCCTTAAATAAAACCAAGGTTGTATATCTGAAGATACCCTGAGGAAATATATTCATTTAAAAAAACATTGCATAGGGCCAAAAACCTTATTTTGTTTTATTCAGTTTTTTACAACTTTTTACTAATGGCTAGAGGCTAAATGGGTAATATCCCAATAATCTGAACCATTAACCTGTCAGATGAAAATTATGTGGCTAAATTTGTAAGATAGACATTAGTTCTTACATTAATTAAAATGTCTATAAGTGCCTAATGTTGGACTAAAAAAGCAAACAAAAATTAACCTGTTAAATACCACAGCCCTAAAAATCTATAATTTATCTTATTATGTGTGTCTTTTGTCACTGTAGTTTATTGTTTTTATTCATTATGTACAATGCCAGGGACAAGGAAGCTGGTTAGAGTTGATGGGAAAATGTATGGAACCAAATACCAGGCAATTCAGGAAGAAAATCTGTTAAGAGGCTGAGGGACGTTAGACTAGGGTGAAGGATCATGTTTTAGCAGGTCAAAAATCTGATATGCACAGCTAGAGCTATGATGCAGTAGTTTTAATCAAATCATATTCATGTGTTAGAATGGCATAAAGGCTTCAAAAATGAAAAATGCTGTTCACAGATGCTCTGCATCCAACCTGACTGAGCTTTAGCTACTTTGCAATGGCAGTGACATACTCCAACAGACTGGCAGTTGTAACTGTTGGGAAAGATGGTTCTACAAAGAATTGACTCAGGGAGACTGGATACAAATGCATGCCACACCTTTCAGACTTTTACTTGTAAAAAAACAATGTTTCATTTTCCCTTAACTTCCCAATTATGCACTACTCTGTGTTGCTCTATCTCATAAAATCCCAACAAAATTAAAAGTTTAAGGGTTATGAATACTTTTGCAAGACACCAAGTCATCTCCCAGTTATTTTAACGATAAAGTGCCACATACTTTCAGTTATTTCTTGGTGTCAATGTGCAAACCTATTTTCTCTCAATCTGTCACTCCTGGCAGTAAAGCCCGGTTTTCCCAATTCTTCTTCAGAGTGTTTTTAAAACCTCCTCTTTGGTCTCTGCAGCGCTGCTGATGTTTTGATATTATTAAGATTCATTATGTTTTCTTTAGGAATGCCGAGTCCCGATTACTCATGTAAATGCCTGCTGTCTGTTTTATTCTATATTATTGTGTTGTTCTATATCAGCCAACAAGCTCATGAAGACGACAAAAGATGGGATTGCAGATTTTGATGTTTTAAAATGTTACAGGGTTCACTACTTTTAAAAAGGGGAGAAATGTATATTTGAGCTCACTCTGTAATAGTAAAGAACAGCAGTAATAACCAGAAGGCTACCTCAACTATATCAGCAAATGCAGTATGTTGATCCTCACAGGAAGCTACAAGGGGTCACAGCCTTGTCTGAACAATTCCCAGTGATCTTCCCTTATGCAATGTACCTAAAATGGGAGGCGCCATGCATGCTGGGTCGTAGGTGTTTGATGCTAAATTGGTTACATTTTTGGTTGTTGCTCATGCTGTAAGAGAAAATATTTGATATGATAACACATCGAATTAATTGCCATCAAAAACGCTAAAACAAAGCAGACTTAAGGCTTAAAAGATATGAAGACAAACGTTGGTTCAGGCAAAGTTAATTGTATTTTAAAACCTACAAGGCTGCTAGATCCAGCTTTATCGGCCCTACGGAGACCCTTGTGGTATTTCATATATTTTCCTTTGAGTTAAAAATGGAAAACCAAATAAAACTGTGTAAATCTTTATTATTCAAACAAAATGCTCCTAAATTTGGAAAATTGGGACCGCATGTTGAGAATGAATGTGTAACACCAATAGAAAAAACTCCTTTAGATAAATAAACTGCCTTGTGTGGGAATTTGTTCTTGGTCTGGATCCAGTTACAAGCAAATAAGAAGAATATTAACTCAGACGTCAGAATAAGTAAAGAGGGGAACATGGAAAAAGAAGGGATTTACTCCTGAGCATACTGAGTTTTCTACAATGTGATGCAAAGGTTGAGATATGTCCAACAGCTCTCTCTGCATGTAACACATACTCTCTTCTCTTGACACTCTCAGTGGTTCCCTATCTTAAAAAAAATGCTCAGAGTCAAACTAATCTGGAAGATGAAGTGCAACTAAAGAGGAGGCATTGTAGAGCAACAGCTGCCCGAGGCTAAAAAGCAATAGGTCAGGGCTAAAACTTTTTACCTGTATTTTCTTCTGATGATTTTTTCTTTCCTTTAGAAGTCGAACCACACAGAAATGGACACTAAATACTGCATCATGTTCCAGGCAGAAGGACTGAATGGTGAACATAAGCAGCAAGGTGGCTGTAAGAAATGAGGCCTTCCTGTGATTAATGAGGTAACAATGACTGGCTGTGCTTTTTCTACTGCAATATTCTAAAGATGCAGAAAGAACTCAGTATGGTCCTTTATAAGGAAAGTGGTGAATAGAATGAGCATTTAGGAACGCTTGAGGTAAACAACAGATGATTTGTGCGAACCTGTGTGAAGTCATTATTCATACCTAAATTAAGTAAATTTTTCTACCTAGAGCAAAACACAGTCAGAGAATTGAACAAAAGCAGGATAAGACAGAACAGTATCTGTCTAGTCTTTCTGATTTGCTTGCTGACTCATAGGAGAAGTAACTGGGCATATTGTCTGTTTGCAAGAGCATCTTGGGACCTGTGACTTATTTAGTCATGCTGTTGCTATGGTTACAGGCTAGATAAATTGACAGAGTTAACAATGTTTTCTCCTGCTTTATGGAGTAAAGACCAGAATCACTGTCCCCGTCCCACTTGTTTCTGGACACAAATTTGGCTGTTTGGAAATATGTCCACTCTCAAAATACAAAGAGTCAAGGTGTGAAACTAAAGGATAGATGTCTGTGAAGCAGCCAACTGCAGGATACCAAGCAGATTGCCCAAGTAATTAAAAAAATATCTAAAATATCAGATTGTTATCATTGTGTTGCTGTATAGGTGTTATATTCTGTAAAATAATCTAATTTCATTGAAATATACTACTCAATTTAGCAGTCTTTTATTTGATATTTTTTGCTTTTTATCCAAATCAGACTGATAAATAAATGTTTTTAAAATTTTGTTGAATTGTAAAAAGTTTGATTATTGTAGTAGCAGAAGGAATAATTGTTGGTTTTCTTTAAATGAGATCATGTTGTGTTATGTTACTGTATGTCTATTTTTGTTTTAAACCTTTGTCCAAACACCATAAAACTGTGACATTTTTGTTCAAGGCTATCATATCTTGAGAATCTCATACTGGTCTAGCTAGAACCTGAAGAACAGAAGAACAAGGTGACAATGACCCTTGAGGAACAAAGTGAACCCGACAGAGCTTCAATTAAAGAAATCAGCTACTGCTTTAAGAGGAAAGGAATCAACATACTGAACTGGGCAGCATGAGGAAATAGCTTGGCAAAAATGCGTAAATGGTTATTACTGAACACTTAGATTGACAGCAGAGCCATCCTCCCCATCTCACTGACAGCTGAGATATATCATTAGCTTAGATGTCACCCTGTAATTTTTTTCTAAGGATTTCAAAAGGGCTTTTGAACGTGTGTTCTTTATCAGTTTCTTTGAGAAGTGTGCTGCCTTTCACTGTTTTTCTTTCTGATCAAGCTTTGCAATCATTTTAATTAAGCAAAGATTATGTGTTTTTAAACAACTTTAGCCACTAGAATTAAGACAAACCTAACATTTCAAGAGCTATTTCAACACTAAAGAATGTACTCAACTTTTGATCCTACAGTTAAAAACATTGTGATTTAATACATATATTTTTGTTGCACAAACCGTTTCGAAACCCTTTTGTTTTTTTTTCAAATTTTAGTTCTGGTCTATAAGTGGAAAATTTAAGAGAATTACCAGAAATCTGGTATGACTTTATCTTAACTGAATTAACTTAAAGTTTTATATCTTTAACTATTACTGGTTCTTATTAAACAGCTCATATGCTGGGACAAACAACACTAATGTAAAGAAAGATGTCACATGGTAAAATTGTGATTTATGATTAAAATATTTGAGCTAAGCCAATGTTTAATACAAAGTTCTTTATTTAAAATTATCACTGTGGATTTTTCTGGGCAACTGAAAGCGATGCCCTTTTGTTTAATAAATGTGTCCATGTTTGGTTGAGCCAGCAAACTAGTATTCTCTATGAATGTTGCAGCCCAAATAAAAAATGAGAGCATATTTTGTATGCTATGACAACAGTAAGATATTTTTAATCATTTATTATATTTAAGCAGTTTGAGTGCTTCATGTGCGAAAGCATGAATTTCACCTCTAAAAACTGTCAAATACAATTTAGAAATAAAAATTTGACCAAGTTTCAAGACGGTCTGTATGCTCACTACTTTGACGTTTACAGAATCGACAAGTTTACTGGGACCCAAGATTGTTTGAATGTTGAGTACAACTGAGGTTCGTTAAAAAAAAAAAAAGACTGGAGAGTATGAAGCTAAAGAAAATAATGAAGAAGCTTTAAAACTGTTTTTAACAAAGTAGACAAAGAGCTGGGCTTTGTGTTGTAAAACAGTGTGGCAAAGTGCTTGTTTACAGTGGGCACAAATCCAGCACCTTGGGGTTGAGACAACATATCTGCCCCAACCTTCTCTGTCTGAGGACGATGTTTCTTCAGAGACAAAACCACAGTCCTTCCTACACTCATCAAACAGGAGACCACAGAGAAATGTGTAGAACCGTGCTGTAAAGATATCCGTCCTTATGATTTGGTTGCCATAGATGGTTTGTTGACATGCTTCAGCATGTTGTTAACATCACTGTGAAATACATTTTACTTCATCCTTTATCAAGGCAGAGAAACATTTCTTTTTAAAAGAAGCACAAACAGTAAATGCATTTGTGGCAGCAGAGATAAAACCCATCATTGAAAATTATTGATGAGCTATTACAGTAAATATAAATGGACAAAAGATAACCGTAAAACATCAATTTTTAGCACAATCCACTGCACAAATGATGACTTCAACCTGCTCTCGAGAGTGCTGTTTTCTGCTCCTTCTAAAGGAGGTGCCAAAAGACGGCTGAAAACATACAGAGCCTGTTGTTTTAAAAACTCTACACATTTAAAATAAATTCCCCGTTGCTGGACAGTCGTGTTGTGTTTGTCACGGACTGTGGAGCAGAAATTGTAGCTGCTCTGCGTGGACACACAAGGCTAAACTGCAATGCTCATATCCTAAATGTTGTGCTGTCAAGTGCATTTTCTTCCACCAAGTTAGCGAAGACCCCGGAGCTGTCTGAATTATTGACCACTGGAAAAGAATTGGTCAAAAAGTTGAAACATTCTGGTCTGCAGAACAGCTTGAAAAAAACTCTCAAGTAATCGATTGAGACTCAATGGAATTCAAATTATGATATGCTGAGTTACTGGAACAGTATGCCGAGATCTCCTGCTTACTGATGGACAATAATCAATATGAAAGAATTGGACAAATCAGCATGAAAACAGTCACTGCTTCCCTAAAGTTATACAAGGAAGCCACAAATGACCTCGAGTCCAACAAACAAAATGACCTCGAGTCCAACAAAAAAAAAGTCCTCGCCCAGCACATCTTTTGCTGTGCCATGATCCATCAGGTTAACTGAACACTGCCAGGCAGCATGGCTCGAGCCCTTGGACTCGGATGTCGTCAACGTTTGTCTCGCATCTGAAAGAACAGATGGGGACAAGTGTTACATGTCTGTCAGACTGTCTTTCCCGCCCCTCTTTGTGTTATTTCTTCACAGGTTCAGAGAGCAGGCTGGTGCCAATCTACCCTGATTGGCTTGTCAGCTTGAGGGAACCAATCAGGACTCAAGAAAGCGCTATATAAGCTGCTCATCTGCAGGACTAAGGACGGCTCCTCTCAGCTGGCTAATTGACACCTGCTTTACACTTTGGTTCTTGTTTGAAGGTTTGTGGTGGGAGTTTGTGGGCTAGGTAAGTTTGGGGTACCCTGTACATTTCCATCATGTAGGTTTTGTTTTCTGTTATGCACACTAGGTAAGTAGGTTGGTGCCACCCATGTAATGTTTTGGTGAGTTTCTTCATTAGAGTAAAGTAGCAGGGCTTTACTTTCCATTTTATTTTTGCCTAGTTTAGGTGATAGGCCCTGTTTTGTTTTGTGTATTTCTTTGATTTGGCACCACCTAAAAGCCTCTTTCTCCCTCACAGCTTGTTTATCCGTGTGGTATTTTCTCAAAGAGAAAAGAGGAAAATAAACCCAATTTTGTCCTTTACAAAGATTTTATTGTGGTTGTCTTGTGTTTTCACCCTCCTTCAACTGGGGGGTGGCTATAACAGAAGTGGGGGCTTGTCTGGGATCTCTCTAAGTTCTTGAGCTGAAGACAACCATAGTAATTGAAAGATCTTTGTAAATTGTTTGAAAATGAGCTTTGACTTAAATGAGTTAATTCAGGCTCCTAGTTATGAGAAGGTGGAGTGGTGTCGTAAAGATGACTTGCTATGCATTGCTTAACATTTTGATATCCCTGTGAAGAAGCATGTTGCTAAACAGGAAATTAAGAATGTTGTTTTGCAGAAACTAGTCCAGATGAAAGTCTTGGGGGACTCGAATAGAACTGATCTAGATGTGTGTGATAATGAGCTACAACAACATTTAATTTCCCTTTGGGATTAATAAAGTATTTTTGAATTTAATTGAATTTAATTATGTTTCTTCTGTTGAAGCAGGGATTTCCCCTTTGAAAGAGGAAGGAGCTGCTGCCATGGCAACTCCCCCAAAAGAGTTGGCAGAACCTCATGTGCCTCCTGGGACTTTACCTCGTTTTGATCCAGTGTCACCAGACCTCAGTGGGACCAGTGGTAATGTCAGGCTTAATGTTCGGCTAGCTCGCCTTCAGCTAGAAGCCCATGAAACGGAAATGGTGCACATAGCTGAGTTTGATCTCAAACTTGAGATTCGAAAGCTGGAAATTGAAGCTGAGAAGGAGATCAAATTAAAACAGCTAGAAGTGGAAGCCATGAGGCTTTCGCAAAACAAGTCATTAGCAGGTTCATCTGTTCCTTCTGAATCTCTGGCGATCCTGCCAGGTAAAAGCAAGTTTGATGTCAGCAAAAATATTGCTTTGGTGCCACCATTTAGAGAGTCAGACGTTGATTCCTTCTTCAATGCCTTTGAAAGGATTGCAACAGCACTAGAATGACCAAAGGAGTTGTGGGCGGTGCTACTGCAGTGCAAGCTAATGGGTAAAGCACAAGAGGCTGTATCATCTCTGTCGACATGGATTATGATGTACTGAAACAGTCCATATTGCATGCTTATAAGCTTGTGCCGGAGGCCTACAGGCAAAAGTTTAGGAATCATAAGAAGTCTAGTGGTCAAACTTGTGTAGAGTTTTAATTGATAAATGGTGTGCTGCTAATGAAGTCAAAGGAAACTTTGAATCCCTTCGCCAGTTAATCTTACTGGAAGATTTTAAGAATACATTGCCTGAGAAATTGGTAGTTTTCTTGAATGAGCAAAAGGTGGATTCATTGTCAAAAGCAGCAATTTTGGCTGAGGAGTTTATGTTGACACATAAAAATGTGTTTATATGTGTTTATATCTACATTTAGCCAGAGGCTAGAACTAAGCAGCCACTTCCTTCACGTGAGGTATGGGAGAGCTTTTACTGCCATAAAAAAGGTAATGTCATTGCTGACTGCCTTTCATTGAAGAATAAAGCTTCGTCGACCCAAACAAAGGGGATGGGTTTGCTTAAAAATGCATCACATCCCAGTTCCCAGATGTCTGAGAATGAACTAGATCCCTGTTTCAAGCCCTTTGTTACTCAGGGTTTTGTTTCTTTAACCGGTGATCCAAAGGATAACCAACCAGTCACAATACTGAGGGACACAAGTGGTTCTCAATCTATTATCCGAGAGGGTATTTTGCCTTTATCTGTCATTTCATCTCAGTCAAGTGTTTTAGTCCATGGTATTGGAATGTCTTTTGTGTCTGCACCTTTGTATAATATTCATATTAATTCAAATATTGTGAGTGGTTTTTGCAGAGTTGCTGTTCTTCCCACTTTGCCCATAAGGGCGATTGACCTCATTTTGGGGAACGACTTGGCTGGTGGAAAGGTGTTACCTGTGCCTGAGGTTTTGGATACTCCTGATACAAGCCTGGAGTTTGAACAGCCAACCTCTCCTGATTTTTTCCCTGCTTTTGTGGTAACAAGGGCCCAATCACTGAAATATGGTCCTGATATGTCTGACTCTTTTCTTGCTACAGAAACATCTCCTGAAACTGTCAGTCTGGGAGTAATCGTAACAACAAATCTGAAAATGTGTTCTCTCTTCCAAATCCAGACAGCCAATTTACCAGCTTCTAGAGAGGAGTTTATTGCTGCGCAGAAACAAGATTTGACCCTAGTAAAATGTTGTTCTTCTATTCTTACCCAGGAGGAAGCACAAGGAAAGAAGGTGGCATATATGGTGGATAAGGGTCTCCTGTTGTGTCGCTGGGCTGGTGGTAACTTGCAAGACTGGAACGCTATTTATTCTATAACAGAATTCTAAACACTATTTTTGGCCTCAAGTCAGACGTTTCGCATTTTTGTCGTACCTGTCATTTTTGCCAAGTTGTGGGCAAGCCAAATCAGGTCATTCCTCCAGCTCCCTTATACCCAATTCCAGTAATGGATTAACCATTTGGGAGGGTGCTAGTTGACTGCGTAGATCCCTTACTAAGGTCTAAGAGTGGAAACCAGTTAATCTTAAGCATAATGTGTGCTTCCACCAGGTTTCCTGAGGCCGTGCCCCTGCGGAGGATCACTGCTCCGGTTATAACAAAAGCACTGGTGAAGTTCTTTTCAGTGTTTGATCTTCCCAAGGTTGTCCAAACTGACCAAGGCACCAACTTTAAATCTAGGGCCTTTGCACAAGTGTTGAAGGAGTTGGGTGTAGAGCATGTTACATCAAGCTCCTATCATCCTGAAAGTCTGGGCGCACTTGAAAGATTTCACCAGACCTTAAAATCTATGCAACGCAAATACTGTATGGATACGGGGAGGGACTGGCATGAAGGTCTCCCATTTATGTTATTTTCTGTACATGAAGCAGTGCAAGAATCTTTAGGTTTTAGCCCTGCTCAGCTTGTGTTTGGCCATGAGGTTAGGGGGCCTCTGAATGTCCTTAAAAACAAGCTTGTTTCCCCTTCTAAGACAGTTAAAAGTATCCCAGAATACGTAGCAAAAATGAGAAAGCGACTTCAAGAAGCTTGTTCTCTTGCTCGGGATGCCTTGACCTCAAAACAGGTTAAGATGAAAAAGCATTTTGACCAAAAAGCAGTGATTCGTAAGTTTCACCCAGGCGATAAGGTTTTAGTCTTGCTGCCCATCCTTGGTTCTTCTCTGGAAACTATGTTTTCGGGACCATATGTGGTGGATAAGAAGGTTAGTGAGACAAATTATGTTGTCCAGACTCCTGACCGTCGCTGCAAGACTAGACTCTGTCATATTAACATGATGAAACTTCATCACTCAAAGGAAGATGCCCAGGTCCCTAAAGGTCAGGGTGACTCAGTTTCCTCTACAGCCTGTGTGGCTTTGTTTTCTACTGATGAGGAGTGGGTCATGCGCAAAGATGCATCCTGGGTTGCTAGGCTTAGTAATAGTGAGGTTCTTTCTAACCTACCTCACTATTTGTCACATTTGTCAGGTGACCAGGCTCAGGACATTGAGAAACTCATACTAGACTTCCAATGTCTGTTTGGAGATGTTCCTACCCAGGCAAATGTGTTGTCTCATGATATAATTCTTACCAAGCCTGTACCTATAAAACAACGAGCATACCATGTCAGTCCTACAAAAAGGGAAGTTATGAAACAGGAAGTGAAGGATCTGATTAAAAATGGATTTGCTATTCCAAGTTGTAGTCCGTGGAGTTCTCCATGTTTACTGGACATAAAAGCTGATGTAAACCCAAATGTTCTGTACGGAATTTCGAATGGTGAATGCTGTAACAGTCCTTGATGCCCATAACTTACCCCTCATCGATGACTGTATCGATGAAATTGGGCCAGCCACCTATGTCACCAAACTTGCCATGCTAAAAAGGTACTGGCAAGTTCCATTAACTAAAAGAGCTTCCAACATTTCAGCTTTTGTAACTCCGGACAGTTTTCTACAGTACACAGTGATGCCATTTGGGTTAATTAATGCCCCTACTACATTTCAAAGGCTTGTAAATAAAGTACTGGGAGGTGTGCCGAACTGCCGAGTATACCTAAATGACATTGTAGTATATGTAACAGGGTTTTATTTTAACATTACTATTGATGTGAAGTTTGTCAAAATTGGTTTATTTATTCTTCAAATTCATTTTATTTAATCAACAAGTAATTTTTTTCCTGACTTTTATTGCTATATAAGTTTTGTTTATGTTACCCTTGTCAGTTGGTGATTACCATATCAACCAGTAACAGTCACCTCTTCCTCTTTTTCTGTTGCTGTCTGTTACTGTGGTATGTATTAGGATCAGCTCTGTTTTCGTAACAAATATCATTCTTTAACATATATTTTAGGTTAATTTAATTATAAACATTGTTTCATATTCGATTTTGCCATATTTTGTATGTTTTAAACTGTTATTGTAATTCATGTTGTCTATTTCAGCTGTGTTTAATGTTACAACTGCTAACTGTTTTATCAACTGTTCATTTGATTACTCTGTAGTTTGTTTAGAGTTATTCATTGTATTTTATTTAATGTATAGGGGCAGAAGCTGCTGGAGCTGCTAAACACCAACTTGTTTATTTGTCTCTTGTTAGGTATGTTTTACTTTTTGATACAAAGTAACCCTGTTACAAAGTAACAATTCAGTTGCCAATTGTACGATAGTCTTTGAATATTAAATATTTCTGTGTACTCTCTTTCCTTTACCACAATATATGTATTCATTGCTAACTGTGTTAGCAAAACACCATCACCTCTGCATATACAGTACAGTATTACAACCTTCCTAACTGAAAAGAATTGCTTTCTATGGATACTGAGCCTAGATGCAAGAGACATTATGGTCAAAGGTGTGCATAAAGAAAGCTTTGATTAGGAAATCTAATAAAATAAAACAGAAAAGAAAATAATAACAACACTGACACAAAAAACAGTAATATGCTTTTTAATATGCTTGGACTCGATTTTTGGATTTAATTATTGAAGTTGTTTTTTATGACATTCTAATGTGTTGAGAAATGTTATATCCTGTTAGACAAGTTTTATTTATTTCCAGTGTGTTCAACAAAATTTACTCAGTGTTACTACAGTTATTTACAGTTGTTGTGTTAATAAATAAAAAAGTTATTACCCTAAAGACTAAATCAGTAAATTCTCTTATTACATATTTAGGGATCCAGTTTAAAGCATCCCTAAAAGTCAAGGGTGAACCAAAGAAGGCTGATTTTGTTCCTTCCACATCAAGAATATGCAGGTATTATCCTTACATGTTGTTCTGTTGTCTAAACCAGTCCAGCAGTGCCAAAGAATAGAACAAACCAACAAAAATACCACACCTGAACTTTTAACAGGTAAGCAGTTGTGACCAAAATAAAAGTAAATCAAACGTATCCCACTGTAGTAAACTCCAGGTAGCCAGGAGGAGAGGCTGGTAGCTTGTCATCATCCATCCAATCTCTGAGACCACCGCATCCAGTTTAAGGTTCTGTTGGTGTTCAACAAGGATTGAGTATGCACTCAGAGCATCTTTAACATTGCCGTCACAAGGGACCTGGCAAAATTAGACATTAGGCAAACCAGACGCGACAAGCAGAGCAGCTGGAAACAGTCAAAAAAGGGATCATCACTGTTCATTCAAGACTTCATTACTTTTACATTTGTAACTATTCCTTTTACTAAACAAATGGTAACAGTTTGATTTTAAAAACTAGGTCAATTCTAGAATTATTTAAAGGCCTGTGAAACGTTCCTAATTTTACTGTCCACAATTTGACTTTTGATCTTGTACACCATCAGCATCATTTTATGACAAAAAATAAAAAAATATACTTTCTTTAGCTCTTTTACTGACTTTGGTGCAAATTTCATGTCAGCCTGAGTGTTATCTGAACACTTTACACAGTCAAACTAAACTAAACAAACAGGGTCTCTTAAGGATTAAAATGTCCTGTGTTTTCTATCTTTAAAGGGAGATGGGGACAGGATTTTCTGCATGCCTGAGCCAAGAACCAGACTGAACCTTAGGAGGAAAAGAGGAACACAATCTGCCAAAAAACGATGCTTTGCTTTGTATATTCCACCAATACCAAGGGTCATATCTGTTTCTTACTGAGGTATTAATAGTTAGAAATAAGCCAATATGTAAATCAGAGATCCTTTACAAACGATCTTTCTGAGGTGTCACTTATTTTTGGATTTGGCATAAATCCACGCAAAGCAAATAGAGACAGTAAGCTAATTTTCTGTAACGAATTAGTTTTCTAAATCTGTCTTATATTGTTTGAAAAGCTAATAGAAAAACTGGCTTATTTTGTGAGCTGCTCTACTTTTAAATACCAATTAAACATCTTCCAGGATTTTCTCTATGTTTGGAAATAAATTGTAAAATTTGTTAGGGCATAACTTTAGAAGATGACTACAGGTTTCCTTAAAAAACACATTCTTCCATTTAAAACTCACGTAGAAAGCTGAACCCTGACTGTGAGTTATTTAAGCTTTGCTTCTTTTTTGCTCTGTCCTAATGAGCAGAACAGAACTGTACAATCTTACTGTACAAATGTTTTTAAAGTTTCATTCCTCTCAGCTGCAGCTCTGAAGTAATATTTTTCCTTACCTTATTAACCAATTCTTTTTTAATCAATAGGCAACTTCTGCATAGGCAGAGCATCTGAAGCATATTACATCTTAATCTGTTTCAGGCATGTTTTCTCAGATTTTCTGCTCTGCTGCGGCTGTATTGTGATCCAGCATGATTGCACTATGGACAAAGTTACAACTGCAACAATTAAATGCGCAGTGCAACACATTATTTTAAAACTTGAGAATTTTAGTAGGGCTACAGAAATTAAACAATTAAAATTTGTCATAGTAGTAGTGGATATCTAACACCTGCCTGGTTCGTCTGAGTGCACATTTATTCATTTGGATTTTAACGCAAAAGTGCCTCTATTTCACATAGCAAGAGTATTCTTAGAAACATTAATGTAAAAACTGTTTCTTTTCATTGCATTGTTCAGGTCACACATATGTATTGAAGTGACAGAGAAATGTAGGCAGATTCAATGTTTGTCTTTAAATCTCTAATCCAGATTCCTAAAAACCTAAACCAATAAATAAACCTGGAACTAATTTTTCAAACTGCTCTTTAATACTTTTAAACTGTATTGCTGATCTGCTTTATATCCTATGGCTTTTACCTCCACCCCTTTTGAATGTTAGTGTAACTACAGAGCATAAATATTTATACATTATTACAGCATAAAAATAGATTTGCAATGTTGAATCTTTATTATTTTTATTTATCCAGTTATTAAATTAACACAACCTTTTGCTGAATTATTTTCTTTTTCTGGACTGGAGGTTTAATCAGCTTTGACAAATAAAAAGTTCTTTGAGGGTTTTCAGAATTTATATGGATCAAGCCAGTGGTAAAATGGGGTTCTTGTTCATATATATATATATATATATATATATTATGAGCGACAAGATTGGATTGGAAGGACTGTTGGACAGGTTTAAAAAAAGCTCTCTTGATAGTCACACAAAGCAAGAAATATCTGCCATGAGCCATAATTTACCTGCTCTAAGCCTACTTCACACTGCTAGTCCAATACTGTTGTCTTTTCTGTGACTAACAGAGCATCTGTCTATGCCTTCTATGCTCCTCATTGTACCCCCTATTTATTTTATTTTTGTTTCCCTGTTGTTCCTCTAGTTCTTTCAAATCAAAAATCCCTGGTGGAAAATCTGTTTTTTTGTGTGTTTTAACAGGAAAGTAAGTTCAACTTATACCCCACCAACGTTAACTAATGGGGCTGATGCTGCATACTCTGGTTGGAATGTGATACCCATAATGGGTCCTAGACATGTTACATAACTTTGAATAATTTTCGTAATACCTGTTTGAGATATTAATAAACTTAAACAGAGTGCACCACTGCATTTGCTGATATACAATGCCCTGAAATGTTTTTATTTTGCTTTTCTGTCTCTCTAAATGTTTGAGATCATCAAAAAGATTTCAATAACGTAGAATTTGACTTACCCACTTAATGAACCTGTAGCCATACTGCCCTAAAGGTGCAGGTACAGGACCATGAGGTGCAGGGGGCCGCTTTAGAAGAAGCCTGATCGCCTTAGTCAATAAATTCCCCAACAACAAACCCCGCTGAGTGTGATTAGAACTTTCTCATGGGTTAGGAGCAAAAGGTGCGGTGGTTAACTTTGTGTAGAGTATTTTGTTTTGTACTGTCAAATCTGTTGCTTTTACGTACATTGTATTGTCTGTCTATGTTGACCTTGGGGGAATAGTTCAATTAAAAATGTGCAATAGAAAGAAAAACTGAGTGAATAGAACATAAAGGGCCTGATCTTCAAAATCCCAAATAGCGGTTGCTAATTTGCGTGTACTATAAATAAATTGCACGTGCAATAAATAGGCGTGTTGCTTGTGATTTTCAAAGATTGCGTGTGCAATGGATAGCTGGTGCAAAACAGGTGCAGACCGCCTTATTTAAATGAGGAAATTGCGTGTGCTAATGACTGGAACAAGAGGAAAAGAAAACAGATCCTCTGCTGTGTTGCTAGAAATATGCAGGGATTGTTACGCTACATCATTATAAATGATCCAGTTGCTAATTTTTTCCTTCTGTTCCGTTAGGCACTTGCTATTCTGAACAGTTAGTTAGTTAACATTTGTTGCGCTACTCACAGCAGGTTTGTCACCTGCCCTGACGAGATTATTTCTCTAATCTTGCTCGGTGTAACTCGCAACAAATTGGCCAATAAATATTAACAATATAAAAGACAAATATGTCTGTTAATTAATTTGTCTCCCTTGATCTTTTAATTCTTTTCAGAGACTCACTGGATTCTATTGTTTTTTTTTGAGAGTATGTGTTTGAAGAGTTCGGAGTTTATCATAAACAGCCACAATATTTAAGCCTGAACGTAATATTAGCAACATAAAAATAGATGATTGAATGAGTTGGCAATCTGTATGCTATACCTTTGCTAATTTTAAAACATAGCGTCACATAACTGTCCTGCAAAAAAGTTAAATTGAACATTTATGTATGTAAGAATAAATTATTTTCCAAAGATTTTACTAAATTCGTTTTATTTGTTTTGCCAATATTTTAACGATATACTACGTGTTTGATTGTTTAAATAGTTTTTTGGTGACACAAAATAATTTTTTACTGCATAAACAAAACCCTCCCCTGGCATGTGTTCACATGTAAAAAACGTAATCAAACTGATCCAGCTCCGTTTGCCTTACATTGACATAACATTACTGTCAATAATGCAATGTGTTTTGTTTAGTGACAAGGTTAAAGCATACACAGTCTTTGTCACCACATGGAAAAGCTGCCTTAAAATGGTGATTTTTCACCTGCTAAGAAGTGATTTTAGCATTCAGTTTCCAAATGAAGGATTTAGTCTGCCTTATAATGTCTTTAGTTCTTTCCTATTAATCATATTATCAACATCAAAGCACAGTGGGTCTTTTGCATGATGTGCGATTAGAGGCTGTGCGCGTTTGATCAGTTATGTGCAGTTATTTTGCCATGATCAGGTTTGTGTGTGTTTAGCAGATGATCACAAACAGCGATTTTATGCTGGAATGATGTTGAATGAAGTGTTGCAAGGAGTTTTATCATAAGAAAAATATCATAGCTTTTGTTTGTGATTGGCTGCAAATCAGAGCTTAGATAATCCTACATAGAATCCTCTATTCTCTCCTATTTTTAATATTTAGATTTTTGACAACCCAAATCAGTTGGCACATGTACAGAAGCTTCTCTCTCCCTGTCATCTGTCATTCTATCTATGCCTTCTTCTGGCCAAAGTGACAGAAGATATTTTTGCGTCCCAGTTAGCACCTGAATTTCAAACGTGCTAAATCCACATGCAAAACCATTTTCAGGCTTTGAAAATCGCATTGCAGATAAGGGGTGACATTTGCATATCCGCCTGTCATGAATTTGCACATTTGGATCATTATCATATGTTTTGCATATTCGTGAAGGCTGACACGCTAAAACGATTGCGCCTGCAGTTCTGCTGATTTTGCACATGCAATCCAAATACCACCTCGTTTGTAGATCAACTTTGCTGACGCAAACAGGTTTGCGTGCTGTTTTGTACACGCAAATTTTGAAGATCAGGCCTCAAGTTTTCAAACAAATATTTTATTTATTAAGGGAAAACATTAATTAATTAATTCATCTTCTATACCGATTATTCAATAGTGGGTCACGGGAAGCTGGTGCCTATCTCCAGCAGTCTACGGGCGAGAGGCAGGGTACACCCTGGACAGGTTGCCAATCCATCGCAGGACAACACAGAGACATACAACCACGCACACATTCACACCTAAGGGCAATTTAGAGAGACCAATTAACCTAACAATCATGTTTTTGGACTGTGGGAGGAAGCATGCACTGGGAGAACATGCAAACTCCATACAGAAAGACACCCAGGCAGGAATCAACCCAGGACCTTCTTGCTGCAAGGCAACAGTGCTACCAACTGCGCCACCGTGCAGCCCTAAGGGGAAATGAGCAATTCATAATAACCTGGCCTTGTGTGAAGAAGTGAACGTCCACTAAACCTTTCATTTTGCAGATATGTTTTATTTCAATCACACTGGAGAGTTTTTGAGAATAAACAGCCTGTTTAAGGTCTTGCCACAGCATCTAAAGTCCAGACTTTGACTACACCCCTCCAAAACTATTTCAAGTGTCTCCACCTTTGGATAATGCGTCTCACTGTGGTTTTCTGGAGTCCCAAAGCCTTATAAATTTCTTTTTTGTCCTTTTTAGACTGATGAATGTCAGTGCCTTCTTTCTTGTGTATTGGTCTGGACATGATATGTTGCTTTATGAGATCTTATAGCCTACTTCATGTTCTCAGACAAGTACTATTTAAGTACGGTGGCCCACAGGTGTCAGGTCAAATCCAAAATCTGCAACAAAATACAAAAGCCACAACACGAATACAAAAGCCACAACACAAATATAAAAGCCACAACACGAATATAAAAGCCACAACACAAATATAAAAGCCACAACATGAATACAAGGGCGGTCATGGTTCTGCTGGAGGTTTCTTCCTGTTAAAAGGGAGTTTTTCCTCTCCACTGTCGCTACATGCATGCTCAGTATGAGGGATTGCTGCAAAGTCAACGCCAGTGACTGTCGCTACGTGATCATCCAGGAGGAGTGACTGCTACAAATCTCTGACTCGATGCAATCTGCTGGGTTTCCTTAGATAGAAAAACTTTTTATCCAATTTGAATAAATAACTGAATCTGACTGCACTGTTCAATGGTTAGAATTAATTGGAATGTATGAACCTGACTGTTGTGAAGTGCCTTGAGACGACATGTGTTGTGAATTGGCGCTATATAAATAAACTGAATTGAATTGAATTGAAAAGCCACAGCACAAATACAAAAGTCACAACACAAATACAAAAGCCACAACACAAATATAAAAGCCACAACACGAATACAAAAGTCACAACACAAATACAAAAGTCACAAGACAAATACAAAAGCCACAACACAAATACAAAAGCCACAACGGAAATACAAAAGCCACAACACAAATACAAAAGCCACAACATGAATACAAAAGTCACAAGACAAATACAAAAGCCACAACACGAATACAAAAGTTACAACACAAATACAAAAGTCACAACACAAATACAAAAGCCACAACATGAATACAAATGTCACCAGACAAATACAAAAGCCACAACACAAATACAAAAGTCACAACACAAATACAAAAGTCACAACACAAATACAAAAGCCACAACATGAATACAAATGTCACCAGACAAATACAAAAGCCACAACACAAATACAAAAGTCACAACACAAATACAAAAGTCACAACACAAATACAAAAGCCACAACATGAATACAAAAGTCACAACACAAATACAAAAGCCACAACATGAATACAAAAGCCACAACACAAATACAAAAGTCACAACACAAATACAAAAGTCACAACACAAATACAAAAGCCACAACACAAATACAAAAGCCACAACACAAATACAAAAGTCACAACACAAATACAAAAGTCACAACACAAATACAAAAGCCACAACATGAATACAAAAGTCACAACACAAATACAAAAGCCACAACACGAATACAAAAGCCACAACACAAATACAAAAGTCACAACACAAATACAAAAGCCACAACATGAATACAAAAGTCACAACACAAATACAAAAGCCACAACATGAATACAAAAGTCACAACACAAATACAAAAGTCACAACACAAATACAAAAGTCACAACACAAATACAAAAGTCACAACACAAATACAAAAGCCACAACATGAATACAAAAGTCACAACACAAATACAAAAGCCACAACATGAATACAAAAGCCACAACACAAATACAAAAGTCACAACACAAATACAAAAGCCACAACATGAATACAAATGTCACCAGACAAATACAAAAGCCACAACACAAATACAAAAGCCACAACACAAATACAAAAGTCACAACACAAATACAAAAGCCACAACATGAATACAAAAGTCACAACACAAATACAAAAGCCACAACATGAATACAAAAGCCACAACACAAATATAAAAGCCACAACCCGAATACAAAAGTCACAACACAAATACAAAAGCCACAACATGAATACAAAAGTCACAACACAAATACAAAAGCCACAACATGAATACAAAAGCCACAACACAAATATAAAAGCCACAACCCGAATACAAAAGCCACAACACAAATACAAAAGTCACAACACAAATACAAAAGCCACAACACAAATACAAAAGCCACAACATGAATACAAAAGCCACAACACAAATATAAAAGCCACAACACAAATACAAAAGTCACAAGACAAATACAAAAGCCACAACACGAATACAAAAGCCACAACACAAATATAAAAGCCACAACACAAATACAAAAGCCACAACATGAATACAAAAGTCACAAGACAAATACAAAAGCCACAACACAAAATAAAACCCACAACACAAATACAAAAGCCACAACGGAAATACAAAAGCCACAACACAAATACAAAAGCCACAACATGAATACAAAAGTCACAACACAAATACAAAAGCCACAACACGAATACAAAAGCCACAACACAAATATAAAAGCCACAACACAAATACAAAAGCCACAACACAAATATAAAACCCACAACACAAATACAAAAGCCACAACGGAAATACAAAAGCCACAACACAAATACAAAAGCCACAACATGAATACAAAAGCCACAACGGAAATACAAAAGCCACAATACGAATACAAAAGTCACAACACAAATACAAAAGTCACAACACCAATACAAAAGCAACAACATGAATACAAAAGTCACAACGGAAATACAAAAGCCACAATACGAATACAAAAGTCACAACACAAATACAAAAGTCACAACACAAATACAAAAGCCACAACATGAATACAAAAGCCACAACATGAATACAAAAGCCACAACACAAACACAAAAGCCACAACACAAATATAAAACCCACAACACAAACACAAAAGCCACAACGGAAATACAAAGGCCAAAACACAAATACAAAAGTCACAACACAAATACAAAAGCCACAACATGAATACAAAAGCCACAACACAAATACAAAAGCCACAACACAAATATAAAACCCACAACACAAACACAAAAGCCACAACACCAATACAAAAGCCACAACACCAATACAAAAGTCACAACACCAATACAAAAGTCACAACACCAATACAAAAGCCACAACACCAATACAAAAGCCACAACACAAAACAAAAGTCACAACACAAATACAAAAGTCACAACACAAATACAAAACCCACAACACAAATACAAAAGCCACAACGGAAATACAAAAGCCACAACACTAATACAAAAGCCACAACACAAATATAAAAGTCACAACACAAACACAAAAGCCACAACGGAAATACAAAAGCCACAACACTAATACAAAAGCCACAACACAAATATAAAACCCACAACACAAATACAAAAGCCACAACACTAATACAAAAGTCACAACACAAATACAAAACCCACAACACGAATACAAAAGTCACAACACAAATACAAAAGCCACAACATGAATACAAAAGCCACAACACAAATACAAAAGCCACAACACAAAACAAAAGTCACAACACAAACACAAAAGCCACAACACCAATACAAAACCCACAACACGAATACAAAAGCCACAACACAAATACAAAAGCCACAACACAAATATAAAACCCACAACACAAATACAAAACCCACAACAAAATACAAAAGCCACAACGGAAATACAAAAGCCGCAACACAAATACAAAAGCCACAACACAAATATAAAACCCACAACACAAACACAAAAGCCACAACACCAATACAAAAGCCACAACACAAATATAAAACCCACAACACAAACACAAAAGCCACAACACCAATACAAAAGCCACAACACAAATATAAAACCCACAACACAAACACAAAAGCCACAACGGAAATACAAAAGCCACAACACAAATACAAAAGTCACAACACAAATACAAAAGTCACAACACAAATACAAAAGCCACAACACAAATACAAAAGCCACAACACAAATACAAAAGCCACAACACAAATACAAAAGCCACAACACAAATACAAAAGTCACAACACAAATACAAAAGCCACAACACAAATACAAAAGCCACAATATGAATACAAAAGTCACAACACAAATACAAAAGTCACAACACAAATACAAAAGTCACAACACCAATACAAAAGCCACAACACCAATACAAAAGCCACAATGGAAATACAAAAGCCACAATACGAATACAAAAGCCACAATACGAATACAAAAGTCACAACACAAATACAAAAGTCACAACACAAATACAAAAGTCACAACACGAATACAAAAGCCACAACACGAATACAAAAGCCCCCACACGAATATAAAACCCACAACACAAACACAAAAGCCACAATGGAAATACAAAAGCCACAATATGAATACAAAAGTCACAACACAAATACAAAAGTCACAACACAAATACAAAAGCCACAACATGAATACAAAAGCCACAACACGAATACAAAAGCCACAACACAAAACAAAAGTCACAACACAAACACAAAAGCCACAACACAAGTATAAAACCCACAACACAAATATAAAACCCACAACACAAATACAAAACCCACAACAAAATACAAAAGCCACAACGGAAATACAAAAGCCGCAACACAAATACAAAAGCCACAACACAAATATAAAACCCACAACACAAACACAAAAGCCACAACACCAATACAAAACCCACAACACAAATATAAAACCCACAACACAAACACAAAAGCCACAACACCAATACAAAAGCCACAACACAAATATAAAACCCACAACACAAACACAAAAGCCACAACGGAAATACAAAAGCCACAACACAAATATAAAAGTCACAACACAAATACAAAAGTCACAACACGAATACAAAAGCCACAACACAAATACAAAAGTCACAACACAAATACAAAAGCCACAACACAAATACAAAAGCTACAACACGAATATAAAACCCACAACACAAATACAAAAGCCACAACACAAATACAAAAGTCACAACACAAATACAAAACCCACAACACAAATACAAAAGCCACAATATGAATACAAAAGTCACAACACAAATACAAAAGTCACAACACAAATACAAAAGTCACAACACAAATACAAAAGTCACAACACCAATACAAAAGCCACAATGGAAATACAAAAGCCACAATACGAATACAAAAGCCACAATACGAATACAAAAGTCACAACACAAATACAAAAGTCACAACACAAATACAAAAGTCACAACACGAATACAAAAGCCACAACACGAATACAAAAGCCCCCACACGAATATAAAACCCACAACACAAACACAAAAGCCACAATGGAAATACAAAAGCCACAATATGAATACAAAAGTCACAACACAAATACAAAAGTCACAACACAAATACAAAAGTCACAACACAAATACAAAAGTCACAACACCAATACAAAAGCCACAACACCAATACAAAAGCCACAACACAAATATAAAACCCACAACACAAACACAAAAGCCACAACGGAAATACAAAAGCCACAATACGAATACAAAAGCCAACACCAATACAAAAGCCACAACACCAATACAAAAGTCACAACACAAATACAAAGGTCACAACACAAATATAAAAGCCACAACGGAAATACAAAGGCCACAACACAAATACAAAAGCCACAACACAAATATAAAACCCACAACACAAACACAAAAGCCACAACACGAATACAAAAGCCATAACACAAATATAAAAGCCACAACACAAATATAAAACCCACAACACAAATACAAAAGCCACAACGGAAATACAAAGGCCACAATACGAATACAAAAGCCACAACACGAATACAAAAGCTACAACATGAATACAAAAGCCACAACATGAATACAAATGTCCCAACACGAATACAAAAGCTACAACATGAATACAAAAGCCACAACACGAATACCTTCGCGGCCTCACTGTGATGTAATCGGCCTACAAATCCAGCATTTGAAGGAGACAGCCCCTGAATTTGGACACAACAATGGGTTACAGATTTTGGTGTACCATCGTACCTTCACTTCCGCTGCAAGTCATTTCCGTTGTCGCTTTTGTATTCGTGTTGTGACTTTTGTATGTGGCCTGAGACCTCAGTAATTTAAGTGATTATTTAAAATTCTACAGATCTTTTAGCAATCATGCCTGGACATGGATAGTGAAACTGAATTAAAAACATGTGGATAATTATAGTTATTTGAAGATTTAACAAAAGGAGGCATTTGCTTATTCACAGTTGGTTTGAATAGCTTTTTGCCTATAAAATATTTTTGTATTTACTCAGATTTTCTCTGTGTGATATCAAAATTAGTCTGATGATCTGAAATATTTACGTGTGACAAAAAAGAAAACACGGATTTCTTATGGGGGGGATACATTTCAAGGGAGCTGTAGTCAACCCAAACTGTTAAAATTCAAGAAGGTCATTTTGAGCTCAGACTCAGTTAGTAACCATTTGGTCGTTGCAAAACTCATTTAGGGCCCACATGAACATGCTGGCTTTGCAACATTTATTCGGTATTACAATTGTTGTTTAGGTTTTTGCTCTGATACAGTGGAGTATTTCATTCTGGAGGAGTTATGATAGGAATGTTTCATGATGGTACATTTTTCAACAGCCATGAATTAGTCACATCTTGCTTTGTTAAACCTAGCAGAGATTGGAAAGATGTTCAAAATCTTTCATCTTGAACATGAAGGGCAGCACTTAACAAGTAGGAAACAATGCAACCACTGAACGCACTCTGTGAACTAATCTCCGCTTGAGTCTACTTAGACTCATTTTCTACAGTGAAATTCAACGATGAGTCTTACAGATCTAAGTAAATGCATGTTACTGAAAACAAAAATGCAAGCCATTAATTCCAAGAGCAGCTTTTATCCAGCTCTGACCCAAAAAGACACAGAGATAGCTGGACTGAAAGAGGAATGAGGGAGTATTCCCTGAGTACAGGAAGGATATCAAATAAAATCCTTCCCCCACTCCTTGTTCACTCGTTGCTCCACAAAGGAAATAAGACGGGGAGGAAGAAAGGTTTTCCAAGGTCACTTTTGTTCTCTCTTTACCCTACTTTCTTACGTATATAATCAATTTCACACACATTGATGTACAGTCTTAGAGGTCTTGTAATGTTTCAGCCGAATGTGGGGGATGTGCTTAAAAAAACCTACTGCAAAGAAAATGTGACTCATACATAAGTAACAAACTGGTCATAGGATATTTTTCAAATAGAAATGAAAAATTTCAAACATCAATCATGCTAGCAAAAATTTCATAGACATACACCGTAACTAAATGCCCATTGGAATGTAGCCTGAAATCAATATTTAATACCACATAATAGACGGAAGAGGCAAAAAAATCACTGCAGCAAGAGGTTTAAATATCAATCTTCCCACTATGCTTGCTTTGTGACACAAGGACTTACATTTAAAACCAGATATTAACATACTGTATAAAAAACAATATAGGCTTTTCTTTCTCGCTCTCTCACCTTATAACAGACAAAATATTCCTATTTTTAGGTCTGTTAGAATGATTAAAATTAATTATACTTCCTAAATACCCGAAAATAGAGAAATCTTTTTTAAATAACTGTTAGATGACTTTCTTGAAAATCTAAATTTTATTTAAATTACGATTATATGCATTTAAACAACTAAAAAGACAAGATGATGATGTCATGGATTCGTAAGTTTCAGATAGGTTACTTCACAACATCTGAGTTACTTTGACGTTCACCTGTGGATGTCATTTAGGTAAACTCTTCAAACACATTTTTTCATTGTGTGATATAATGAAATGAAAATAAATCTGCCAAGAGAAACAAAATAATTGCTAAACTCCACAAGTCTGAGTCACCCTTTGCCTGAAGGTGCTGTGTTCATCTTTTCAAACAACTACATGCCAGTATAAACAACATGGGAATGTCCAACCTCCCCACAGTTCAGTAGGGAGATGTGTTCTGTGTCCCAGAGATGAGCATGTTTTGTGCAAAATGTGCACAGCTGAACCTGGATAGAGTGTCATTATCCAAAGTGAAATGAGTGTTGTACAGACATGGACTAAAAGGCCTCTCAGAAAGAAAGAAGCACTAGCCACAAAATAAAAAAAAAAAAAAAAAATTATAGTTTGTAAATCAACAGGAGCAAAGACCTTAATTCTGGAAACATGTCTTGTAGTTTGATAACCCTTAACTTGAAGTGTTTTGCCAGAAGGACCACTGTTACATTTGGATGAAAAAGGGGGAAACTATTAATCCTTAAAACAACACCTCAACTGTAAAGTACTGGGGTGGCAACATCCTGTGTGGGTGTTTTGTTGCAGGAAGGACTGGGGCACTGGAAAAAATAGATGGCATGATGAGGAAAGTTTAGGCACAAAAGGGTTGTTAGATTGGACCCAGGTCAGACAGTTTGAAAAGGAATTAAATTAAATACCAAGGAAATGTATGTTAGTGTGTAAATTTGAATAAAGACCTAAAATAATTCTCCCTTTACTCAGATTAATGCCTGGCAGAAAGAAAACAAAGGTTTTTTTTTATTTATGACGTGTATGTGAATATCTGAATTTAACAATGGGCAGTAATTGAAAGCAGGTGTTTTGACCACATTTGAATCAGATTCCCAATGTAATGATGTTATTTACTTATAGATGCAAAGTTGGCTGATCCCAACCTGAGGGGCCCATTAGTTTACAAGAATTAGCAATCAAATTGCTAGTGAAAAAAAATTTTAAATTAGCTCTGAACATTTTAAATTTAAGTCATTTCTACAACACTACAAACAGTGTGAATATAACAAGAAAAAAATTCAGGGAAGCTTAATTGATTTGATTTGACACTGAAGAACTGACTGGTGGAACAGAACAAAAAACAGTGAACAACTAAACTATGAGTGAGGTTTTTTTCTCTCTTTCTGAGCCACTGCTACCTTAAATTTATGAGAGTAAATCAAGACTGAGCAGTCAAGCTGACTGAAAAACACTACTCTTAAAGTCTGTTTTGCTACCAAAGCTTCCAAAATTACCATCTTCCTGAAATAGACTGCTCTCTGGAAAGATTTGTTTATTTAGGTTCACTGCAAGACAAATGAGAGAGCATAAAAAGCAATTCAAACGCATATCAGGGGCCAGACAAAATTCTTAACAGGGTATGAAATTTTCATCTATTTTTCTGTTGTTCCCATGTCCCTACAGTGCTGGTGATTGTAGTATTTATATTGCTAGAGAAGTTTAAAAAACACACTCTGACCAGTTACCCTTTTTTTTTTCATCTTTCATTGTTTTCTGAATAGTTATATGTACCCTAGGGTTGACTGTGTTACTATATGTCATCCTGTCTGTTGTTTGGAGACAAACACAATTTGGGCAAACAGGGAGCAGCTTCCCTGAGGTGAAGGTGTGCTTGACAGGATGCGACATCTGTAAATCAAGCAGAAATGGCCCCGTGTCTCAGGGAAAATATATATTGGCTTGGTTGTTCTGCAGAACAAAAGCTCTCTACTCAGTAAAGTTATTCTGGCTTCACAATGACAATGTAGCATGTTCACTTTCATTTCATTTACTTTGGTAAATTGTGGCTGACTGTATGTGTGTCTGTGTGTGTTCACACCACCGGATGCTGCACAGCTGCTTCGTAGCTACTGGCTAAACGGTGCCGTTGCCAAACAATATGCTAACTACAGTGAAAGTAATGACAGTAATGTCTATACAGTAAACGCATGTTTTAGTTTTGTTGAGAACTGCTTCCACGATGATGCAAGCATTTGCATTTGTCACCACTGTGTGGTAGCTGTTGAGGTACTGACTCCAGCTGCAGTTGTCTTTTTTTTCCCCCACAGTTTTACCTTCGGCTCAACTTTCCATTAATATGCTTGGGTACAGCACTCTGTAAACAGCCAGCTTCTTTGGCAAGTGTCTTTAGTGGCTTACCCTCAATGTGACAGGTGTCAGTATAACTGCCTGCTGGATAAGCAGTCTTCCCCAAGATTGTGTAGAGTATAACATGACCTTAATATAACATTTCTGAATCTCAAATTTGAAGTTTCCGCTGTAATCCATAATCATTAAAAGTAACAAACAAACATGCTTACATTATATCACTCTGTGTGCAATTAACCTATATATGAGTTTCACTTTTAAACTAGAAATAAATAAATAACATTTTTCACTAAGATTCACCTGTATCATAGTGAGGACATGGACACTTATTAAAGCATTCAAAAACCCTGAACCCTGAGTGGCTTGAGCTGAAGGGAACTCATATTAAAACAGTGGCGTTGGTTAGGCAGTATAAAGCAGAAACTTGTTTTCAGACATGAGGCAGATACACCCCTTTAGAGGCAGCTTAGATGTTTCTAAAGGATGTGCATGACAGACGAGGGTATGTGAATAAACGACTAATTAATAAAATACTACAAAATTAAGGCTGGATGAGGGTACATTGTACATTTAGTCAATGGTTTATAGAATTGCAAATGTTAGCAAAGGGATGGTTACAGACAGAGGCACAAAGCACCTGCTTCAGCCTAGCTACTGCCTGATGAAAAAAAGATTTCCCTATATAAGGAAAGGGCAATTTCTACAATTTAAATTAGGGAGTCCTGGCACCTCGGAAGAAAACAAATTGCTTCCCAAGAAGAGACAGTAAAAGGTGGCTCCAAAATGGGAAAAGAACAGGCTGTAATCTGAGGAAATCTGGCTGCATTTAGGCAACCCTCTGAGCTGGCAGGAAGAATATTTCTTCTAGTATATAGGCTTTTTGATTTAGGTGAAAAAAACATCATTGGCTTGTTTTGTCTTTAAAAGGTAAAGATACAGCAAGCTTACAAGATGACACACAATATTAGCTACACGAGAATGAGAGCAGATTGTATGTACATTCAGGGGAACCTAAGAATCCTTGTTATTTTTCTTTTTAGTTTTTTATGCTCTGTATAATGTTTACAGGTCATGCATAATTAATCTGTAATAAGTGTAGAAAATTTCTGTTCATAATTGACTACTGGTTATACTGATGTTTTTATGTGTGTCTTGCTCTATGGTAGGCTTAATAAAAAAAAAAGTCATTTAAAATGTTACATTTTTGAGTTTTAAAAACAGCATACAGGTTTTATAACTTGTAAACTGTGTTTTAATGAATATATGTTCACTGAAGAATTAGCAACGTCTGGTTTGATCAGTTTAATATATGCAGTCCAGACTCATAAAAATAGTGAAATCACATGCAGATGCCAACTTTAGGGTGGTTAGCGGGTAACGGGGAGGCAGTCATGGTACTCTTGTGATGGTTAAAAATTTGTTTGTTACTTGGATGACACTCTGTCACCATCTCTTTTTTCTACTAATTACCCAAAATGCTCCCAGGTAAATGATTCAAGGGTGATGAAAAGCTTCTTCAACGCTATTGTAACCAATTGTTGTCACCCAGCCAAGAGAGCAGTTGATGAGCAGATTCCTTGCACACTTCCTTGCTTTTTGGTTAAAAATGCACATGGCTCAACTCTGCAAGCATTGTTTCTTGTAAGATTTAAGAATTGCAAAGTCACAATCATAAGGATAAAATGTATTTTCCCAGGCTTTGAGTTTCTGTTCCTATATACAACCATGTTTTAGACACAGCGGCTGCCAACGGTAGATCAACAGTGGTTTGAGCGACTGACTGTCCCTGCCGGCTGTACGTTGTTGATCCAGCAGCTCAGAGCTGGCTTCAGAGAGATGGAAAGAGATACTTTATCCACTCACCTGTCCTTGTCCAAATAGCTCACTTCAATTTTTCTGAACAAATTGCAAAGCCAGCTATATGTCTGCAACATTTGTGTTTTTTGTAACACCCTGCAGGGCTGGCCCAAGGCCAGAGGGGCCTTCCTGTTAGGTACATCACAACCACTAACAGATTTAGTGGAATCTGGGAGAAGGGGCCATGGTTGATTGGGTGAGCATAAAAGCAATCATGGATAATTGGTTATTATTTGCTGAGATGTATCTGTGAACAAGCCAAGCTCAAACACAAAGGCAATAGTAAACTCTTAGCATCAGATTGTAAATGTTAATACAACAATCAAACAAATATTGTTTGTAATTTTACTAAGTAAACTTTTCAGTTCCTTTAAATCTTAAATTTAAAACAATTTATAATTTTTAAATTTATCTACGCTGAAACCGTCCAATCAGATTTAATAGTATTCTCATTCTCAATAAAACAAAGCCTGGCGGGTGACGATCATTGCTCCCATTGGACAGAAACGACCAGGGTTCGCTTGAGTGTATTCACAACTGCACAAAAGGTCTGGACCAAGGAAACAAATTCTGGTCCATTTAAGGCGGATCAAAAGTGGCAAGTCTTAATACACCCATAAACATTTTAAATGTGAAAATTCAAGCATTTATGTGAGGGCCCTGAGCAGCAGCTTAGTTCCCTTTTGCCTTGGGCCTGCTCTGATATCCTGCTTACACCTGAATACAGTGTCTTAGGCTCCAATTACTTTCTTAAACAAAATAAAAACTAGGAGAGAATAGCCAATAACAGAGAAAATATCTTGTTCTTTGTAACCTAAGTTAAAAAAAAACATTTGCAAAAATATAACAAACTTTGGTCAGAATTTCTCTACCTTTAGATAAACCATTGTTTTGTGTTGTATGCTTTCATTTTTTATAAAACCGTGCCAACATCTTTGCTATGAATCAGAAAAAAGGCGGACCCAAGATTCAGCCAGACACAGTACTGAAAGTTTAAAAGGTTTATTCAGCCACAGGAAAACGTCACACAGGTAACACTCCTCACAGCTTCCAGGAATCACTGCTTTTGTCTTGAGTGGAACTTGAAACCCAGAGGGGAAACCTCAGTGGGCGGCAGGCGGTGATCTCCACAGCACAGGTAAGAAGTGACTCCAGGCTGAATAATCCGAGGGCTAGGCTGGCTCAATAATCCAAGGACAGAAACAGGGTCAACGATCGGAACAAGAGGCGTCAGGCAAGGGGCAGGCAGAGGCATAAACCAGATGCAGGAAACAAGGTCGACAACCAAAATCCAAATAGTCCGACAGGGAGCAGGCAGAGGCATAAATCCAAAAGGCAAGGCAAGGTCAAGAACAATGATCAGACAGGAAGGAACGCTGGATATCTACTCACACGATGGCTTTCAAAAATCTGGCACCGTCTGCTTGTCAGAGTCGGTATATATCAGGGAAGACACAGGTGTATGGCATTCCACAGATTGCACTGCACAGCAGCAGCCACCAGGTGCATCTAATCTGCTGATTGCAACCAGGGAGACAGGGTAGAGCAGACGTGCCAGAATCGTAACAATCTTTGCTAACAGAGTGGATTGTTTCCTATTGTTGGATTTCATCTTTACTCTGAATAACTTCTCTCAGCAGTCAAGGAAAATCATAATAACACACCCTAACCAGATAATAAGCAAGAGTCAGGTCCCATGTCACTAGAGATGCTCTTTGTTTGCGATTATGCTTCCACAGCAGAAATACAGGGTGTTGCATGAGGATGATGACCACACATGTCACATCAGGAGGCATGATTATCCACCAGGATTACACTTTAATCAATCTAAAGCACTAGTCCCTGTCTGCCACTGTACTAATCACATCAAAGAAAGGCTCTTGCTGCCCGACAGCTTATCCCCTTCCCATTCATCACAACGTTAAACACCACAGAAAGCTTCGTGTCAAGTGTCAACTGGGCTTCAGAGACGTCAGGCACCCACTCAGCAGCTCTGCCTCGCGTTTACCAACAATTCAAGATGCTGTAGGATGGGTTTTTCTCATCGACAAGACAAATTAGAGATGGCAATACATTTAAATGCAATCAGGATAAAAAGGGTATTTATGTTGTTGGCCACTGATGATGCCTGCTGCAGTGATTAGCTTTTTCCATTAGGCTAAAAGGATGGTGGCGTAGTTCTAAATAATACTCAGTTGATCAATTAGTCATTAAACAGAATAAGACAAGGCTGATATAATGTAAAAGGTCTCAAGTATTCATTGATTTTAACTATTTAACTTTTGTTATTCTTCTTTTGTGATTTATGAAGTTATTTGGATATGATCAGTTTTGCATTTTGTTTGGATTACATGTGAAACACAGAATGAGCAGATCGCACAGCCTTGAAAATACAATAAGAGCATGCAAAATGTGTACCCATTATTCACATCCAACATTATGCATGCAACTGCATGCCCACTCAGACGCAGAAACAACCATATACTTTCAATCAATGCAGTGATTCAAGAAAGTATTCGTAATTTTTTAGAATGCAGCCACAAATTTCCGTGTGCTTTATTGGGATTTTCTGTAATTAACCAACACAAAGTGGAGCATAATTGTGACGTGGAAGAAAAAATATTTAAATTTGTATACGTACAATGCATTCGAATTCAGTTTATAATGCAAATCTGAGGAAGTTACCTATCTAAGTCCAGGAATTGACTTTGCAGCAATCCCTCCTTCTGAGCGAAAAGTGTGGCATGCATTTGTATTCAGCACCACTGAGTCAGTACTTTGTAGAACCCATCACCTTCTTTGCAAAGGTAGTTTAAGCTCAGCCCAACCGCAAAGAAAGCATCTTTGAACATAAATTTCAGATCTTACCACAAATTATTTATTGGATTTTCTCTGGACCATGAGCACATGAACATCATTTGATCTAAACCATTCCACAGTAGCTTTGGCTGTGTGTTAAAAGTTGTTGTCCTACTGGGAGGTATGACTCCATCCCAGTCTGAAGTCTGCACCAGCTGCTAACAAGTTTTCTTCCAGAACTGCTGTGTGTTTAGCTTCATCTATCATCCCGTCAACTCTGACCAGTGTTTTTACCCTACAGAAGAAAAACATGTCCACAACATGATGTTGCCACCAACATAAAAATGCATTGCACATTTTATTTTCTTCGTAAAGATTTTGGAAAACCGTTTATTCTTTGTTTTCATCATCAGAAATACCATTTTATATTAGTCAATCACATAAAATCCTATCAAAATAAACAATGTCTTCAGTCGTACAATGAAAATTTAAGGGGTATCAATACATTTCAAGGCATTGTACATCTAGTGCTTGGGAAAATGGTGTGTCTGCCTATTTGTATGTACTGGGAAAAAAAACACTTTAGGGTCTTTCATCTTCTCCCTCAGATTCACTCTCTCACTATTCTAAGTAGGTGGGGAGTGGGGGAGGATGTGAAAGGAGGATAAAAGTCACTAAGGGACAAAGATACACAAAAAAGAAGACCCACAAGCTTAGCAGCATTCAAGTTAAAAATAACATAGGAACCAGGAAGAGACAGAAAGCCATGTTTATATTTTAGCTAGACTCTCTGTTTACTTGTGTGTAGTCTATGCATGAGATATTTGTGAGTCTGGTTGAACAGAGGGAGGCTAAGGGAGAGAATCACGTTTGTTATCAATCAAGAAGATGAATGAATGCAAACAGACTCACTGTAAGTATTCTGTTGTCCTTTGCAAAAGACATAAGTTCACCATAAATCTGCTGGCAGATAAAAGACAGACAAAGCCAAGATAGCCTACATGTTTTCACAATAAACAAACTGCCAATGACAAGAACTGGTCAGATAAGCTCATAAAACAATACAAATTCTTAGATGAAGACATATCAGGGGTGTCATAAACAGATCGACTGTCCATTTGCTTCCTCCTGGTGACAAATTGGGTTTGTCATGGAGGCTGGTCATTTTCTGTCCTATATTAGGACACAGTCGGTGTGACTCTCCTAACTCCAATGGTTAGAAATAAATCTGGGGCTCTGGGTTGTGGCCAAACTGCCTCATTGGATTGGGAGATTTGAAGAGGCTTAGTCAGAAGCAGACAATGCACAATGCTCCCGTCGTGACACAGAAAGACAAAGTGACTGTGGGTCACTACTGGCTTGTGTTTCTACAATTTGTGCAGGCTGGCAAACCATGTGTTGACTGTAGATATCTGCTGGGAAACAGCACGACCACACAGCAGGGTAAAACTGTAACGTATTGAGGCCTAATAGTGGCAACGGTAGTCATTTTTAGCAATTTCTACAGTTTCTATTTTTCCTCTTATTAGATAAAATGAAAAAGATTCTGTGTTACCATTGTCCTCTCTGAATCCCACTGGATTTACAGAGGATAGTCAATGATTAGCGCCCTAAAGTATCTTTGCAAAAAGCACCTGCCGGCCATGGGGCACCATTTCAATTTAAAGCTGAAAGCCGTCTTTTTGACCTTTTGATTTTTTAATAATATTAAATGTACTAGAGTTACAGTCAACATAACTAAAAGGCATTTATTACTGACCAAATAATTCAGATGCTCATAGAAAACAAAAAATGTTAGATGCTTGGTGAATCTGTATTTAAACCCAGACTGAAATCTGTGCAAATATAAGTTAAATGATAAAAATCTAATGGAAAAGCTAAGGCATTCTCTCTGTTCTCAAAAGTTGGATTTTCGAAACCTCCAGATAGGACAAAAATGACCTCTGAGATTGGATTTTCAACAAGGAAAATCAGAGGTTTCCAAGCAGACCTGAAGTCAGTATCATTGAAAGTTGGAGATATAAACTATTTACTAGCACTTCCTAATGTTTGTATCTTATTTCACCAGAGGCATACATAGTATAATGTCAACATGTTCCTTTAGAGTTTAAAGGATAAAATTAAGAGACATACTGTTATTGTTAACAGTAGCAAATCCCATTGGTTTTCCAGTTTGCAACTACAGAGACTTTAACTTCTACTACAATCAGGCATAAACCCATTCATTCACTGACAGTGCTAGACTACCACCAAGCCCTCTGACCACCATCACCAGGCAAGCCGGGTGAAATGTCTTGCCCAAGGACAAAATGACTGAGACAGACAGAGCGAAGGTACAAACCGGCAACCCATTGGTTACATGACGAACCCCTACCACTGTCACTGCAGTGCCAGAGGGTTATCAGTCTTGAGTGATATATGTTCAAAACCCAAGTAGTATCTTAGTCCTTGTTGAGATACAACTTCTGTGTAATAGTTATTTTGTAACTGTATCATCTTGAAATCCTCATGGTGAAACTGATATAGTACTTTACTCCTTACTATGCCTGGTTTCTCCATTATTCGTCAATATTGTACACTACTTAGTAATATGAAGGGAGGCAGGCAGTAGAAACGCAACTAAACTTTTCAGTTTTCACTAAAAATTGTTGTGTAAACAGGGCCTTAATTAAACACTTCTGTAGACGTCCCACTGTTAATGGTTTACCTAATTTCTACTGACAGACAAAGCTGGCTAATTTAAACTGAAAGGTTCTTGGTGTCTATTGTAAATGTACCGTATAACTACTGATCATAACAATGAAAAACCAAATCCATTTTGAGGCTTGGGTGGGGGTCTGAGTATCTTATTAGTTTTGGCCAAGAAATGATTGAAATGGTTTAAAAAAGACAAAGTTGAGTCAGTGTGCTGGTGCTACCCAAACCCTCATTTAAGATGCCAAAAATATCTGCTGATACGGCTTTCTCACTTCTCTTTCAGCCATCACTGCCACCACCTCATCTTTCACACTCTTACAACCTTCTCCTTTATAACTCTCTGCCTGTGAGCGGTTGTACAAAAAAAACTGGATGCCAGGATTTTCAAGAACCCCTTGCTGATTGACAGAAATATCTGATTGGAGACACAAATACAAAGAGGGACACTTTTGGAAATACATTCTAGAATCCTTCACTGACATTCTGTCTTTTTCTTCACTAATAATGTCTCTTCTCACAGGTGCCATGAGAGATTTATAGTATTTATAATATTTATAGTGTAAAAGCAGAACTGCACACAGTAAACGAGCAATGTGTTCCTATCTTTACTGCAAAATGCTTTCTAGCAGCAGGATGAAAGGCATGAAGTGCTGATTTGAAATCAGGGACTACCTCTAATCTGATTGGCTGACATGGAGAGCTGTCTGTGGAATTTTGTTACCAGGGAGACTAGAAAGATAATGGTACCTTGTCAGCAACTTTTGTAGCTAAATGGGTCGAAAGAAAATGAACGGAAAATGTTTTTTATCTAAGCTTTGATTGTGTATATGCATACAGGAAACTTAATAAAAACAAATTATATCTAGGCTCAAGAAAAATCACTTTGATATGACAATAAAAATGATTGTAAAATACTTAATAACCTTGAATAATTAAAAGGCACAATTCTATTTTTGTCAAGACTAAATAACGAGTGAACAAGCACACATTGTCAATGTTTTATAGTTTTACAAATTATGACAAAGTTTAAAGAAAAATCATCCAGTAGTGGCAATGTTCTACAATTACATAAACCTAGCCTTGCTTTGAATGTCTTGTTACTGAAAAGCGCTATATAAATAAACTTACCTTACCTTGCCTTAGATGAACAGCGACATATAAAATATTACACTTTGGCATTGCTTCAAAAACACTAAACCAATAAGCAGAACAGTCTGTCCAAGGTTTATGGGTCATCATATAAAAGCTTGGAGAACCAATTTTTACCCATGTAGGGAATATGATTATTGATTAATTAATATTCATCAAGAATCATAATTTAAAATAATAATTTGAAAAATATTAATTTCTTAACCAAAAATCATCACTTACGAATAGAAATCAGAGATATCCTCTGGTGTTGTGATTATGGGCTCAAAGCTAATTAATAATTACAAATTATTAACCAAAACCACAAACTGTCACTGTTTATTCAACCGCTTCACCGAAGGTGGGGGAACGTCGACCTTGTTTTGACAGATAAATCTCTCTTGCACGAAATAAACACAGACGCTTCTCTTAATTATATATATGAAGATTTATTGAAGACAAATAATCCTGATATACCATTATTCTGGTCCAAAACCATCACCTAACTAACAAGCACTGTTCTACACAAAGGGAATAAAAATGACTACCTAACAATAATAATAAAAGAAAAATATATATATGCATTTAGTGTCTATGAAGATCAAACCAGCAGTTTATGGACAAAATGTGTAATTTGGGTTAAATGGGAAGAAGTCCTCCTGTCGTGTTGATGTCTCGATCGCAGCGATCAGCTGATGAAACGGTGGGGCCATGCCCCTTTAGCCACTATCAGCTGAACGCCCCAAATCTTGACAAAGGGTCATAAAACCCTTGAGCAATAAAACTGGAACAAAGAGTGGTCGGCGAGGCCCAGACCACAGCTGCCTTGAATGAAAACTTTTAAAAGTCCAACTTCTAACTCCTGGCTGATTTGGGATCAGCCGGATAAACATTAACCACGGTTCCGCAGCAAATCAAATCAAAACACAGCTCAGCATAACATAATTTAATCAGTATTGCTTGCAACAAGTTAATACCTTAGATTAACTACTGGTGATCCTACATCACCTTAACTGCCTCATCCTGCCCAGACCTCTAAATGCACTTATCCGGTTTACTATGAAAAGAACGAAATTACTTTGAAGTTGATTTTTTTTCTCCACAAGTTGAGGATGGGATCAGGTCTGAAGAAAAACGGAAAAACGGTAACTTCTCATCCGTCCAGGAGGGGAAAAGATGAAGAACCTTTACTCGACTGCATACACAAGGAGGAAACTCATCTCCTTGGAAATAGAACCTCTGTAGGTTTTTTTTCTTTACCTGCGCCGGTTGTGGCACGGTCTTCGATCGGCAAATAAATCCTCTGATCTTCTCGTATCAGACAGATTTCCAGCATTCAAGCTCTTCCGGGAATGGCCTTGTGGAGCAAATGTTCGCCTGCGAGCTCTTGTCTCTCCAGAAATGCACCTCCTATACGCTGTCCTGCGACAGGCGGAAATGGCCCCGAGACTCTGCATCTCAGCCAGTTTATACTTCCAGTGACGTCAGAGCTGCGACGTCTGTTGAGCTGTGCGTCAAAATGTGCGACCAAATGGATGGCCCCAACACCCACATCCACTTGAACTACTGTTACAGTCTCAAACCCTGCTGTGGAACCATTCTGGCCCATTCAATAGTACAGATCATCAGTACCTACAGGGATTCCTTAAAAAAAATGTGGGTCATTGTCAAATTTGTCAAATTCTGCTACCAACCTATAAAGCTCTAAATGGTCTTGGACAGAAATACATCTCTGAGTAGTTTGTAAAGTATGCACCATGTAGATCCCTAAGGTCTTCAGAGACCTGTTTATTTAGTGTTCCCGGGACCAAAACTTCAACAGGTGAGGCAGTAGTTCACATGCTCCTCAGCCCTGGAGCAAACAACTTTTAGTTTCCTGCAGCTTTTGATCGGACAATCAGACTAATTAATCTTATGCCTTTTTGAAGCCTGAGATTGATGATTAGATTTGGAGTTAAATTTAAAATTAAACTTTTATTTAAATGTGGATTTAAATATGCCTTTTAAAACTGTAGTTTAACATTGTTTTTTATGTAGTGCTTGTAAATGTTTGACATCTGTGTTTGAATGTTGCTAAATAAATAAACGTGCCTTGCCTCGTGTCATTTCCTATCAGAAACAAACCTCCTTGCTGACTGAAAAAAAAGTTTAATCTAAGTCTGCCGTCAATATGAATAATTTTGGGTTTAACTATAATATACAAAAATAGGTGGGCTGTAAGTATTATGGCAAAGAGGGTACAAGACAGTTGCTAGGGATCTTTATCTTTGAGCAAACTACTAACATTGTCTGAAGAATCTTCCAGTGTTTGCCTTCATTATTTTTATCCACCAAACTGAACATGAAGTATAACAGCAAGTTGATGAACTCAACCTTTTCTATGATGTTTCCCACTTATTTCAAACATACTGTTGTTCTGCTTGACTGTAGCAGTCTAAGCTCTTGCTTAAAAGGTATTCAGGTTTTGACTCTAGCCACTTTAGTGGATGATTGAGCGCTACAATGGATATTTCTAAATGTGCTGTAATTGTTTGAGCCATAATCACAGCAGCAGGTCATCTCAGTCTCAGTGGAAGTTGACAAGAAAGCACTTTGAACCGTTGCTGCCTGGTTATTTTTACACTGCCACTGAACTGTCAGTGCAGTCAAAGCTGAAGCAGTAATGACTCTCACTTAAGCACCAGAGATCCCCATTAAGATTGAAAAAAAAAAGGTAATTTACAAAACTATTCAATAGTTCCCATCCATTTGCATCATATGACGTTTAATTTAGTCATTTTTAAATGTGCCTCCCTGGTTTTTAATAATGTTTTTATTAGAGGTTTTCCACTGCAAAATCGTTGTAAACATATATTTATTGAGTCAGTTTTACTGCTATGATATTTGGATAAGCTAACTTGAAACACACTGAATACTTGGCCCAGACTGACAATCACAAGAAGCCCCCTGATGATAAACTCCTCCTGATTAGAGTCATTCATCATGGGTGTGGGAGTTCAAGTGCTGCAATCTGTCTATCTTGATTGTATCACAGCGACACCTGCGCTTTCCCACTTTCCCACTTATGACTGCTGAGTCACTTTTCTGAGTCTGTAGCAGTTCCCTAAACAGAGCGTATTTAAAGAAATGGTAAATAATGTAACACTTTTGTGAAAATGTTGCAGAAGAGCAAGCTGTTTCAGACTGTTATAATGTATGCGCTGTTGAACGGCACACTTCAGGAGGTCTTGCTTTAACTGCACATCTCTTTAACTAATTTCTACTACAGGTCCTTCTCAAAATATTAGCATATTGTGATAAAGTTCATTATTTTCCATAATGTCATGATGAAAATTTAACATTCATATATTTTAGATTCATTGCACACTAACTGAAATATTTCAGGTCTTTTATTGTTTTAATACGGATGATTTTGGCATATAGCTCATGAAAACCCAAAATTCCTATCTCACAAAATTAGCATATCATTAAAAGGGTCTCTAAACGAGCTATGAACCTAATCATCTGAATCAACGAGTTAACTCTAAACACCTGCAAACGATTCCTGAGGCCTTTAAAACTCCCAGCCTGGTTCATCACTCAAAACCCCAATCATGGGTAAGACTGCCGACCTGACTGCTGTCCAGAAGGCCACTATTGACACCCTCAAGTAAGAGGGTAAGACAGAAAGAAATTTCTGAACGAATAGGCTGTTCCCAGAGTGCTGTATCAAGGCACCTCAATGGGAAGTCTGTGGGAAGGAAAAAGTGTGGCAGAAAACGCTGCACAATGAGAAGAGGTGACTGGACCCTGAGGAAGATTGTGGAGAAGGGCCGATTCCAGACCTTGGGGGACCTGCGGAAGCAGTGGATTGAGTCTGGAGTAGAAACATCCAGAGCCACCGTGCACAGGCATGTGCAGGAAATGGGCTACAGGTGCCGCATTCCCCAGGTCAAGCCACTTTTGAACCAGAAACAGCGGCAGAAGCGCCTGACCTGGGCTACAGAGAAGCAGCACTGGACTGTTGCGCAGTGGTCCAAAGTACTTTTTTCGGATGAAAGCAAATTCTGCATGTCATTCGGAAATCAAGGTGCCAGAGTCTGGAGGAAGACTGGGGAGAAGGAAATGCCAAAATGCCAGAAGTCCAGTGTCAAGTACCCACAGTCAGTGATGGTCTGGGTTGCCGTGTCAGCTGCTGGTGTTGGTCCACTGTGTTTTATCAAGGGCAGGGTCAATGCATCTAGCTATCAGGAGATTTTGGAGCACTTCATGCTTCCATCTGCTGAAAAGCTTTATGGAGATGAAGATTTCATTTTTCAGCACGACCTGGCACCTGCTCACAGTGCCAAAACCACTGGTAAATGGTTTACTGACCATGGTATCACTGTGCTCAATTGGCCTGCCAACTCTCCTGACCTGAACCCCATAGAGAATCTGTGGGATATTGTGAAGAGAACGTTGAGAGACTCAAGACCCAACACTCTGGATGAGCTAAATGCCGCTATCGAAGCATCCTGGGCCTCCATAAGACCTCAGCAGTGCCACAGGCTGATTGCCTCCATGCCACGCCACATTGAAGCAGTCATTTCTGCCAAAGGATTCCCGACCAAGTATTGAGTGCATAACTGTACATGATTATTTGAAGGTTGACGTTTTTTGTATTAAAAACACTTTTCTTTTTTTGGTCGGATGAAATATGCTAATTTTGTGAGATAGGAATTTTTGGTTTTCATGAGCTGTATGCCACAATCATCCGTATTAAGACAATAAAAGACCTGAAATATTTCAGTTAGTGTGCAATGAATCTAAAATATATGAATGTTAAATTTTCATCATGACATTATGGAAAATAATGAACTTTATCACAATATGCTAATATTTTGAGAAGGACCTGTATATGCCTACCTCCTTTCTGCTGCCTCACTCTTCTGGTTGGTCTGGTAGGTGGGATCAGGTCCTACACCTGACCACACCTGCGTATGACTTAGTAAATGTGTAAGACACCTTGAATTCTTTTATGCACAAACCTGTTGTTCCTTCCAGCAAATCTAGCTCTGAGGCACACATTTTTATTTATTCTATACAGACACCTAATGGGAGTTAACACATGTTTTTAATGTAAAAATATTTGTCTAAACAATATTAGATCATATTTTACTCACAGAGTAACATTTGATGGTTTAAATATGGCTTACTATACATTTAAATGAGCTTTTTGGAAATGTTGAACACGAAGTAGAACACTGGCTAAACATAGATGTGTCTGCTTGGTCCCAGGTGGGAAACAAGTGTTTTAGCTGCTCCAATGGGAAGTGGTGAGGTGCTGATATGCACAATCACAGTTACTCGCAGGTGGAGCAGCAGCAAGAGTTCAGGGCTCATTAAATCCAGGTCAGGATCTGTCCCACTGAGGCCTAACCTGGAGCAACTCACACAAGAAACACTTCAATGAGTGTCTACACTCAAACACACCTCACTGAAAGCTCACGGTAGCCTAGAAACATCTGTGTGTGTTTGTGCCTTCATACACAAAACACATACAAATAACGCTTCTATTCTGTTCATCTACATAACTGAGATTTGTGCAACCCATTAGTGCATTACAGTTTTTTGAAGCATGAGAGGAACATCAAATAACGAAAATGCACACACAGATGAAAATGTTCTTTGCATATTTCTGCACTCTGTTATCTCTTCCCTTGTTTTCTGCCTCCCGTCTTAGTTTCAGCTGTGCCTTTCTGTCTGACTTCCATCAAATGTGTGTGTTTTTGCCCTTTGGTAGAATAAAATGCATCACAGAAACTACACAACCCTGTTTAAATCCTATGTATATGTCACGTAAAAAAAAGAGACTGATAAATAATCTCAAAGCCGTTACCACCTTTAATTTGTTTAGGAGACAAATGTAAACCTCCCCAGAAAAGGTGCCTTAACCTGGTTGAAAAAATTTTAACATCTTTTCAAAACCAATTCTGATTTCATTACAGCATTCATCGACCAGCGTACCGCATTTGACTTGATTATATTTGTTCACTCCATCTTGCGAGATTTTAGAGATCAGATTGTGAGCACATCTCTTGTTAACAGGCCTCTTAAGGGGATCTTATAGATTATTTGAGGGGGGATTTAGTTGAGAACTCTGGCTAGGACACTGCAAAGCTTTATTCAGAGCTCACTGTAATGCTTAAAAGTAAGACCCATGTTTGTATTATTTATTCTAGCATCCACAGTATTTAGGACAAAATTCACTCGTATTTACATAATTTCTTACAATGTGAAAAAAATCCAGTTCAATCTGAACAAATGTAATCCCAAAAAATGATGCTTCCATCACCGTTTTACTTTGTGTATCGTTTTCTTTTAGTTTTAGTTTTCAGTGGTGTTTTTGTACCAAACATAATTTTTTGATTTGAAGCCCAAACTTCCAGTTTTTTAGCCAAGCCTAAATGGGCGTTTTCACTTTCGACAGCCACTGTTGGTAGACATCTGTCTTATTTTTATGTGGTAAAAATAAAAATAAAATGAAAGGAGAAATCAAATCTTCCTTTAGAAAAGAACACTAAAACATGTGGTTAAGATGTCTTCATAATAACGTTTCAGTGGCTTACTCAACAAAACCAAGGGCAAAATGAAGAAAAACCTTCAAAAAAAAAAATCAATAACCCATATAAGTACATAGACAACACAGGTAGAAATAGCAGAACATATCAGCTCACACAATCATAAATAACCTTTAAATAAATGCCAACCCATACAGTACTCTGAGAGAATGAAACAAGAGGTTGTAAAGAGAGGGTCCTGAAGAAACTAACTTGGACTCTGTCAAAAGCTCTCAGGTCAAAAATATGAAAAAATAGAATACTCATAAAAAAGGCAGAATTTGACACTCTTACCTCTGACGCAGCTGCGGCATTATTATTAAAAACCCCTTATAGTTAGTATGAGTTCGGTGTGTTGTGGAAAATTCTTTTTAATGCTCTGACCTTCTTTTTACCCCTCTCACCTATGACCTCTGTGTTTGGTTACTTAGAGGAGATGGGCTCTACATTCATTATCAGGAGACTTCTTGAAGTGTTGTATCTTCTCTCCCGCTTTGATTAGAAAATCGGCAACAGGTGACAAGCCCAACAAAATTCTTGCTCATCAGATTCAGCAGAGAGCTTCAACCCAGCTCATTGCTGAAGTTAACTTATCCAATAGGACTTCCATTAATCCACAAGCTATCAACAATCAGTTTAGAGACTTCTATTTTACTTTATACACCTCAGAGTGTTCACCCAATCAAGCTCATTATGAAAGTTTCTTTGATAGTTTTACTATCCCTAAAATTTACCTGGAAATGGTCTCTGAATTAGATAAACCTTTTACACTTGGTGAGGTCAAGAGTGCTATATTATCAATGCAGAGTGGCTAGTGCCCTGGACCGGATGTCTTTCCATCAGAATTGTATGTCTTTTCAGACAAACTATCTCCCCTTCTGCTTGACATGTTTAAAGAGGCATATGAATCTGATGTTCTCCCACTCACAATGAGACAGGCTGCTATCTCCCTTATCTTAAAGAATAAGGAAGAATAAGAAGGATAAGGATCCACGAGTCTGCAATAATTACCGCCCGATTTCATTGCTTTGTACAGATGTCAAGATTTTGGCAAAGATATAGGCAAAATGCCTGGAAGTAATCATAACAAAAATCATCAACCCAGACCAAACAGGTTTCATTAAAAACAGACACTTCTTTCATAATATTAGGTGGTTGCTAAATATAATATACTCGCCTACATCAGTTGATACCCCGGAGGTTATCATCTCGATGGATGCTGAAAAGGCTTTTGATCGGGTGGAGTGGTCCTATTTGTTTTACACTTTGAGATGTTTTGGTTTTGGCTGCTCCTTTATTTCTTGGATCAAATTGATATATACTTCTCTGTTAGCCAGTGTTCGTACAAACAATGACCATTCAGAGTACTTTCACCTGGGCCGTGGAACCCATGAGGGCTGTCCACTCTGCCCTCTTTTGTTTGCTATTGCTGTGGAACCTTTAGCTGCAACCCTTAGATCCAGTCCCATGCATGGCATCACAAGAGGTGGTCTAGACCATAGAGTCTCCTTATATGCCGACGACCTGTTGCTTTTTCTTTCAGACCCAGCTGACTCAGGACTTACAGCACTGGTCCATGCTGCCACTTTCTGAGGGTGCATTCACACCAGGAAAGTCATTTGGTCCGCTTGTTTGGTCCGGACCAAAAGCGAACTTTGTTTTTTTCATTTGGTGCGGTTTGTTTTCACATTGTACTTTTTGCAAGTGAACTATTACTTGTAAACAAAGCGACGTGGGTGACAATCATTGTTCCCATTGGACAGAAATGACGGGGGCAGGACAGAGCACAAACCCGGAAATTTAGGAAAACAGCTGTAGACGTGCTGCGTAGCACCTCTGTTCTGCATAATTGTGCCATTATTACTGCTGCAATATTATTGTGAGGGTGAAGAGCAGCTCAATCAACACAGACTTTGAGACGTTCTATTTATAGTTTTGGAACGCCGACGTTCTCTACGTGCCTTCTCCCACAGCAAGCCAGTAGCGTTGCTAAGCAACACACCTTATCAGGTATGATTACCTTACAACACACACCTTTGCTACCGGCTACGGTGGCTTTTTATGTCCAAAGAAACGTATGCTTTTTGTAGTTGGTTCGGATCGGGGCCGGTTTGTATTCAGACCATAAGCGAATTGCACCCGAGTACGTTTGGAAGCGGACCACAACCACCTCAAAAAGTGGGTCTCGGTCCGGTTGTTTGGTCCGGACCAGGGTTCGCTTGAGTGTATTCACACCTGCACAAACGGTCTGGACCAAGGAGGGAACCGAACTCTGGTCCCTTTAAAGTGGACCAAAAGTGGTAAGTGTGAATACACCCTTAGCTGGCAGGATCAGCTGTATCAAGATGAATGTGTTGCCAAAATTCTTGTAACTTTTTCAGTGCATACCAGTATTTATCCCAAAACTGTTTTTAGGACACTTGATGCTTCAGTTTCTCAGTTCCTATGGAACAAGAAACCTCCTAGAATGCGAAAGAGTATCCTACAAAAAAAGAAAGAAATGGGAGGGCTTGCCGCACCAAATTTCATATGTTATTATTGGTCTGTTAATATTCGCACAATGTTATTTTGGTGCTGTGCCAACTGTGAGATGCCCAAATGGTTACTAATAGAGGAGGCCTCATGTGGCTGTGTTTCTTTGTACTCTCTTTTATGTCTTCCCCCAGCAACATCTCCTGTACTCTTACACTATCAATATAATTGTTAAGAACTGCCTTAGAATATGGGCTCAGATTATGCAACATTTGGGATCCAAAGAGGACTTTACTTGTCAACGTTTCCCTGGTTTTCCGATAATTCCTGCTTCCACTATGGCTGATAGACTGCTAGAAATTAGTCCCATGCCAAAGGGTACGTTATCAAAAATACATAACCTTTTAATGTCCAGTTTGACTCCTTGGCCTAGTCATCTTCACACTACTTGGTCTGATGATCTTAATATGGAGATTGATGATGAAAGGTGGCAAACTATTGTAAAACGCATTCACAGTTCATCAATCTGTGCCTGGCACAGAATTAGTCAGTATAAAGTGGTCCATAGAGTACACTGGTCCAAAAGTAAACTGGCTCGAATCTTTCCGGACATGGATTCAAGCTATGTGAAGTGTGGTTTGGGCCCAGCCACTCTCAATCAAATGTTTTGGACCTGTCCTTCCTATGCCAATTTTGGGAATCGTTTTTTTGACTCAATTTCTGTAATCACCTCAACCACCATACAGTCTTCTCCACTCACTGCTTTATTTGGGGTCCTTCCTGAAAACAAATTACTTTCACCCAATCATGCTGACTTTGTGGCTTTCCTCACACTACTGGCTAGACGTATTATACTGATGCATTGGAAGAATCCTCTCCCACACACACACATTCTCACTGAATAAAAGATGCCCTTTCTTTCATGAAATTGGAAGAAATTTGGTATTCTCTTAAAGGCTCTGAAATCACATTTTCAATAATCTGGTCACCGCTCTTGGATCATGCTGTGTCCCTGACACTTGATGTGACCCTATGAGTGGTGCGCCTCCTCACTCACTAGTTGTAACGGCGTACACCCTTTATCTAACCTATAACACATATAGTAGTACAGAGTATATTAAGCCCTTTAGATGCCCCGTTTTATTTGATTTTTGTTTAAATAATTTATTTATTTTTTATTTTCTGTAACCTCTGTTTGTTCTTCTCTGTTAATTCTTTAGTTATATACTTTCTATCCACTTATTTATGGACATATTTGCTGGTCTTTTTGTGTCCTTTGTTTTATCAGTGGTTTTTGTTTTGTCTTTTATTGGTGCGTGCTTATTATTCAACTTACTATTTCATGTTATAACATGAATGTCTATATATTGTGTTCATTGTTTTGTTGAAATCAGAAATAAATCATAATTTTAAAAAAAATACTCTCTCTCACACTCACAGACAGACACACATAACTACACTGCAGAAAAGATGACAAATTGACAGGTCTCTGTCTCATTTTCCACATAGCCACCGCCGCTGCTGTTTTTGCTTTTGCCAACAGAAGGCACAGATCTGTTGTCAGTCAAATTCTGCTCAGGTTTAAGGTATTCAATTTACATCCAATTCTTCATTTAGCAGTGATAAAATTCTATTTCACTGATTATTTCAGATGCTTAAAAGTGTTGGGGAAACAGTGTTTTTATTGTAACTGTATTATGTAAAACTGTGGAGAGCCATTAAAGGTCCATAAATAATAACATACAATCTCTTTTGTTGACTAACTGTTCAAAATACTAAGGCATTCAGTTTACAAAATTGTAAAGTCAACAGAGACATGAACCAGACCTTTACTTATGTAAATGGACTGAACTTATATAGCACCTTTCCACTCAAAGTGCTTTACAGTAGAGCCACATTCACCCAATCGCACTCACAAATGTTCATACACCAATACGCAGATCGGTAGGCAACTTGAGGTTAAGTGCACATCGACATGTGGCAGGAGGAAGCTGGAATCGAACCCACAGCTTTCGTATTACGACTACTCTTACCACTGAGCCCCAGTCACCATTTAGATTACGAAAAGGTTAAAAGCAAATCTTTTATTTTAAATAAATTTGAATTTGAATGAAATAAAGTACTTTTTTTCACAAGTAAATATTTTTTTATGTTTTGCTGTCCTTAAGAGGGTTAGGGTTAGGTTGTGTTGTTAGGTTGTGTTGTGAAAATTGGAAAAACCACAAAAAAACTAAAGGCTGAATATGACACTTTATTCTGGACAGCTGAGACATTCCAACAGTTCAACAGCTTCACCAACTCTCTAAATGCTCACATACTTGGGGTTTACCCGCAGTCTCTCCTTGTCATTCATGCCGGTCTGCAAGTGCAGTTTGAGACACTGCAAACAGTAAACCACAAACACTGAGTTTGGGCCTTTGTGCAATTCAGTCAGGACGTTTATGGAACAGAGTTGTGAATGTGTGCACAGAGTAGATAACTCTGGGCTTAGCACCTCATAACCCCCTGTAAGCATAGAATATGTCCAGCACAGTGGAGGCCAGGCAGTGAATGTAATGACCTTTAATCTGAGGACAATGTCTAATCAAAGGCTGAGGAAGGTGGTGTGAAGTGACATACTGTAAAGTTGAAGGCTCTACTTTAGTTTTTAAGTGTATGGAAACAACAATAAATGTTTTACCTGTGTTTCCTAAGGTTTTGAGAACATGGTGGTTCAATACCTGATGAAAAATGTAATGTCTAAATCCCTTAAAGTTTGATGTTTGTCATTATTATACAGGGACTGATAGTTGTTTCCTTATTGAATAGGTCAAAGTATCATTTAATCAGGGTAAAATAAAGTGAGTGGTAATAAGGATCTAAAAAAGTCAATCAGAAATTAACAAAAACTTTTAAAGAAGTCATATCTGTGTGCTACACGGTTGCCCTGTGTGTCACTGGGTTTCCCTGTAATGCATTGCCAGCCCATCCAGAGTGCATTACACGTCTCGTAAATTGACTACTGGAGATAGACACCAGAATCCCTGAGACCGCAAAGCAGCTATAGAAAAGTGAAGTATGGGTGCCTTTATAAGTGCCTGATCAATAGACCGAGTGGAGCACATCCTACCCCTAATTTGGAAATAAAAGTCCCTTCATCTTAACTTGCTCTTAACAATTACAAGAGCCACGTTTCTATTTAGGTATTTTTCAAACCTTGCTTCCCATTTCAAAACATTATCAAACATTCATGGAAGATCTATGCTGATAATGTTTTACATGTACTTGGAAAAAGCTCTGGTTACAGTTGAAACCATGCTAACAGTTTTATAGAAATGGTTTAACACAAATAAATTAAAACTAAAGTATGTCAACAGATTTATTGAGTATTATATCAGGGAAATAAAATGACATCAGTCACGTGATAAATGATATTCAGTTCAAACAGTGTAAGAAACCAGATTTCTGGGAGTAATAAATCGATCATAAATTTAGCTGGAACAGTTAAAAAGTAAAATGTCCAAAGGTATTGCAATATTATATAAAATTAAAGACTTTGTAGAACAAGGCAAATAATTATCTCCTTCCTAACTGTATTCAGACGTTGCTTGATATTAAAGAAACAAAGTATGGATTTAAAGAAAAATATCTGTTCAGAAATGGGATAAATGTGGGGAATGCCTGTGCCTCCAAAACACCCCAAAGTGGCTCAATAATATTTAGATCTGGTGACTGTGCAGGCCATGGGAGATGCTCAACTTCACTTTCATGTTCATCAAACCAATCTTTCACCAGTCTTGCTGTGTGTATTGGTGCATTGTCATCCTGGTACACGGCACCACCTTCAGGATACAATGTTTGAACCATTGGATGCACATGGTCCTCAAGAATGGTTTGGTAGTCCTTGGTAGTGACGCGCCCATCTAGCACAAGAATTGGGCCAAGGGAATGCCATGATATGGCAGCCCAAACCATCACTGATCCACCCCCATGCTTCACTCTGGGCATGCAACAGTCTGGGTGGTACGCTTCTTTGGGGCTTCTCCACACCGTAACTCTCCCGGATGTGGGGAAAACACTAAAGGTGGACTCATCAGAGAACAATACATGTTTCACATTTTCCACAGCCCAAGATTTGCCCTCCTTGCACCATTGAAACCGACGTTTGGCATTGGCATGAGTGACCAAAGGTTTTGTTATAGCAGCCCGGCCGTGTATATTGACCCTGTGGAGCTCCCGACGGACAGTTCTGGTGGAAACAGGATAGGTGAGGTGCATATTTAATTCTGCCGTGATTTGGGCAGCCGTGGTTTTATGTTTTTTGGATATAATCCGGGTTAGCACCCGAACATCCCTTTCAGACAGCTTCCTCTTGCGTCCACAGTTAATCCTGTTGGATGTGGTTCATCCTTCTTGGTGGTGTGCTGACATTACCCTGGATACCGTGGCTCTTGATACATCACAGAGACTTGCTGTCTTGGTCACAGATGCGCCAGCAAGACGTGCACCAACAATTTGTCCTCTTTTGAACTCTGGTATGTCACCCATAATGTTGTGTGCATTTCAATATTTTGAGCAAAACTATGCTATTACCCTGCTAATTGTACCTTCACACTCTGTTCTTACTGGTGCAATGTGCAATCAATGAAGACTGGCTGCCTCAGGAGGGGGAAGCAGTGCTTTGCCAACACTGTTTATAGTGGGGGTGGGGAGCTGCTGACCTCGACTGGGGACATTATCAGGTGGTGTAAGGAGTACTTCAAGGATCTCCGCAATCCTGCAATCACGCATTCCATGGTGGAAACAGAGGCTGGGGACTCGGGGTTGGACTCTTTCATCACTCAGGCTGAAGTCACCAAGGTGGTTAAAAAGCTTCGCGGTGGCAGGGCTTCGGGGGTGGATGAGATCCGTCCTGAGTACCTCAAGTCTCTGGATGTTGTGGGGCTGTTATCGTTGACACGTCTCTTCAACATTGCGTGGCGGTTGGGGACGGTGCCTCTGGACTGGGGGTGGTGGTCCCCCTTCATAATAAGGGTGACCGGAAGGTGTCTTCCAACTACAGGGGATCACACTTCTCAGCCTCCCTGGTATGGCCTACACCAGGTTATTGAATAGGAGAGTCCGGCCGATAGTCGAACCTCAGCTTCAGGGCAGCCAAGGGCCGGAGGAGGTCTGGTGTGGTGACCAGAGGATTTTATCTCTTCTTTTTGCAGATGACGTGGTCCTGCTGGCCCCCTCTAGCCAAGACCTACAGCATGCGCTGTGGCGGTTCGCAGCCGAGTGTGAAGCGGCTGGGATGAGGATCAGCTCCTCCAAGTCCGAGGCCATGGTACTCGACCGGAAAAGGGTGGCTTGTCCTCTTCAGGTTGGAGGGGAGTTCCTGCCTCAAGTGGAGGAATTTAAGTATCTCGGAGTCTAGTTCACGAGTGGGGGAACAATGGAGCGGGAGATCGACAGACGGATCGGTGCGGCTGGCGCAGTAATGGCGGCGCTGTGCCGGTCCATTGTGGTGAAGAGAGAGCTGAGCCGAAAAGCGAAGCTCTCAATTTACCGGTCGGTCTACGTTCCTACCCTCACCTATGGCCATGAACTTTGGGTCATGATCGAAAGAACGAAATCCCGGATACAAGCAGCTGAAATTAGTTTCCTCCGTAGGGTGGCCGGGCACTCCCTTAGAGATAGGGTGAGGAGCTCGGCCATCCGGGAGGGGCTCGGAGTAGACAACTCTCCACATCGAGAGGAGCCAGTTGAGGTGGCTCGGGCATCTATACCGGATGCCTCCTGGACACCTTCCTCGGGAGGTGTTCCAGGCACGTCCCACCGGGAGGAGGCCCAGGGGACGGCCCAGGACACCTTGGAGGGACTATGTCTCTCGGCTAGCCTGGGAACGCCTTGGGCTCCCTCCGGTTGAGCTGGAGGAGGTGTCTGGGGACAGGGACGTCTGGGCGTCTCTGCTGAGTCTGCTGCCCCCGGATAAAGCGGAAGACGACGAGTATGAGTACGAGATTAATCACAATTGATCCAATTAATTGTTTCAGCCATACATCTGACACAGATGACAATAAATAAGGAAAATGTGAATATATTGCAACTACTATTGCCATCACAATTTTTACCATTGATGTTGCCATTGACTGATTTTTTTTAAATCATGCAGCCCTACTTTTCTGACTTTAATGCCTGCTTGTTAATATAGATCTGTTAGTAGCCCTCAACCTGGTAAACCTCCCAGGGGTACATCTTCATCTGGATTCTGAACTACTGCAAGAAGCGTCATTGTGGAGGTGCAGCATGTTTCTTCTCAACCTCCTTGGGATTTTCAAATGTCCTATTTAAACTACACAGTACCAGAAAATTAATTGTGTCCATCCAAAGATTATAGCCATAGGTTTGTGCAGGAATATAGGATATCTGAAAGATTAGGCCGTTTATGTTTCTTCTTAACCGCAACAATATGGTAAAGTGGAGAAACTGGAGAAACAATAATACATCAAAACAGTAAGCTGATCTATGTTAGTCACTCAAACTTCACCTGAGACAGACTATCTTTATGTAAGAGCAACATAACATTCTCCCTTTCTTGGAGAGAACCACAGTCTAAGCTTCTGAGCTGCTAATTTGCATTCAAGAAGCATCAGATTTGACTGAAAACAACTCAGCTGCGCTCTGGAGCCTGTTACTCTGACTGCATCTGAACTGCATGTCATCCACATGAACAAAGATATAACATCCTGATCCTCACACTGAATGTCTTCCTCATAACTGCAATGCAATGCCTTTCTGCAATTTTTAACCCCAATGACAAACAGCTTACTAAGATGCATACAATGTAACTTCGTACTATTAATGACATGGACCCAAACACTTTAAGTACATGCTGCAGAATCTAAAAACAAGTCTGGTCCAGACCTCTCTGCAACTCTTAACTTTTGGGTGACACTGTGACTGAGCTTTGATGCAATATTGAAATGCAGAATGATCAACAAGCATTCAGGCTCCTTTTTGTCTGCACTCCACTTCACACACCTCCCAAAAAGCATCATCAATGATACAAGCATCAATCACCAGCCTTATAGGGGTGTAATGGTGCACAAAAATCATGGTTTGGTCTGTACAAAGAACAAAGAATGTTTCTGTTTTTATTAATATCTTGTTGAATTTGGTTTGATTTTATAAATTGAGGAAATTCTTAAACAACAAAACAATTGTCAGTGCTGTTTATCATTTTTAAATAAGACTTTGCACATTTGACAATTAATGAAATGTTTAAATTTCTTTGGAGTTATTTTGATATTTAGACAAATCTTTCATCTGTGGGGGATAACAGATAACAGATGGTCTCCTCTCCCCATAATACCAGGGTGGTTACATGACATTTGGGTCTGGTTGAGTGCTACAGTTGGAGTGTAATGTGCTTTTCTCCATACCAGGGATATTTACATTTGACCTGACTTGGTTTTAGGTGAGTAATTAAGTTAAATGCAGAGCAAGCTCTTTTCCTTATTGCTGACATTAAGCATTGGTCCAGTCCATCTTTGCTATACACCAAAAACCACAACCTGCCTCTGACCCCATCCATGTCGCTGTAGACTTTACCATCTAAAATGCTAAAAGGTATATCCTGAAGACTTTTTAGAACAAACTCCATGCGTGCTCAACAGGTCTCTTTGCAGGGAGTGGTTATTTCCAACAACATTGAAACAGGAAGTTCCTGCCTCCTGCATCCAGCAAATTAGAACAGAGTATTTGATGACAAAGGTTCCATTAAGGAAGTCCCTCAGCACTCTAGGCTTCTCTCACGACAGACTCTGTTTTTTCCTGCCTGTCAATGCCAGGAACCCATTAAGGAGCAACGCTGGGGAAACAATACAGGGATGGACCTATGCTATTGTTTCTCATTGCTGCTCCTTAAGAAGTCTCTGACCTTTAAAACAAAGCTTGGAGTTTAACCAGGAATGATTTTTGTATAAATAAAATTCTGGATAAGCCAAAGTATTTTATCATTTTTATCCTTGAATGCTACACCGGTGTCTGATCCCTAGCTTCTCACAATGCTTATTCAGTTTTGTAAGAAAATGCAGTATCTCCTCTATTGTTGATGCAATTAGGGAAACTACAAGTTGCCGGCTTAGGTGATTCAGATTCTTGGAGGGTGATAAACTGCATTTTTTTTTGAGGTGCTGCAAATATAATTTAACTGACTGAATCATGTGTGTTAAGCACAGAAACATCTAAAAAGTGCCGGACACTGGCCCCAAAGACAAGAGTCGTCACCTATGGGTGGAAGACAGGAAACATCATATCACAATGTTTTTACGGTAAAATCCGTCAGAATTCTCTCACAATTTTCTTATATAAAGACGCTACTACTATTAGTAGTAGTAGTAGTAATAATAACATTTCAGTAATATTTCATTATTTAATTTATTTAATTTGAACACACAAAGCACCCAGCATTCAGATTAGTGTTTGGAAAGGATGAGATGTTTTTATTTGTCTTTTCAAAAAAATTGTTATAGGAATAATTGTTTTTATTTCTAACATAAAAGCAACAACAAATCTTGTAGGCTATCTTAACATATCGTATTGATTGTTACATTTATAATAATATCTCTAATATTAATTAAATGTTTGTATTTTTTGGACCAGTAACATTTTCAAATAGCTGATTCTTTCTTGGAGTAGCCCTTTTTCATCTAGCTGACCAGCAGTGACCAGCAACTGATTCTGAAAACATCTGTAAAAAAATGGGTCCCTCTGAGGAGCTCAGTGAATTCCAGTGTGGTACTGTGATAGGATGCCACCTCTTTCATGAATTTCTCGTTGTACTAACCATCACACAGTCAACTGTTAGTGGTTTCCTAACAGTTTACAAGCAAATCAAACACAGAAATTCACAGAGAGGGCAATAGCACACGCTGAGGTGCACATTGTGCATAGATTACCAACTTTTTGAAGAATAAACAGCTACAAGCCTCTAAACTGCATGTAGTCTTTAGATTGGAACTGCATCAAATCATTGCAAGTGCAATGTAAAGGGTTGGATGTAGTGATGTTAAGCACTGTGCAACTGGACTCTGAGGCAGTACAGACATTATCTCACGAATCTGGCTTCCCTATCCAGTAATCCAATTGCCAAGAGGATGGTTCTTTTCTGACTGCATTTATGTTTTTTTGGTTGTCCAGTGCAAAAAGCATGGTCCATAAGGACATGAATGAGCAAGTTTAGTGTGGAGAAACTTGAGTAGCTCCTGACCTCCACCTGATAGAATCCCTTGGGAAATGGATAAGAGCTGAGATTGCGAGCCAGGACATCTTATCCAAAATCAGTGCCTGGCCTCACAACTGCTCTCATCTAGGAATGGTTAGATAGTCCTATAAACACACTTCTACACCTTGTAGACAGCCTTCCCAGAAATGGTGAAGCTGTTATAGTTGTAAATGGTGGGCCAAATTAAAGCCTTTATATTAGAAATGGGATGTCATTAAAGTAAATGTTTGTTGAAAGGCAAGTGACCTAATAAGTTTGGCAATATAGTGTATGTGTAAGCTCTCGTCGTGAAGGCTTAAAGGAAGTTGTGTCTCAGTACATCCACTGTCTTAAAATCATAAATTGACAGTTGAATAATTGATTCAGGCAAAAGGCCTTGTATAATTATTTTATTTTTGCTGACTGCAGTTAAGTTAATTGCAGAAGCCGGTCACATGATAAACAGACAAACTAGACCATTTTGACCACCTACAACCAATTAAAAGGTAACATACGTAGCATTAGCTGCTAGATTTGGAAGCAGAGGGCCACTCATCCCATTTCCTTACACATAGAGGGAGGACAAAGACAACATTAAGTTGCTTTCCACACAGCTACATGTAACAGTCGGTTCTCTTTAGGGGTTGAAATTTCCAAGCCATCTGATTGTGTCTGCAGTAACAAGTCTGAAATTCTGAGTTTTTAATTGTGCAACTGAATCTGGTTTAAAAAGCTAACTGTATTTTAAAACAATAACACTAACTAAATAATTGTATTAACTTTTACCATAAGCAATAATCAGAAGCACCAACCACTTCCTTCCTACTAAAGGCTAGTTTGAGGAGCTGAAGAAAAAAGAGACTGAAAACAAGACTAATATCTCTGAGCAAGCGCATAGAACAGTACTGCATAGAATGTAACTGATGATACTTCAAACTCTGATTTTGCACATCAACACGTTCTAATCCTTCACAATCTAATATCGTTCTATTACCCACCCCTACTTTTGTTTTATTTTTAACCTTTTATCAAAAATACATTCTCAACAGTCCATTTCATCACTTGCCCAGTAAACAAATAAATATCTGTTTTGACAAATTAAAGAAGTTGTCATTTTTGTTTTATGTATGTGTGATATGAATGGCTGGTTTTATTTGAAAAGAAACCAAGCAACTGTCCTCCACCCATCGTGAAAACAAAGAACAAGGGACAGTCTTACAGTATTGTTCTTCTGATCTCCATTTCTCCCCGCCCAACTCACTGACCCTTGTCCAGCCAACGTCACCCACTCAAACATCCACAAAGGAAGCTTCACCAGAACACAAATCCCATGTTTTAACACAGCAACAAGGCAGATATATCCTTTCACGTTAACACAAAAACATTACTCCTTCTCAGAGACATGAGTCAAAGAAACTATGAATTTATATTAAGGTTCATGATATAAAATGGGTCAAATAAGCAGTACGTTATATCACAAAAAGAGAATAAGGAACATAAGTGCAACCAGATAGCATAAAATAGGAAAAGGCCAAGTGATACGGCAAATAATAATCACTGTTTTCCACTTATATGATTGTGTGGCGTTTAAAAATAGTAATTTTCATCAGTGCAGTAAAGTTTGAGCAATTTGTGCACAATCTAATCCATCTCAGGTGGAAATAATTACCCACTAATAACCTCCAAATACACAATCTCCTCATCAGCACACATCAGCCGCAGTTTTGAATCTTCAAGATCAACAACTCCATTTACTGGCATGTCTCAATTTATGTGATGATATGAATAACGCTGAGCCACAACAACTTCATCTAATCAGCCCGCAAATCACAGACTGAATTGGTTCGAAGCATGCTGTGCAGATGTAAGACATTCCTGAAATGTGCTTTCAATGCAAAGGCAGATATCTGCCCATGCTGGCAATGATTTCAGTGCAGACTGGTTTATGTCCAAACGTGGACAACTGCAACCACAACAAACTCACGGATTGTCTGGGACCAAAGTGCTGAGCCCACAACCAAAGCTAAATAAAAATGCAGTTTATTCTGGGTCCTTTTAGCTCACATTTAAGTCCAGAAGTATTCATACCCCTGGCAGATTTAGCTTTAATGTAATCTATTAAAGAAAAATCAAAGTGATAACCAGTGAAAACGTGCAGAAAGCTGGTCAGCAATAACAGGATTGCTGTAATGCTAATACAGATTTTTCCACTGATTATTGTAAAGATAAATCCTTTTCAAAATGCAATTTTTTTGTAAAATGTAAATAAAAACTAATGGATTTTTTTTTCAAATTTGATAATCCTTTAACAGTGGTTCATTGTTTTTTTATAGACTAAATTGTCATTTTGGTATCGGAAACAAACTTCTTCTGAATGGAAACAGTCTTAAATCTCTAACTGTTAGGGTAAGGAATCATTTTGGACTGTACACATGCCGTCTATTTATTCAAATGTCCACATAGATTTTCTTTTGGATTTTTCAGCTAAGAGCAACAGTTTATGATCAATGCTTTTATTTCTTCCTACCCTGCAAAAAGCCATGCAAGAACGGCTGTGCTACACCAACTAATTTGTAGCAAAGTGTTGCAGGTAGCGGGATACTGTGGTTAGAAGCTTAGAATACCAGAATTGTAAGAGAAAGAGCTGCAAAAGCATGTACAGATGATCACTGGAGTGTCAGCAGAGAATGAGATTAGTAGTACCCTCCCCAGGCGTTTTCTCAGCTGGCGGGTGTGTGTGCTCCGTCTCCTGGCTCTCATGTGTCTGTGTGTTCTCAGCGAGGGGTTTTGGCTTCTTTGACTGACACATACAGAGAGTTTAGGGAGACCCATCTCTCCCACAGCTGAGCTATAAAAGCCTTAAGGCTCCTTATCCCATAACTTTGCCATTTGTTTGATGAAAGCACATCTTTTTAAAACCACGAATACCATGAAAATAAAACAATTAAAAGTCCAACTTTAACCGGGCCAGCATGTCGAGAACTTACACACTTATCTGAAAGTTGTCATAAATTCTTAATCCTCGACACAAAATCAAACACACGCTGCTTCTCGCTCTGTTTTCGTCTGCCTTTTCTTTTTTATTGCAGCAAGACATTAAACTAATTTATCCCCTGGGGTAATCAACTTAGCACACATTTGCAGATAAACACACTCAGGCTGTGTGTGCTAAAAGAGGAATTTACAGGTTCAGTGAAGCTTTAGAAGAAGTCAGTCAATGTGGAGGTTTGTGGAATATGAAGCACATGTGGAGTACTGGGCATCCAGCCAGATGAAACGCGGAGCACAGCCTAGCATCCACTGGCACAGACCAACTTTAAATACTCATCTGGGAAAATGATTTGCCTTCTCAACCATTGACTTGTAGTTCTTGACGCAGCAGACATTTACAATGCTAGTGGGTAGAGATTCCGTCATATGCCAAATTGTATGTAATGACGTGTCTTTGCCTGCATCTATGTTTAGGGAGGAGGGATGGAATAATTAGTATTTTGAAAGTCATAAAACCAAACCAAAAAACACATGCAGTGGGAGGGTTCAGGGCTTGCATGGCCAGTTGTGCAGTATAGAAGCAGCCATCCTAAGATGCTCACTGGCGTGGCTACATATTCTGAGAATGTGTTTGCATGTGCAACTGCTCCAGTACTTCAATACACTTTCCATCAGATTAAGCTGCTGAGCCTTTTCTATAGCACAACTCTACCTAAGGCTTAGGTCCTTAATGGCCTAGTTTCCATAGCAGAACCAAAGTATGATCATTTATTATTCACATGATTTAGTTTACCCAAGAAATTGTAAAGGGGTCTCAGTGTATACTCCTGGTAAAATGCCAGGTGTTTTAATGCTACATTTTAATGTGACAAACATCATGTTTAGCCAAAGCCATTACTGAGAGGTTACAAAGGACCAGAAAGATTTCGTGTAATGACCTGAAGAGGGTTGTGAACAAGAGAGTTTCTCACATTCTGATAAATTTGAAGAGCATTTGCAAGACAGAGATCCAAGTATTGCCAAGTCCAGGTATAGTATGCAAACAGACCAACAAACAATACTGAATGCTTTGACTGAATCAAAAGCTGCTTCAACAAAATATTAGTTTAAGGATATGCACACTTATTCATCAGCTCTAAACCTAAAGATGCTGTCCCATTGTATAAAGTGTTACAGTTTAAAAAGTCAAAACATAATCAATACAGACACACTGATCCAAATTGTGTGACTGATTTTCAAAATTCTAGTAAATCTCGTCAATGTGATATGTTTTACCTGACTTTAATTACTGCTAGCTGAACCAGCTGAATCAAGGCCAAGCGAAGCACTGAAGATGCTTCCTCCCAAATCTACTGGGACAACACAACTTCGCCCTAACTGGCTTTAAGGTCCAATGAGAATCATGATGTGGAATACATTAGATCTCTTATATTTTGGGTCAAGGTTATCTTAGCCAAACGTGGTGTCATAATCTTTGTTACTTTGGTTTTGTGTTCAGCTTTATTTTGGTATTTCCTTCTGCTCCCTTGTTCCTTGTGTGCTCCATTAGCTATTTCTCCAATTTCCTCAGTTTAACTTCAGTTACTTACCATCCCTCACAGCTGCACTCTGTTTCTAATCAACCACCTGCTCCTTGTTCAGTAATCAACTCTCCAGCTTAAATGTCTCTCAGTTGTTCAGATCATCCTGTTATGCTCACCAGCCTGTGTCCTTGTGGTCCCCCTCTGACATTTTAGTTTGGATTCCCCACAGACCTTAGTTTTTGTAAGTTTTTTTGAATCTCCCTTTTTAAGAAAAACTGTTAATTTTCACCGGCCTGCCTCCTGCCTGCATTTGGGTCCTGCTCTACACCATTACATGACAAGTGGTGTTAATACTTAATACTTTTGGCAAGGCAAAGTATAAATTCCATGTGCTGGAAGTGTGCAACTTTTTGTATTTTTATTATTCTGACTGAAAAGAGCGCAAACTTGTATGGCAGTGTAGAAAAATACTTCCTGAAATCTTCAAATCACATTGCATTGTTGTAAAAGAAACACAAAGTAGTAAACACTTCAAAAAAAGGGAGATTTGCTTGTTTTTATTTTCTGAAAGGTTGACATTTCACAGATATACGGCTTCATCAGACACTGTTGATTTGCAAGTCACACATCATGCCGTGGTTACACTGAACGCCGGTGGCAGCCACCGGCGTGTAAGTCGGTATGACTCACCTCTCTGCACCTCCAGGAAAAACGCACTGACACAAACATAAAATAAACTCAGAGAGGGGGAGGTACACTCATGTGGGTCAACCACGTTTAACATGTTCCTTAACGTGAGCATTGAAGTAAAACTGCAAGAGTAACATATAAGACAAGTGCACAGTATGGCACCTAGAGAACACCCAACATGTAATGTTGAAGTCTGCCAATCAACCAGAGCCAATAGTTTATGGCAACCAAGCAGAGCGGTGACTGAGACTAACTGTGAATACACAGGATGGAGAGGCAAGGAGGGGTTAGACGGAGGAGAGAGAGCAAACCAATCGAAGACATCCCCACTGAGAGTTCACAGAAGCTGTCAGCTGAAAATATGATTGTTCTAAACATATCACAATACACCATCCCCTGAATGGTTACTTTTTAAAGAATGCCTATTGCAACTCTAATTACATGTGCAGGGTCAGGCTCTGACTTAAAACACTGGTCAGGACAGAATGGAATTTCTCTTAAAACCAAGTTTGAATAAATGATCCTGAACTTGAAGAAGCCTGCCAAAGTAAAAGTAAAAAGTGCAAATGCGACCAATGAGAAACCTACACAGAGAATTTCAAAAAATTAGGAGTGGAGTAATAAATTGCAACAAAAATAGTGTATTTCTCTTACCTCTGTAGGTCAGTGTGCTATCCTTTCTAATAAAAACTGCAATTTAGTAGAAGCTTCAGTCTTTCCAGGATAATTTACATGTCTATGTATGTTTCTCTTATCTGAACACAAACTCTTTGGTCCTCTTTCCCAGCGCTTTTGGTCCACCTTAGTAAGTTTGTGAACATATACGCTAGACTGTAATGAATAGTAGTAAGTAAAAGGACAGCACTATGCTGGAAGGCAGGCGGTCTGCATGAAACAGGAGCACTGGGAGAGTAGAGAGCAGACTGAGTAGGATGCAAGAGCTATTCTTCGCTACATCAGAGTGGCCGGGCTGGACACACCCACCTCCTCAGCATGCATCAAACAGGGAGCCCTCTAAAAGTATGCAGACATGGAGGACCCCTGTGTGCAGCAAGACAGCCAATCATACCTGATGTACAGGGGCCCCTGAAAAAATTCTGGATTTCTTTCTATGTGAAAAAGAGAGACTCCGATGGATCATTTCCAAATGTTCACTCCTTTAATGAATTAACAAATACATAAAATAAAAAATATAGAAAGCTGCAATAACCTGTTTGCGTAAATGTGCACATGCTTAAACCTAAACATTATCTGGGGCTACTTTAATCCAGATGGAACTGGGTTTATTGTGAAGATGGTCAAAATTATAAACAGCTCCAAATACCAGTTAGTTTTGACCCAAAGGCTTCTGGGCCCATATTCTCAGAGAGCTCCTATCTTAGCCTCAAAGTTCTTGGCAAGGACTCCTAGCTTAAGAGTGACTCAGTTCCCTGCTGAGAGTGACTCCAAGCAAGGACAAGACAGAAATTTGTATCTTAGAGAGGAGTTGTGGTTGACCACGTTGTTGTGTGACGCTGTCTTCTAAGAGCTGTGATTGGTTGTTCCAAAAGACAAAAAAAAACAAAAAAACAAATGCACTCCTACTAATCAATGGAGATAAATTATCCGATGATAGAATTTACACTGGATTCAAAAATGTGCAAATCATGATAAAACTTAGCGAAATTAAATTAAGTCACACAGCATGAAAATGTTTGAACGTAGCGTATTTACATGCTCGTCATTATTTTGATTTGCTTATTAATATGTTTACCCGCCATGCTGGTCTTTTTCATACTGCATCTATTTCATATCAATTTAATACTAATATCACATATAAAGCCCTTAATAATTTAGCTCCATCATACATCAGAGATCTGATTGTTCCATATGTTCCTAACAGAGCACTTCGTTCTCAGACTGCAGGTTTACTGGTGGTTCCTAGAGTCTCTAGAAGTAGAATGGGAGGCAGATCCTTTAGTTATCAGGCTCCTCTCCTGTGGAACCAGCTCCCAGTCTGTCCACTGTCGCTACATGCTCATCCAGGAGGAGGGAATGCTGCAAGTCACTGACTGGATGCAATCTGCTGGGTTTCCTTAGATAGAAAAACTTTTTATCCAATCTGACAGCACTGTTCAATAGTTAGGATTAATTGGAATGTATATACCTGACTTTGTGAAGTGCCTTGAGATGACATGTGTTGTGAATTGGGGCTATATAAATAAAACTGAATTAAAATTCAGCATTTTACTGCCATTGCCTTCTTATATAATGAGGTTTAGTTTTGTAAAATGACTAAAACAATCATGGTGCAGCAAACAAGCATTCCCAACAGATCAATGCGTCATTCCATCTGCTTCCAGCACTAGCCTGGACTGTGACCAGCTTTGGTTCCTGCTGCATTCAGAAGCTAGAGAGCAGATAGCAGCACCAGAGAACTTCTCCACAGCTGGGAAGCATAGATGACCATTTAGGTTTAGGCTGCTGACATCATCATGTACAGTACAGCAAATACTTCTTCACCTCATTTATTTCTTCCTTCTATGTAGGCAGTTCTTAGATTATTGTACTTTATCTTTTCTAGAGTTTATATTTATTTAAATGTTTTGAGTTTTTCAAATTGTTTCTTTTTTGAAAGCATTTTACAGTCAGTAAATATTTAAATAATTCTATACTACATTGTTTGTAATTTTATACTATTTTAATTTATGGTTATTTATTGTTTCTCTTATTTATTTATCCTTTTTAATATTACCTTACTATAGGTGCACCTTTAATCTGTCCTGCTGCTTATGCTATTTCATTTCGACCTAGGGGGATTATAAGGTTAATCTTATCTCTATATTAATAATTGTATGATTGTTATAGAAGTTTATGCGCTCATTTATTCGACTGTTTAGGGGATGGATCTCTGCGCGATCGAGCCGGTAGTGTTTTATTAATTCATTGTTCATTATAAGAGAATATCTCCCCGTTCTCTGTTTTTCTGCCATCCTTCCATTCCATTCTTCCTCCTCCTTCTCTGCTTAAGACACTCTTAGGCTCACTAAAAGTCTTCCTCACCACTACTCTTTCATTACATTTCCTCACGTTAGGAGCTCTCTTAAGGCCAAAGATGCTTCGTGAATAACTTTTATCTTACTGAGGGGAAATTCTAAGAAAAATCTTAGAATTCAAGAAATTCTAAGATTTTTCTTGAATGACGTCAGTAGGAGCTACTTTTAGTCGTAGGATTCTTTGTGAATACAGGCCCTAGCGTCTGTTGAGCATAAAAGCTGAGGATGAAGGGGGATTTATTTTTCCCCATTATAGTGAATCCAAGCATACATTTAAATCAATAAAAAAGCTAATTCACCAGCAGACATTTTATGTTTTTAAATGGTCTAGCCAGAGTTCAAATCTGAACCTGATAGAACAACAGTGGAGTTTTCTGAAGAGCCCTGTGGACACTAGATGTCCTCACAATGTAATAGATTTAGAGAAATTCTGTAAAGTAGAGTGGCTATTAGGTCTACAACCAAGTCAAGATATGGATACTGATAAACTCCTACCAAATAAGACTGAATGTTGAATCAGAAGCTACTTCAGCAAAGTATTAAAGTGTAAATGTTTATGTAGCCAGATTATTGCAGCATTTTTATTTCTTTACAACTTATTCCTTTACAGATTTATTTTTTTAGTTGAATTGTTTAAAGATATATGTTGCATTAAAGGTGGAAAAAGGTTTAAAATGATTTATTTTTGGTCTCATAATATAATTTCACAAAAGCCTTGGCATATTTCCAGGGGTGTGTACACTCTTAGAATGCACACATAAGGCTGTGAGCGCTGGTTAACTTACGTTTAATGACACATTAAGCTTTCCCCTCGGCCAGGCGCAGCCTGTGAGATTTGTCTGCCGGGGCTTTTTTCCAGTGGAAAGAAATAAACCGCTTCATGCCTTAAACGGCTGCTAATGAGTTAAATTCTGGGCTTATGGTGTCTGTTCTTATAAAAACACTGCAATGATGCGTTAAACCAGCTGTTCCCAACCTTGAAGGATACCCTGCAGGTCAAAGGAGAGAATGCAATTCTCAAACACAAAAGTCTTTTTAATTTGCGTTTTTGTGTCATGTTTGCAGTGACTTCTCCAAATAAAACCAGAATGAGGGAAAACACGGCATCAATATATTTTCAGGTTTTTTTTTTTTTTTTTTTAAAGGTGTTACAGTATTGTAATACATTATATGATGCAAATAGATGTGCAGCTGCAACAAAAGTATTCGCTTTGAAAGCTAAAATCATTTGAAGACATGCTCTTCATTCATAGCCTGTCACTCAACTTCCCTTCATTTTCCCATCAGTTATCTCCTCCTGACAGAGATGGAGCATGAGATAAGGGAGATTTTTTTCTCCATGGGATTTAAAGCCTCCACACCACCTACCTCTCCCAGTCCGTGCTGTTAGGGTTCCACGCCTCCTGGGACAAAGCCTGCTTTAATAAAGGCCAGTAGCAATGCACGGTGCATGCAGAGATCCTCGTTAACACAAGTTTAATTGGGTAAAATATCTAAAACTGTGGTATCATCAAGTGAAAAGAAACTATACAAATTCTTGCCTCAAGAAAAATATTTCCAACATTTCCAACATCAAACCTGCCAAGTGATGTAGTGTGTTTGAAAGTCTTGTCAACTACGGTTTTAAGAAACAGCCAATCCAAACATTTTACCACATTTATTGAAAAACATTGATATGAGGAAGTTTTAACAAAAGGCAACACAATGATTCTTTATTAAGCAGCCCTACGTTAGGATTTAAATGGACTCTTAAGACGGGATGTGGAAAATAATTGTCCATCAGTTCTGTTTGTCGGATCCAGCGCCAGTCCAAGGCTTAAGAAAGCTACGGAGCAGTTTGCCCCTCCTCCCTCCCCAACCAGTAGTTGGCCCGCAAAACCACCACAATCATGTTGTTTTTGCTTGCATCATTAGTAATCGCGCAAAACAAAGCTAGTGATCCCTGATAAGTAAAATGTTATTTTATTCTGAAAACCATAATTTATTGAAGAACAGAAATACCCCCTTCCATCTTTTCTAACAGTTAAACTACATAAAACTATTTCCAAATTTTTATTTGTTTATTTGCTTTCTTCAAAATAGTCTGTATAAATATTTTGAGAGGCTAAAATAATATTCAACATGAACATGCCTACCAAGTTCATAGATTAAATAACAGTAGTGCACACTGAAGCAGAAAGGAAATGATACATGGTTTTCTTGTTTTGTTTTTTTCTCTAACTGATTTACAGATCTGCAGACTGACTTTTTCCTAATTGTTTTTTGCAAAAAGGCTTAAGGTCTGACAGATTTTATAGACTGCGTCTATGAACAGTATTTTTTAAGTCTTGTCACAGATTCTTAATTGGATTTAGGTCTGGACTTTGACCTGGGCTTTCTAACACATGAATATTCTTTGATCAAAACCATTCCACTGCAGTCTTGGACCCTATCTTTACTGTGGTTGTCCCACTCAAAGGTAAACCTCCACCCAAGTCTCAAGTCTTTTGCAGCCTGTAACAGCTTTTCTTCAATTATTGCCTTGCATACATCTCCATCCATCTCTCCATTAACTCTGTTCAAGTGTCCCTTCCCTGTTGAAACAAAGCATCCTTACAGGATGATGCAGCCAACACCATGTTTTGCGTTGGTTTGTTCAAACGAAAGTGCAGTATTAGTTTTCTGCAAGAAATACCGTTTTACACGTAGGTCAAAAAGTTTCATTTTTGGTCTCATCTGAACAGAGCTCCTCTCACCAAATTTGATCTGTTCCCTACATGGCTTGTAGCAAACTTCAAACAGGGCGTTGCATGGGTTTGTTTCAACAATGCCTTTCTTCTTGACAATTTTCCATAAAGGCAGTTTAAAAGGTGTACTAGTAAAAAAGTAAAATAAAAACCATTTATGCTTTTCTTTCCACTTTACAATTATGCACATTTGAGTTGTACCATCACACAAAATCCCTATAAAATACATTAAAGTCTGAGGTTGTAATGCCACAAAGGTAAGGGTAGGAATACTTTTGCAAGGCACTGCATGTCTCATGTAAACTGAATGTAATTTAGGCAACAAACTAGGGCTGAAACAATCAATCAAATCAATTAAGATTAATTGATAATTGCAAAATTGTCAAATAATTTCGTAATTGAATAATCGTTGACTTGAGTATACAGACTCTAAATCATGCAATTTGCTCAAAGAACAACCCACTCAGAGCAGTAATTATGTCAAAATTGTACAATAAAATATATATATTTTGCATTTAACAGGAATATCCTTCTTTGTCGGTAAATATGCTCTATACAGAACTCCTCAAGTGGCATAGCTTTAGCTTCTCTGGTTTAAAATCTGTAAAAACAAATCTCCTGTTAAGCACATTTTCCTATCCAGTTATTAATTGATTAATCAAAAAAACAGATTAATCGATTAGCAAAATAATCTTTACTTAGTAAACATTTGGTTATTGTGTGACAGATAACAATTTTAAGTTCTAAATTGTAAAAATGGTTATGTTTGATGTAAAATGCATAATCATTTGATTCATTTTGTTTAATCAAGTTAATAATGAACAAAGTGTAGTAATGTTATTTAGGATGAATTGGGCTGAAATTATTCCAGTTAAAAAGATTTTTGCACACTGAATCAGTCAAGAAATTTATAATAGACTCACTCCAAAGCCCGAAATTGAGGAGATATCCTATTCTGGTCAATTAAACTGAGGATACCTTTGGGAATACCAGCCAGTCCCACAGGAAGTCATACACTGCGAAACTACTCCCGTCCATTACTGTATATGCTTCCTAGCTGCAACAACACCCGACAACCAAGGGGTTTATTAAGTAGCGCAGTAGCTCAGATCCATTGATGCATATTTGCTGCTGACCAAGCATCCACTCTTCTGCAGCAGCAGCAGCAGCAGCAGAGACGGACCGTCCAGCTCATGTACCACCGTGTGAAAAAATGCCCATGCAGTTTGAATCCCACCGTGCAACGTCGCACCTGTCGTTTCGCATTTTTTTGTGCAACATTCAGGTGCTACGACACTCCCCTCATCGTACAAACGCACGCCAGTACCAACAGTACGTAGCTCCATATACCATCACAGTGCAACTGATACTATTAAGGTGAAACGAGCTTAAAAATACCGCTCTGTGCTACAATCACAGTATATTTATGTTTTGCCCCAAAACGCAATGCACAAACAAACTGTACCTTACCGTTAAAACCATGAAGGAGTAGCCTGGTAACTGTCAGATGAGGAAATGTTCCAGTGAAGAGGGGTAATGATGCTGCTGGACAGTTTGGTGTTACGTTCCCTAGATATTGTCGCCTCCTGTTGGTCAAAACTATGTACAACTGTTGTTAATTATTCCCAGTGACGGGACAGTTTTTTTTAATTTAGGAAATGCAAACCTTAGGTATGAAACAATTTATAGTCGCAACTGATACAAACACATAACACCTATTTTATTATTATTATTAGAATTATTTGACCATACAGCTTCATGAAGCAATGATAATGCTGGCAAGTTGGAAAAATAGACTTATGATTTATGTCTTCAAAATAAAAGCCCTAGCCATTGAGCTATTATTATCAGAATCAGAATCAGAATCAGCTTTATTGCCAAGTTCGTGCATACAAACAAGAAATTTGACTCCGGTACACTTTGCTCTTTTGTTCTGTTTTTGCATTACAGAATATACAATTTTACAATTTACAATGTACAATATACACATATTTAATAGAAAAGGTGCATTTGCAACATCTGTATGCTGTTGTTTTGTACTCTATTGAATGTTCATCAGAGAAACAGCCTGGGGGAAGAAACTGTCTCTGTAGCGGCGGCCTGAAGGTAAAACTCTAAACAGTTTATGTCCAGGGTGTGTTGGGTCTGCAGAGATTTTAGCAGCTATTCTATCTATCTATCTATCTATCTATCTATCTATCTATCTATCTATCTATCTATCTATCTATCTATCTATCTATCTATCTATCTATCTATCTATCTATCTATCTATCTATCTATCTATCTATCTATCTATCTATCTATCTTCACTTTTCACTTCCTCACAGTAGGATCCAGCCACAGGACATTGTGTGATGATGATCTAAACAGGGGTGTCAAACTCCATTCCTCGAGGGACTGTTCAACGAACATTTTTGTTGACCGATTTAAACTCTCCCTCTCACAGCAAAGTTTGTTGTTAACCGGCTTTTATTTTGACGGGAAAAACCAACTCTTTCCTTTTGGCTCTCCTTGACAAAACACTACAAAAATGGCGTCGACATGGTGGATGGACTTCGTGTATTTAGTTGTCTTCAGATAGGCCCGCGTTTTAGACTGTAAATGTTCCATGTTGTCTTATTTTCCAAAAACATGTGCATATTTATACGATTTATTCGCTTGTATGGTTTACTTTTCTTGTGGTCTACAACCGTTATTTGATATTTTTATCGGATATTTTCAAACAGTGTCGATTCTCCACCGGCGGAGCAACGGCCAGCGTGTCTTCGAGCAGGAAAAAGCGCCAACTTCTTTTTGCACCGTCTGAATAGTGAAACAGCGGAGTAAATTATTTGAATGACTGTACATTCGTGAAGATATATTAAACCTGAAGCTGGAATGACTCATTTAGGTAAGACTTAAACAAGTCTTCTCATTGTTTTAATAGATCGTTGTGTTGAATCCAACAGTAGAAGGCAGCGTGCTGCCTGTTTACTCTCTCCGCTGCTTCACAACACCGCTCCATGTCGACCCAGTTTTGGTTCTATTTTGTGTTCAAATTGTTTAAAAAGCATTTTTTAATGCGCACTGCTTTGTTGTTGTTACCATTTTGTACAATTAAATACGCCAAGGTCCGGTTGTTGTGGGGGCGTAGTTATATAGGCATCATTAACTTAGCTTTAGCTTGCTAATATGTTATATAATACCGAACTAAACATGTAACTGTAAACTACACTTTAGTCCAGGACCGTCTGAACCGATCAACTCGAACAAGTTGGCTCAGAGTTACATTATAACAGCACAAACTTAAGTGCGTAGTTAACGTTCGTTCATGCTGACCTCTGATGGCGCCGCCTAAAATTATATTCTGTAATTCCATTTTTCGCCAGTGAGCTGCGCTGTTTGGTCTCAGTAAGATATTAAGGAGAAAGATGTCAGGACCGCTGGCTGAGAATGCTGGAGCAGGTCAGGGGAGTCCGGTGAAAAGGAACAAACTCTCCTTAAAGTTCTTCCAGAAGAAGGACACGAAACGAGCTCTGGATTTCTCCGAACCTCAGGCAGCAGAAGCCAAAACGCCAGAAGCGGAGGATTCTGCGGCGAGGTGGGTCTGCGAGGCCAATGTTCAGATTATTATTGACACAAAAATACCTGTGCGGTTATTTTGTTTTGCCATAGTATTCCAGATTGTCATGCTCTGGACAACACTCAGTTAATCTGTGAGGCAGATACAGATGTTGATGTCTAAAACTTAATGCAAGTTAACATTTTGCCAGCTGTTCGTAAAATAAACGTCTTATTTTATAAACAGTTGACGAATGTTTATTAATGTAGAATGGGTCATAAATCACAGGGACAACAACTGTTGGTTGTTATCAGGAATTGTACCAATTTAAAGAAAGCGAGGGTTCAGCATTCCTACTTTTGGCACATAAAGAGAGTTCCTATTACAGTCTGGAAACATCAAGAAAAGTATGTCATTTTCTTTTATCATTTTTGATTATATGTCTTTAAAAAACGGATATTGAGTATCAGAAATATTTAGTTTCCAGACTTTTTATTGCATATTCTGTTAGAGCAGGGCACTTCAGTTTAGTTAGATTTCTAACAAGATCTGCTCAAATATTTATTTTTTCAACCTAGGTTCAGTATATGAACACTAAGGTTTGTATAAATAATTGAAAAGTGAATTGGTTTTAGGCATTTAAAAATGGAAGTTTAGCATTTAAAGTAAAAAATTGATATTTTAAGATAAGTATCAACATTTGTCTGCTTGTAGGAGGTAAATAATACCCTAAATGTGTTGTTGCCCATGTTTTTCTGTTTGTTTTCTATCTGTAGATTATCTCAACAAGTACAGAGATCCGGCAGTCTCATGCTCTTTAACACCCACAGAGTTTGCTCATTTGTATACAGACTCAAATTCCAGCATGCTGTTAAGAGGTTAATGACTGTCATTATCCTGCAGGATCTGTCAAGCTGGGTTTCAAATAATATTTGTGCTTTTAAGTTTAGAATCTTCAAATAATTTCTATTTGATTTCACAATAACTCTTTCCTTTGCTGATTTTAATACTCTTCACCAGAGGTTGTGCTAGGCTTTTTCGTTGTCCGTCGTTTTGACAGACTGGGTAAAAAATATCCGGTCATAATCTATTTTTATCCGTCACTTTATGTTTTTTTTTTTTTGGTGATGATAATTAAACAATCAATAACATTTATTTTACTATGATTGCAGTTTGATATATTGTGTAGCTTTATTCTGTTTTTACCCTTTTATTTCTTCACCTTTTAGAGACAGACATGGATAGTTTCTCCCTTAACCTACAGAATTTTCCCGGGGTTACCTATCTGCTTCTCTTTATAGAGCGACTCAAGCCCCAAAGGCTCGTGTGTACTTTAAAGTTTACAACAGCTGCACAAAATATGTTGCCCTAAATGCAGTAAAATATGTGCCGTTATAAAATATTCAATCACATTCAAATGAATGAGGCTTCATTTTGGGTCTGGATCTAGATTTTTTATTTTTTTTTATTTTGGTACCTCTGGTCTAGAGGATAAAAATCAAAAGGGTTATATTTAGACAACATCTCAATATTTGATTCACCCCCTAACAACCTCAACGTTTGTCAAACTGAATGTTTGAATTTTCACATTATTTACTAAAAAGCCACCGCTCGAAGTGGCTCTAGTTGAGATGCCAAACACAGCATTGAACTGGTTTCAAAAGTTACGGGCTGTAGTGTTAAAAAAGTAGTTTAGTAGTAAATAATGAAGTCCAGTGATCCCCAGGCCCACTGTCCTGCATGTTTTAGATGTGTCTCTGCTCCAGCATAAGTGATTCAAATAACTGATGATGCAGTCCACATTTGACAAACCCTAATGTTAAACGTTTTGAAATGAACTCAGGCACTGTTTTGTGTCATTATTTGTGTAACATACACATAATAAGGCACAACCAGGCTAGTGTTTTGTCCCTAAATGTCAGAAATTTCGTTGGGGGGGGGGGGAAATAAAATTTGAATCTGGAGAAGTTTGGAATGTTAAAAATGTTCAGGAAAACTGCATAAACTTCTTAAAGATTAATATTTTATTAACCCACATAACAGCGTTTTACCGTCTTATATTCTGTTTGTAAATAAAAGACAGTTAAAACATGGATCTATCATCTTTTACTAATCCAAGATCAGTTTGTAGGGGCAACAGGTTCAGGAGGTAGACCCAGGCATCCAGCTACACTCTCCAGCTCATTCTGGAGAATCCCAAGGCTTCCCCAGACCAAAGGTCATATATATTTTCTGTAGTTTTTTTGGTTTCCTCCCAGTGGGATGTACCTGCAAAACCTCCAAAGTGAGGCTCCCATGATGCATATTGAACCACCTGAACCGATTCCTCCTAACGGGAGGAGCAGCCACTGTCTTCCAAGCTTGCCGCTGATGAGGGAGCTTCTCACCCTATCTCTAAGGCTGAGTCTGGCCACCCTAGGGAGGACACTCTGCTCCATCCTTTCATCGTCGTTAAACAGGACACCAAGATACTTGAACTCCTTCACTTGAGGCAATATTTAGAATAAAAGGTATTTGAAGAAAAACGTACTGAAATAATCAAGTCTTTAGATCCTGTTTCCATTGAAGTACCAGATACTTATGACACTTTTGGCCCGGTGATATTTAAACACTGGTGGTAAAATTGTAGGTAAGGAATATGTTTAGTAATAATATAGAGATTATGCTAAAAACGTTATATTTTATGGAATAAATAAAATAGTGTTAAAAAACAAAACTAAAGACTGACTGTTAAATAAGCCTGTTTTTGTTTTTTCTCCTGTTCTGCAGCTGTGAGCATGCGGTCTATGGTCCCGCCCCCTGTCCAGCCTCACCTGGCCTTCCAGTCACATGTGAGAAGAAAGAAAACTTGGTGCCTTTTGTGGGTCTCAACAATCTTGGCAACACCTGTTACCTAAATAGCATCTTGCAGGTGGGGTTACTAAGTGAAATATGATTTTTTTTTTTTTTTTACTTTAAACTTTCCAGTTAAAGATCTTTAAATCAGAAAATCATCTTCTGATATTTGTTTTTATATCTCGGTCCATCTTCTTTCCTTTCAAATCACGTGTAGGTCAGATATTGTTGCTGAAACTTACTGTATAATTTGACGAGTACCTTAAAAGTTGGTTTTGCTTTACTAGTTTTTAAAAGTCACTGGGGTTACGGCCAAGTGGCTAGATGAAAGTTATTGCTGCTAAATACTTTTCGGTTTGTAATCTTTGAGCTAGATTTGCACATGGATGCACAAAGCAACCTATCAAGAGGCAAAGAGATGAAATTGCTTTCCATTCACTAAAAAAAGAGAAGCTTGTTTATAACTGAAGAGCAAACAGTGTTTTCTGATAGCAGAGCTTAAGGCTGGTGATAAGTGGCTGCTTTACAATGCGTTGTCCTTCTGAATGGTGCAGTGTGTGCTCAGATTGCTCCATTGTGGCTTATCTGTAGAGGCGATGCTTGGACGTGAAGAGACAACAAGCAGTGGAGGGTTTATCACCCAGTTGGACACTTGTGCGATCTCCTCAGTAACACCTGTTCACACAGTGAGCCTGTTGCTGTGGTGTCATATTTTACCTGTTGCTTTGAATAGGTGAGATGTGTCTCTATTCATAAGAGAACAATGTTAAGAACTGTGTGCCTTCTGCACAGTAAAACGATGTCTCATGCAAAGAGAAAAGCAGTAAAAGGTTTGATCCCTTTCCAACTTACATTTTCTGGTGATTTTATAAAGTATTTGACCTAAATTGCAGTATTCTGTCTGTATTATCTCCATTTCTCTGCGAGGGATACAGAGAGCACAACATTGTAGAGGCAGCAATGACAGTGTTGTGCCAATAAGATGTTTTTAGGGTATGTTATGTGTCTAAACATTGTCCTATAACATAAAAGGACAATGTTTAGACTTGTTTTATATAGGACAGGTAACCTATATATATATATATATATATATATATATCTCTGACACTGTAAGGTGTTATAAGGTAACAATACACCTTCAAAGTTCCAATTTTATTCAAAAACATTGAACAATACAAAGTTGTGGTTTGCATGAGGAACAGAGGAATTGGGGGAGAAACGCCTTCCATTCTGACTTTAGAGAAGACATGGGGTTTTCTCCCTTCTAGGGCATTTTGCGCTGGGATACCCAACACTCACATATTAGCAGTTCTAGATGCACTTGTTACACCTCCAAGCTTAAAATGAAGAAGAAATCCTGCACCTAAATGACAGAAAAAAACGCACCATGCTGTTCTTGCACAGGTCATGGTTGCGTGAGACGGCTTTGTTTCAGTGAAGCCTTTCACACCTCTTTGACCATTCGAGACGTGGGGATCTCTCAACCACTGTCGGCTTCTTTGCTGACGTTGTGGAAGGCTCTCTAGAAACAGAAAACCAAGACTGGAGCTGCAGCAACATGCGGAGCCTCCTGGCAAAACAAAGCCAGGCTTTGTTTCAAGAGGCGTGCAGCTGGCTGGTTCTCTTGCTAAAGCCAACCTACACCTACGTTCATGTCTGTGATGTTCCTCCACTAGTGTGTTTTCATTTAGAGGATCCTCTGTAGATGCATCTTTGTAAAAACAAGTGCAGCTAAAATATAACAAATCTTGAACTGCTCCCTCTCCTGGATCAGCTTCCTCTCCGCCACACCGCCTGTGGTGGTTGGAGTCTCTGCCCGCTGGTGTACTTGTGGTTCTCAGTGTCCGCGGCCGGGTGCTTTGGTGTGGGCTGGCTCACTCCCGGTGGCTGCTTGCCGGGGCCTGACTCCCTGGGCTCTGTCGGGCCTCTGCTTGGGGGGTAGTGTGTCCCGGGGTCTTGGGCCTCTGGGTCCATGGCTGGATCTGCTCGGGCGTGGACAGCTGCCGGCGGGGCCTGTGGACTCGTCGCTGCTGGGTGGTTCCCCTGGGACTCTCCACTGCTCTTCTCTGGGGGGGTTGCGGTAGTCCCGGCGGTGGTTCTCCTGGGGTTTCTGTGCTTTGGGGGGCCTTTAGATGTCTGTGGCTCGGATCTCCTCAGTGTCCGTCCAGAGACCATGGGGCAGGTCTGTGGGTCCTCACACTCGCTATTGCATATTTTTGTGGAGAAACCTTATATACAAAAGCGCGTCCACACCCAGACTCACAGGTGTTAATCTTCAGGTGTTGACAGATACACAGATGTTCTATATTGGGCTGCACCTCTCCCTAAGTACATTTTACATTCATAATTACCGTGTACTATTTTGTTAAAAAAAAAAAAACAGCTGCAGGTGTATAAGCAAGCAGGGTGTAATCTTGTATTCTCTTCATCTTTCTTTCTCTCCCGCGCTCTTTCCTCCTTTTCTCCCCTTTTTCCCCATCTCTTTCTTTTTCGAGCTTCTTTTTTCCTTTTCATTTCAGTCTCCGTGTAACAATTGAAATATTCCCAAAGACGTTTATAATAAAGTTTCTTTTATAAATATCAAGCAGAGCTTTAAAGCATTAGCTGTGATGCTCTGCTTGTGAAAGTGAATCTGTTGGGCAATTTCTTGGCACTCAGACAACAATTCTGAGCAATATTCTGCCGGACAGGACACGGTAAAAAAAAAAAATATATATATATATATATATATATATATATATAACAACTTGTGTTCTTTATCTTTAGGTTCTGTATCACTGCCCTGGGTTCAGACAAGGTGTTAAGAAGCTGTACGACCTTTCCAAAAGAAGGAAAAAACTAGCGGATGAAACTGATAAAAACGAAGAGGTTGGTTCAAAGCAAATTGTTTTAAAGAATTGTCCTCAGGGTATAAAACCATTGCTCTGGGTTTGAATATATTAAAACTGTTTCAGCCCAAATAAAGAAACAAATATGTCTTAGAATTAAAGCTTTTATTTAATAAACCTTTTGGATTTTATTTCTTCAGTCTCAAAGTCAGCAGTCGAAGTGTGCGTCTGAGACTCTGCCAGCTCACATCGAGCTCCTTGGGAGCTTCAACAGCCTGATAACCTCAGTGGAGCAGCTGCAGTCCAGCTACCTGCTCAACCCTGACGGCTTCGGTGAAGGAGAACTGGCCACACCACCTCGCAAAATACTTCACACCATCAGGTAATTTAAATCTGCTGCTATTTAAAGGCTGGTTCAATAACCAAAACCTTTTTTTAAAGGGTTTTCAATATATCGTCCAAAATGACTTCACACACGTTTTATCGCTGGAGTAGTAATAAACTTTCTGTAATTTATGTATCTGATCTGTTTTTTGCATTGCAGGCAGCTGAACCCTATGTACGAAGGCTATCTCCAGCATGATGCTCAGGAGGTTCTGCAGTGCATCCTGGGATATATTAAGGAGGCCTGTGACACCATCAGAAAGGAGCAGGAGCTAGAAAGAAAGGACGATGATGGTGATGATAGAGATGTTAAAACAGAGAATGACATTCCCTCAGATTCTAGTTGCTCTGGGCCTGAATCCAAAGCTTCTGCGGACGAGGACGGACACATCCGTGGCAAGAGGAAGAGCGACACCGAGGTGGGAAATGCCAAGAAGAAGCCAAAGTCTGGCAAGTCTAAGAAGTCAGAGTCTGCAGAGGGAAGCATCTGTAGAAACAAACCCTTCACTCGCTCTAAAAGAAAGTCCTCCAGTGACATCACCGTGGACGCTGCTCAGAGTAAAGACGGAGAGGAGGAGAAGATGAAGGACCTGAACAGGGAGGAAAGGAACGAAGGAAGAAAAGATGAAAAAGCATCTACTAAAGAAATGGGTGGGAAAAGGAAGAAGAGAACGACGCTAGGTTGGCTGAGATCATCAGGGAAACAGCCGAGTATATTCTCTAAGTTCTGCAGCGTTGGGAAGATCAGCTCCACAACTCTGAAAAATCCGTGCAAATCAGAGCAGGAAAACGGACCATCGGAGGAGCCAAAGGAGAGGACTGATCAACAATCCGCACCTCAGAAGTCCGCTGAAGGCGAAACAGAGAAACCCCGAGGTATGAGATGACCACTGACATGTAGATGGAGTAATGGGTGAAAATCTAAATAATAATTCCTTTGAGACGATAATTTGTTTGTTGCCAAATCTGACTCCAGATTTTTTTTAAAATGCAGCAATAGATTCAACTTCTGCCCTAATTAACATGTTTATTAGATTTATGATCATTTAACCACAATTTCCTGGTTGCTTCAGACGTCCTGGGCTTGATGGAGAAGTTGTTCCAGGGCCGACTGGTGCTGAGGACTCGCTGTCTGGAGTGTGAGAGCTTCACGGAGCGGAGAGAGGACTTCCAGGACATCAGTGTGCCAGTGCTCAATGACCAGCCCAGCAGCCCAGAGGACCTCTCTGAAGGTGAGGAGCTTTACAGCCAAGTAAGAGCTGAACAAAGGCCTTTAGAACGTTGTGGGGAAGGAATCGTCTCATTTTATCAGAGCGAAGATTCTCCTTCAGGATTTTCTGGCAGAGATAGAATTCATGGTTCTGTCCGTCCAGGTCCTGAAGCAGCAAAGCAGCCTCAGCCTTCATGTATGACTGTTAGTAAGATGTTGCTGTTAGTTTTACACTTTCCTAAAGGTTCCACTTTTGTCTAATCAATCAGAATATTTTCCCAAGGGTCTGGATAATCAAGATGATTGGCCTTACGGAAGCGAGACCTGCAGTGCTCTAGATGTTTTCTGGTGACCTGTAAAGGTCATTGATGCACTCTAGGAGTAATTGGGATTCTGGGAAGTAGTACTGGACAAAGTTGGGTAACAAGTTGGATGAACTCCAAGCCCTACAAAGGACCCAGCCAGAGTACCGGGCATGCAGTATCATGTGTTTTACTGAGACATGGCTGCAGAATCATATCCCCGACTCCAGCGTCTCTCTGCCGGGCTTTTTAACCATACGAGCAGACAGAGATTTAAAGAGGAGTGGCAAATGTAAAGGAGGTGGACTGGCAGTACTTGTGAACAACAGATGGTGTAATCCAGGACATGTAACTGTGAAGTGTCATCTCTGCAGTCCAGATATTGAACTGTTGGCAGTAAGTTTTCGTCCATATTATTTACCCATAGAGTTCACCAGTGTTATTTTGGCAACAGTTTACGTTCCACCTTCCGCTGTTGCTGACACTGCATGTGATGCCACCAGCTCAGTTGTTGCTAAGCTACAGACACAAAACCCCAATGCTTTTGTGGCAATTTCTGGTGATTTTAACCATGCTTCACTCTCTGCTATACTTCCAACGTTTCAACAATTTGTCAGCTGCTCTACCAGAGAAAACAAAACATTGGATTTATTTTATGCAAATGTCAAGGACTCATACATCTCTACAGCAAGACCTCCTCTAGGCAAATCAGATCACAATCTTGTTTTTCTCTGCTCAAAATATAAGCCCCTTGTTCAGAGGCAACCTGTAATAAAGAGGACTGTGAGAAAATGGTCACAGGAAGCTGAAGAAGCTCTGCAAGGTTGCTTTGAGGCTACAGACTGGGACCCACTGTGCCAGCCACATGGAGAGGACATCAATGCCATGACTGAGTGTGTAACCGACTATATAATCTTCTGTGTGGATAACATCATCCCTACCAGAACCGTGAGATGCTTCCCCAATAACAAACCTTGGATCACCAGTGACCTGAAGGATCTGCTTAACAAGAAAAAAGAGCCTTCAGAGAGGGAGACAGAGAATTATTGAGGATTATACAGAAGCAACTTAAAGTCAAGATAAGAGACAGCAAGGAGGTGTACAAGAAGAAGCTGGAGAGCAAGCTCCAGCAAAACAATATCAGAGATGTGTGGACAGGGATGAAGAAGATCACAGGCTTCAAGCAGAAAGAAGATCAGACCAATGGAGGTCTGGACAGAGCCAATAAACTGAACATATTCTTCAATAGGTTCAGTTCAGAAACAAGCTTCGCATCCTCCTCTCCTGCTCACAGCCAAACAGACATTCCACCCTCCTTTGACCCACAGCTGTCCAGTAACACCTCACATTTTTTATCTTCCACCTCAGCCCTAGACCCTTCTGCTTCTACATGTTTGTCTTCAACCATATCAGAAGATGGTGATGCTTCCCCCTTCCACCTGTGTGTCTCAAGAAGTCAAGTGAAGATGCAACTGGTGAGACTGAATCGGAATAAGGCTGCAGGTCCAGATCATGCCAACCCTAGAGTCCTGAAGGCCTGTGCAGAGCAGCTCTGTGGGATTCTGCAGCATCTCTTCAACCTTAGCCTGGCCCAGAAGAAGGTTCCGGTGTTGTGGAAGACCTCCTGTCTTGTTCCGGTACCAAAGAAAACTCACTCACCCATCTGTCCTCAATGACTATAGACCTGTTGCCCTGATATCCCACATCATGAAGGTCCTAGAGAGACTCCTGTTGGCCCACCTGAGTAAGCAAACAGTAAACCATCAGGACCCCCTTCAGTTTGCTTATCGCTGTGGAGTTGGAGTTGAAGATGCCATCATACACCTGCTTCAACAAACCCACTGTCATCTGGACAAAGTCAGTAGCACTGTGAGGATCATGTTCTTTGATTTCTCCAGTGCATTTAATACATTCCAACCTGATTTGCTTTGTCAGAAACTCCAGAAGACTCAGGTGGAGGCCTCAACAATCTCCTGGATCAAAGACTACCTGACAAACAGACCACAGTTTGTGAGACTGAAGAGTTGTGAGTCTAACCAGGTAGTCAGCAGCACAGGAGCACCACAGGGGACTGTACTCTCACCATTTCTCTTCACTCTGTACACCTCAGACTTCCAGTACAAGACAGACAGACTCCTGTCATCTGCAGAAATACTCAGATGATTCTGCAGTCGTGGGGTGGATCAGAGATGGACAAGAAGCTGAGTACAGGAAGGTGGTGGACCACTTTGTGGCATGGTGTGGAAACAATCATCTCATTTTGAACGTGACTAAAACAAAGGAGATGATTGTAGATTTTAAGAGAAACAGGAATAAGTCAAAAACTATTTCTATCATGGGAGAAGAAGTGGAGGTGGTGGAGGAGTATAAATACCTCGGTGTTCACCTGGACAACAGACTAGAGTGGAGATGCAGCTGTGAAGCTGAAGGGACAGAGCAGACTGTACTTCTTGAGGAAGCTTAGGTCCTTTGGTGTTTGCAGCAAGATGCTGCATATCTTCTATAAGTCTGTTGTGGAAAGTGTGATCTCTTCTGCCATCATCTGCTGGGGAAGCAGCATCAGAGTCAGGGACTTAAAAAAGCTCAACAAGTTGATAAAAAATGCTGGTTCTGTTCTGGGGACTTCTCTGGAACCTCTGGAGATTATTGTGGAAAGAAGGATTCTTCATAAAATGAAGAACATTATGGAGAACCCTGAGCATCCTCTTCATGAGACTGTCCTACAACAACAGAGTGTCTTCAGTCAGAGGCTTCTTCAGATCTGCTGTAAGACGGAGCGCTACAGGAGATCCTTCCTGCCCACAGCCATCAGCATCTACAACGGCTCTTTGAAGAAACCTTCATAATATGAGCTACAACAACATTTAATTTCCCTTTGGGATTAATAAAGTATTTTTGAATTGAATTGAATGTCACTTCAACACATAAATTGAAGCGAATATTGCTGAAGGATTAATTTATGTTTTTTTCTGATTCTTCTCCTTCATCACAATGTCTCCACCACTCTCAGCTGCTGATCATTTAGATCCACTGAGGGCTTTGAGCGCAGTGGTTTTGCATGTAAGGCTGGTAATATAGTATCCAACCACACTGCGATTGTGAAATTGCACACATTGATTTTGCAATGATTGTGCTGCTACATGTGGTGCAGCTCTAACTATCTGTAACTTTCTGTATTATCTGTTAGTTTCTTTGAATTAGGGCATGATGTGTCGCTTTTAAAGCCTGTTTATCCTTCATGTCGTAAGAAAGGTTCTGTTCAGGTGAACGCGTTGTTCTACAGGTTCGGCTGTAATCAGTGCTGTGTAAAATCTAACTTGGCTACCAGTTCATTTCTGTTATCAGGGCCTGATTGATTTGATGGGATTACATTTTTGCCTTAATATGAAATGATCTTAAAACTGCTTTTTGTATTTATTCAGCTTATCTTAATCTGATGTTCAAACTTGTTTGATCTAAAACATTGAAGTGTGATAGAAAAGCAAAAACAGGAAATCTGTAACGTTTCCTAATGAATTAACAAAAACAACATTGGACTGTCAACAGCTGCATCAAAGATTAGACTTTATCCCTTCTCCTTCGAATGTGTTTTCCACAGAAATAACTCTTCCATTGCTTCGTGAGAACTAGGATCATGGTTATGTGGGGGCGTTTTTCCATATCATTAATGCACTTGTGTTAGTGAATTTAAAATGATTAACAAGTAAAATTGTTTATCTTCCCAGTTTCTCCTGACCCTAAGCCTGAGATGAAGACTCTGACCTGGGCCATTTCTCAGTTTGCCTCTGTGGAGCGCATCGTTGGGGAAGATAAATACTTCTGTGAAACCTGCCGTCATTACACAGAGGCTGAAAGAAGTCTGCTGTTTGACAAAACTCCTGAACTCATCACCATTCACCTGAAGCGCTTCTCTGCCAGCAGCTTAGAGTGAGTTCACAAACTGATAAAAAATAAAAACCATAATTCTTTAGTTCGAATGTTTTAGTTTGGTTTTCCTTGCAGGGTGGACCCGTATGCCGGCCTTTCCAAGGTGAACACCCCCTTACAGACGCCACTGACCCTGTCGCTAACAGAGTGGTGTACAAACCCCTCTGCTGCTACAGGGCAGCAGTACGAACTGTTTGCTGTGGTCATGCACAGCGGTGTCACCATCAGCAGCGGCCACTACACCACCTACATCCGCATGTCCGACCTGAAAGATGCCAAGGTCTGGCTGCAGGACGAAAAAGAGAGTGAAATGGAAGATGTGAAGGAGAATAAAGATGGTGCACATAAAGACGAAGGTCCGGCCTTCGATGACGGCGAGGTGTCAGTCAGCCTGAGCACAAGGGGGCAGAGGCGAGCAGGTTTGGCTAACACTAAATCGGGAAGCAAAAAGCTTTTGGAGGGTGGCGTTGGGCTCTTGGGAGGACAGAGAAATGTGTCCAATTGCGAGCTGGGAAGCACAAGCAAAGCAGGCGATTGTGGAGCAGCAGAGGGATCCAAACGTAAAAAGACGTTAAACAACTCCAGCAAGAACACGGACGGACTCAAAAAGGAGCCAGAGGAGGCAGCCGCGGCTCAATCTGGGGGGATGGAGACAACAGAGCAGCAGGCTTTAACCAGGCTGCTGGAGTATGATGGAAAATGGCTACTGTTTGATGACTCTGAGGTTCGTTTATTTGAGGAGGAGGACTTTCTACGAGCCTGCTCCCCCGAGACGTGCTCTTCATCCACACCGTACCTGCTGTTCTACAGAAGGATGCCTGAGCCCAGACGCTAAAATAAACACGAGATACATGTAGACACAAGTATATCTGTAATTGGTGGTGCCAAAAACATTTATTGCCATTTTAACATGTTATCATGTTTGTTTCCACTGTAGAAAGCAGTACCTGCAACAGTCTCCTCCTTTAGGACCAAGGCCAGTTTAATGCACACTTAAGCAGGGGCACACTTTATAAAAACCAGCTGATTTTAAAGTCTGATTGCCCTTTTTTTTGTACACATCAGGGATGACTAAGCCTTTTTTTCTACAGTCTTAGTTGTTTGTAGTGGTATATTTTTGACACTGGTTTTTAATACATGTCATGCCTTTCTTCTTTTGTTCTTGTCTGTAAGGGTTATTTCTAGTGTGGTAAAAGCACTTTCCTTTAGATCGAAGGCAAGAGGTCTCGGATTTATTTTCTCCGTGTGACAGAATTTGCAAAAATGTTTTTTATGCATTATTTTCTCAAGTAGTGCCATCGTGTTTTTTTTTTTTTGTTTTTTTTTGCATAATCTCCAGCTTGTATAGCTTGATTTTTTTGTTTGTTATTTACTCTGCTTTGGCCTTCAATCGGTGAAATTCATTTTATAAGACTGAAACGAGAACGGCAGCAGATTTGAACATATTTGCTGTTAGGCTTTCAAAAGTGATTCGCCTGTGTGCAGTTTGTTTAGAAAACCAGGTTTTTGTATCACATTTTATATGGTTAAGGGCAACTCTTAAATTAAAATCATATCATTAGTTATTAAAAAGATCTGCAATATATTTCCAGGAAGAAAGGTGTTAAAGCTGCTCACCTAAAACCTTTATTATTTTTTTTGTTTTTCTTGTCTTGGCGTTAAAGCTTTTGCTTTTAATGAAGGGCATAGGGATGTTTTACTGATCACAGATCTACTTTCTGCTGCTGAAGGCCTGCACATATTCTGCAGACAAACTAAAACAATATCAAAGTTCTTTCTGGAGATGATTTTTGATGCTTAACAAGAAATCAAGTGCAGAACATCAGGGAAGTCCTCATAGGTCCATCCCACTGCAGCGGCTCACCAGCGTAATAACCACGCCCACTTAACATTTCCATCCAATCACAAAGTTCTGTCCAGAAAATGTTTAACAAAACAAGTTGCAAGAGATCCAAGTCTAGACTGAATTATATATATTTTTTTCCTGCAGCCTTGGGTGAGCGAACAATGAATTATAATCAACAGATTAAGGATTTGAGTCCAGAAAAATGTCCCAGTTAATTGTCAAAAAAATGAAGATTAAGTATTGTGCTCTGTTGACTTTTTCAACAAGGGTATCCGTCTTAGCCAGAATGAAATGTTTTCCTCTACATCCTGAGGTATAGTTTTTGTTTTGCTTGAGGATTTTCTTCAGAGCATAAAAAGCAACCCTGATGAGTGCATCAAACTGCACTCCATACCAGCTGTAATTACCTTTAGGTTAGCAATAAAGTTTTTACCTTCACTTTCTCTTTACCGATGTTTTCCTTTACCGATACGTTAGAATATCAGGGAAAAGGTCATTTATATCAGTTAACACCTAAAAGTGAAAGGGGTTCATTGTATGATATATTTTAAGGATTTGTTTTGCTATTTTTGCTTGAAACTAATCTGTTTCTCAGAAAATTTAAATATGACACAAACCAAGTCAAAGTGATTTTTATAGGACCTACAAAATCATGGGGAAGACTGCCGACTTGAAACATCCATCAAACATCCTATGCAAGTTTTAGGTACACAAAAAGGTTCATTGCTAAAGAAGCTGGCTGTTCAGAGCGCTGTAACCAAGTGTAAAAATGGAAAATTGAATGGAAGGAAAAACTGGTAGGAAAAAGGACCACAAGGGATAACTCCAGCCTTACTATAACTAAAGTGAAACAAATTTAAAAAGTATTTGTGGGAGATTCACAAGACCTGGAATGTGGATGGAGTTGGTGCTTCAAGAGCTACCATACAGATGTATCCAGGAGATGGCGCTGCAAATGTCACTGTCTTACCAGGGCTAAAGAGAAAAAGGACTGGACTTGCTCAGTGGTCCAAAGTCTTTTTTTTTTTCTTTTTTTTTAACAAAGTCGTTTTAGTTATTAATCCAAAAGTTGGCCAGACCAACCACTGGTCATTTGTTTTTAATTTTCATTAGCTGTAAGCCATGATTAAATGACCAGAAATAAATTCTAGACATATATCATTGTGTGTGATGAATATGTACAGGGGTTGGACAATGAAACTGAAACACCTGGTTTTAGACCACAATAATTTATTAGTATGGTGTAGGGCCTCCTTTTGCGTCCAATACGGCGTCAATTCGTCTTGGGAATGACATATACAAGTCCTGCACAGTGGTCAGAGGGATTTTAAGCCTTTCTTCTTGCAGGATAGTGGCCAGGTCACTACGTGATACTGGTGGAGGAAAATGTTTCCTGACTCGCTCCTCCAAAACACCCCAAAGTGGCTCAATAATATTTAGATCTGGTGACTGTGCAGGCCATGGGAGATGTTCAACTTCACTTTCATGTTCATCAAACCAATCTTTCACCAGTCTTGCTGTGTGTATCGGTGCATTGTCATCCTGATATACGGCACCACCTTCAGGATACAATGTTTGAACCATTGGATGCACATGGTCCTCAAGAATGGTTCGGTAGTCCTTGGCAGTGATGCGCCCATCTAGCACAAGTATTGGGCCAAGGGAATGCCATGATATGGCAGCCCAAACCATCACTAATCCACCCCCATGCTTCACTCTGGGCATGCAACAGTCTGGGTGGTACACTTCTTTGGGGCTTCTCCACACCGTAACTCTCCCGGATGTGAGGAAAACAGTAAAGGTGGACTCATCACAGAACAATACATGTTTCACATTGTCCACAGCCCAAGATTTGCGCTCCTTGCACCATTGAAACCGACGTTTGGCATTGGCATGAGTGACCAAAGGTTTGGCTATAGCAGCCCGGCCGTGTATATTGACCCTGTGGAGCTTCTGACGGACAGTTCTGGTGGAAACAGGAGAGTTAAGGTGCACATTTAATTCTGATGTGATTTGGGCAGCCGTGGTTTTATGTTTTTTGGATACAATCCGGGTTAGCACCCAAACATCCCTTTCAAACAGCTTCCTCTTGCATCCACAGTTAATCCTGTTGGATGTGGTTCGTCCTTCTTGGTGGTATGCTGACATTACCCTGGATACCGTGGCTCTTGATACATCACAAAGACTTGCTGTCTTGGTCACAGATGCGCCAGCAAGACGTGCACCAACAATTTGTCCTCTTTTGAACTCTGGTTTGTCACCCATAATGTTGTGTGCATTTCAATATTTTGAGCAAAACTGTGCTCTTACCCTGCTAATTGAACCTTCACACTCTGCTCTTACTGGTGCAATGTGCAATCAATGAAGACTGGCTACCAGGCTGGTCCAATTTAGTCATGAAACCTCCCACACTAAAATGACAAGTGTTTCAGTTTCATTGTCCAACCCCTGTAAGTCTCAATTTTTTAACTGAATTACCGAAATAAAGATTTTCAATGCTTTTCTAATTTATTGAGACGGGCCTGTATAAGACATTAACAGAAGAAAAAAAAAACCGATCACACATCTGAACTTTAAAATATTTATTTAGTAAAATATTTAAAGTAAAACAAAACTACATAAAATTATACAAGGATGTAATAAGTACCTAACTTTAAAATATTGTCGCTTCAACATAAAATAAAGCATGATAAATACCGGTACAACTTTTTCCATGTTTTAATTTTTTTCCCTTCCTCCCCACCTTCAAATACATAAACTTTCAATTCGTAAAGGCATTGCTACACAATAATAAAAAAAGTGCACAAATGAAACTGAATACAGTATTTTTCGACACGCCGTGCAGAATTAAATAAACACCTTGATTTTTAAAGTACCTTTTTCCAGTGGACGCTTGTAAAAAGTGTGGCTGTAAAAAGGGGCGGGATTTGGCACTTATCCGGGGCTCAGATCTCTCTTCATATTTACTGCTTTACAGCTTGAAGGTCCTGTTGGTATCAAGTGTTTAAATGTGTCTTTTTTAAGGTAGCTGAGGGAAAAACATCCCTATAGTAACAGCAAACAGCACTGAACACCAAGGTATCTCTTCATCCTTAGGATCCTTAAGATCCTAACCTTCCTTTCTTACACGTTTTTCAAAACACCAACTTTTAACAGACACTCCTATTTACACTTCAAAATAAATTAATATTGCAATTTCTGCAGTCTTTGTGTCGGTCTATTGAGTGCATTCTCCTCATCTTCAAATATCAATCTTGCGGAGACTCAGTCGGCTGAAGGAATCTCTGCAAAATAAAAAAATTATAATAAGGACATTTTTATACAAAGAGAAAATTACCTGAAAGGAATTTAGAGACAAATTGCCATTTTTTTATTGGATTACCAAATCCTTTTAGCTACTGATGCAGAGTGGCTGGATGTTTTGGTTTAAGGCTTCTTCGAATTTTTATGTGATAGACCAACACAAAGCTTTGCATAACTGGGATGTGGAAGTAGCAAGTGTAGCAAACGTAGGAGGCAACTGGAGTAAACACTTTGCAGAACCACCTTTTGCTGTATTTGCAGCTGAGAGCCTTTGTGGCCATGTCTCCACCAACTTTACATATTAAGAGTAACATTTTTGCCCATTCTTTCTTTTTTTGTTGCAAAATAGCTAAAACTTAAGCTTTTTGGATGGAGGGTGTCTGTGAACAGCAATTTTTACACCTTGCCACAGAATCTCAGTTGGACTCGAAGTCCAGGACTTTGACTGGGACATTCTAACACATAAATATGCTTTGATCTAAACCACCCCATTGTAGCTCTGGTTGAACATTTAGGGTCGTTGTCCTGCTGGAAGGTGAACCCTCCACCACAGGATCAAGTCTTCTGCTCCGTCTAACAGGTTTCCCTTCCCGGATTGCCTTGTATTTAGCTTCCTTCCCATTAAAAATGATGCAATAATTTGTGCTGGTCTATAACGTTAAATTATAACATTAATCGTTATTGTGTATGTGGATGTAACATGACAAAGTGTGGAAAAAGTCAAGGGGTATGAATGCTTTCAAAAGGCACTTTATCCATCTGCTGTTAAAATCTCAGAATATTCTTTATTTAAATAAAGATATGCTGGCATTACTTCTGTCAAATGGCAGCAGTGCTAGCAAATGTGATTTTTTCCAACCAAAAACACAACAGGACAACATTCCTTTATATTTTGCTGTTGTTTGTGTGCAGAATTACTATTTTTATTTTAGTCTCAGGTTTTACCACAGTGCTTCAAACTCACTTTTTACCCGAGAAAACTCTAAAGGACAACACAAAACACAAGACGTAGTTTCAGAACTACCTTATCAAGCTGTCCGTTTGCTGCATGATTATTACAGAAACAAAACACTCGTTTTAATTTAACACCCAAAACAAAGAAGCGAACGCAGACAGACAGCATGTTTTCTCTCACCTGTGCGAGTTGACCTGCAGGACGGGTTTATAAAGCTGGGGGATCTTCCTGTTGATGAGGGGTTGCAGCGCCTCCTTCAGTCTGTGGTAGTTCCTCTCCAGCTCCCTCTGGTACTCCTTCTGGTCCGGACCGATCAGGCTCTTGTTCTTCCGGAGGGCGTCTTCGCACCTTTGGCGGGACAAATGTTGATGAAACTCTGACATATCTCTGTGTCTATGCTGTATGAAAAGCACCCAGTGAATGATTGGAATATTTGGGAGAGGAAGTAATAATGCAAACCTCTTTGTGAAGTCCTTAAAGCACAGACGAAGCTTGTTGTGGTGTCGATACAGTTTTGGGTCACTTGGGATTTCGGACAGGAACACCTGAGCCACTTCCAAAGGTCCCTAAAAATATATTTGTTGGAATCAATCAACGATTAAAACATTCTCTATGAGATAAATATTTAAAATATATATCTAAAAAAGGAGTGCTGTATGAATTCCTGATGTCTAACCTGGTTTACAGTTGTGCCCACAGATCCCTGCAGGACCATCTGCAGCATTTTGGCATCAGCAGGGTCCTGATGCGTGGCAAAGGCCAACTCCTGTGTCTTCTTCTGCATGTCCTCTATTGCCACCTCTATGGGAGTGGAAATAATCTGGAAATAGAAAAAAGTTGGGAGATTTTACTCACTGTAGTAATATAATATGCTAGACAGTATTTTCTAAGCTGTATAAATGCCTGTGAGTATTTAGGATGAAGTCTTTTCATAATAGTTGGTACAAAAACATTTTTCTGTTTATTGTTATTGTCATGGGTGAAAAACTACAGTCATATTCAATACATTCAATACATGTTTGTCCTATTGAAAGTACTATTTTGAAAATAAAAACCTTTAAGCAGGTATTAAACATACATTAAATCCACATTTCTGTGTGAAAATGTTTTTTTATTGGTCTGCTATATTATTCTAATTTTCCATTAGCTCTAAGCAGAAAACTATAATCATCATAATTAACAAAAATAAAGGCTTGGAAACATCAGTCTGTGTGTAATTATCCTGTATTAAGTGTTTAACTTGAGTTATTGAAATAAATGAATCTTTCAATAATATTCTAATGTACTGAATATACAGGTCCTTCTCAAAAAATTAGCATATTGTGATTAAGTTCATTATTTTCTATAATGTAATGATGAAAATTTAATATTTATATATTTTAGATTCATTGCACACTAACTGAAATATTTCAGGTCTTTTATTGTCTTAATACGGATGATTTTGGCATACAGCTCATGAAAACCCAAAATTCCTATCTCACAAAATTAGCATATTTCATCCGACCAATAAAAGAAAAGTGTTTTTAATACAAAAAACGTCAACCTTCAAATAATCATGTACAGTTATGCACTCAATACTTGGACGGGAATCCTTTTGCAGAAATGACTGCTTCAATGCGGCGTGGCATGGAGGCAATCAGCCTGTGGCACTGCTGAGGTCTTATGGAGGCCCAGGATGCTTCGATAGCGGCCTTTAGCTCATCCAGAGTGTTGGGTCTTGAGTCTCTCAACGTTCTCTTCACAATATCCCACAGATTCTCTATGGGGTTCAGGTCAGGAGAGTTGGCAGGCCAATTGAGCACAGTGATACCATGGTCAGTAAACCATTTACCAGTGGTTTTGGCACTGTGAGCAGGTGCCAGGTCGTGCTGAAAAATGAAATCTTCATCTCCATAAAGCTTTTCAGCAGATGGAAGCATGAAGTGCTCCAAAATCTCCTGATAGCTAGCTGCATTGACCCTGCCCTTGATAAAACACAGTGGACCAACACCAGCAGCTGACACGGCACCCCAGACCATCACTGACTGTGGGTACTTGACACTGGACTTCTGGCATTTTGGCATTTCCTTCTCCCCAGTCTTCCTCCAGACTCTGGCACCTTGATTTCCGAATGACATGCAGAATTTGCTTTCATCCGAAAAAAGTACTTTGGACCACTGAGCAACAGTCCAGTGCTGCTTCTCTGTAGCCCAGGTCTGGGGAATGTGGCACCTGTAGCCCATTTCCTGCACACGCCTGTGCACGGTGGCTGTGGATGTTTCTACTCCAGACTCAGTCCACTGCTTCCGCAGGTCCCCCAAGGTCTGGAATCGGCCCTTCTCCACAATCTTCCTCATGGTCCGGTCACCTCTTCTCGTTGTGCAGCGTTTTCTGCCACACATTTTCCTTCCCACAGACTTCCCACTGAGGTGCCTTGATACAGCACTCTGGGAACAGCCTATTCGTTCAGAAATTTCTTTCTGTGTCTTACCCTCTTGCTTGAGGGTGTCAATAGTGGCCTTCTGGACAGCAGTCAGGTCGGCAGTCTTACCCATGATTGGGGTTTTGAGTGATGAACCAGGCTGGGAGTTTTAAAGGCCTCAGGAATCTTTTGCAGGTGTTTAGAGTTAACTCGTTGATTCAGATGATTAGGTTCATAGCTCGTTTAGAGACCCTTTTAATGATATGCTAATTTTGTGAGATAGGAATTTTGGGTTTTCATGAGCTGTATGCCAAAATCATCCGTATTAAGACAATAAAAGACCTGAAATATTTCAGTTAGTGTGCAATGAATCTATAATATATGAATGTTAAATTTTCATCATGACATTATGGAAAATAATGAACTTTATCACAATATGCTAATTTTTTGAGAAGGACCTGTATCTGCACATGCTTTTTCTCCCATTCATTTTCCATAAATATTGAATGTTTCATTCAACAAAATGTATACATCTTTGCCACCCTATGATATTTTCTCATATTTAAACTTAAAAGAAAGTTTAAAAATCTAACATAATTGTTGTAGCATTAATGACAGTTGATAATCCATCTTTTTCCCCGCAGATCTAGACAAATTGTATTTAGCAGGATGATGGGCAAAATTGTTCTTTAAACTGTGAAGGTTGCCGCCCTCTGACCTAAGACCTGCTTTTAAAGCAAACTTCCACAAATGTTCAATAACGTTGAGGTCAGGGTCATTCCAGAAGCCTAATGCCAGTTTTACCTACTCCAATACCAGATGTGTTTTTTTTATTTTTTATTTAATTTAAATGTATTTATTTATTTAAAGCTAGATGTTTCCACAACCCTGCTTGACAGCTTTACGGTGTTCTTAGGGTTGAAAGCTTCACAGTAATGCCTCCAAACAATACGAGAGCCTAAAATTCATATCACATTCATGGCCAAGATGACTGCATGTAAAGTTCTGACCGGAACCGAATGTTGTTTGACTTTTTGTTTACCAACAGTACAGCCACCATCTTGGATGCTGCTGTCAACCAGCTAGGTTTCATGTCCAGTGCATCTTTTCCTGTTAACCACTTGTAAATTCATCATCTACCTCCTCCTTGTGGATGATGTTGATCCTTGTCTTGATGTAAGGAAAGGCGTGCGAAGTGGTGAGGATGGTCTTGCGTTTAAATTGCTCATGCAGGTCCCCGTGGGCCCGGCCATCCAAGGTGAAAGGAGTGCAGTACACAAAACGTCTCAAGTTGTAGTTCTTGTCAAAGTAGGTGATGCGGTCTTTCATCTCGTAAGTGTCGAAGTACGGCTCCACGTACGTGATCTGGATAAAGGCCTGCACAAAGTAACGAAATATCTTCAAATGACGAGGCGGGTGTATGCTAATACATTTTACATGGAAATAAGGCATTAGTGAGCACCAACCTTATTGGGGTCAAGTTTGCACTTATCTACAGGGTTGGAGTCCTTAATGACCTCTACCTGGTCCTCTCCAAAGCGCTCCCCATAGAAGCTCTAACAGAAAAGTGGGCAGGTTCTTTACGCTGCTAGAGCAACATAACGCTAGGCACAAACATCTTAGATTGGTAATAATTATTTAGTTTAAACATTAAGGAATTACAGGAAGTGTAGAGGCTACGTGATGGTGCTTACCTCGAGCCTGTGAGAGATTTCAGCCAGCTTCGTGATGGCTGGCTCTTTATACACAAACTCCTGCTCATCCAAGTCGCCAAACTTTGAACCATAAAAACCGACTCTGAAGTACGTACCAAACATCCTCTTCCCATCCTATGAGTAAAAAAAAAAAACCTGTTAGAGCAATGTCTTTGTAACATTGGAAAACTGTAAATAAATTAATCCTCTAGATATAAATGTGAGGCATAGTGCCAAACAGATCTGGAGAAAACACTCCTTTCTCATAAGGTTAGTTGTGTTTTCTGTAGTGGTTTTGGACCCATCTTTAACATGGGTTCAGGTTTCTTTCTCGCAGTACACAGTTCTCCACAATTCAAATAGCAGGCATCTAAACTTTTCTGCGAGCTCCTTTAAAAAACAGATAAGTCTCAGAGTTCAGAGCCGTCACTTCAGTCACAACGATAGAAACAGCAAGGCCTTTCCAGAAGGCAAAACCTTTCTCCCATTCCTCTTGGCAGAAACCTTTAAACTCAGCCAGGTTGGCTGTTTCCTGACATGTTCTAGCCGGTGCTGGTCCAAACGGATGCTGAATCTTTCAAGGACATTTACCATGTTGGACAGTAAAGATGGCGTTAGTGAGACAGTACTTGATGCCTGATCGTTCCACAGAAGTAGAGGCTAATTTTGGTCAAATATATTTATTGGTATTATTTGGATGGTTGTCATGGGAAGATTCATGGACGACTAACTCCTGCTTCACTGTAAAGGGTTGCTAGTTTCCCACCTTCACTAAGAAAATCTGGTTGCTATACATAGCAACCAGATTTTACAAGGAAAACTTATAAAATAAAGACAGTTTGCCTTTAGATCTGGCTTGAATCCAAAATGGTTCTGTTCGTTTTTTATAGTCATGGAATTTGTTTTTAATAATTCAATTCCTCAATGTATGAAAGAGGTGAAGAAGATCCCTTGGAGAAAAAAAGCTAGAAACATTAACAGTGAGTCCTTACATACAGAGCCATGCAAACGTATTCCCACCCCTTGAACTTTTTCATGTTTTATTGGGGTTCTGTGACAGTCCAACACAAACAGTGCATAAAAGGAAAATAATACGTTGTTTTCCACATTTTTACAAATAACAATTTGAAAAGTCTGGGCTGCATTTGTATTAAGCCCCTTTTTACTCTGATACTATTCAAAAGCCATCTTAACTTGTAAACAGAGACCACTTGTGTTTATTCTGAGTATCAATCCAGCTGAGAACATTGTTGAACAGGCCGCATCACAAAGACCAAGCAACGCAGCCGAAAGGTCTAAAGGTCATGTAGGTGACGGAAAAGGGTGCTCTGGTTTATAAGACCAATACTGAGCTTTTAGACCCACATATGAAAATAACTCTGCACTGCACCATTCCCAGGGTAACACATGGTGGTGTCAGCATCATAATGTGGGGATGTATTTTTTTTCAGCAGGGACAGTTAAGCTGGTCAGAGCTGAAGGGAGATGGACGGAGCTAAGTACATTACCATCCTAGATGAGATACATTTTAATCCTAAACAAGAACATGTTCAAAGTTTTAAAAAAGACTGGGATGGAGACGTACAGTCAGAGCTACAACGGGAGCCCTAACGGGAAAGATTCCAGGCTGTAGATGTGCAAAGTCTGTAGAGAAATGCACCACAAAAAACTTCAACTGCAGTGAGATTTTCGAAAGCATTTATTTTTCTTCCACTTCACAATCATGCACCACTTTGTGTTGATCTGTAACATAAAATCCCAAATGCCACTGCATAATGGACAGCTCCGTTCTGTCGTAATAAAGACCAATAAATACCATTAGGCACAGCTGGACTCCATGCAAGTTGTGAAATATTGACAGGGTCTGTTCACAGTGCAGCAGCCTAATAATCTTACTAAACTCAAAACAATATGTTGGTGCGTCAATTATGTGAAACTCTGTTATGTTTTTTTTAAACTGTTACAAGCTGAAAATGACATAACAGAGTTTAAAATAAATACTCTGACAGGATCTTAAAAGAATCTGCACTACAAATATGGCCATTAAAACGTGTAAGCTCATTGAAAAAGGAATAGGAAAAGTTAAAACTAAATGTGTTCATATTCAAATATAAATAATATCAAGTTAAACAGAGCAACAGGACAATATGTGTTGTGGTGTTCACCATACACCCTTTACTGGTGTATCTAGAGATTTGTAAGGACACTAGAGATGCATCAAGACATTTGCTGGTGACCGGCATTGATGGGTGTTCATTTTGAACAGTTACTGGCTAGTTGGAGATTTTAAAATGCAGTGCTAACAGCACACTACAGTGTGGAAGTTGGTACCGGGTATAGACAAAGCTACCGTTGGTGTTTAAAAATGAATTCAGAGCAAAAACAGATGTAGAAAACTATTCAAAAGGAAAGTGTATTTTCTATAACATATCAAGACAAGTCTGTGGTTCATTCAGCCTGCAAGAGAGAGCAAGACTTTTAGCAGATAACAGGAAGGCTGAACAAATTACAGTAAAATTCATCTGTTTTATTGTTTTGAGCCTTGAACCTCTATCTGATATGAAACATTCTGGATTTGGAAATGTCGACAGTATTTTGGATAAGGATCTACGTTTTCTAGAGAATATACTGAATGTTTACAGTTAGTAATGCTAACCATACAAATCGCTAATCAGAATCAGCTTTATTGCCAAAATTGTGCGCACAAACAAGGAATTTGATTCTGGTACACTTTGCTCTCAGTGAATGTTTTATTTCTTTTTTCAATATAAATGGAATGAATTCATACTAATAATCATTCGTACTGTTAACCCCAAAACATTTTCTTAGTTTTAAATTCTGTTACTGGTCTTAACTGTTTGACAGCAAACACTCGCACACACAAACACAATAGCACCCCTGTTACATTTCCAGGTTTTGGCTGATGTAAAATAAAAACATTTATAAGATGAAGGAATATAAAGGCAGAGAATCCCAATTCGCTAGAATACGTTTCGTCAGGTCAGAGCTGCCAACATGAGGTTGGAAATCAGCCAGAAATCTCTGATCGGTGTATCTCAACAGGAAACTAGTATCAGAAAGTATCTGGGAGAAGCACCGGAGCCTCCAGAAATTCAACTGTCACCTTTGGCTTCTTGTCAGTTGAAAGAGGACAAGTATGAACAAAGCAACAAGAAAAGTGGGAAAAAACAGACAGGCGCTTTATCCACTTTCATTTAAACTATTGTATTAAACATCAAAGCTGACACTTCCTGAATCAAAGCAGCAGGAGGGACTGCAAATTCAAAGCCTTACGTCTTCTGCTATCTTTAAATAACATGACATTGAGAGAAGATCACCTGTTCTTTAAACTTCTGAAGTACCAATCATCAGATTCTATAAATGCTGTTCTTCACAGATAAGAAGCAAGAGTCAAGAAGCTCAACAAGAAAGCGAACATTAAAGGGGAACCAGCATGTGTGCTTTATAAAGTATAGGCGTGTTTGCGTGTGTGTGACAGCAAAGACATTTCCTTTGCAGGAACCTCAAATGTAATGTCTTCATAGGTTTTCAAAACATTTAAACTGTCAATAGCCTTAAAACTAATGCACTTACCACAAGACACAATTAAGTAAAGTAGGAGGGAGGGGTCAGCAACCGGGCAAATCAAAAAGGAGAAAACAGAACAGAATTTTAATCAGGATGGGGTTCCCCCACAGAATCAACAAAAAACAAACAAAAACTAGCAAATAAGATCAAAAATATCTTCAGTGATTTGAAGAAAGTGATTTTTTTTTAATGTTCCAGACCATGCAAAGGTAGACAAAGACAAAAGAAAAAGTCAGAAATAAAGAACCATAGCCCTTAAACACACCATGCACCCTTCGTGCAATTCCAGAAACAACCAGAATCTGACCCAATTCATGCAACAAACCATGAAAACTCACCCAGAGGTTAATCAAGTTAACACAATGAAAGGGTGGATGGAAAAAATTATAAAAAATCAGGGGTCGATTTAGTTTATATAATCAAAAGAAAAAAATCCATAATAATACGTGAAAATCAATAGGAAAAATCGAATAATTCTAAGATTACTGTTAGTTGAACCCTTTGTGGAGAAAAAAACGACTGGCAGCTTGAACAATCTGATTCCAGCTTCGACCCAAAGTTTGCAAGACCTTTGTTTAAAAAGTTCTATTGTGGCGAGAAAGATCCGAGACCCTTCATGTATGAGGAGTGTACTGAAATCGAGCCCTGTGCATAAAAATGAGGTGAGATGAAGTGTGGCAGCAGACGGCGTCAGTCGACGAGTGAGCGCTGACTGGCACCAGCAGACAGACAGAAGATGAGGGTGGATTAGGTGCGGACTGTGCTGGTAATACATTCATGTTGACTTTTTAGTCATTAGTGTCATCTCGTGGCTGTCATGCACAGCCCTTCAGCCCGGTCACGTTTGGAAAAATAACACAAGCTCCTCCCGCACAAGATGAGGGAAGAGACATGAAGGCAGGTGAATTTCTACAGCAACATCCCCAGCAGGGAATGTCTCCGGCTGTTAATGGGCTGAATGAATGAAATAAAGCAAAGGGCAACAGAACGCTCGCAGCGGGCAAATAAAAGGATGAGAGTAAATAAAAATACATAGAAAAAAAAAAAAAAAAAAAAAAGATAAATATGAGCAGGGCCAAGCAGGAACTATTTAACCACCTACCTCCCAGCCAGTACTCTGTGTAACAAAGAGAATACAGAAAACATGTGAAGACAAGACATTTACAACCACCACACACAGCGTGGTACACACATGCACAGGATGATAAAACCAAGAGAATGTTCCCTGGGAATCTTTCCCAGATTAGAGAACAATCAACATTATTTAAAATCAGATGATTATAAACTAATTAGGCAAATATAATCCATGAAGAAACCTTTTTGGTCACCACTAAACTTTAGTAAGGCAAAACTGCACACCAGATGACTACATCCATGCCCATACTGTAATCTGATATTCCTAATATGAGTCAATCACTGGCCAAAGGTGGACTGGCCACTGACATCTCATGCATCCTTTATTGGTTACAAAAAACAAATGAAATAAAGCATGCCAGAGGCTTAGGTATAAAAAAATATAAACATACTGGAAATAAAATGGTAAATAATAACAACGTGCAACATTGTGTCTGTGTGAAAGATGGTTTCATGAAGGCAGAAAACAGAGGTTCAGTTCTGTAAAAATCCTCCTAAAAATGTTTTGAACTTCTCCACGGCTTCATTTGTGTTACAGTTAATGGTAGTGATAAAAGTGAACATGTGTTCAATTTTATAAACATTTTATAAAAAAGCTGAGGGCAGCTCGGACTATTTCATTCTGTGTGCCGAGCTTAAAACATGCAATCTAAAAAATCTCACAAAATCCACACATGAGCAACACAAAAAAACGGTTAAAGGAACTACTGATTAGGCCCCAAACAACATAATTTTCTTTTTTAATATCTAAATTAACATTTAATTTGACAACCTTAAACTCTAAGTGAAGTTAAGCCTTCTTCCTGTGTTGTGTATTTACCTGATGGACAATTTTGCTAAAGGCTTCCTGTAGTTTACCATGGATGGTGGCCAGCTTCTTTGCATCTCTGTTGGCTTCGTGGATTGGGATTAGTACCTTGTATACTTCATTCACTGCCTCATACATGCCCGCCTGTACAGAAAGGTAACATCAATAAAGGACAATTATATATTGAAACAACCAGAAAGGAGAAATTAGCATTTTTGGACACATGATTGGTATGTTTGTTTCATACAAAACTAAAACTTTACGTTAACATTTTTTTTTTCCCATAGAAAAGAGTCCCAGCACAGTTCTTTGTTTATTTACTAGGTTTTCTTTTTACTTGACAGAATTACCACTGCCATGAAATATGTGTGCTCTCTTTGTTTTTCTGTCCCACAGAAAGTACTCCTGGCTCAGTGATTTTGTATTTATTACGTCTTTATTCTGACTGGAGCCTTTGACTAAGCCAGTGCTGTTAATAACAATGAGTACAGTGTGGTGATAGGGTATTTCCACCCTTACAGATCCCTTCTGTATCAGCTTTTTCATCACACTGAAATCCTTCAGACCATGAAACAAATTTAGTGTCAGACAAAGAGAAAATATCGAGTCCAAGTCATAGAAATGGCATTATAACCCTCTCCTTACTTATAGATGTCGGTAACTTTGACTCTCATCTGTTCTTGGGTTTCTTTAGATCATAGCATTTTGTTTTGAGATTTCTTACCCTACTTCATGCTGTCAGACAGGTTCTATTTCATGTATTTCTTACAGGACAGCATTTGTGCGCTGCTAGTGAAACTGAACCAAAAATGCGGTAAAACACATTCATCATTTAACAACAATTATACAACAACCAAGTCAGTTGGGTTTGGATAGCTTGTTTCCTTCATATATGAAAACACTTGTTACTATGGTTATCTCTCTAAGATATTAAAATAAATTGATCTGAATCATAAAGTTTGACCTGAAGAAATCGTGCAGGGGGCAAATATGTTTTCATTGCCGTATTTTATCAGAATTTGGACTGAACTGAACTGCATGTAACTGGATCTGAGTCTCACTATATTGTTGGATTGGACTGTATGGAAAAATGGGCTTCTATATAACTGAAAATTAATCTGACCTACTTGTACTGAAAAATCTTTATATGACATTTGTTGTGAATTGACTGTGCATAATTAAACAGAACTGAACAGAAAACAAGCATACTGCACAAAACAATTACGGGATTTTTATAAAAACTGACCAATGCTGTTATTTTCCCGTTCAATACTATACCGAGTAAGGAACTGCTGAAAAATTGGGACGACATGCTCGAAATTTGTTTTGGCTAGAAGACAGTCCTCACTCCTGGACTGGGCCACATGAAGATAAGCATTTGTCTCTCACCATGGAGAAAGAGGCAGCTGCCTGCTCCAAGAGGCCCACAAGACCGATTTCTGTAAAATATTTCCCGGAGCAGATGCCCTCTTCATCTGGTGACACCACGTCATCAGAGACAGCTGATTCCTCCAGCACATTTGAAGAAATGTTCTGGAAGTCACACCATAATGCATGAAATAAGGTATTTAGTAGCACTTATCTGCAAACGTGATTATATTTCCACCAGAATTGTCCTTACCTGAAAGGTGACGCAACCTACAGGAAGGTACTTGCGGTCCTCCAGCATGCTCAGGTATTCTGCTACGAGGGCAGCGCTGTGCACCAAACACTGAGCAGCTTCAGCGTGATTATTCCTTTCTGAGAGTTTTCCGGCCATGTTCTGGAGCCATGTCAAACGCAGGTCTGGAGATGTCTGGTATCCTTTTGCAATCCTAAAAGTCAACGCAAAAGACACAGTCAAAACACACAGAGAAAACCAGAGTAATAACGCTTGTAGTGAAGAAATAGTCTCTAGGTTAGTCATTTGCTCAGTACCTGTACATGAGATCTACCAGCATCTCAGGATCTTCTTGGTGTTCCTTCATTTTCACTGTGTCAGACAGGATCATGTGCAGATTAAATACGAGGTCTTGGACCTGGTAGGAAAAAAAGTTAACTTTAGCTTCGTTTAGTTTGCACTAGCAAATTAAATGAATGTTTGTTGCTAAACTGAAAAGGATTAGAACAAAATGATCATAGGTAATAGAAATCCGAGTTAGATTAGTTAAATTAGCACCTGATCTGGGAAAGTGGTCTCCCTGAGTTCTAGGTCTTCCTCTGCATAGGTGAGGATGGTTTTCAATGAGCGACGGAGAAACTCCTCATTAAAATTCTGCGACGTTCCCACCAGCGAGGACAGAGACATGGTCACTTGCATTTTCACTCTTGCAAAGTTCTAAAAATTGCAAACACAAATACGAAACGGGGGTATAAGAATTTGGTTTAAGACAGCGTTTATCAGATGGATAAAAATGACATACTATGCAGAGAAAACAGATTTTTATGCATAATAATTATTTTCGAGGACATCTTGGCTTTTATGTCTTCTGAGTTCGTTTAATTATATCACAAAATGAATTCACCCACATTTAGGTAAAACCTGGGCATTTACATGTTTACATTAAACTGGTTAATGACAAGCAATAGTTTTAATGAAAATGTTTTCATACTAGTTGTGCCCTTATATAAACTACATCACAAGAGGTTTTAAACATTAAAGGTAAAAATACCAAAGAATAATTGCAACTAAAACACAGTATTTAGAGCTGGAACCATTATGGCTTTCAATTTTACTTACATTACCAATCTCAAAGTTTTGCCTCATGAGAAGGTAGAGGGATGCGCTGGCGTGGGATCTGATGGTACTTATGCTACTGCTGCAGCTTCTTAGGAGTCGCAAACACAGATCAGCACACTGCTCGGTTTCCTCCTCAAACAGCAACTCTGGAAACTATAGAAGCAGAGATCCGTACAAAATGATTAATCAAGGACAAGGATTTAATCAGAACAAACAAATCCTAGCAATTACATTTTTTTAAAAGTCTAGAAATCTTACCTTGGAAACCAGGGCCCTTTGTGTGGCAAAACAGTGCTGCAGGTAGAGGGCGCTCTGGTTGCAGGCCATGCTGTGAAGCAGCACCTTCAACACCCCACCCAGAATACTCTCCTTGGATTCTGTCACTGATGCGGTCTACAAGACAAAAGGGCGAGGAAACCGTTTTTAGAAGAAAAACAGATGCATGACACAAAATATGAGAGTTGTCTAAAGTTTTAATTTGTGTAAAGTCCTACACAAACAAAGTAGCAGTAATTTGGATATTTGTTGCTGTTTGCTTGCTTACCTGTACAATGATCTCCAAAGTATCAAGAATGATTAGGTTGGCCTCTGTTGCAAGGTTCCCATCTATAAGAGCTTCATGTTCCAGCTCCGCTCGTGTCCTAGAATCATAAAAAACAGAAAGGCATAAACCTGCGCTCCTAAATTACAAAGGTACTGTTTTGCCCTCGATTAATGCAAGTCAGTACTTTCAACACATACCAAGGGGTTTAAAAACTGTTTCAGGTTTCCAACATATTTTTTGCTCAAATTCCATTATTTTCTAGATTCAAATTAAGATTTCTCAGTCCGTTTTTCGCATATTTTTAATGGACAAGATAAAGTTATCTATAAATTTACTGCAGATGTTTCTATTGAGGTCATGATGTACATAAAAAAAAAAAAAATAAAATAAAAAAAAACCCTAGACTAGATGGACGAATAGGGACAGGTAAAGTCTGAAGTCACAAATATTTTTCTACACAATTTCTATTCAAAATACTGAAAATACTTAATGGAAAGTTCAGGAAGAATTTTAAGTATTAAGCTTAAATCTCAGGCACTAATAAATAATAAATTACTCTGAGAAAATTCCCGGTTGTACTTAAAGTAACTTTACTTTGGCCGGCTCGACTCCACTCAGCCCATTTTGCGACCGTTTCCCTTACTGGCTTTTCCGGCTCAGTACTGGCTTTCTTGGTACCTGCTCGTCGGCAGGTCCAAAACGTTAACAGACTGCTGTTCACTGATTGGCCATGCGCGTGGTCAGCAGCATGAGAAAATGTTCGCAGAGGTAGCGGAGTGAATGACAAGCCACAGATTTTACCGCACACCGTAGTGCCGGGAAAAGCTAAAAGCTAAAGCTAAAAAAACAACTCAAGAGTGACTACAAAAATATTAATGGCCGACGCGGGTTAAACCGAAAAGCTGTGACAATGATTCAAACTCATCCTTACTGTTTTAAGAGGACGTGATGTGCGACGGTGCGTGTTTATTTTACTTTGCAAAGCACGTGATGCTAATGCCTGGAAGTTGGGCTTCAAGCCACACCTCCAGCTGTCAATAGAACCACTACAGATTTAGTGCAAGTAGAGCAAGGTAGAGCCGTGCGGTGATGGAACCATAAATGGATAAGAGACAGTAATGAACCAATATGAGGCATTTAGGCAATTACTGTAACTTATTTCCAGAGTGTGTTAGTGTTAAATGAATGTATTCTAATAAGCATGGTAATAATTCACGTTAACTTTCAGGGAGAACTGTAATGTTTGTATGAATGCCTCTTCCATTGCTTTAAACATAACAATATAAAGTGAAGGCTCATGTCCTAACCATCGACAATTATGATGATTACGATGATGATTCGTTTCTCTACCCCTTGCCTGCTGCAGGCAGGTAGCGCAGAATTGACTACAGGTACAGCAGCAACTAGTTGAGGTATGAACCTGCATCTCAGTGCTTTCTGTGACTTTTCTGTTGCACCATCATACATATAAGTACAGCCAAACGAACAGCACAGATCAAGATTTTATTGAAGGCTAACACCAACATCGTAGTTCATTGAAAGTGGGTGCAATCAAAAATACTCTCAGTGGACCACATTTCAGTTAATATTTAAGATAGATTTTGCTTTCTGAAAGCGAATGCAGTAAAAATTTGTGAATGAGAACAGCTTTATTAAAATACAGTTTATTTGAGCAAAGAGAACAGGAGAAATTGAAAAAATTAAATGAAGTTGGGAAATGCCAGAACAGAATGCTGAGCAGAGACAAAATCAATATGCTAACTGGAGCACGAATTTATGACCTAACAGTATGGAGAATGAACAAGAAGTTGTCTAAGTTCAGACTGTTTAGATGGTGAACTATGAATCTGATTAAATGCAGTTTTAACCTGTGTTAATTGAACTTGGAACTGTGGTCTAAATATCGTAAATCTACAGGAACCAAATTAACTCTGAAATGTTAGGCTTTTAGTCATAACACACTATTATTGAATTAAAAATTAGGAGAATCAATAACAAATTACCATCGGATGTTTTTTTGTTGCACTTTTTGGCAGCAGCAGAGACTGGACTCCCAAAACAGGAAAGCATACTGGTTAAAAAGCCATACACACCCACAGCAACCACTATCAACCCAAAAGCATATGATGTTACCGAGACAAAGGAATCGAAGGGGCAAGGGACTCGGGGTCAGAACCAGGATCTTTGTTTATGCCAGCATGCCCATGTGAGAACTTAAAATGTTAAAATGGAGAGCAAATGAATGATAAAACCTTGATGATAACCCTGTATAAGCAGCTACTGTGTGCAATTTTAAAACAAATCAAATAAATGTGAAAATTATTTACTCACTGGTTCAGAGTCCAGTTCGTAATGTTGTAACTTTAACAAATATTTAGTTTTTTCCAATTTAACTGGATCACTTCCCACAGGCATGACAAAACACCTTAAATGAGGCTCTAAAGCTGAGGGCAACTCAAAGCAGCACACAACAAATGTAGACCATACAATACCTGACTGATCTGTGACTCCTACACACACACACACACACACACACACACACACACAACACACAGCAACACGAGGAAACAAATGGAAAATGACACAAAAACATAGGTTGATGAAGATTTTAAGAAAGATGTGAAATAAAGGCCAAGCAATGAAAGGAGGTTATTTGTTTGCAATGAGGCATGAAATAAATCATAATAAAACAGGGAAGTTCCTAAATTAGAAACATTTTCTTCTAATCCTTTAAAATCTTAAAAAAAAAAAAACTGAAAATACCAATGACTGTGACGAACATATCTATCAGCAGAATTATCTTAGCAAAAATCCTCCCAATTCAATTCAGTTGTATTTATAGAAAATAGAAAATTAAGAAAAATCAAACAAATTTCACAAATCTATAACTGGAACAGGTACAAGAAGAATGGGGCACGGCCAGAAGCTAACAATGCGAAACTCCTGACCACTGTTAAACATTTAAAAACTTAACATGCAACGTTTCGGGTCACAGACCATTATTTAGCCTGATAGAACTCTGTGACATTGCATAGCAAAGTTTTGCTAGTTTAACGATGTGCAGGTTTTTACACTTCCAGCCAAATTTATAGGTACCCCAGGTAAAGCTCAATGTCACACTGAAAATTTAGCTGTGGTTGTCCAACTGTGGGCTTTAGATTTTTTTTACCTGCTGTATCATGGTTCCCACTTCGCAAAGTGGGAAAATCTTGACTGGTTTAAAAAAAAAAAAAAAAAACAGCTCTAGATTTGGGCAAGTTTAGGCATGTAGCCATTGTCTTATAGCAATATCCTGACTTAAGAGAAAAAGGACCTCTGTGTCATTTCATATTTGTACCCAAGGCACTTGGTATGAGGGGTCAAAGTAACAAAAATTAAATTAAAATGAACTGAAGATGTGAAATACTGAACACGGTAAAATTGAGTTTCGTAAAAACCAACATGTGATTAATTTTGCCTCTGTCAATTTTGCCTCTGTCAATTTGGAGGTCATTAAAAAGATAAATATTAATGTTATAAATATTAAGGCTATCAAATTTAACATCTGTTTGCATTCACTGTCTTGATTTTAACATCTCCATTTTTTTTTTTTTTTACACATGTTTTCGGCACTAGTGGCCTTTATTTTGTATTTTTCCTTTGACAGTAGGCAGACAGGAAAGGGGTAGAGAGAGGGGGAGACATTCGGCAAATGTCGGCAGGTCCGGGACTCGAACCCGGGACAGCCACTTGGAGGACCACAGCCTCTGCACATGGTGCAGCCCCTACACCATCAGCGCCGCGCCCAACGCCTCCATTTTTACCACTTTAGTTTTATGGTAAACGTTTTTTTTTACCACTTTAGTTTTATCATTCATCGTGTCCCCTCCTTGAACCGCCACCTTAACGTGGTGGAGGGGTGTGAGTGCTCGAATGATCCTAAAGGCTATGTTGTCTGGGGCTTAAATGCCCCTGGTAGGGTCTCCGAAGGCAAACAGGCTCTAGGTGATTGGTCAGACAAAGAGCGGTTCGAGAATCCCTCATGACGACTACAGAATCGAGGCACGTGACGTCGCCCGGTACGGCGGAGCCGGGGTCCCACCCTGGAGCCAGGCCTGGGGTCGGGACTAGACGGAGAGCGCCTGGTGGCCGGGTTGCTCCTCGCGGGACCCGGCCGGGCCAAGCCCGAACGAGAGACGCAAGACCATCCCCCAGTGGGCCCACCACCTGCAGGGGGAACCGTGAGGGAACGGTGCAAAGAGGATTGGGCGGCAGACGAAGGTGGAGACCTCGGCGGCCCGATCCCCGGATGCTTAGGCTGTCTCTAGGGACGTGGAATGTCACCTCGCTGGGGGGGAAGTAGCCTGAGCTTGTGCGGGAGGTCGAGAGATATCGACTAGAAATAGTCGGGCTCGCCTCCACGTACAGCGCGGGCTCTGGAACCCATTACCTCGAGAGTGGCTGGACTCTCTTCTACTCTGGAGTGGCCCGCTGGGAGAGGCGGCGGGCTGGGGTGGGTTTGCTTGTTGCCCCCCAGCTCAGCCGTCTCGTGTTGGGGTTTACCCCAGTGGATGAGAGAGTCGCATCCCTGCGCCTTCGGGTTGGGGAGAGGTCTCTGACTATCATTTCGGCCTACGGGCCGAGTGGTAGTGCGGAGTACCCGGCCTTCTTGGCGTCCCTGTCGGGGGTGCCGGATAGTGCCCCTCCTGGGGACTCCATTATTCTGCTGGGGGACTTCAACGCCCACGTGGGAAACGACAGTGACACCTGGAGAGGCGTGATTGGGAGGAATGGCCTCCCCAATCTGAATCCAAGCGGTGTTTTGTTATTGGACTTCTGTGCTAGTCACGGATTGTCCATAATGAACACCATGTTCAAACATAAGGGTGTCCATCAGTGCACTTGGCACCAGGACAACCTAGGCAGGAGGTCAATGACCGACTTTGTTGTCGTATCATCAGACCTTCGGCCGCATGTTTTGGACACTCGGGTGAAAAGAGGGGCTGAGCTGTCCACTGATCACCACCTAGTGGTGAGTTGGATCCGCTGGAGGAGGAGAAAGACGGACAGACTTGGCAGGCCCAAGCGCATAGTGAGGGTCTGCTGGGAGCGTCTGGCGGACCCCTTGGCCAGTGATGTATTCAACTCTCACCTCCGGGAGAGCTTTGACCAGATTCCGAGGGATGTTGGAGACATAGAGTCCATGTGGACCATGTTCTCCGCATCTATTGTCGATGCTGCCGCCCGCAGCTGCGGCCGTAAGGTCTGTGGTGCCTGTCGCAGCGGCAATCCCCAAACCCGGTGGTGGACACCGGCAGTAAGGGACGCTGTCAAGCTGAAGAAGGAGTCCTATCGGCTGTGGTTGGCTTGTGGGACTCCTGAGGCGGCTGACGGGTACCGTGGGGCCAAGCGTGCCGCGGCCCGGGCGGTGGCAGAGGCAAAAACTCGGACCTGGGAGGAGTTCGGTGAGACCATGGAGAAGGACTACCGGTTGGCCCCGAAGCGATTCCGGCAAACCGTCCGGCGCCTCAGGAGGGGGAAGCAGTGCTTCGCCAACACTGTTTACAGTGTGGATGGGGAGCTGCTGACCTCGACTGGGGACATTATCGGCCGGTGGAAGGAGTACTTCGAGGATCTCCTCAATCCTGCCATCACTCATTCCCTGGTGGAAACAGAGGCTGGGGACTCGGGGTTGGACTCTTTCATCACCCAGGCTGAAGTCACCGAGGTGGTTAAAAATCTCAGCGGTGGCAAGGCTTCGGGGTTGGATGAGATCCGCCCTGAGTACCTCAAGTCTTTGGATGTTGTGGGGCTGTCATGGTTGACATGCCTCTTCAACATTGCGTGGCGGACGGGGACAGTGCCTTTGGATTGGCAGACTGGGGTGGTGGTCCCCCTACATAAGAAGGGTGACCGGAGGGTGTGTTCCAACTACAGGGGGATCACACTCCTCAGCCTCCCTGGTAAGGCCTACGCCAGGGTATTGGAGAGGAGAGTCCGGCCGATAGTCGAACCCCGGCATCAGGAGGAGCAGTGTGGTTTTCGTCCCGGCCGTGGGACACTGGACCAGCTCTATACCCTCTACAGGGTACTCGAGGGTTCATGGGAGTTTGCCCAACTGGTCCACATGTGTTTTGTGGACCTGGAGAAAGCATTCGACTGTGTCCCTCGTGATGCCCTGTGTGGGGTGCTCCAGGAGTATGGAATCGGTGGCTCTTTACTAGGGGCCATCCGGTCTCTGTACAAGCGGAGCAGGAGTTTGGTCCGCGTTGCCGGCACTAAGTCGGACCTGTTCCCGGTGCATGTTGGACTCCGGCAGGGCTGCCCTTTGTCACCGGTCCTGTTCATAACTTTTATGGACAGGATTTCTAGACGCAGCCAAGGGCCAGAGGGGGTCTGGTTTGGGGACCAGTGGATTTCGTCTCTTCTTTTTGCAGATGACGTGGTCCTGCTGGCCCCCTCTAGCCAAGACCTACAGCATGCACTGGGGCGGTTCGCAGCCGAGTGTGAAGCGGCTGGGATGAGGATCAGCTCCTCCAAGTCCGAGGCCATGGTACTCGACCGGAAAAGGGTGGCTTGTCCTCTTCAGGTTGGAGGGGAGTTCCTGCCTCAAGTGGAAGAGTTTAAGTATCTCGGGGTCTTGTTCACGAGTGAGGGAAGAATGGAGCGGGAGATCGACAGATGGATCGGTGCGGCTGCCACAGTAATGGGGGCGCTGTGCCGGTCCATTGTGGTGAAGAGAGAGCTGAGCCGAAAAGCAAAGCTTTCAATTTACCGGTCGGTCTACGTTCCTACCCTCACCTATGGGCATGAACTTTGGGTCATGACCGAAAGAACGAGATCACGGATACAAGTGGCTGAAATGAGCTTCCTCCGTAGGGTGGCCGGGCACTCCCTTAGAGATAGGGTGAGGAGCTCGGCCATCCGGGAGGAGCTCGGGGTAGAGCCGCTGCTCCTCCACATCGAGAGGAGCCAGTTGAGGTGGCTCGGGCATCTATACTGGATGCCTCCTGGATGCCTTCCTCGGGAGGTGTTCCAGGCACGTCCCACCGGGAGGAGGCCCAGGGGACGGCCCAGGACACGCTGGAGGGACTATGTCTCTCGGCTGGCCTGGGAACGTCTTGGGCTCCCCTCGGAGGAGCTGGAGGAGATGTCTGGGGAGAGGGACGTCTGGACGTCTCTGCTGAGTCTGCTGCCCCCGCGTCCCGGTCCCGGATAAGCGGAAGACGACGAGTACGAGTACATTCATCGTGTTCACAGTGTAATTTTTGTTACTTCCAGTAGATCGGAATATGGCAGCAACCCAGCGCGACAGCGGAGTGCTTGTAGTCCATAGCCATTCGCATGCATTTTCAATAGTACGGCAGTGATATCGTTGGCCGCGAGGAGTCACAAGAGTATTTCACACCTTCAGTTCATTTCAAGTTAATTTTTGTTACTTAGACCCCTCATAACTCGGTTGTAGTTGCTCAGTAGTGAAATGTTTCTAGGTCAATTAAAAGTAAAGTATACATTTCCAAGACTTAGTATGCTACTGCAATGAAAGACCAGAGGGTGAAGCACATTGAGGTTCCCAATGTAGTGCGTAACACATTTATTAAGCTTTTAAAATAACAGAATTCTAGATTAAATGGAACTAAATAAACAATAAAAAGGAAGTTAAAATAAATATAAAACTGAACCAATGAACTAACAATGTTCACAAGAAAATAATTTTTTCTAGATTTGGGTTTGGCTGAGGAGGATAGGAAATATCGGCAAATAGATTTCTCACATTAATGCTGGCAACAAAACTGTGTATTTACTTTAAAATACCTGCTCCATTACATAGTCCATCAGTGGTTTAACTCACCCAGCTTCTAGGATTTACTGTGCATATTTGTTGTTGATGCTTTTTTAATATACTTTTTGAGAAATGTGATTCCTGTCTTGTGTTCCCTCAAATAAAACACTTATTGGAGGACAATAATGGAAAAAAAGTAAACCTTCGGGTTGTCAAATGGATGAATGTATAAATGACTAGAGCCTTGATAAGTTCTAACACTTTTTAAATGTAACCACAAGTGGTTACAGGTCCTCTGGGTCTCATTTTGAGGTTTTCTGCAAAATGAAACAAGAATAGGAAGCACTGACGTCTAAAAGAACATACTTGTCCATCCTTTCACTGTTTTGTCTCCAGTGGGTCATGTCCTTCCTCCATCTGAGGTTTTCTTGACTGCCAAAAGCACTGCCAGATGGACTCCGCTCTAAATGTAGGAGAAACATTATTTACTTTATGCAGTAGTGGTGAAAAAGGTTGTGTATACACTGGAAAACATGACTTCTTTTGGCAGTAACTTTATCTAATATGTTATGCTAAGGTACACGTGCCTGCATTTGTAAATCCTAAACTGAAATGTCTGTTAATTTCCATTTGTGGTAAACACTAATTTACTTTTTTGGAATTGCCGCTATATAAATAAGGTGAATCAAACTGATTTTCTAGTTGTTTCTTATTGTTTGCCTATTTTGAATGCAGGTTCACCTACATGTGCATGTGGAAAAGTGTGTAGTCCCACCTAGCTGTCCCCGGCTGCGGCGCACCATTTCCTGCCTGGCGCCGATGCTGCCCAGTATGGCCTCCTCCAGCTTGGCCTTCATGTCTTTGGACTTCTTAAAAGTTAAGCTGTTCATGCGCTCGAATGCCTTCTTTCCCTGCATGGTGAACACAACATGGGCCTTGTTTCCATGGATAGCACGGTGAGTGAAAGGACAGAAAACACACAGTGGGGGAAGTTACTTGCAGAACAGCACCCAGCAAGCAAAGCATGTTAGTAGCATTGAAGCAAAAGCACACGCAAAGAAGAGCAAAGAGCAAAGTTGCAGCACAGCAGGAAGGTTTTCTAAAGAAAAAACAGAAACTAAACAGATAACTGGAGCACAGAAAGCGGCCAAGTATCTCCAGATGTTTCTTTATCACTATTGAGGACAAAGTACAATGATGCTTTTGCCTATAATGGATAAGGAAAATGCACGATCACCCTTCTCACAGGATTTTACAGTTAAACTTTATTTGCATTTACTGGCAATCTGTGAAAAACTGCAGAAAAGCATTAAAATACATTCACCCTTTATTGCAGTAACACACACGCTAACAAATGTCAAAGAATACAATTATTCCATCAGGGAAAAAAATCCCATGATAAAAATGAATAATGTTAACAAAATCACTAGTGGCACAGTTGTTGGTACCCTTAAAATTTAATAAGAAATATTTTTTTAATTTGTGCTTTACATTTTAAATTGCTCAGGGTTTCCAAAACCTTTTTATTAGTAATTGATGTATTTATGAATTTGTTTCCATAAGGAAAAATATTCTATGATGCAAAAGCGCATTTAGACACTAGCCACTAAGCTAAAAGATCCAAGTCTATCTTGCCATCAAACAGACAGCGGCATGAAGTTCAAAGTTCACAGTTAGAGAACTAACCTGGAAAGAGATTAATCTTGGGGTCACCAAGTCTCCATAACTATAGGATGCTATCTAAATCCTAATTGGTTGTTAGTGAGGCATGTCAGGAAGAAGCATGTTATGTCTTACCATCACAAACATAAACATGTGGCATTTCCTAAAAGCTACTGCAACTTTCACAGAGCTTTGCTCACATGAGACTAAAATTTGAGGTTTTCTACAACAAGCTAGATGCTTGGGGATGACATTATGTAATTGTAAAGAGAAAAATTTAGGGTTAATTACAATCAAAAATCTTCATTTTTAGCATCTCAATTGAATATTGTCCCGTAATAGTGCAGTTCTAAAACAGCTGCATCTAATGTGAAACAAACGAATATGTGGAAAAGCCCCTAATGCCAACTGTCGGGTATGGTGGAGGGCAGTTTCTTTTCCAAAAGCCCAGGGAACCTTGTTTAGAGGGCATGGCATCATGAGCTCTTTGAAATACCAGGAGATTAAACAAAAAATCCATTGAAGACTAATGAAAACTTGTAAATTGTACATTCAGCCTTTCAGCAGCACAGTGATCTAAGACATATGGCCACATCACCACAGAAACGGTTCCCTAGATTAAAAAAATCAACCTCCTTCCATTGCCTTCTCAGTCCCCAGACATAAATCCTATAGACACCTTGTGGGGTGAACTGGAGAGATGCTTGTATAAGAGAGAAACCAGGATCCAGGACTGTAAACAACCTAGATAAATTGTGCAAAAATGAAGATCCCTCTCTCTGTACGCTCTAAACCTTGTGAATTTTAGATTAAATTCTGTCCTATTAGCAAAAAGACACGACTGTTAGGAGTAACAGGTGTTGCACTGGTCATTTTTGTTCAGACATTTATTTCTTAACATGTTTTTTCCCTACCAAATGTTGGGACCCCAGCCATAGGTACAACATGATGGGCCAGCAAGAACTTTTCTGGAACTTTCAAAATAAATCGCATTAACCTACTTCCAGCACAGCCAGAAACAGGGAATAACAGCGGACTTCCCGTGACGTCAGAATAAAAACCCCGCTTTTGCAACAAACTGACCTCTTCCACGCAGGTCCCCAGTGGAACTGGACGGAGGGACACAGCGCGCTAATGTCTCTTTGCTGGCAAACAGACATAACTCTTCAAACTGGATCCAAGAGTGTCATAAGATCAAGCGATCATATGCTCTAAGTTAAGTAGGAATGAATTACTGTTTGTGTATCCGGTATTCATTCATGAACGGGGGTAATTAAGGTACAAGCGTTGCTTGACTTTCTCTCTGAGGTCTACAGAATCAAACTGTTATAGAGAGTTCCCAGCAGAGACCCTGTCTCTACGACACCGAGTGGAGCAGTTTTCCCGGTCTGAAGGAAGGACAACGGAACCACATCACCGTAGTTACAGCAATAACGTGCAGTTTGGCCGGCCGACAGAACGAGCCGCCCCACCCCACAGCTACGGAGGTTAGCAAGTTAACCTTCAACTTCGTTGCCCGGACAACTTTTCCTCAGCACGGTTCACATAAGAGGTTGAGTTTTGGGCAAAGAGAAGTAGTTTAGAATGAAATAATCTAAACATTATTCGTTTTATGACGTTGGGTTTTGTTTATGTTGAAACTCAGCTATCTTAGTGCTAGCAGATTATCTGCTCAGCACACGGGCTCAGTTTATGTGTTCTGTGTTTTTTTTAAAGTTAAGACAAACTTTATTTAAAGGGTGATTTTAAACACAGAAGATGGGCCATAATGCGCTGTCCATGCTTATGCATTTTGACCCTTTTATTAATGGTATTTTAAAGGTATGTGTTTGATTCTGATGATTAGCTATAAGCTTCTTTTGTTAGCTTCAACCGCTAACAGCTAAGAACAAGTGCTTGCCTGCTAAAGATCATTTACCCAAAAAGGTTGTTAGTTTTCAATCTAGAAAATAATATTTCCCTAAATATTATTTTACTAAACTTGAAAACTAATTAAACACCATTAAGTCCCATTTCCCCAGAAAGATTTGGTTCTTATTCAAAATAATATTTGTTTAAATATTATTTTAATAAATAAAGGCAGCTAATTAAACACCGTTGAGAATTGGTCATCCAGAAGGTTGGTTTTATTCAGCAGATCATTCTTTAAAACATTATTTTATTAAATAATATTTTGGTAATGTTGCATCACTTTCGGACATGTTTTCCAATCATCTTTAATCAACTTGTTTATATTGTACATAGTCCATTAGTCTTCGTTATTCTTTAATTCTGCTTGGTAGTTTAGTTGGATTGTTTTAGCATAGTAAAGAGTTTGTTGATTGAAATATGTTTGACTTTGAGTTGACTTATTTTTGTTAATACATTCTTGTATTTTAAGAAATTGTGTGAATTCATTCCATATATGTGCAGAGTTTATGCTGTTCAATAATGTCAGAGCTCGTCTCACACCTTTCTATTTTGTCCTAATATCATCGCCTTACTGGGCTGGTATTCACAGGACAACCCTTAACAGACCAAAATATTATTTGATAAAATATTAAAGTATTAATATTATATAATATATTCATAATCACAACACAAATAAATGTACTTAAAGTAAAGATATTTTTTCTGATTTTTCTGTGCAAGGTCATACTACTGCATCAAAAACAAAATATATATTTTTTTTTTTACGCATTTTTACCACAGGTGAGAGTAAATATATCCATGTCTGTACTTCTCATCAGTGGTGCTACCTTGTATTCAAAGCAGGAGACGCAGAGGTAGAGGAGATCCAGCAGACGGTTAAGCTGAGACACAGACAGGTCTGTAAACCATTTCTGCAGCACCAGCTCATCAGCGTTCTTCAAAACCCAGAGCAGGCAGATCAGCAGACTGCGACTCGACTCGGCCGAGAAGCTCCCATGCTGTCGACCCGTCTGGAGTGATTTTCCAGATCAAATCCCAGGGAGAAACCGATAGCAGATGGGAACATAATTTGGTGAGACACTTTTATAAAATACCGACATATGAGTCATTATGTCATGTGGAAACCAGAAAACTACCTGTGAGTTCAGCAAAAAGCTACTTGGTCGAGACATTGGAGATGCAGTGGAGGTACCCGCAATTGCCATGGCAACAGTCTGACTGATCATACTGTTACCCTCTCCTTCTGTTTCTTCTCCACAGCTACCCACAGCTGCACCCTGCGGACAGCCAGGCCGACCCCACTGATTGTGGGACTCTAATTATACAAAAAAAGAGTTGCACATAATAAAAAAGCGTGTTAATGACTATACAGAAGGATGAGAGAATTTCATTAAAACTTCATTTAGGTTTAGACCTTGGTAGACACAAATGTTCACAGTCTAAAAATAGCAAAAGACACGAGATAAGGAATAACGGCGGTTAGAGATTAGCTGGGAACATGATGTTAGGGAACACCATCCTTTGAAGCTCAACTGATAACCTTAAAGGGTGCAGTGTGAAGTTGCTATTTAAAGTCCAAAAGCAAGAGTTCAAATCTTTTTGTGTGAAATTCTCAGAGTATTTGCTTAATTTGACAAGAATAGTAGACTGAAATGAACCAACATTTTCCAAATGGACTGTTCCTTTCTGACTCCAGAAAGAGAAACCTGATAAAAAGTACAGCTATTTGCCGAGTAGTAATAGATCTGTACATGACAGACACATTTGACATGTATAAGTATTAGTCAATACCCAACATTTAAATTACTTGTAAACATATATATATATATTTTAATTCTGATTAATTTTAATTTCACAAGCAGTTTACGTCATTAGAATATGAACACACCGATTGTTTCTATTTATTAAATGCAACAAAACTAAAAACGTCCACCATTTTTATTCTGTTAATGCACCAACCAACAGTATGTCCTTTGAAACACTCTAGAGCTTGATACACATCTGATAAAAGTTAGACAAATGAGGATAATAACATAATTTTGTAAAGTCTTTATTTTAAGATAAACTCAAAAATATCAAAGAACCCTCAGAACAAAATGATCAAAATCTGAATTAGCAGGTCAGACCTCAAAGAAAACTAGATATCCTTACCTGCCAGAAAAAACATAAACGATGCATCTCTAACTATAACAATGCTGCCTTTTCGGTTTTATTCCTGCAGTCTTAATCTGTGCAGAACTGCTATGCTTTTTTAAGAATATCTGATAACGCCGAGGCTTCACTTAATTAATCTTAGAAATAAACTTCTGAGTCGTACCTGTAAAGTCATGGAGCTGTGGCAGCGTTTCCATAACAATTCCAATAAGAGGCAGGTAGAGCATGGCGACCCGAGCCTTGACCTCTGGGTCAGCATAACGAGGGTCAGAGTCATGGCTTGACAAGAGGTTGTGAACAACACTTACCACCTTCTTATGGAGACCAAACATCCTGCAGTCAAACAGTTAAAGAGGATATGAACATTTCATATTCATTTATTCACTTTTAAATCACCTTGATAAGCATACAAACCCTTCATTATCTGGGTCCAGTATAACAGACAGCTCAGACAGCACAAGCCCAGCCAGATAATGTTGCTCTCTGAATGGGATAGAAAGCTCAAACATGTTGGCTATCTTCTGGTCCTGGACGTGAGTGGAAAACCCAGAGCTCTGTTGGAGAAAAAGGCAACAATTTTTATATGATCTGTGGCCATTTTGACTGAAACTGCCAGCCTAAGTTTCTGAACCTTGTAGTAGTATGACTAACCTGTGAGGTTGCTGAGGATACAGATGGCGAAGGTGAGGCAGGTGGGGTTAGCAGACTGCAGGGCAGATTCAGGGTGACGTAGTGTTCGTGACTACAAACGATTCTCAGAAAATCAAGCCTTAAAGACTCCAGAGTTGGGTTCTGCAAAGCGTAAAGCTTTGTCGACACCTGAACAGAGAAAGTCGAGAACAGGAATGTAAATCTTCCTGCACAGTGAACTGTGTTATTTCAGATAGATGGAGAATGTGCAGTCAAAAATCCCAAAATTTGTACTTCATGTAATGTTTAGAGCTGTGATGGAAAAGGAAATTCTTTCTTTATAAGTCCTTTTGTAAAACATATTCTAAATGTTGAAGTACAACTTAAACAAGGTCCCTGTATACCAGGAAATTAAGTTTTTTGTCAGATATCTTTTTACACTTCTGAATTCAAATTTCCAAAAGTGTTCAATCTTTTTTTAGCTGATTTTAAAAGTAAATATTACACTCTGAATTTGTAAATATATTTCTACTGCAGTCAGGCTTTAAATTTGGAACCTATGAAAACAGGAGACCAGAAGCAAAGAAAGATGGAGGAAAGGAAAATTCATGGATGGATGGATGGTTGGAGTAAGAGGAACCTGTTTCCAATATGTCTTGATTAATGTGAAGATAAATCCTCGGTCCATGACTGACAGCAAGTCATTGAGAAAGAAGGCCAGGCTAGTGTTTATCCTCTCCACCAACTCTAGATCCTGAAACCATGTCAAGAACAAACAATACGTTTTCATTTCTAATTCATTAAAAATTGTGGGGCATAATTACAGGACCATATAGGTTTGTTAGTCAAAAACCCAAACCAAAAGAAAAATGTTACATTTGGATAATCATTTCCTGTACTTCTGAACAGTTTTTGTACAGGCAGGAAGTCTCTACATGGTCCTTACTTACCTTCTGGAAGCGAGAAACAATGTCTCCAGCAATGGTGCTGACCAGCGCTGCAATGTCATCCATAAAGCGCTCAGGAAATCGGTTTTTCCTTGGCGACTCCAAGCGCTCAGTAAAGTAAAGGTGGTGGATAATGCTCTTTACCTGTAGTATAGGTTTTTGATGAGATAAAACATACAACACTGTCATGTTTTTCTAAAAAGGTAGTAAGACAAATCAGGGTAAGAGTACCCAAGTAAGTCATCTCCTACCATCAGTTCAAAGAAAAACCAGGCCTGCTGCAGAGCTCCTTCCCGAACGCTTCCACTGCTCACCACCCACTGCAGGGCCAACTCCTCATGAAAGAGCTGGGTAGCAAAATTCAAACATAAAGGTCGACAGATGGAGAGGGAGAGACATTGACAGAGAAGGAAACAACAAGTAATAGAGCCAGAAGAAAAAAATTAAGGTGCCTGAAAATGTACAGCAGTCTTTACTGGCATACATCTGTAGCTGAGCTTTACCTGCAGCCCCCTCTACAGCTCCTCCCATGGGGAAGATGTGAAAAAGCCTTAAAATAAATACATCTTTTAAATTTGAATTAAAACAACCAGAAAAATCCAGTGTTTAATACAGTTCTTTGGTGCTAGAACAGGACAGAACCACTTTTTCAGGATCTAGAGGTGGGCTCATGGGCAACAGCAGCCAATCATAATGCCACGTTTAAAACTTCTGTGTTTCTTTTTCTTGATTGGTCAAGTTTGAAACACAGTAAAAAAAAAAAAGAAATAACACACACTTCAACTATAATGAAAAGGTCAAGACTGTCTCTCCAGCATAGAGTTGAGGTGCTGCTTATTTTCCCCTGAATCAAAAAACGCCATTTCTGACTCAGTCCTTTAAAGTGCCTGTGACACAAAGCCCCACAAACACAGAAATTGAAAGAAAACATCTATATGTACTGGGCAGTAATCGACATGATATTAGATTAAAGACGTGATAAAAGACAATTGTGACACAAAATAAGCATATTTTGATGTAAATTTTGCAAGTCCAAAGTTGCCCGGAAATGACATCTATGGGAAAGTCTCCGGTCATTCATTGTGTGAGTGTCAATGATAAAATGTTCAGGTAGAAGCCAAGTTGCATTAAAAACAGCATTAATATGGTGAAACGGTGCATTGCTGGTGGTGGCAGTGATACTACGACAGCAGCCGTTAGTCTGCACTACTTTCCTAAAGCGAAGAGGATCAGAGCTGCCTGGATCAGAGCTGGGAAACTGACGAGGGACAGATGGGCTGGTACAGCCAGTTCTGATCGGAGGACTTTTCAGCAAACTGCTTTGGACAAGAAACCTCTGATTTTGCAAGAGAAATTATGTCAGAGGTCCAGTGTTGAAGCTGAGGCTATAGCCTGCTGTTCAGAGCATCTGATGTGAAAAGATCAGAGAAGAGGTTGTTGTTGCTAAACGGATCAAGGCTCAGCAGGTAAGAATACTTCCTTGTCACAAATGTACATTTAGATATCGGCAGTTATGCTTAATCATAAAAAATCCGAAATTATTTTTATTATTATTAATAATCTGAAATTATTATTATTAAAATAACATAAATTACACACGCATACAATATATTTAAATAATTGTTTCTCTAAAGATTCTAATATAACGTTTAAAAAAATGACATCTCTCAGCTCTGCCATCTGATGAAAGCTGAGTTTCTTCTGACTCTGCTTCGTCTCAAGTGACGGAAATATATCTAAAGAAATATTTGCTGCTGTCTGTGTTGCTGGCTATTATAGCAGCAATCAGTTTAAATATTTTATCAATGTTTCCTTTCCCTTAATGTTATTGGATTTACCATAAATATTCGATGTCACAGGCACTTTAAAACCTTTATGATGATGTAATGACCTGGCTTTGACCTGGCTTTAGCACCAGTCTGGGACAGGAACTTGAACCTCTGGTGGAAAAGCTGTGTGCCTTTTTCTCTTATAAAGAGTAAATTGGGACCTTTGGCTGAGTGAATGAAATCATGAAAAGAAAAATCTGATAGCCTTTGCCAAGAAATATGAAAATAGGGCTTTCGGTAGGATAACGTCCCAAAACATGCGGTCAAATCAAAAGAGGCTCAGCAAATCAACCTTCTTTTATGACCATCACAGGAGGATCCAGAGAGATTGTGCAAAGAGCTATAGTCAAAGATCTGTCTGTGTGTGCATAAATGCTGTCCTACTGGAAAAGGGGCCTTTAAAATAAAGCAAACATTTATTTTAAAGCTCTTTAAACATCTTTTACCATAGGTGCCATAAAAGTAGAGGGCTCTTTTAGTATATCATAAAATCGCTTTTCAATGTATTTATTTTTTTAAAATAATGCAGTAAAGGTTTTATTAAATCAAAAACCTAACTGGCTGTAAGTTTTTGTTGGTGATACACTAAATTTAGGAAAAAAACCCTCTCATCCTGTTTTAATTAACCTAGAGGGAGGGATTGTTAACTGTTATTAAGAAAACATGCTGTACATAAAATACATAAGCAAAGGAATAATCCAGGAGAACTCGGAGTATTAACTTCAATAAAGGCAGACTCACTTCAGAAAACAGTTTTCAAACAGATTTTAAATAACCATAAGAATAAAGATTGTGTGGGTTACACATAAAATGTGGTCTCTGTTTAGCCTACAGCATTTTGCAGTGAAACCTGATAATGCTATTTAGCTTTAATAGTTTTATTTCATTCTAAAATAATTAATAACATAGATTTTATTGCTTAAAGGTTCCTATAAATAAAATTCCCTTAGTCTATATTCAACACTGACATTCAGCATAGTCTGGCTAACACACCAACTTTTGCCTGGCAAGTCTTCCCTAATTTTGTTAACAAAGACAAAAAAGGGGCAAACTTATTGTCAAATCTTACAAAAGCTGGACAGCAGATTACACAGACTGTTCAGCATTTCAGGTCAGCTTGAGCAGAATTGTTTTTTAATAATCTTATAATATATATATTATGTATTAGGATATATTCACACATTTGCAAAAAACAACACAATGCTAAGATTTTTTTTCCATGACTGAGAAGACTTCCCAGACAACGTGATCACCTCACAATCAGCTTTAGCCAGACTAAAAAGAAAAACATTCAAAGGCTCTTAAAATATCAACAATGAGAGGCAAAAGTAGTGATATACAGCATTCAACAAAAACAACACAGAAAACAAATACGACATCAACCAATCCAGAAGCACACATCCACAGACAGAACAGGTGAGGAGGCGCAGACAACGAGGGCGGGGTTGGCTCCTCCCCCAGTGCAAGTGGCTCTACCTTTTTAGTGGGTAACCGTCCTGTTAAAGTTTGCAAGAAACTGGCGCTCTCAGTGTGCGAAGACATGCGATTGCCACAGCGCTCCATGGCCTATGAGTGGGATGAATGGAACGGTGACAGCAAGGTTAGTGGAGGATCAACAAAGTGTGGGGCTGTCCCTCAGCACGTGGGCCACCGGGACCTTATGCTGGGTCGCACATTCCCCACATATAAACATGCACAAAACACACTTTTTGTGATAGTGTTGCTTTTCATACACAGGAACACAAACAATTAGACACAGGACGTGACCACAACACCAAAATGTTGTGCCACTGAGCTAGAGGAATATTGGCTTGAATGCCCTACGGTAGAAATGCAAAATGGCTGCATACAAGGCCGAGTGTTTAAGTGACTGATTTTGGTGATGTTGCACCATTCTGCATCCCTACAGGTAAATACAAGAATGAAGAGACAGTCAAATGACAAACACTGACACTACTCTACAATTTACTCTACAATGTTTTACTGTAACAGTGCCTTGCAAAAGTATTCATACCCCTAGAACTTTTCCACATTTTGTCACATTATAACCACAAACTGCAATTTCTTTTTTTATTTGTTTTTTATGTGATCGATCAACACAAAATAGTGCATAAATTGTGAAGTGGAAGGAAAAGAATAGATGACTTTCAAAATGTTTCACAGTGAAAAATCGGAAAAGTGTGGTGTGCATTTGTATTCAGACCCTTTTAACAGACTTTGCTTTGATCTAAACCATTCCACTGCAGCTCTGGCTGTATGTTTAGAGGTTACGGTTTATCTCAAGTCTTTTGCAGCATCTAACAGGTTTTCTTCCAGGACTGCCCCATATTTATTTCCATGCAACTTTCAATCAACCCTGGCCTGCTTCCCTTTCCCTGCTGAAGAAAAGCATCCCCGCAGCATGATGCCACCACCACCATTTTTCACAGTGGGGATGGTGTCGTAAGGGTGATGTGCAGTGTTAAAGCCACATATTTAAACTCGAGCCGTTAGATCCTCAAATTAAAATAAATTCCTAATCCTAAAGACCAGATATAAAACATATAAAATATGAGGATTGCTCTTTCCAGATTGTTGCACTTCTACTGTGGAACAATATTTCTTTTTACTTTGTCTTGAAGCTTATAAATGCAGCAGAAAACATTCTCATTGAAACAGACTTTTCATTAAGATCTTGTACATTTGTTTCAACTATTTGTATAGTTTTTCAATTTTAGATTTTGATTTATGGTTTTTATCTGTAAAACTGCTAGATAAATATAATGTTCTGACTTACAGTGTCATCGCATGTAGAATTCTGCATGGAGGCTGGAAAGATAAATCTTGATCTGACCGGAGCACCTTCTTCCACATGTTAGCTGTCTCCTCTCCACTCAAATGATTTGTCCTGAACTGTCTGCTGTGCTCCTTGGTCTTCATGATGCTGTTTGTTCATAAATGTTTTCTAATAAACGTCCGAGTCCCTCTCAGAACAGCTGCATTTACAATGAGATTAAATTATATGCAGGTAGAAGCATGCACCTGTGGGTCTATCACATAAAAATCCTAATTAAATACATTGTAAAATGTGGACTAGTTAAAGGGTATGAAGGACTTCTTAAGGCAATGTAAATCGGTAGAGTATTTATAATTGTATAAACAAACACAATACCACCTAGGAAGCATGATGTCTATATTTTTAAGTAACGATGCTTATGACACAAAAACTTGAAATGAAATAGGACTCAACCCTGAACGAAAATGTGTGGCAAAGAGCTCACATGGGTTGATACACATTCACACTCACATAAATTCACAAATCTTAGCAGACAGAATAAAAAATGTAGGGTCAGCAGAGCCATGCAGGCGAACTAGCTGAGTGGAAGAGAAGGAACACAAAAAAAAAGATCTGGGACAACAATTAAAATAAATCTAACGCTACTCTTTTTCTTTCCCATCGAAAAACAATGTGAATGAAATCTTTATACTTATGTTTCTGTTTAATGTTGAGTAATGCCTAACCGTTGTGCTGAAACCTCTAATGGAACATGGAAAGCAAGAAATGGAGAATTGTAGTCCCTACTTAGAACTGGGATTTGGACATATGGATCTAAATGGCTTACATGCAAGTAAAAGAAGAAAAAGAGACGCGTTAGATGTGAAAAGCAAAGGGTGTTAACATTCTGAAACCTTTTTCATACTTGGCACCAACAAGAGTCTTCAGTGATCCAATCACAAACACAGCTCCAGATGCAGAACTTCCACCACCCACCTAAACCAGTTCTTTTAAGTGAAGCTATAGAATTTATGAGATATCATTAAAGACAGTTTGCCTCACTTTAAATTGATATTGTCAGCCTTTACTAAAATGAATGGGTGATACCGGAGTTTCTACATACTTTTCCAGACTCACATTTCTAGATATTCCTGATAGCTGTATTAACATGATGGATTTTTGAGTTCAAAACATTTACCTTGAAATGTTCCAGAAAGCAAACAAGGCGAAAAAAACCTCAGCCTTGGAGTTGACAGTGTAATAAATGGCTGTTTCAGAGTATTGATTGAAATTTGCTCTGATTGGAAGAAAAAAACACTGAGAAACCACTTTTTTATTTATTTACTAAATGCATCAAAACTAAGAACATCGTCAAATCTTTAAACACATCAACTAACAGCACTTTTTTAAATTTGAATAAAAATCAGATGAAGGTTAGGGACATATGCTGTAATGCATCAATTGGGAGAACGTTCTGTTGGAGTTAAAACTGCTAGCGACATCAGTCCATCAACTTTTTATTCAAAGGACTTTGAAAAATGTTTTGTTTTGTCAGATCTCAAAGAAAAAGACTCAGGTTAATAGTTACAGGTCCAGTTTAAAACTCTAATTGCCAAAGAAGCAGTGAGTCTGCCCTTTTTTACTTCATTGTTGGGTGTTCATTTAGCTGTATGTCGTCAGTGAGTAGCTCAAAAACCACAATACTGATATCTAAGGAGTTAAACTCATTTTACCATGTGGCAAACCACAGATAAATGTTATTTGGTAGTAATGAATATCTTTTAGACAATGTAATAAGGAATAAAATATGAAACTCAAACAGTTTCTGGACTGACTTATCTTTTCCATATTTATCCAGACCTTACAAAAAACTCCATGTTTTTCAAGACTGCAGGAACCCTGTAGTAGCAACTATTGGCGCTGAACTGCAGCGTCTTGCTGCCAAATGTGTTTAGTATACCCAGTAAGAAGCTAATAGAGCATTTGCATCCCATCGACATAGCTAAAATAAATATCACCATCTCTGAATGTGGTCTGATATAAAGTCTTAAGCATTTGTTACAAAGTGCTGTGCATTTCCAGTTGGATCACTAACAAACACGTTAATGCCATTTTTGAACAAGGCCTAGGATGGAAGAGAGGTCATGGAGGCGGCTGTGAGTCCCATGAGTGAAATCATGGAAGGATTGTGATTCAAAGTTTAGGAGAATGCTGTAATATTCAGAAGTTTTGGTCTTTTATTACAATATTAACATTGTATATGGCTTCCCTATGGAGTGTCAAAAGTGCCACAATGTCATAAATAAATAGATCATGAAATAAATATTACATATCTTATAATTAAAATCTTACTAGAAGTAAATGTATTGTATACATTAATAAAGATTAAAACTTCATCAAATAATTCCAGGACATTGACTAAAATTAGAAGTCATTCTAAGTTAAAGTCATTTATAATTGATTAGGCTTCATGCAGACCCTTAGCATATGATTTAGCATTTGCACTGCATGTCATTTTCAGACCAATCATAAGCACCCTCGGCTTTTTATGAGTAAGGTCCACATAAAAAAAAGAAAGAAATCCACAATGACATGTAGCACACGACAATGACACACTTACAGGGTTTCTGCCAATTCCAAGAAGTCAAATTTAAGTCTTTGATGCCATTTTTAAGTATAATATTTAAATTTTAGACCTCATGCCTCAGGACATATAATTTGGAAAAAGTATACTTCACGTTTAAATTATTTAGAATCAAAATCAGCTTTATTGGCCGAGTTTGTGTCATTTTATGACTTCGGATCCACTCTGCAACAAACAGGCAAATGCAGACAAATTTGCTGTGAAATAAATAACTTTTTGCCTAGTTTTTTGTTTTCCTGTAAATATATATACTTTTTTTTTCAAAGAAAAAGAAGAGGTTGACATAATAATATCTAACTTTTTTTGAGGATACCCAGTTAGTTGCATATATCTTTATGAACTCAGGCATCTGAGTCTTCTGGGTCACCTAAGTTAACTTTGCGTGGACGTTAGTACAGTTAAGAGAGCTATTTTTTACCGACGCTACATTGATAACTTTACTTACATTTTGAATGAACTACATCTGTATTTGATAATTGAATGATTTATTTATTTATTAAATTACGGCACTTTTGGTCCTATATACTTTTGGTCTGAGTTTTGTCATATTTAGTAAATAGCGGTTGACAATGAGAGCAATGTGACTTCAGACCATTGTAAGCACTTTCATGACAAGTATTCATAACAGAGTGTGACATTACAAAATATCTCTCAACAGATCTTTATGACTATCAGCAACAACAATAGACCAAAACGTAAATATTCCAGTATCCATTAAGGTTGTTCTTGTAGTGAGGCAAAGTGAAGGACGGGGCATTCATAAAACCACCTGAATGGTTTCTGGAGCGGACACAGGGCTGGATCCCCAGGGGGCACTACAGCCCATGGTGTGCACCCACGAGTTGGAGCGGTCTAAGCCCTAGGTGTGCCAAGGTCAGAGGACGCAAGGCAGGCAGGAAGCAAGGGAACAAGCGAGCAGCACGGGGGCAAGGAGGAGGGAAGGAATAATGACATGTTAAAGAGGTTTAAAGGTCATTACTGCTGGAAGATGCCAAAGGCCCCCCCAAAAAGGTTAGCTGTCAGTAAACTAAGGTTCAAATCATCACCACAAAGTAGCAAGGTTGAAACGTTGTTCAAATCTCTTTCTCTATGTTTGCACAAATAAAAACAGGCTTAGTTAAATATTAGCAGAAAGAGGGGCATTCATCATTAAAGGGCTGCATCCATCATATAATGGTTACAAAGCTGTTAAAAAGCACATTCAGTCATTCACTCACTGCACATGGACTTTCTGAGGTAAATAAAAAAAAAAGGTTGAAGACAGGAAATCCCAAATCATACAAGGTAAAATGCATGAAAACAGATAAATTCAATGAAATAAAAGACAAAAAAGCCAATAATAAAAACATGAATGGAACCACTTGTCACAGCTTTGAAAATATGTCACTGACAGTATTTACTGATTAGTGTGAAAGTAGAACCTGGACACACTTAGCATCGTTTGTTTATGCCTCAGTCAGTGACAGGTTGATGTTACAACGGTTAGAGAGATAAGATGTCCAATCTTATGTTTACGCAAAGGCTATTTAGCTCACATCCACAATGGGTCATGGTTCACATGGAGGCCTCTGCGTTATGTAGATTGAGAAGTATACATCCTTTTCACGCACCTAATTGGAGTCAGACTACTTCCCAAATCAATGAGCTTTCAAATTGCAAAAATGCTAAATAATTACCTGTGGTAATTAGCATCCACACGTGGATAAGTCAAACGATGCTTGAGTTTAAGTAACCAAAAATGATATCTATGCTGCTGCAACTGTGCACATTGGCACTCGATCACCATTCACAGTGAGGGTGCCTCTTTTATCCTTTCCAACAGATCTTTCAAACCTGACATATGAAAGACGTTAAAGCCTGATTTTTTGAATTCTTACCTTGCTTCCAATTATGGAGCGAACCTCATCATCGGGAGATGTGGGCGTACCGGATATGTCAGGGTTGCTGTTGCTGAGGCTACGGGAGCGACTGAGGTTGAGGCTGGCTGGTCGAACAGCCGAGCGAGCCATGGTGGCATAGTGAACCGAACCTCCCAACCCTCCAGGACCTAGGACATAGCACAAGGGAATACAGTAGCTGTGACATGTAGGAAGTGTAGGGAGGTGGCACTGCACCAAACCATAAGGTTGTAAGTCTCTAAAATTCATAAATAAAAGATTTCTAAGCATTTTTCATGTCAAAAATGATAAATGATGTTATTTGGTAGTAATGAATATCTTTTAGACAATGTAATAAGGAATAAAATATGAAACTCAAACATTTTCTGGACTGACTTATCTTTTCCATATTTATCCAGACCTTACAAAAAACTCCATGTTTTTCAAGACTGCAGGAACCCTGTAGTAGCAACTATTGGTGCTGAACTGCAGCATCTTGCTGCCAAATGTGTTTAGTATACCCAGTAAGAAGCTAATAGAGCATTTACATCCCATTGACATAGCTAAAATAAAAGGGAATATAGTAGCTGTGACATGTAGGAAGTGTAGGGAGGTGGCACTGCACCAAACCATAAGGTTGTAAGTCTCTAAAATTCATAAATAAAATATTTCTAAGCATTTTTCATGTCAAAAATGAATACTTTACTTAAATTTACAAAGATCTCAGTGCCTTTACATGGATGCATGGATGGAATAATCTTTTTTCCAAACTTATCCTGACCCGAACAACACAGTGAACCTAACATGCAGCTGTAACAGGGGGTTTATGAGTTAATAAGCAAGGATAAAAAACATGCATCCTTAAAAAAAAAAAAAAAAAATGTATATTATAATGTAGAGTAATGGATCATATATACCTGTTAAGGATGAGTTGGGGTCTGTGTTGGGCAGGCAGAAGACAAAATGGATGTGGAAGGGAAAAAAAGTCAAAAGGTAAAAGAAATGAAAGAGAAATTAAGGCAGGCTGGTCTGGTAAAACACAAGCAGTGAGGGTGAGCTGGGAAATCAATGCAGTTAAAACAAGGTGAAAAAAAAAGATAAGGAATAAAGAAAGCGCATGTTGAATGTGTTGGCTGTAGAATACCTGGTGATGACGAGCTGGGATCTGTGCTGGGTAAGCGGAAGACGTAGTGGATGTAAGAGGACAGCAGGCTGTTGCGACCGTGCATGTCCTGGCTGGTGTCCAGGTACTTGTGAAGCCGGTTCACTACAGATGCCATCACCTCAAAGGACGCTTGACCTAGATTCACTGGAAGCAACAAACGTAAGAACTGAATGCACGGGAATGGAATAATAAAACAAATTCAATATTTCCACCTCTTTCCATACTCTTTTCTTTTTAGTCAGTATAATCCAGAATCATACCAATCTGTCCAGCGATGACTGGTGGCCGAACTACGAGCAGCACCAACTTGTCAAGTAGGAGGTGAAGGAATCGAACCACCGGCTCCAGCTGGGCCGAATTTAGTGCTGCAATGCTGGACTTCAGCTCAGTCTCAAGGTTGTTTTCCATGATACGCATATCTCCAATCCTGACCGGAAACACATGCTCATCCAGGGCATGCACCAAGGCGAAAAACTTATCCAGGTACTGGTCCTGGAAAAAGAGAGTGGGATAAGTATGAGAAAGTTGCTACAGTATTGGTAAGAAATTGTCCCAAAAAAAAAGCAAGGAAAAAGAGAGAAAACAAGCGGGAAACTTGAGATCCACCAAGAATTCAGCAATTTTTCATTTGCTTAACCCTGACTGGTGCCCGTCTAGTTGGAAACTAAAAATCTGATATTTTTCCAATCGGTGAACGCATCATAGTTGAGCTCTACCAGATTGTACTGACAATAGCACTCTGCCAAGTGGAAGTTGTCACTGAGGAAAGCCGACGTAGGGCCAACCATGTTTAGGTGTTTAAAAATGAAGTAACAGGAAGCACAGACTATATTTGAAGCTTATAAAAAAAAAAAAACTAAATCATTTTCTGGGGTTGGCGGTTCATTCAGACAGACTGGTAATCTCACAGTTAAGCTCAAGATCCACTTACTCTACTGGGAAATATTCACAACACACCAATGTTTACAGTTATTGATGCTAACTACTTTAATTGCACTATTGATGCAAAAAGCTAACACTAAGATACCAAAGAGAGGAAACAATATCATCTCATTGGTGTCTTTGTTTTGAAATAACAGCAAAATCCCATTTTTAACTGCATAGCTCTAAGTCCAAATGCTCTCTCTCATATATGGCTGCTTCTCATAATTACTAATGATTAATTATCACAGAAAGGCTTCCTAAGGCTCCTTTATGGTTACAAAAAAAAAACACAAAACAACAAATCAGATTTTTCTCTCTCAAATATTAAGTTGAAAAAATATGTTTTTTTAAATGGATATAGCAGAAACAAATTAGGTGTGCAAAAAAAAAAAAAGAAAAAAGATAGAGGAATAAAAGACAATACTGTAAATATAATATGGGTTTGATCTGTATAAATACCTCTCTCATAGTCTGGAGGATTTTAACCCTATTTGTAGATTTTAAGAGACACTTTTGTAACTTTGGGCTGTTTTTCATAAATCATTGTTTCAATCCCTCCAGAAAGTAGAAAAAAAAGTATTTTCTTGTCATTATTTTAAAAAGAAACTGGAATTAAAAAATCAGTACTGACATGTCAGAGCTTTACACAATTCCTGTAAAGCTTTACACAATTCCCAATACAAAATCTCTGACTGACAGATCTCCCATTAAAACCAAAACATAAATTAAATACATATTTTTAGAAGTTGTAAGAAAATCTAAGGGAAAAACAAAAATAAGTTTGAATCGACTCATCTCCTCCCCTCTATGTCGTCGAGTTGGCTCATTGTGTAAAAACTGCAAAACGAACATTACCACAAGAACATGTGGGAATCTAACAAATCTAATCTCTCCCAAGAGCGGTGATTTAAGAGCACATTAGCTGCAGTAAGGCTTCTAAGCCCCAGAGTCAAGCCTCCAACCACCAGCTGATACAGAGATGGGGTAGACCTCAGTAAATTGCTGGCAAGGTAAGACTTACCCACTATTAAAATAATGTTGGAAAGGAAAATTTAGTAAAAATAAAAAAAAAGGTTTCAATTTCACTTCAGTGAAAATTTGAAATGATTATCTATGCAAAAGTTATGCCACCCACCAGAGAAGTAGGTCTATATTCAAAGGAGTTACTTTCACAGGTATAACTACACTACATCAAAATATAAACAGATAAAAACAAGCAAAAAGAAACAATATAGTAAAGGTAAAGACAGATAATCTGAAAAGTCACTAAACTCTGTAAGATATTGTGAAGCTGCTGCACAAAATACACTGCTCAAAAAAATAAAGGGAACACTCAAATAACACATTCTACAGAGCCTTGCGAAAGTATTCGGCCCCCTTGAACTTTTCAACTTCTTGCCACATTTCAGGCTTCAAACATGAAGATATAAAATTCTAATTTTTTGTGAAGAATCAACAACAAGTGGGACACAATTGTGAAGGGGAATGAAATTTATTGGATGTGTCAAACTTTTTTAACAAATAAAAAACTGAAAAATGAGGCGTGCAATATTATTCGGCCCTTTTACTTTCAGTGCAGCAAACTCACTCCAGAAGTTCAGTGAGGATCTCTGAATGATCCAATGTTGTCCCAAATGACTGATGATGATAAATAGAATCCACCTGTGTGTAATCAAGTCTCCGTATAAATGCACCTGCTCTGTAATAGTCTCAGGGTTCTGTTCAAAGCGCAGAGAGCATCATGAAGACCAAGGAACACACCAGGCAGGTCCGAGATACTGTTGTGGAGAAGTTTAAAGCCGGATTTGGATACAAAAAGATTTCCCAAGCTTTAAACATCCCAAGGAGCACTGTGCAAGCAATCATATTGAAATGGAAGGAGTATTAGACCACTGCAAATCTACCAAGACCCGGCCGCCCCTCTAAACTCTCATCTTGAACAAGAAGAAGACTGATCAGAGATGCAGCCAAGAGGCCCATGATCACTCTGGATGAACTGCAGAGATCTACAGCTGAGGTGGGAGAGTCTGTCCATAGAACAACAATCAGTCATACACTGCACAAATCTGGCCTTTATGGAAGAGTGGCAAGAAGAAAGCCATTTCTCAAAAGTATCCATAAAAAGTCTCGTTTAAAGTTTGCCACAAGCCACCTGGGAGACGCACCAAACATGTGGAAGAAGGTGCTCTGGTCAGATGAAACCAAAATCCAACTGTTTGGTCACAATGCAAAATGATATGTTTGGCGTAAAAGCAACACAGCTCATCACCCTGAACACACCACCCCCACTGTCAAACACGGTGGTGGCAGCATCATGGTTTGGGCCTGCTTTTCATCAGCAGGGACAGAGAAGATGGTCAAAATTGATGGGAAGATGGATGGGGCCAAATACAGGACCATTCTGGAAGAAAACCTGTTGGTGTCTGCAAGAGACCTGAGACTGGGACGGAGATTTATCCTCCAACAAGACAATGATCCAAAACATAAAGCCAAATCTACAATGGAATGGTTCACAGATAAACGTATCCAGGTGTTGGAATGGCCAAGTCAAAGTCCAGAACTGAATCCAATCGAGAATCTGTGGAAAGAGCTGAAGACTGCTGTTCACGAACGCTCTCCATCCAACCTCACTGAGCCTGAGATGTTTTGCAAGGAAGAATGGGCAAGAATTTCAGTCTCGATGTGCAAAACTGATAGAGACAAACCCCAAGAGACTTACAGCTGTAATTACAGCAAAGGGTGGCGCTAAAAAGTATTAACGCAAGGGGGCCGAATAATATTGCACGCCCCACTTTTCAATTTTTTATTTGTTAAAAAAGTTTGACATATCCAATAAATTTCATTCCACTTCACGATTGTGTCCCACTTGTTGTTGATTCTTCCCAAAAAATCTGAATTTTATATCTTTATGTTTGAAGCCTGAAATGTGGCAAGAGGTTGAAAAGTTCAAGGGGGCCAAGTACTTTCGCAAGGCACTGTAGATCTGAATGAATGAAAGATTCTCATTGAATACTTTGTTCTGTACAAAGTTGAATGTGCTGACAACAAAATCACACAAAAATCATCATAGGAAATCAAATTTATTAAGCAATGGAGGCCTGGATTTGGAGTTACACACAAACTTAAAGTGGAAAAACACACTACAGGCTGATCCAACTTTGATGTAATGTCCTTAAAACAAGTCAAAATGAGGCTCAGTATTGTGTGTGACCTCCATGTGTCTGTATGACCTCCCTACAACACCTGGACATGCTGCTGATGAGACAGTGGATGGTCTCCTGAGGGATCTCCTCCCAGACCTGGACTAAAGCATCCACCAACTCCTGGACAGTCTGTGGTGCAACATGACGTTGGTGGATGGAGCGAGACATGATGTCCCAGATGTGCTCAATCGGATTCAGATCTGGGGAACGGGCGGGTTGGTCCATAGCTTCAATGTCTTCATCTTGCAGGAACTGCTGACACACTCCAGCCACATGAGGTCTAGCATTGTCCTGTATTAGGAGGAACCCAGGGCCAACCACACCAGCATATGGTCTCACAAGGGGTCTGAGGATCTCATCTTGGTACCTAATGGCAGTCAGGCTACCTCTGGCGAGCACATGGAGGGCCATGTGGCCCTCCAAAGAAATGCCACCCCACACCATTACTGACCCACTGCCAAACCGGTCATGCTGAAGGATGTTGCAGGCAGCAAATCAATCTCCACGGTGTCTCCAGACTCTGTCACGTCTGTCACAAGTGCTCAGTGTGAACCTGCCTTCATCTGTGAAGACCACAGGGCGCCAGTGGCGAATTTGCCAATCCTGGTGTTCACTGGCAAATGCCAAGCGTCCCGCACGGTGTTGGGCTGTGAGCACAACCCCCATCTGTGGACGTCAGGCCCTCATACCATCCTCATGGAGTCGGTTTCTAACCGTTTGTGCAGACACATGCACATTTGTGGCCTGCTGGAGGTCATTTTGCAGGGCTCTGGCAGTGCTCCTCCTGTTCCTCCTTGCACAAAGGTGGGGGTAGCGGTCCTGCTGCTGGGTTGTTGTCCTCCTACAGCCTCCTCCACGTCTCCTGGTGTACTGGCCTGTCTTCTGGTAGCGCCTCCAGGCTCTGGACACTACGCTGACAGACACAGCAAACCTTCTTGCCACAGCTCGCATTGATGTGCCATCCTGGATGAGTTGCACTACCTGAGCCACTTGTGTGGGTTGTAGAGTCCGTCTCATGCTACCACGAGTGTGAAAGCACCACCAACATTCAAAGTGACTAAAACATCAGCCAGAAAGCATAGGTACTGAGAAGTGGTCTGTGGTCCCCACCTGCAGAACCACTCCTTTATTGAGTGTGTCTTGCTAATCGCCAAAGATTTCCCCCTGTTGTCTTTTCCATTTGAACAACAGCTGTGAAATTGATTGTCAATCAGTGTTGCTTCCTAAGTGGACAGTTTGATTTCACAGACGTTTGATTTACTTGGAGTTATATTGTGTTGTTTAAGTGTTCCCTTTATTTTTTTTGAGCAGTGTATTTATACCTGTGTGTGGATAGTTGAAACAGCCACCAGTTCCACATTAAAAACTCCACGATGGTTGTCTACCCACTTCATTCCTGGCAGAGGAACCTGAAATATAAGACATAGAAAATCTGGGCTTGCTTTAGCACAAAAGAAAGGAAAAACTGAAGGGAAAGAGTGAAGGCACGAGATATGTTCTTTCTAGAAGGCTTATATCAAAAGGCCAATAACAGGTACATAACAAATGTTGCAACAAACTGCAGTTGAACTCTATTGGAGATCTCTATAATCCCCTTTGTGATTTACCGTTTAAAGGCATTTTAATACCCATGCATTACTAGAAAAAAATCATTCTTTAGTCCTGTGTTTCTCATTTTTCAAAACAATTACTGATATTCACAAAAAGCCCTGAAGAAAGTAGATATAAAATAATGCCTATTAAAGAGAATAAACTTTTAACTTTCACTGGCATTGGCTGACATCACAGACTGCTCATTTAACATCAAGCTGACTGAGACCTGTAAACATCCTATTCGGTCTAACGGGACATTGCATACAGTCTTGCTGGATTTAGCAGATTGATATGTTAAAAATAACACGCTAAAATATCAGATCTTACATCTGGAGAGAGAACAGAGTAGGACTGTGGCGGCTTCTCAAGAGATACAGGCAAACAAAAGTGTCCTGTTCTCAGACGTCCATTCTGTAACATTGGGATCCACTGGAGAAGAATAAAACACACAGATTATTTTCATCAGTACCTCCAGCCTTACAAGCAGGTACACTATTCTAGGTACACTAGTTTCACCTACCGTGTACCCCACAGGGGTCTCCAGTGGTGTGTTCTGCTTCTGCTGGCAGCTCACATGGTAAAACGTGAAGAGAATGTGGTGGTGGTCTGACAGGGAGGCAGGCAACTTGATCTTTACCTCATCATGAAAGTCAGGGGATCTGATGGCATTAATTACAAATGTGAAAGATTTTATGTCTACAGTATAACTGCTTCTTGTTAAACAAACAGGTGAATTGGAAATGAAACAATATATATTTGTTTGTTAGACACTTAAGGTGCCCAATCCACAAAAATATCCCACACCCAAATTCCACTCTTCATTTCTACAAAGCTACAGTATGTTTTTCCTCATAAAAACAATTGTTATTTTTTTAAATGCCATCTATATTACTGTAGGTCATTTAACAGACTAAAGCATGACGGAGAAGAGCCAGGCTATTGCTGCGTACGGTTCTTCCATGCACCACTGAAGCCTTTGTTTGTTATATGATTAAACTGTGAAAATGCCAATATGTCTTATTTTTCCAGACTTCATTCATCTAATTCCAAAAACAACACCAAACCCAAGGCAACAGCAGAATCCCTTTTGGGCTTGGCAGAAATGACTTAGCAAGTTTTTAAATGGGTGCAACACACAAACTGAGCTCCACTGCTCAACCCACAAATGTGGTTTTTTTTAAACACATGTGCCACCATTTAAGAGAAAATAAACACTTTTTTAAGCAGTGTACGATTTTGTACCAAAAAGAAATGTTACAATGGATTAAAAACAAATAATGCTAGGTACAGATTTTCACAGGTCAGAGTAAAGTTCAAGAGTTTAGGCATCATGTTTAAATATACATGCCTTAAGGTTAAAACCGCCTCCAAATAATACTGTAAAACCAAACAAAAATGACCATAAAAATTAAAATGTCAAATTCTAAAAGAATGTTCTAGCCAATCTCCTCCACTTGTCAACTCCATCCCAGTGTCAGACAAACCTGAAACATTTCCTGCTTTAATAGACATTTTTTTCTTCCAGCTGCCTGTTAGATGAAGACTGTAAATCACAACCCCTTTCACCTGTAAATCAGGATCCCAGTATTGAAAAATGTTAAACCCAAAATGTTCCATCAGTGAAGTTATAAAACCCTTAAATGACCTAGTGCTCAAAAATACAAATAATCAGCAAGCCCTAACAACCATCGCCCTCATTTCTTATGTCCCACTGCAGCTGTCACATAACTTTCCATTACATTTACATTCAAACTAATGTAATATTCCTTAATGTTCTACGTCTTCATTGTTTCTGGTTTTAGAAAACAGCACTGCACTGTAACTGCTTCTTAACGTATTAAAATATAAACTTTATTATCATCACATGCACAGGGCATGACAATGAAAGTCTGTTGGCAGTAAGTATGTCAGACAACAAAACACAGTGCAAACGTGGCTCAAAGGTATACACTTTACAGTTAAAATAGAATAATTCATCTTTTGCCTGCTTTCACTGTTTGTTGCAGAGCAGTGGCAAGCCACTGCGAGCGCTCACACCGCCATCACCTCCACTTAAAAGGTTTTGTTGGAACCTTTGATGGAAAGAACCAGTGTGGTGCACTTTTTAAAATGTCTTAAACAGGTTTGACTCTGTAGCCAGTTACATCCTGTGGGAGAGGTTTTCAGATGTTGGTTTTTCAGACCGAACATACAGCTGGTTTTCAAGTTATTTTCCTGTAATCAGAATGTCACAAAGCATGTACCCCAAGGCTGTGCATTAGGTTTTGTTCATTTAAGAATTTACATACATACATGTACAATATTACTGATCCCTCTCTTTTTTTTTTTGGGCTTGTTTTTTTATCTGTTGCATGCATTTGACATTTATCAGCTGCATTTATTACACACAAAAACGGTATTAAAGGAGACAAAACTCTTGGATATGTTGTTCTCAAACAAAAAGAAACTTCCGTAGTTTTACCTGCTATAATGTCCACAGAAGTCCTTACAAATACCCTGGCATATTAACTGATGAAAACTTTCCTTTTAACCTGTCCAAGCACACATTGATTCAACTAACTACAAAAAGGACATTTTAGATTTTAAACCATTTATGACACTGGTTCAGAAACTACCTAACCGCCAGTTCTGTCATTCATATCTTGGTCAACGAATAAAATTCGTTGAGGTCCCTAAGTGAAAAACAAAGGCAAATTACATAACAAGTCACAACTAACTTCTGCTGTATTCTTTTAGGTCCCAGAGGAGGAAACTTTCTCTGCAGGCCTTTTTCTGTTTCTCTGCAGAAACAACCAGCAACTACAACAGGCACATCAACAAATAGACTAGAAGTGACTCGAAGGGAAAAACCAGAAACTGTTTAAAAGAGGTCATAGCTGGGCTCTCATTTCTCATGGACAAAATTATTTTCGTTCAGAAACAGAGGAAGAAATTTCCTTTTAAAAATAAGAATAATTTTGAATGGTATGGAAAAACTAGGGTACTGGGCAGAATTAAGGCCAAACAGGGTCAAATACAACCACAACTGTGCAAACTTTTCAAATTTAGAGACTGTCTTTTAAAAAAACTGCACACCTAAATTAAATTGTTCTTTTGTTTGTCTTTTTTTTAATTAAAGTCTTAGTAGAGGTTTATAGACGGTTGAATAGGCCCAAAGTAAGGTCATTACAACAATATTTCAGGCGGTGATAAAGATCCAGGGAGCAAAAGAATCTTCCTAATCAGACTCTGTTCTGATTGATTAACTTTAGTAATAAAACAAGGTTTTGAATCTGAATTTAGATCGACTCTCTCACCTGTTATGGTACACAACTGCAGTGTAGGCCTCTTTATAAAAATCTGCACAACTTGACTTCCCGAATATGACCTGAAAGATAAAAGCATCAATTTTACAACAACATACATAAAGTGTTGCAGAAAAAGGAAAATTCCCAACTAAAGAATACTTCAATTACATCCATAAATTACCAAGTGGAAACAGTTCAAACCTTCCAATAATAGAAATATTAAATTCACTTGAGTGACTTATTCTTTTAGTTAATGGCATACCGGCATTGCATTGCTCAGATCCTCTCCATTCATAAATTGCACTTTGACTGTGATGTTGCGAGCAGAGCCCTGACGGTTGGCAAAGTTTAGACTCTGAGGGTTTACATACAGCAGATTCCTGAAAGAAGAGAATTAACTCATCAGATAGTAGTTCACATAGTGCCCAGGAGTTATGACAAGCGATCTGACAGGTTTAATAAAGAACAATGCATTTCAAGTAGGCAGACTGGGCAAAAATGATGGATCGTGAACTTTATTTTCTAAAACACAACCCCAAAGACAAAAATAACATAGGATTTAGTTAAGACTTTATTAGCAAAAACAGACACTGCTTTTTTACAATACTTTCAAGTAAAAGAGGCATCTTTAGGGAATGTTTGTCCTAGCTACTAAGGATGCACAATTTATCACAAATATATAATATATATCATATATCGCAATATCAATGTGTGCAAAATTCATATTGCAAAGGACTGTCTGAAAGTGCAATAGTTGTTGACTAATATGGCAGCAGATGCTTACACCGGATACAAATAAATGATGTTGCTCAAAATGCTAAAAGGTAACAGAGTGATGGAAGCACAGGTGAGAAAGAGAGGAAAAAACAAAACCGTCTTAAATCGCAGTTGATGGAGACATCGCAATATTTATCAATATTATCGCCATTGCAAGATTTTCTATAATCAGTCCTACTGGTTACCTAAAAAAGTAACAGTATTGGACGGTAACATTTTCTGTCCACCGGCTTGACAGCAACAAAACAGTGAGTTGTGAAAATCTTTTTCATCACTGCATGCACAGTTAAAGCTACAGCTGTATCATGAAGATCGGTTATAACTATGGGAAGTGTAAAATGGATTGGGGTTTGCTGGCAAACCACAATGACATAATCTATCCTGGGGGGATCAACCCACAGAGACAACAGCTGGAACCACAACCAAGTAAGGAGTGTGGGAATCTCTGTCTTGTAATTAGAATTTAATTATTCTTCTCTAGTATCCGAGCAACTTCCATGGCTGCTTTAAGTAGGTTACTGAACTTGAACTCCAGTAGAGCTCAACATAATTCCACTGTGGCAAAGTTAAAATATCAATGAGCATAAATAGAAACCATGATTGGTCCATTAATCTCTTCAGATCCAGCTTCAGTTAATAAGTAAACAAAGGAAAGGAAAGTTTGCTTTGCTAGTATTATTTGATGGAAAGAAAACCTTTGAATTTGCAATGGATCACAGGTATGTGAAAGAATGAGACAGAAAGATTCCACTAAGTCTGCTTAGATTTAAGCTTTCTAGTCTTTTGTTGCACTAACCTTTATGGTCCAGTGGTAAATAATAAACACTACAACCAGATTTGAGCTGATAAAACAGATTTCTGGCATATTTATGCAGCTTTTGGGTGAATTCAACTTCTCCTCTGTTTGCACGATAAAACGTTTTTAATCAATTCTTCATTAATGGGAACCGAGATGATTCAACCTCAAAATCACAAATAACATAAAAGCTCATTAAGATGGCTGTGTGGGACTTTAAGATGTACTGTCACTGTCAGAGTGCTCAAAGGTGAAGTATTACCTTGTTCTCTGCTATACAAAGCACAGGGGCAGAGTGGAGCAATTAATCTGTCAGTGCATCTAAACTATATTTGCTTTGTTGCATCACTATGTCTGACATTAAGGAATCAAACACTAGGAGTGTACGGTATAGGGGAACAGAACAGCCCCACCAGCTCTGTCTGCAGATTGTAGCCTCTCTGCAAGTTGCTCCAGCTGACTTCTTAACTTTTCTGCTGAACTTAGCCTAGAAGCACCAAAATGCAAATAAATATCTTTGTGCGTGCCATGGTGGTTACTGACATGTTTGATATTGGTTTCCACTCAGAGCACCATTCCATAAGGGGGCGGCATGAGCATTTAAAAAATAAATAAATGTCTATTTTCCATGACCTGCTCCCACATTCATCAATAGGGAGTGGGTGACCACAGTGTTGAAGTAAAACCTCTGGAGGAATGTTTTCTTAACTTCCTATAAGGGTGAAAACCACAGCATAGAACAGGTCAGGCCAGAAATGATCACACACTGTTGACAGAAATTTAAAACACAGGTAGGATTTATGAAACGTTTAATCTTTTAGGGGAACAGAAGATGGGTTTTGGGCACAGAGCAAGGGCTCGCCATCATTCAAGAAATGCCAAAGAGCATCCATAGATTAAAAAAAAAGTTATTTTATTTATTGCATTTCATTTTTTTATTTTAAAGTTGTTCATGCATCAGTGTAACCACAAGAACACAACAATCCAGCAATGTGGCAAAACAATGTTTGGCATACTCAATAGAACTTTGATTGAACAAATCAACCAATTACATCATTCAAAAACCGCATGAAATTATCAAATTATAAAAAGCAAAAGGGCAAATTTATAAACATAAAATCAACTAATTTCATGCCTCTTGGAGTTATCCCTACTTGAGAGACTCAGAAATTTACGAAGCTAACCAATCCTAGTACATTTACAATATTGAATACTACATGCTAATTTTACATAGACCAGTGATTCCCAACTTGGAAGAACCTGGGCTGCAATCCCAAAGAGACTGTCAACATCATTTTACACATATAAAAATAATAATACACCAAGATGATCAATAGGAACAATTAAAATTTAATCGCACCATATGCTGCATTTAAATGCCTATTACGAGTGTTTTTACAAAATGAAAGTCAATATTCTGCAGACATATTCACTCCTTACAGTGAGATCTGCAGGCAGATGCGGCATCTTGAATCAAACCTTGTGGACAAACTGAAGTAAAAACTTAGAATAATCTGTCATTAATTAGCAACAATTTTATTGGTCTTCATACACGTATGTGGACAAGCATGAATGCATTAAAAACAAGAAGAATCGTGGTGTTCAAGTTAAAAATGTATAGTTTTCCTAACAATTGTAAAACTACAGTTTATAAGAAACAAGCAGAACTGACTGTAAGCTCCACCTGAGGAGAGAACTCCATAAATTGACCAGCTAATTTCAGTTCATTGTATGTGTTACCCTTTAAAGAGCTGAACTGCAAAATGGTAAAATATTCTGAGCAATAAGCATCTATAAATTATTAATAACGTAAATTATCAATCAGTATCAAAGCCAAAATATTTGATAAGTGTTATAGAACCATCATAAATAAGCAAACAGAACAACAATAAATCAAGCATAGAAGAGTTAAGATTTCTAGGACCCATTTAGCGTCTCATACTCAGCCAAAGGTGTTACTTCCTCATTGCGTGGTGCATTAGACAATGCAGCCCCCTTGAAAAAAAAAAGATAATTATTCATAGGAGGCTAGCACCTTGGTTTAATTCAGAGCTGCATACTTTAAAGCACAATGTTAGAAAATTGGAGAGAAAATGGCGCTCTACACACCTAGAGGATTCCTACTTAATCTGGAAAAATAGCCTACTGTTGTATAAAAAGACACTTCACCAAGCCAGAACAGCTTATTTCTCATCATTAATAGAAGAGAACAAGAATAATCCTAAGTTTCTCTTTAGTACAGTTGCTAAACTTACACAGAGTCATAGCTCTGTTGAGCCATCCATTCCCTTAGCTCTTAGCAGCCATGACTTTATGGGATTCTTCTTAAATAAAATTGATTCTATTAAAAATAAAATCTTTGACATACTCCTGCAGATGATTACTTCCTCAGCAAGTGAGACAACACTGGAAGTAACTGTAGAACCTGATTTGTGTTTGGACTGTTTTGATCCTGTGAAGCTTCCTGAGTTGGGATAAATTTTCACTGTTACGCTGATGACACTCAGTTTTACTTATCCATGAATCCTGATGAGCCCAACCAGTTAGATAGACTACAAGCATGTCTTGAAGACATAAAAACTTGGATAACTTTACATGTTTTGCTTCTAAATTCAGACAAGACAGAAGTTGTCGTCTTTGGTCCGGAGTCTTAGAAAAAGAAACTGCTTAGTCAGTTACTTATTATTATTACCAGTAATAAAGTGAAAAACCTTGGTGTTATTTTTGACCAAGACATGTCATTTCAGAATCAGAATCAGCTTTATTGCCAAGTTCGTACATACAAACAAGGAATTTGACTCCGGTCCACTTTGCTCTTTGGTTTTGTTTTTGCATTACAGAATATACATATTTACAATGTACAATATAAACATATATAATAAATTAAATCCCATATTAATCCCATATTAAACAGGTTTCTAGGATTTACTTCTTTCACCTCCAGAACATTGCCAAAATTAGAAATATCCTGTCCAGGAGTGACGCTGAAAAACTAGTCCATGCATTTGTTACTTCAAGGCAGGACTACTGTAATTCTTTACTATCAGGATGTCCACAAAATGCAATTAAAATCCTTCAGCTGATTCAAAATGCTGCAGCAAGAGGTCCGATGAAAATGTAAAAAAAGAGAGATCATATTTCTCCTATTTTAGCTTCCCTTCATTGGCTCCCTGTTAAATCCAGAATAGAATTTAAAATTCTCCTCCTCACCTATAAAGCCCTTAATGATTTAGCTCCATCATACATCAGAGATCTGATTGGTCCATATGTTCCTAACAGAGCACTTCGTTCTCAGACTGCAGGTTTACTGGTGGTTCCTAGAGTCTCTAGAAGTAGAATGGGAGGCAGATCCTTTAGTTATCAGGCTCCTCTCCTGTGGAACCAGCTCCCAGTTTTAGTCCGTGAGGCAGACACCCTGTCTACTTTTAAGGCTAGGCTTAAAACTTTCCTTTTTGATAAAGCTTATAGTTAGAGTGGCTTAGGTTATCCTGAGCTATCTCTGTAGTTATGCTGCTATAGGCTTAGGCTGCTGGAGGACATAATGACCACTTTCACTCTCTCTGCTACATTCTCATACTACTCTCCAATTTTGCATTATTTGCTGTTATTTCAGCTTCTAACTTTGTTCTCTCTTTTCTCTTCCTAGAATCTACACCTGGCCTGACTCTGTGTCTACCTGTGACACCTTTCTGGAGGGGGACATCGTCAAAGCTGGCAACAACTTAATGCTCACCTTCTACCGATGATACACATAGCCCTGTCTTTCAATGTTAACCCTGACTATCCTAGACACAGCTACTGACCAAGCTTTTGCTGTGACTAACTGTATGTGCTCTCTCTCATACTCTAAACTTGAAAACTGGCTCGGAGTTTATCTGTTGTGTCTTCCTAGATGAAACCACTAAAAGAGCTACATTCAATTCAATTCAGTTTTATTTATATAGCGCCAATTCACAACACATGTTGTCTCAAGGCACTTCACAACAGTCAGGTACATACATTCCAATTAATCCTAACAATTGAACAGTGCAGTCGGAGTTAGTTACATTCATTAACATTCATTTTTCATTGCCAAAGAAAGATAGGATGGGGCTAGTCCATTTTAAACTTTAAAAATGAGCCATAACATTTTCAAATCAATGCGATGACAGACAAGTAGCCAATGAAAAGATTTAAGACTGAAGTTATGGGTTTATGCTTGTTTGTACTGGTATACATAAGAGTATACATAATAGTTGGTTAACTGTTTTTTAATAAAAGCAATTAGGTCATGTAAACATTTGACTTTAATTTTTACATAAAAATTTGTGGTATTTTTAATGAAGGTTATCATACCATGTGAATCTCATGTCCTGGGTTATTCCCAATGTATGCGTTCCCATGCATAAAACTTAGAAAGACCATGCAATAAAACCACAAACAAAGGTAGACCCAGTCCAAACCCTTTATACAGATTAACGCCCAGAAGCACAAATGTAGAGTCTTCTCCCCTCCCCACAAAACAAGGAGAGGCGCAGCAAGAGAGGCAGGGAGTCTGGCAGGGCTGATTCAGCACAATGCTAAATCAAACCTAGGAGAATTAATTACAAACAGCATTATCAATCTGAGCAAAGTGTGCACAGGGTTATAAGGTTTGAGATTGATTAGGCTGACGATCCATCAAAAACAGAGATAGCCATTGTTGGTTTTCTGCTGATCAGCTAAAGTGCAGCACCACAGATGGAGGGTAGGGTAGGGTGTGGTATACAGAGGGGGATTGGGGTTAAATGGTTAGTAGAAAAAAAGGGGTGGAGCGGGGGACACACATGTCATTTGCACACTGCTGTGATTTGTTTGTTTGAGAGAGGGAGGGCTTGAGGGGGATTTGGGAGGAGGTGGAGACAAAGCTAAAACATAGTAGGGTTTAATGATCAGCTAATCCCCTCCACCTCTACTGTGAGTATATAACACAGCACAGACTGCTGCTCTCTGATCATTTTAATAGTAAAGGAGACTTGGTTGTAAGCACAAAGAGAAAGAATAGTGTTAAAAAGAATCCAAAGAAAAATAGTGAGAGCAACATTAGAACAGCTTCCACATTTAAGGCTCAGAGGAGGAAAACATAATGAAGCTGTTTTATCTGTTGCTGCTGCTAGCCGGTTCTACTACTGCCTTCCATCTGGACACCTCAGGCAGAAGGGAGCACCCCACACTGCCCTCCGAGGCTCTCACCACAGAGGCGAGCCAAACCGAAGCAAAATCCCGCTTCGCCATGTTGGATGACGTCCGCCTTCTGGCAAACGGTCTCCTCCAACTTGGCCAGAGTTTGCGGGAGTTCGTCCACAAGACAAAAGCCCAAATCAACGACATCTTCCACAAGCTGAACATTTTCGACCGCTCCTTTTACCAGCTTTCGGTGGTCACATCAGAAATCAAAGAGGAAGAGGAGGAACTCAAGAAGACCACTAACATCTTGAAGGTCAACAATGAGGAGATAAGGAACTTGTCTTTGGAAATCAACACTAAGATCAACAACATCCTGCAGGAGCGCACACAGCTGCAGAGCAAAGTGGGAAGCCTGGAGGAGAGGCTGAAGGGACTGTCGCAGAGCATGATCCCTGCAGACCAACTCAGGGAAATCACAACCCTCAAGGTGAGAAGATAGCGATTAAAACGTCATGAAATGCAAAATTAAAAACATTTCTCTAGAACTGGTTACACAGGTCATGTAATGAACAAAACTAATGTAGATGCTCCATTGAACTTTGCTGATGGACCTTCAGAAATAAGCAATGGGAATGTATTATTCATGAAGAAACATCAAATTTGTGTTTAAATGTTGGTAATTACTGTTAATAATGAAACCAGTTTGGCATTCCTCACACATTTTCTCAAAATGCAATAATATCAGACAACCTGCATAGCTGTTTAATAAATTTTTTTTTGTGTTTTTTACTGTTTGCCATAAGTAGCAATCTGTTTTAAGTTATTGGTACATAAAAAAACACGCAGAAAGTGAACTCTAAAGAACATTTAACCAGTTCAAACATCAGAACTTGAAAAATAAGAATGTGAAAATTATGCACGAACGAAATATTTTCCAGGAGGTAATCGAGGCGCAAGAGAAAACAATCACCAGCCTTCTGATAGCGGTGAAGGAGCAGCACGATCAACTGGACCACCAGAAAATCAAGATTAAAAATCTGGAGGAAAAGGTAGCTGTGGGATACGAAGCGATCTAGACACACATCGCTCCTCAAAAACATGAGGCAGACAAACTCTCCAACGAGGGTTAAAAGCATTAACGATGCACATGCTTGTGTTTGCTTTGTAGCTCAGCTTCAAGAGCTTTCAGCTTACTGTCGATAAGGCGATGGATTCAGACCATTCACCCACTGATAAGTTTGAATATCTACAAATAAACTCCACTGGTACAGAAACAAATGGCAACTGTTTCAAATGTTTCATTGGATTAAGTAACAGTTAAATACAGGTAAAATACAGGTTAATTTTAGATCAACGAGTTAAAATCTGTCTTGACTTGTGTTTCAGACCTTCCTGTGGACTGCAGTGAGTTATTTACCAGAGGAGAAACAAAGAGTGGAGTCTATGCTATCAAGCCAAACCAATCAGAGCCATTTTATGCTTACTGTGAAATGAGTTCAGGTAAGTAAGACGGAACACCTAATTTACAGTGAATTAATATGTTACAAAAACGACTGTGTGGAGACTTCTTAATACAGCATAAATGACCATAAAAATGTACGTGTCTGTTTTTCTTCAACAGATCAGGGTTTCACTGTCATCCAGCACAGGGCTGATAGTATAGTGGATTTTGACCAAACATGGGAGATGTATCAAAACGGCTTTGGAGACCTGGAGAGTGAGTAGATTTTGGGTATCAAACAGAAAAATTTGAAAAACACAAATCTCTGAATTCGTAGAAATAACATGCAACATGGATTTCCACAACCTTGTTATATTTGCCTAATTCTGAATGATCACAATAAGAATGTGAAGACAGAAAATGTTTTTTTTAATGACACACACAGTGAAAAATATACACCCTTTTTTGAAAAGACTTTAAGAAGGGTGCATACTTCCTTAAATCTTGGTCACAGAAAACAATAAATATCGTCAATGTTAACGTCCTGCATGTCGGAACAGCTTCTTTTACTTATAAACAGTTCAAACAGGATAAATCTGTTGACTGCTGTATCCCACAGAGGACTTCTGGCTGGGCCTAAAGAAAATATACACCATCAGCCAACTGGGAGCTTACATCCTGCGAATTGATGTGGAAGACTGGAAGGAGGAAAAACACTGGGCTGAGTACAGCTTTTCACTGGAAGGTCCCTCCAAGGACTACACCCTTCACGTCAGCCACTTTGCAGGTGACCTGTCTGATGCAATGACCAACCTGACCGGCTCGAGATTCACCACAAAAGACAAGAACAATGACAACAGCTGCAACTCTGACTGTGCACGCAACTGCACAGGTATGGTAGCTCTTTTGCAACACTAAAAACTATTAACAAGTATTGCAAAAAATCAGTCGCAGAGTTTGTGTTGATACAAGTGTTGTTTCATGCATCTGCAGGTGGCTGGTGGCTCCACGCATGCAGTGAAACCAACCTAAATGGAAAGTATTTCTCTTTGAGGGCATTTGGACAGTCTGTGAGAAGGAAAGGCATTCAATGGGGGCCAGGCACAATGCCTTTATATTCCCTCAAGACGAGCAAAATCAGTTTACGGGTGATGCCAGTAACTGATAGCGGAAACTAACCTCCCAGACCTGAAATGTTCTTATTCCATACTGTTTTGTGTTTTTACTTAAAGAATTAGATTCAATTAAAAGATTTCACAGAAAGGGCAGTAAGAATGGTTTTAATTTACTCGCATCTAGAAGATTATTGCCTTTTGAACTTTTGTTAGGTGACATATGTCATAAATTGGACTTACAGATGTGATGCAATGGTGCAACCATGACATGTAGGTTGTTAACCTATTGGATCTGATCCACCAAGGACATTAGAACAGTTATTACACAACATCTGCAATCAGCGGACCTATTGATCCACATTGCAGCCTGATTCTGTACCAGATACCAGAGTTACAATGGGATGAAAACTTCTGAATGAGTTGCAAACTTTGAACACAGATCATGCAATCACAATGTACATTAACCTAAATCCGTTTCATCTTCTAGGCCAAGCATGCTATTTAAAATGCATTTTATCTCTCTGATGTGAAACTGTATTGCATCTTGTCTGAAGTAACAAGCAGAATCGTCAATGTCTTTTTACATAATGCATGCAGGTTTTCAATTTCAGCTTCAACAGAAATTGTATTTACAATGCTAACTATAATGTGCAGGCTGGTTGTTTTCCTCCATGTGTAGATCATCTGAATTTCTTTTGACTGTGCACTCAATAACTTTATCAATGTCTGTTAAGTTGTTTTTATTATTCTGTATAGTATTTAAACCATGTTCATGCTATAATGATTAATGGGGCATTGTTAGGTGATATTGTATCTTTGCGTTTCCACTGTTATTGAGTCATATTGACTTACGTCATTAGTGCAGCACACATTTCTGTTTGGTAAATATGTGTCATATTAACGGTCATCCTGGCAAAAAAAAACTGCATGCTATCAATCATACTGTATTTATGAAAAAAGAAATAAATCAGATTTTCAAAATACAAAACATTTTCAAAACAACTTCACTTCCAATGTCGTTGTTTAAAGGAAACAAGGAAATTCTGTACGTATTACACTCCTATGACATTTGAATCATATTTTGGTCTGATTATTTTTAATTAGTCTATCCCTAAATACTAACCCACTGGATAAGGAAACAGTGATAAAATCTGCCAATATCCCACAAAAATGATGGACAGCTGATTCCCTAAGAACGTTGCTGTTGTCTTACCACTCTGGCATTGTGGTAACACACATGCATGCTCCAGACAAACGGACCTCCAAAACACACATGCTTTTATAAGTGGCTATCTTTGCTGAAGACCAATTATTCAAATACATTTGATTCAATTCAAAAATACTTTATTTATCCCAAAGGGAAATTAATTAACATAAGCATGACAACTACTTTCTGAATAAATCCTATGCAGCAAAGGTGTACTTGTTGTTTTTTATACATCTTAAATGTCAGCCATAATTGGCTTTATTTTGTGATAATTAAATAATGATATTGTTGTATGACTCTGTACACATGATGTTAGATTCAAACAATTTTAAAACTTGTCGAGACCATATGATTTTTCTTTTTACCCTAAAATCTCAACATTTCTGTGGATCATCAAATACCCACTCCATCCACTGGATGGAGACCTAATTACCTGCAGATCAACAATGCTGGTGATGGTGGGGCCCTGTGTGCTGCTGTCTGGTAACATTTGGTTTCCTAAGTTACCTCGACCAAAATAGCCCTTTTTCAGGTGGACAACGTGCACTAAATACACAGATCAAATCTGCCTGTGCATGCAAGTGCAGTCAGTGTGTGAGCCATGCTCTGGCAAACATGAAAAATTACAAACGACAGGTATGAGGTGAAGAATTACGATCAAAATGTTTATCACAGAAGAGCAAAGCACAAGGAACTGAACCAATTAATCACCTCACTTTCAAAATAAATGGGTGAGAGTAAATTTAAATACTCTCCTGAAATTACTGAAACAAAAATAACTTAATACAAACATTCAAACTCAAGCTGTTTTTGTGTACCTGTATGTGGTATTTGGCACATAGACATCCCTTGCAGGAAATTCCAGGATATCTCTGGTAGGGCGCACCCTGCTGTCTGGGTAAGGTTTAACCTGCAGAAGGTCAGGAGTCAGGCAATAATGGGGGTTCTCTGGAGCTGGGGAGATGTCCAACTTTAACTGGGCTATGGTGATAAAAGGTGGGAAAGATGAAAAAGTGTCATTAATTAGAATTTCCTTATCATTTTTGAAACAAAGTCCATTATTCAAGTGTTGTAAGAACCTGTGATGGGCCTGAGCCTCCTCAGCACTGAGGAAGGTCTTCTCATATCAGCCAGAAACTTAAACAAATCTTCATCACTGAGCCTATCCCCCTCCTATCATGAAACATGAAAACAATCAAATGAATTTAAGAAAGAAACCAAAACACCAGAAAGAAAGACGACTTTTCTACATAAACTTGTACCTGTTTGAAGAAGTTGGTAATGGTAAGTGTTGCCGGCCTAAATCCTGTCAGACTGCATGATTCATCTCCGCTGGTGGTCCTCTCTAGAGAGCGCCTTCCCATGATGCTCGAGTTCCTCCGTTCTGACCATGAGCCTTTTCTCTCTTTAAACAATAAATCATAGAAACAAAATTAAGACTTTAAAACCTTCTATACCTTCTATATGTTTCTAATCTGCCCAGCAACAAAAGGCAGTTAGCAGCTTTAAAAGAAAACTTCCAAGACCAAAGGCTAACAAACAACTCAAAGTAACACTCCAGGGATCAATATAGCAGCATGCTGTTTTTGGATGTTTATTATCTCTGTTTGAATGGCTTTTCATCCTATTTGTTGTTGGAAAGGTTTTTTAGATAAAGATTTTAAAGGGTGGGAATGTGTTGACAGGCCCAAGAGGCTCATGAATGACTGCCAGCTGCTCTCTGCACCCAGATAAATACATGCAACCCATAAGCATTTTGTGGAATTGAAAAGCTATACGGTCTTTGTTTCAATTTATTGATGTTAAAAAGGAAGGTCAGACCTGATAGGCTCATCTCCAATTCTGTGTCTCTCTCCAGGCTTCCAGCACTGTTTACGATGTTCATCAGGTGAATGGCGGTCCATGCAAAAGGCATCCTGTAGCGGCCCAGACGCTGGCAGAACTGCTCTGACTGACTTCGAAGCTTCTCTAGCTTCTCTTTGTTCTATAAAAAAAGGTATATTAAATCAAGTATAGCCGCAGTTTATTAATTAAAGGACCATAGCTATGTTACTGTTTATTACTGAAGCACCAATTAATCGCTCTGTAATTGCAATCTACCGATGATCAGCAAGTCAAATACTGAAAAATCAAAATTTTCCCATTAATTACGTGTATCAAAACTGAAAAATCCACCAATTTTGAGTTTGTAAATGCATCAATAAAATGCTCGGTTCATTTAAGGCTTAGGAAAAAAATCAGATAAAGGTTAGAAATATTTACCTTGGACTCAAAACTACCTCCATCAAAGAACCTGCAGCACCATTTTTCTTTCATGGCCAATGCTTTTGACATTTAATTGTAGAACTGCAAAGGTTTACACCATCTGAGTAGGCAGGTTAGACCTCAAAGAAAAATAGAAACTGGTATTGGCCAGTAAGACCCTAACTGGTGCATCTCTCCTATTTATTCATTTAAAATATGAGTTACTGTATGTTAAATTTGGATGAAATAGATGTCAGAACAGATCAGAAAAACAAAAGTGGTTAAATATATTGAGTAACCCCACTTCTGCATTGTTCTCTAAATCTAAAAACCACTTATCGTACCTTGGAAGCATCTGATTCCTTGAAGACCATGTAAGGCTCTGCACATTCTCCTATATCACCTTGCTGTAGTACCTTTTCTAGCTGTTGATAAAACGTTGATGTCAGTAAGCAGGTTAATGTGCAACAAGATAATCACATAGCTCAGGCTGAATACATTTTTCCCTAGTAGTAAACATAATTTAATACAAAGTATTTTCCTCTTATGATTACATTCAGATTTCAGTGTGTCAAAGTGCTATAAAAATATCAAACCTGGTTTCTGTAATTTAACAGCATCGATTTCTTACTGAGACATTGACGGGAAACTGTGTTGGCACCTCTGGTAGAAGCTTAGGGAAATAAGCTTTAAAATACATTAAACTTTTATTGGTTCGTGGTCCTGCTAGGAAATGAAAAATCTGAATCTCACTAAAGCTTTTCAGTAGAAGGAAGCATGAACTGCTCCATAATTTCCCAAGTAAGACGCCCAAGTATAGGATTTGTTTTTGCGTATTGGGTCTTGATGCGTTGACTGTGGCCTCAGTCCGATCCTTGTGAAGCTCCAACAAATATTTGAATGGATTTTGCTTGACAACCTTCTCAAGCCTGCGGTTATCCCTGTTGCACCATTTCCTACCACACTTTATCCTTCCACTCAACTTTCCATGAATATGCATGGATACAGAACTCTGTGAACAACAGGCTTCTTTAGAAATGACCTTTTGTGGCTTATCCTCCTTGTGGCGGGTGTCAATGACTGTCTTCTAAACATCTGTCCAGTCAGCAGTAGTCCCCATGGTTGTGCAGCCTACTGACCCAGACTGTGAGACCATTTGTTTTTGTTAATTAGCTGATTAAGGTGTCAAACCATGCGTGTCTGAGACACAACATTTTGGGTTTTTATTATCTGTAAGCCCTAATCATCAAAATTATAAGAAATAAAGGTTTGAAATATTTCACTCTATGTGGAATGAATCTATATAAAGTATGAGTTTTACTTTCTGAAATGAGCTGACAAAATATTTTGAACTTTTTGAAGCTAATCTAGTTTTTTTGAAATGTACCAATATAGTGTCGAACGGCTATTATAGAGCCTCAGGTTCCCCAAAATGTTGGGTTTTTTTTTAATGTTCGGAATGGGATTATTCTATCATAACATACAATTTTTTTTAAAGCATTTTTACCAAGAGTGCCCAGAAATGTGGCCACCAACGGTATAATATCATTAACTACCAGCATCCTTAGTCCCGCTAAACTACAATGTTTCTTCAAATTGTTTGTTATAAACTACATACTGATGCATGCAAATCATTTGAAATCATTGTCTTATATTATTAATGCATGCAGAGACCACCTGGTTAGCTGCAATTGTTTTATTTCAAATATGTTGCTTACTCCACCTTTGTAACCACCAACCTAAAACATAATAATTTATCAATAAAGCAAAGGAAAACATAGCAAAACGGCTTCACCTTGATTACTAGGAAGATATCCTGGGAGGGGTAGGTGATAGAGAAAATGGCAGAGCGTGCCAGAGTGGAGATGGCTGCGGTCTGAATGTGCGGACGTAACATTCCTTTTATCTGCTCCGAATTTAAGTCGAAGAAGAAGTTTTCGGATATCTAAGGAAAACAGAAAATATCCAAACAGGTCAACATAATTTGATTATATCAGACAAAAAAAAAAGCATCACATATCAACAATATTAAAAAACATTTTAGCAAATGGCTGGGTAACTGCAAGTTGATTTCTTGCTCACAGTTGCTGACAAACAGGGTAACGTTTCAGTAAAAAATGAGTCCCCTGTGAATCTATGGAGCCCTGAAGCAAGGCAATATTTATGAGAGAGCTGCATCTCAAGGCCACTGCTACCCTCTAGTGTTTGTTACTGTAGGCAACATAATTCCAGTGTATGATTTAACCACTGTAGATTCTCGAAACCTTAACAGAACACAGCATAAAATTTTACAGTCTACTCATCAGATTTCTTTTAGCCCCCCAACAATTTTATTGGTTTGCAGAAGTTACCACACAACTCAGGGACAAGGAAGGAACTGAGGAAAGCATAACAGCTTACCTTTCTCTTTTCCTTGACATCATATAAGGCCAAACTAGCAAATATGGGTTCAATTTCGATCTCAAACCTTCAAAAGGGAGAGTAAAAACAAGTGAGTCAGCAAAGAGGAGCAGTTAAATACAACCACAGAAAAACTGTCTTCAACACTTACTTCAAGGACAAGCACTTGACGAGTAGCCTTTGACCAAAGTGCTCTTTAGGTACTTCAGGCACACAGTGGCGCTCAATGGGCTCCTCCTGTACATTCACAGCGAAAAGCACAAATAAACATTGGGAAATTTACTGACAATCAGCAGTCATTAATAAAGATCATATTTATCTTCGGACTGAGTGATGCACAAACCCCTTACCAAGTTTCTGAGAGACAAGATGCATATTTGAGAATCAAAAATGTACATGTCGTTACCTCATCGAGAGCAGGGTGTAAAGCAAAGACTTCACGATGGCGATTGGCGTTGCGCTGGTCCTCATTGTGCCGATCAATCTCCTCGTTGGGAGCACGGTCGAGGAGGTGGGGGAGAAGAGGATCAGGGAGGGAATTCTTCAAGTCAAAAATGCTGCAGGCCCAGCTGCCACGCGGAGTGTCATCTATAGACATCGATCGCCGCTTCAGATCATCCTAAAACCAACAGTTTATAAGTGTTGCACAGTTAAAACCACACCTGTGGTGACCACTTGTTCCATATCTATGTCAAACTTAACGTCTCCAGATTGGTTTGAATTTTAAAAAAAGGAGAGAATTCAGGAAACATCTATAAATAAATTGAAAGAACAAGAGCAAATGCCAGAACTGCTCGAGCATTTATTGCATCTTGTAAATACAAAGAGCCAATACACAGCTACAGGGGGCGCTATAAACCTGTACCTGGTCGTCCTGATAGCTGCTGCTGTCTGGCATCTCATCAGCCTCAAACACTTGTTTAGGCAAACCTTTCTGACGCTCCTTCTGTTTGTCCAGAGTGTTGGGGTTAAAGCCTGTGCCAAGTTTATGATATCTGAAAGAGGAAGCAGCCGTTACCATATACAGTAAACCATCATCCAATATTAAGATTAACAAGATGTAATGAGTTGAGGGGAAGCCTTACTTCCTATTAACAATGGCCCAGTCTTCTGTGTATGATCTGACACAGTCTCTGACATGAGTGTCAGTGTCCCTGCAATCAGACAAAACAAGCCCTGTTAAATATCATATGCATAACTACAAGTGAATTTACAGAAGACAGAACCTTTCCGACACATTTCCAAGTTTTTTGTAACATTCCCTAAAACACTGTGATGCCAAGCTAGAATAAGTATTAACACTGTGCTCCATTTCCATAGATTGTAAGAAAAATAGTGTCGCGCTAGAGCTGCTCAATATATCAAAATGCAATCCTCTCAGTATCAATGTGTGCAATATTGCAATCACAAAAGACTGTTTGGATGCGATATTTGACAGGCTATTATTATATTCCAAGTGCCATGCATTCAAGCGCTGCATGCTGCCTCATTAAGAAAACTTTCAGCAAACGTAATATAGGTTTTAGTGACTAAAATGCTAAAGCTGACAGAGAGAGGTGGTAATACGCTAATAATGGAAGACAAACAAGTATAATGAGGAAATGGGGGATAATCATAACAGGTATCATTGCAAAAACTTTACAAGAACTTAAAACTTTACAATGATTTTAACTTCAGCTCTCTTCACAGACAATGTATCCATCCAGTGCGAACACTAAACTTCAGGTTAATTTATGCAGAAAAGACTGAACATTTCTCCTAGAAGGTAAGAGCTCTGTGATAACTGGGAGAGTAAATGCACGCAGGCGCCTTCAAGATGTTACCCGTTGTTGTGGGGACATACCATTGATAATTTATGCCGATTCTCACACTTTATAGAGTTAGCAATATAATCTGAATGCTCAAAACCCAAAAATCAAAATTGCTGCTCTACTTTGCTGCCTTCTGGGAGGCTGCTCTAGGCAAGGAAGGTCCAGCAGTGGGTTTGCAGAGAAAAGCAAAGGTGTAGCTTCATTCATTTAGTCACTTTTTCCCTTCGACTGCCGTAGACACCAGTATAACTGCACAGATGGTGTCTTTAATTCAGGTATAAATAACTGACCATTTTAGCTGCTGGCTTGCTTAAACAGAGTTCTGATTTCATTAAAGAGAAATGCAAACCTGAGAGAGGATCAAAGTGGTTGCAATTAAAAAAGTCATCTTAAAACACAACGTAGACTTATTTAGCTTTCTGACCAATAAAAAGGGAAATTATGTGAATGAGAGCAAGTCTCATTAAGAATTTCACCAAATTAAAGTATTTTAGGTGAATAAAGGTAAATGGTGAGAATACAGATGCATATAAACCGGCAGAGGTCAAATTTCAAATGTGCCGCCATTATGTTACGACCTGCATTTTTAAAGATACTTTCATTAAAAATGATGAATGAATGAGAGTTTCTCGGTCCCCAGTCCCATTAGTCCCAGTTTAGCTGTTGATGTAACTGTGAAAACAAGTCAGAAAGTTTAGGTATTACCATTAATTATTTTTATTTTAATCTGTGTGAGCTAAACATAGAACTAGCTCTTTTTTTAACTGAGTTTGAATAGAAATTAACCAGTGTTGTAACAGGAGGCAGCAAGGATGGCATCCAGAAGCTTTAAGAGCTATCTTAAAGATCACATGTGATCAAATTTAATTCACTTTTCAATTCAATTCAGTTTATTTATATAGCGCCAATTCACAACACATGTCGTCTCAAGGCACTTCACAACAGTCAGGTACATACATTCCAATTAATCCTAACAATTGAACAGTGCAGTCAGATTCAGTTATTTATTCAAATTGGATAAAAAGTTTTTCTATCTAAGGAAACCCAGCAGATAGCATCAATTTAGACACTTGCAGCATTCACTCCTCCCGGATGAGCATGTAGAGACAGTGGACAGTCACTGGCGTTGAGTTTGCAGCAATCCCTCATACTGAGCATATATGTAGCGACAGTGGAGAGGAAAAACTCCCTTTTAACAGGAAGAAACCTCCAGCAGAACCAGAACCAGGCTCAGTGTGAGCGGCCATCTGCCACGACCGACTGAGGGTTTGAGAGAAAGAACAGAGCAGAGACACAAAGAGAAGAAAGAAGCACTGATCCAGAAGTACTTTCTAAGGGAAGGAAAAGTAAATGTTAATGGATGTAGCTCCTTTAGTCATTTCACCTAGAAAGAAAGAACAGATAAACTCTGAGCCAGTTTTCATTAGAGTCTGAAAGAGAGCACATAGTGTCTACAAGATTAAAAGAAATGATGTAGCAAGAAATAATCAATTGCTGTAAGAATAAAACATTTACTTTCAGCAATTAAAAGCATGACTTTTTTTGGTTTTAAACACATTGATAGTATGAGACGCAATCTTTTCTAAATTACTAAAAATAACAGGTAAAGTCAATAATTCAGAACAGCCAAAATTTAATTTATCACATAATGTTTACTCCCTGATTACTTCTGCTAAATGCTTTCAACAAAGCTTTTAATTCAGTCCCACTCTATGAAGGTTTTTAAAACATGGACTACATACTAGACTAATTGAAAATGTCCACTTAAAGGAATTTTCTGTTGTTTTTCTGGATCCACCAACCTGACCACTTTGAATAAAATCGACACTAATTTCAAATGTGGCGATTCATCTTCAAATGTGTTAGTAAAATGCCTTGTTTACCCTTCTTCTGGGACAGCTGGTACAACGGTGCGACATTCCCTGGGTGTGTAGATGACCTCGATGTCATCAGGGGGAAACTCAATCAGATCTCTCAGGGGACCTGACTCAACGATTGGAGGGTGCGTAGTGAGATACTCCTCAAAGTCCACGGGCTCCACTGCCTCCGTGAGGGGAACCTGGTGGGCGGAGAGAAAGAGCCAGAGTAGACAAGTTTAGGGTAGAAAAAAAGGAAGAGTTATGGGTTATTTACTTTATCACCATGTATTAACTGAAGGAACAAAAAGAACTAAGAATAAGATGATATTTTATTACTTTTGCTTAGTAAGAGCCCTTCTAGCTTATTGATCAGCTCCATTATTCGCAGAGAAGGGCCATGAAATCTGCTTGATCGGCCCAGGCCATTTACAAGAAAACTAAAATATTCAAATTTTTTCCCCGATTACCGAACAAACCATACCAAACCCCTTCTAGGTCCAGGGAACAACAGCACTCTGGATGCTGTAAGTGAGTGAAGAAGACTTAAAGTTAGCAGTTTTCATTGCCGTTAGCTGTATTATCTCCATGTCCAGACAGGTCTGGAGTACATTCAGGCAGCAAGAAAATTTAGAGAGAGCGAGACTTTCAGCATATAACGGGAAGGCTGAACAGAGTACATCAGATGGTGCTCTGTTTTATCATTTTTAACTTTAACCTGTGTACGTCATGGAACACGCTACACTGGGAAATATCCAGAGCCCTTCCAAAACCTTCTTTAGGGAACATAAAGGTAGACTCCAATTTTAACAATGCTAGTTGCAATAACTGTGCTAATTGCTAATATAAAATATCAACTGCATAATCATTTTGGCCTTTTTCTATTATTATTGAGGTCATTTTTACAGCAACTCCTCTCACATGGTATAACATTGACACTGCTATTACAAAGAATGAATGGCCGCCTCTTAAAGAAGGTTAGAAAAAAGTATTTTAGGTTCTGTTCCGATTTCCTTCTATCTGATACGCAACTCTTAACGAGAAATCAGAATCAGCTAATATTGGTATAAGCAGGTCAACACTAATATAAGTACATCTAATTTAAGTTTAAAATATGTTCAATATTTTAGCATATAGAGAGGCTAATAGTTTTATAGGTCTTAATCTGCCTCAAACGTCATCAACCCAGAGTAATACTATTTAGTCTGTGTTTGAACCCATCTCTTTTCCCTCTAGAAGAATATAAATACAAACATATTTTACAGTTTATTAAAACCAACAGTACCCTAATTATGAAGGAAAGATGGAGCTTTCACATGGGTTTTGGGTCAATTAGCACTACCCCTTTAACAAACAAGCTGTCAGAGCTTAGGTAAAGCAGTATTAAAGTTACTGCAGCAATAATAATATCAAAGTCATTCAAGGGTCACTCCTTTTCATATTTGGTGAAAACAAAAATATCATTAGTCGCTCCTGTTGACATAATCAGAAAATGTACAGAAATGTACCACCTACACTGCATTACAATCTGTTATTTGTGTAGAAAAGCGAGTAGTTGAACAAAAACTGTGAACCTGGTTTCCTCTGAGCTGGGTGGAAGGAAGGAGCTTTAGATTACTCACTGTGTTGCTTGATGTTGTCCCAACGTTGAGGTTTTTGAAGAGCTGTGGGGAGCCTCCATACTGACCAGCTATCTGCTTTCTGACCTCTGCTGCCACAGTCCTGTAGAGAAGAAGAGATGGTCAACATAACAAAATGTGTAGTTATAATTAATAAACACAGATTGTACCATTAACAACCAAAGCTCTGTGCAACACTAGGGATATTACAGTACAAAGATGGATGGATGGATGGATGGATGAAACCAAATTAAAACCACTTGAAATTAGTCAGTGTTGTTGTTTAGGTATTTTTTAATATGACGGCAGACCTTTGAAAATAAAAAAGGTTCAACTCACAGAGTTGTTTTGATATTTAAACAAAAACATGTTTAAAGATAATTCAGATGTACCTGAACGCACCAGAAAAGCACAACTGTTGGGAAATGCCCTCTGGTCAGAGGTGTGTAGCAACATCTCATAAGCTAACGTTTTGGCCTGGCTGAATGCTGCAGGCAGCTGGATTTTGACATTAGCTGATTTTTCTCCAGTAACAATAAGACTGACTCTGTTTCAGGTAAGTAATTGAGTATTGTGCAGAGCATGCTACATACTTTATTGCTAGCGCGCTCTAACAGTATCAATATGCCTCTGCTCCAAACATTGTAAGAATTAATGGCTACTCTGTGATGGCAGATCAAAGCTTAGGATAGGAAATCGGCAAACAAATCCTGATTGGTGCATCAAACTTATAGTGTTCCTAAATGTTTTGGTTTGTCAACTGCTTTAAGCAAAGCTGAAAGCAATTGGCTGTCATATTACAGATCACCAAACAAGCAAAGGCTTACATTATAAACCTACTTATTTGAGGTTTTCTCTTCGCCCTCTCATTTTTCAGTGTGACCAACAAAATCATATGGTGCACATCCTGGTGATGTCAGGCTGTTCCCCAGCTGCTGCAGCTACACACTGGCCCCTTCAAATCATGGTAACCAACAAAACCACCCTGAGACCTTTATCTTAAACAAAATACCAATACAGCAAGTAGCCCAAAGAGTCACAAACAAATACAACCAAGGAAAAAGACAGCAAAGAAATAACACAATTAACACAAGCAAGACCTGGATGTTTTTTTCATTAAACTGCTCCACACACAATGCCCAGTAGCCCCATAGTTCTGCATTACCCAGGTCAGAGAGTTACTATAAACTCTTTCCTCCAACTACTGGAAACAATCGAATCATAGCTATTCCATCACAGATGGGAAGGTAAACAACCAAGCAGCGTTTGAGAACTTGACAAGGCTGCCAAAGTGAAGTCAACATAGAAATTTAACCCACAGGATCACACAAAAACACTTAAGATCCAACCTGCAATAATGTTCTGTAGCTGAGATCCAGTGGCCTCTGCAAGTGAAGAGCTGTCATGGCTGCAGAAAAGCAGAACTGACAAATAGATTCCCCAGTCCTCCCCTGTGCCTTACACATTTTGCACCGCTCACTGCACACAGAGGACCGACATTATTTGGTAAACACTGCCATTAGAAATAAAGTATAAACACTCACTAAATAAGGGTCAAAAAAACAACACGTTCAAGCAGATGATACGTGCTTTTAGCTACAAGGAAACGCATTCAGTTTGCTTTTAAGCGTGACGCAATCAAAACCTTCACAAGCATCAACACGTCTCAGGCAGAGATTTTTGTTTTATTCAGTAAGATAAATAAAGGCAACCATTTAAACAGCCTATATTTATCTTACACAATGTAAGAAATGTAAACAAACGTTTGACCTGTATTTCTGAGCCATCCCACATTTTTACAACAGCTACAATAACAGATTTAGTGACATCACAGTGCAATCTGATGCATAATAGCCAACAACTATCTTGTTTTCATTCTTATGTTGAGGCTGGAGGTGGCACATCCCAGAAGCATAATTCAAATCTGAAATATTTGTCAGTACTATGTACTTTCTGAGGGTTTTAGTCTTCGTGTCTGATGAACAAAACGCTTTAAGACAACAAAGGACAGGAAACTTTAGAGCAATCAAACAGGTTACAACTCAGTTGGTGGACATCGAGGGTAGATGACACAAAAAACACCTCTGTCCCCTGATCTACAGTCCACTGCAAAGTATTCATACTCCTTCACACAACTTGTTATGTTAAAACCACAAGAGTATCTTTTGGAATTTAATGTGACAGACCAACATAAAGTAGCGCATAAATGAGAAGATGAAGGGAATGATTGATGGTTTTCTAATTGTTTTCAACCAATACAAATCGAAAACGTGTAGAATGCCTTCGTATTTAGCCCCCGTTACTCTAATACCCCTAAAAGTCCCCTAACTGGTAGAGTCCACGTGTGTAATTTGATCTCACTATAACTACTGCTGTTCTATGGAGGCCCCAGAGGTTTGTTGGAGAACATTAATGAACAAAGAGCATCATGAAGTCCAAGGAACACAGCAGACTGCTCAAATCTAAAACTGCAGACAAGTTGAACAATATCACAAACTAATCTCCATTTAATCCATCGTCCAAAAGTATTGCAAAACTGCAGACCCACCAACACATCCACCTAAACTGCCTGGTCACGTAAAGAATGAAATTAATCAGAACCAGCCAAGAGGCCCATGGTAACTTTGGAGGAGCAGCAGAGATCCTAAGCTTTGGTGGGAACTAACAACAACTATTGGTCATGAAATGAATACATTTGTATTGTGCTGTGGGGATGCTTTTCTTCAGCAAGGACAGGGAAGCTGGTCAGGGTTTAAACTTGTCTGTTTAAGCCTTACAGGGTTAAACATGGAATGGTTTGAAACAAAGCATATGCATGTGTTACAATGATTCCAGCAGCATTCTGTTTTAGAGTGATCATTTTTACCTACTAAAAGATGTTTATTTTTAAATGTTTTGTAGTCTGTTTTACAGATATGGTTAGATACCTTCTCTGTCCTACATTAATGTTTTGAGGTTAAACAAATAAAGAGTAAAATATACCTTGCATGAATTAAGTTTTTTTCATTTCTCAGCAAGTATGATTATAATAAAATGATATTTAATCTGGACAAAGATCTGCATTAAAAATTGTGATTTTTTGACCGCTGGATATTATAAGAGCTGTAGTATTTAATTAACCTACAGTTGTGGTAATTGTTTTGTAAATAACCTGTTATTTACTGTGTACTCAACATAACACTGTATGCCACTAATAACTTTTATTATTAGATCATTATTAGATTTATCTTGATGACAGCGCCAATAGCACATATATATATATATATATATATATATATATATATATATATAGAAACTAAACACAAATAGAAGATGGCAGAGAAAGATGGAGGTTGCCTTCTGTAAAAATCTCATAGTTGTTCCTAATTCAAAAATTTCATCCAGTCTTCAGCAGATCTTGTCGCACAGAATTCATAACCAGCAAACAAGTGGGCGTATTCTCATTCAATAACTGCAGAATGACATGTTTTTCTGAGCATTAAGTCATCAGCAAAAAAAAAAAAAAAAGATTAAAAAACGTCCATCTGGATTTCTAAAGTGTAGAATGGATTGGTGGCATTTGACAGCTTGCACAAAGCCCTTTGTTAAGGAGATTACGTTGGTCTGTCTGAGGAGCGGAGAGCAGATTATCATAGTATGTGGCTTCTCTTGAGAAACGCATTTGTTATAAATTGGAAGTTTTTTTGATCTACAGATTTGTTAAACACATAGCGGAACAAAGTTCTGCCTCATCTCTATGAGCGTCAGCAGCGCTTACAGTAGCTTCCCATCGTTAGCTACTGTAGACAAGACAGCTAACAGTCCTGAATTAACGGTTTTCAATTCATTCCAGTTTAGCCCCTTTGAGGATGGGACATCAATCAGACACGATTTTTCATGCCAGAATATATCCGTACATAAATCCATTACAACATTCTGTTAGCATTCAGTGTAATCTGAAAGTAGCCGCTAGCAGTGTCGCTGACTGTCTGGGTGGGTCTGAGCATCTTCTGCCGCTACAGCTAACGAGCGGTTAGCTCTGAGGAGCCAGGCTTACTGGGCCTCCTTCGGAGAGTTTTCCCCGCAGCGGTGGAGGGAGACCCACGAGAAAGCGAAAAGAAAAGGCGTTCAGGAGTGTTCATTTAGAGAGCTTATTTCAGAGTCTCCGGTCTTTACCTGCTAATTTTTTGGGCGAATGCGCGGCGTTCAGCCATGGCAGTGGCCGCTGATGTGCTTTCACAAAATTCCCAGGCAGGCACTCCGCTCTTCACTCAAAAAACCACGGCCACAGGGACAACAGGAGAATGGGATCATTACCGTAAAGACTGCAGTACTACGCAACAGAACACACCCAAGAATGAGCTTTCGCACTTTTCTATTTGCTTGTGGTTTCATTTGAACTACTGGTCCTTCTCAAAATATTAGCATATTGTGATAAAGTTCATTATTTTCCATAATGTCATGATGAAAATTTAACATTCATATATTTTAGATTCATTGCACACTAACTGAAATATTTCAGGTCTTTTATTGTCTTAATACGGATGATTTTGGCATACAGCTCATGAAAACCCAGAATTCCTATCTCACAAAATTAGCATATTTCATCCGACCAATAAAAGAAAAGTGTTTTTAATACAAAAAACGTAAACCTTCAAATAATCATGTACAGTTATACACTCAATACTTGGTCGGGAATCCTTTGGCAGAAATGACTGCTTCAATGCGGCGTGGCATGGAGGCAATCAGCCTGTGGCACTGCTGAGGTCTTATGGAGGCCCAGGATGCTTCGATAGCGGCCTTTAGCTCATCCAGAGTGTTGGGTCTTGAGTCTCTAAACTTTCTCTTCACAATATCCCACAGATTCTCTATGGGGTTCAGGTCAGGAGAGTTGGCAGGCCAATTGAGCACAGTGATACCATGGTCAGTAAACCATTTACCAGTGGTTTTGGCACTGTGAGCAGGTGCCAGGTCGTGCTGAAAAATGAAATCTTCATCTCCATAAAGCTTTTCAGCAGATGGAAGCATGAGGTGCTCCAAAATCTCCTGATAGCTAGCTGCATTGACCCTGCCCTTGATAAAACACAGTGGACGCACACCAGCAGCTGACACGGCACCCCAGACCATCACTGACTGTGGGTACTTGACACTGGACTTCTGGCATTTTGGCATTTCCTTCTCCCCAGTCTTCCTCCAGACTGTGGCACCTTGATTTCCGAATGACATGCAGAATTTGCTTTCATCCGAAAAAAGTACTTTGGACCACTGCGCAACAGTCCAATGCTGCTTCTCTGTAGCCCAGGTCAGGCGCTTCTGCCGCTGTTTCTGGTTCAAAAGTGGCTTGACCTGGGGAATGCGGCACCTGTAGCCCATTTCCTACACACGCCTGTGCACGGTGGCTCTGGATGTTTCTACTCCAGACTCAGTCCACTGCTTCCGCAGGTCCCCCAAGGTCTGGAATCGGCCCTTCTCCACAATCTTCCTCAGGGTCCGGTCACCTCTTCCCGTTGTGCAGCGTTTTCTGCCACACTTTTTCCTTCCCACAGACTTCCCACTGAGGTGCCTTGATACAGCACTCTGGGAACAGCCTATTCGTTCAGAAATTTCTTTCTGTTTCTTACCCTCTTGCTTGAGGGTGTCAGTAGTGGCCTTCTGGACAGCAGTCAGGTCGGCAGTCTTACCCATGATTGGGGTTTTGAGTGATGAACCAGGCTGGGAGTTTTAAAGGCCTCAGGAATCTTTTGCAGGTGTTTAGAGTTAACTCATTGATTCAGATGATTAGGTTCATAGCTCGTTTAGAGACCCTTTTAATGATATGCTAATTTTGTGAGATAGGAATTTTGGGTTTTCATGAGCTGTATGCCAAAATCATTCGTATTAAGACAATAAAAGACCTGAAATATTTCAGTTAGTGTGCCATGAATCTAAAATATATGAATGTTAAATTTTCATCATGACATTATGGAAAATAATGAACTTTATCACAATATGCTAATATTTTGAGAAGGACCTGTATAATCGGATTTTTAGCTATAATCAGAAATTTACTATAATCGGAATTAGAATACTTACTTTCATTTTCCTTGTGGGATATTATGTGATGAAAGAAAGAAAGAAAGAAAGAAAGAAAGAGACTGATTTTTAAAAATATTAAATATGATTATTAATATTATTATTGTAAAAAAAGTATATGTGTGACTCAAACAACTCAAATTGTTCAAGAAATTTACAAATACAAATCTGATTCTGCAAATGTTACTTGGGAAATTATATACATTTAAAGTACAGCACTTGTAAATAAGTAATTTTGCACTCAGCTGTTTGCATAATGTGTAAAAATACAAAAGTTACATATCCACAAAGCCTAGAAATCAATTTAATTAAGGATTAAAGCTGACAACCTTAAACCTGATACATATTTACTGTGAGCAAAAATATATAAGGTAAACAAGTAAAAGCATTTTTTCCTTCTTCATAAAATTGTTGGTCTCAGCAAGATCTGGGAAAATAGATGACAGGATAAATTATTGGCCCATAGAGTGAACTGGGATTTCATCCATGGTCTTGGAACAGACTGCATTGCTTAGGATGAACCAATTTGACTTAAAAGCTGAGCACAATACAGATGTGTATTTTTTCTCTAAATAAAATTTGAAAATTGTATGAAAAGCAAGTTTTTATGTATTTCATTATTGATTGTAAAGCTTTTTGATCATGTGAGTTATGAAAGTTACAGGATTCCCCGAATCTTCGCTTAGGATTTTGTCCTTTTTGTACACTTATCAGTAAATGCACATTGTGGTGTAACTGTGTTTCTCTTCTTTGCAATAGGGTTAGACAAGGAAAAAAAAGTCTATTCAGTTCAATTCAGTTTTATTTATATAGCGCCAATTCACAACACATGTTGTCTCAAGGCACTTCACAACAGTCAGGTACATACATTCCAATTAATCCTAACCATTGAACAGTGCAGTCAGAGTTAGTTATTTATTCAAATTGGATAAAAAGTTTTTCTGTCTAAGGAAACCCAGCAGATTGCATCCAGTCAGTGACTTGCAGCATTCACTCCTCCTGGATGAGCATGTAGAGACAGTGGACAGTCACTGGCGTTGACTTTGCAACAATCCCTCATACTGAGCATGCATGTAGCAACAGTGGAGAGGAAAAACTCCCTTTTAACAGGAAGAAACCTCCAGCAGAACCAGGCTCAGTGTGAGCGGCCAACTGCCACAACCGACTTGGGGTTTGAGAGAACAGAGCAGCACTGATCCAGGAGTACTTTCTATGGGAAGGAAAAGTAACTGTTAATGGATGTAGCTCCTTTAGTCGTTTCACCTAGATAGAAAGAACAGATAAACTCTGAGCCAGTTTTCAAGGTTAGAGTCTGAAAGAGAGCACATAGAGTTAGTCACAGTTAAGCTCAGTCAATCGCCATGTCTAGGAGAGAGAAAGGGTTAAACACTAAAAGACAGGACCGTGTGGATCATCGGTAGAGGGTGAGCATTAAGTTGTTGCCTGCAGAAGCTTGGACGATTCCCCTCTTCAGAAAGGTGTCACAGGTAGACACAGAGCCAGGCCAGGTGTAGCTTCTAGGAACAGAAAAGAGAGAACAAAGTTAAAAGCTGAAATAACAGCAAATAATGCAAAATTGGAGAGTAGTGTGAGAATTTAGCGAAGAGGGTGAAAGTGGTCATTATTTCCTCCAGCAGCCTAAGCCCATAGCAGCTTAACTACACAGATAGTTTCAGTTCAGATTATTTAGTTAAACGGCGCTTATTTACAACAATGTCGTCTCAAAGCACCCCACAAAGGGTCCCACTGATGGTCATTGTTATACTAAAAACCACAAGGATTAGGATACCTCCCTCTGTCAGACTGATCACAACCATCGGAAAAGAGAAGGGGTCACACAGGTAGCAGGTATGGAAGGTGTGTTTGCACCTCAACCATAACTGAGCCGGTTTAGGCTAAACCTGACTCCCCCTTACTCCAACCAACAGGGAGGGAGGAAGGCTCCCTGATAACCTAAGCTTTATCAAAAAGGAAAGTTTTAAGCCTAGCCTTAAAAGTAGACAGGGTGTCTGCCTCACGGACTAAAGCTTGGAGCTGGTTCCACAGGAGAGGAGCCTGATAACTAAAGGATCTGCCTCCCATTCTACTTCTAGAGACTCTAGGAACCACCAGTAAACCTGCAGTCTGAGAACGAAGTTCTCTGTTAGGCACATATAGAACAATCAGATCTCTGATGTATGATGGAGCTAGATCATTAAGGGCTTTATATGTGAGGAGGAGAATTTTAAATTATATTCTGGATTTAACAGGGAGCCAATGAAGGGAAGCTAAAATAGGAGAAATATGATCTCTCTTTTTAATTTTCATCAGAACTCTTGCTGCAGCATTCTGAATCAGCTGAAGGCTTTTAACTGCATTTTGTGAACATCCTGATAGTAAAGAATTACAATAGTCCAGCCTTGAAGTAACAAATGCATGGACTAGTTTTTCAGCGTCACTCCTGGATAGGATATTTCTAATTTTGGCAATGTTCCGGAGGTGAAAGAAGGAAATCCTAGAAACCTGTTTAATATGGGATTTAAATGACATGTCTTGGTCAAAAATAACACCATGGTTTTTCACTTTATTGCTGGTAATAATAATAAGTAACTGACTAAGCAGTTTCTTTTTCTAAGACTCCTGTCCAAAGATGACAACTTCTGTCTTGTCTGAATTTAGAAGCAGAAAATGTAAAGTTATCCAAGTTTTTATGTCTTCAAGACATGCTTGTAGTCTATCTAACTGGTTGGGCTCATCAGGATTCATGGATAAGTAAAACTGAGTGTCATCAGCATAACAGTGAAAATTTATCCCATGCTGCCTGATAATTTGACCTATTGGAAGCATATATATAGTAAAGAGAATTGGCCCAAGTACTGAACCCTGTGGTACTCCACAATTATCCTGGAGTTTAAAGATGATTTATCATTTACATGAACAAACTGGAATCTGTCAGACAAATAAGATTTAAACCAGCCTAGCGCTGTTCCCCTGATCCCTACAGCATATTCCAGCCTTTCTAAAAGAATATTGTGATCGACTGTATCAAATGCAGCACTGAGATCTAACAGGACCAGTACAGACACAAGTCCATTATCTGAGGCCATAAGAATATCATTAGTGACTTTCAGCAGAGCTGTTTCAGTGCTATGAAGCCTGACTGAAACTCTTCAAACAGGTCATTGCTGTGTAAATGCTCACACATTTGATTGGCAACTATTTTCTCAAGAATTGTAGATAAGAATGGAAGATTGGATATATGTCTGTAATTTTTCAAGTCATCTCGATCAGGCGAAGGTTTCTTAAGTAAAGGTTTAATTACAGCTACCTTAAGAGCTTATGGTACATATCCATTTACTAAAGATAGATTAATCATATCTAAAATGGGGTTGGTAATCAGAGAGAACACTTCCTTAAATAATTTGGTTGGGATTGGGTCTAACATACAAGTTGAAGGTTTAGATGAAGCTAATATTTCTGATAACTCAGGAAGCTTCACAGGATCAAAACAGTCCAAACACAAATCAGGTTCTACAGTTACTTCCAATGTTGTCTCACTTGCTGAGGATGAAGTAATCATCTTTGGGAGTATGTCAAAGATTTTATTTTTAATAGAATCAATTTTATTTAAGAAGAATCCCATAAAGTCATGACTGCTAAGAGCTAAGGGAATGGATGGCTCAACAGAGCTATGACTCTGTGTAAGTTTAGCAACTGTACTAAAGAGAAACCTAGGATTATTCTTGTTCTCTTCTATTAATGATGAGAAATAAGCTGTTCTGGCTTGGTGAAGTGTCTTTTTATACAACAGTAGGCTATTTTTCCAGATTAAGTAGGAATCCTCTAGGTGTGTCTAGAATCCTCCAATTTTCTAACATTGTGCTTTAAAGTATGCAGCTCTGAATTAAACCAAGGAGCCAGCCTCCTATGAATGATTGCCTTCTTTTTCAAGGGGGCTGCATTGTCTACTGCACCACACAATGATGAAGTAACACTATGAACAAGAGAATCAATTTGTGAAGGGGAAGAAACAGAATTATTGCCCTCCACTGTGTTTTTCTGTGATAATGAGGAAATCAAAAGTGGAACAGATTCTTTAAAGATTGTTACAGCATTATCTGATAATGATCTAGTATAATAAAATTTTCTTTCAGGTGTGGAGTACTCGGTTAAATTAAACTCAAAGGTTATTAAGAAATGGTCAGACAGGACAGGGTTATGAGAAAATATTGTTATGTCTCTACACTCAATGCCATATGTCAGCACAAGGTCCAGAGAATGAAGAAAAAGGTGGGTAGGTTTGTTAATGTTTTGAGCAAAGCCAATTGAGTCTAAGATAGCATTAAACGCTATATTTAGGCTATCACTTTCAACGTCAACATGAATGTTAAAATCCCCCACTATAATAACTTTATCTGTATTTAACACTAAATCAGATAAAAGGTCTGAGAACTGATCTAAAAATTGAGAGTGTTGGATGGGTGCAAAAACTTGTATTGCACCCATCCAACAGAGAGTAAGGGCCTGGTGGACGGTACAAAACAACAAACAGAAGTGGTTTTAGTGCTTTGCAATTTGGATGAGGAAAACTAAGGATTAAATATTCAAAAGAGTTGTAGCCATTGATTGGTCTGGGACTAATCAATAAATTGGACTGAAAGATGGTTGCTACTCCTCCTCCTCGCCCAGTATTTCGAGGAATGTGAAAATTTTAATAATTAGTAGGAGTTGACTCGTTTATAGTAACATAATCCTCTTGCTGCAGCCAGGTTTCTGTAAGGCAAAATAAATCAATGTGATTGTCAGAAATCAGATCACTAACTAGCAATGTCTTTGAAGAGAGAGATCTTATGTTCAGTAGGCCACATTTAATTGTTTTATTTTTCTTTTCGGTCTGAGTTATGTTTATTTTAATGAGATTTTCCTGATTTCCTCCTTTTAGATTATTTTTTAACCTATTCAATTTTGGCCGTGGGCAAGACATTGTCTTAATAGGGTAATGGGTGGGTAGCAGTACAGAAGCTGCAGAGAGGAGTATTAAACTACAACCCTGCTTCCTGGTCTGAACCCTGGGTTGTCAGAGTTTTGGAGAACTAATAAATTCGGCCACATTCCTAGAAAGAAGAGCTGCTCCATCCAAAGTGGGATGGATGCCGTCTCTCCGGATCAGACGCCAGTTATCAATGTAGCCCACATTGTTTTCTGGACACCACCTAGACAGCCAGCGGTTGAATGACAGCATGCGGCTAAACATGTCGTCACTGGTCAGATCGTGGAGGGGACCAGATAAAATTACGGAGTCAGACAGTGTTTTGGCAAAAATACTGTCAGACTGTCACTTCTTTAAAGTCTACATTAATGATTCAACAGAGCTGAGTAATGATTGTGGAACAGGATGTAGGATATAGCTGTTGGTGTCTTTTTTACCAACTTGATGCATGCAGATTATCTATTTATATATATATATTGTCCTCATAGCACTGGCCTTTGACAGTTACTGAGCATCTTCTCTTAATAAGACTTTTATTGAGACATTAATTAAAATGCAGAGTGATATTTTGATTAGAAGTAATCAAAAGGACTTCCTGACTTTTCTCTATATAGGCTACTATATGTATTGCTTGTTTGTGCCAGTGAAGATTGTACTTTTTAATGCACATACCTCTTGTTACCTCAGTGTACACTGCTCGTTTGTTGAGGTGCTTCATTAAAAGCAGTGAGATTAAATTAATTGTACTCATTGTAAGATGCTAAGATGGAGCAGTGCAGACCAAATGTTTTTAGTGTTTCCATACCCATCTGTAGATGTATGTGCAAGTTAATGGATTCTCCAAACGACACAATTTAAAAGTTCCCAGGTGAGGTTTTATTTTAAAAGGTGGAAGCAGTGGCATGTTAGCCTGTGTGTAAATTTGTGGTCATTATGATTTTTTTTCTCTCTTATTTTTTTCCCTGTGGACCTTCATGACCAGGGAGTTAAACGGTTAATGAAGTAAGCAAACTAAATTTATGTTTTATTCATAACTGAATATGACAAACGCCCTTGAAATAAATATTAACATCTCTTACACCAACCTAGATAACCCAGTTAGACGTTTTGTGACGAAAACATTACATTTGACCCCGTACCCTCTTTTAGCAACATATGATGCTTGTTTTGTTTAAAACGAAATACCGCAACAAGTTGAAATAGCCACATACGGGAAAAGAATGCGCATTAAACTCCTCCCGGTCGGGCTGCCTTGGTGTATAAATCGAGCACACACCCGTTTTTTTTTTTTTTACTGAAAAACCGCGAGATCACCTGACTTTACTGCCCGTACTTCCTCAAAGCGTAAACATTATTGTTCGCAAGAGAGCACAAAGTTGTACAGCAGGTAAAAAGGAAATGTTGCATGTTTTATGACACCATACAATGTTTAACCTTGAAGACAGAGACGCTGCTCCTCCTTGACATGAAAACAACACTGAAGCGTTGAGGTAGCGATTTGATTACTGCAAGCTGTCATTTCTGTAGTCCCTCAAAGTGAAGTGATACAGCAGCTAAATGCTGTGTTTGTTTGTTTCTTTGAACAATTGTCAGGTTGGTGTTGCTGTATGGGAATGGGTGCTTTCCCTCGTTGGTCTAAATGGAGAATAAAGGGAGCGACGAGGTGGAAAAACTGAAGAAAAGCGTCTTGTCAGTGTGGCACAATTTGAAGTACAGTAAGTAATTGTTCTGCTGGCTCACAAGACTTTCATGCAACTTCGCAGTGCTGCTGCAAATGATTACAAAATAACGTTTCCCCAGTAAGTTACTGAATCGCCAGCTTACCAAAAATTTTATATGACCCCTGAAATATTCCAAGCAGCAGTTTATAAATACACTGATAGATGCACTAATTGCAGTTTTTGTGTAGCCGATTTTCATTCATGATTTTAAACCAGCTCTGACCTACCGTTGAGATTTCTCACTAAGATCTCAAATATTTCTGAATAAATTAAAACGTACTGTATGCTTAGAAATAGGTATGTTAGCAAACTTTTTTTTATAGGAGGTGTTTAAAACAAATGATTTCATCTGAGAGAGCTTAATAAAAAAAAAAAAGTTAAATTATGCCAAGATAATTTAGCTAGATAGAGATGCACACACCAATAATTGGCCAGAGTGGAATCAGTCAAATTTTCCTTGAAGTTTTGTGGGTTCAGATTGGTGATTAGCAAATAAAAATTGTTATTGCCTAGAAAAAGGTGGATCAGTGCTTGTCTATGGTAAGGTTAAAAAACCCATTAATCTATAGTGTTCTAAAGTTATGAAAAGCTAATTTTGTAGAGGCTAAAAAAGTTGTTCTAAAGTGTAAAATCAGCTAAATTGTGTTATGAGATGAACAAAAACTCTAAATTGCACCAGGGTCCAACATATTTGGGAGTAAAAAAATATAGGTTTATGCTCAGATTTGTTAGTTTTTAAATGAGGCATTTCAAATTACACAACCTTTTGCTGCATTAAAGTTGTAAATTTGTTTTGAAGTATGTTTCTACGAACTTTGCACATTTAGAGAGGTGTTTGGTCTAAACCTATTTGGGAAAGAGCTCAAGGTCAGTCAGATTGGATGGAAATGGTCCCTGAACTTGAATTTTCAAATATTGCCATAAATTCTCAATTGGATTTAGGTCTGGACTTTAACTAGGCCCTTTTTAATACAAGACTATCCCTTCCAAACCATTCCATTTTAGCCACGTTCTCTAACAAACCTCAGAAGGCTTCACAGAACGGCTGCATTTATACTAAAATAAATTACAAACTGGTAGACTCTAAATGACTTAGAAGCCAGATTAAAGGGAACTGAATACATATTCATGCCACACTTTTCACATTTTCACTCAGAAGATTTTTTGCAAAACATGTACTTCCCCCACCCCCCCCCCCACCCCACACCCATTTTGATACTGGTGAGTCATGCAGCTGTAAGTGTAAATGAACCACCAGTTATGGTGTGCTCAGAGAAAAAAACAGATTTTTTTGTGTTTCTTCATTCTGTCTCAGGTCAAGTTATTCAGCCTAAAAACTGTCATGAGCTGAGTTTTCGTTGCAGTTTCACTGTGACTGGAAGAAGCTTCACCAAAAAGACAGATAAATATAACCAGCCTGCTGCTGTTGAGTCAATGCTGGAAATAGTTATTTTTGTCCTACTGTTAAGATTGTTTGCCGAGAATAATTGTAACTTTTCTTGCTGCAATCCTGTTCAGTTGAATTAAACTCAAAATGCAGTTCTTACAGAGCTTTTCAGTAAGATATAATAGCTTTGGTTGGCAGGTATCATGAGACTGGGCCACACAATGAGTGGCAGTTGTTATAAAGCTGGTTTGCCACTTAGATCAGTAAATATATTTGTCTTTTTTAAGGTAATTTAGCCATAAATAGATAAATTGTCCATTTATTTTATGTTTAGGTTGGGTTCTTAAATCCAAGACTTCATTCAGTAGAAACTCCCCAGTGTTTCTTCTTGGGAGGTGCTACCATTTTAAGGCAGAAGGTAAGCTGCACAAGATCATAAATTTAATATCAATATTTATGTATTCATGACCTACATTCTCACACATTGACTGCATTACCTATTTTCAGTTTACACATGAATTTAACCCCTGAACAGCTTTTTTTTTTTTAAACTGAACTTAAAATTTTCTCGAATCATCTGAAATATCCCCAGATGTCAACTGTCCTTCTGAAGACTGCCATGACGCTGCTGATGAGGACTTTATCATGGGGAATGTGGAGGCTTTCCGAAAGGATTTTGCATCCCGAGTGTGGCTGACGTACCGGGAAAATTTCGCTCCACTGCCAGGCAGCACTCTGACCTCGGACTGTGGCTGGGGATGCATGCTGAGGGCTGGACAGATGATGCTGGCTCAAGCTCTTGTTCTGCACTTCTTGGGCAGAGGTGAGCAGAGAAATGAGATTAAACAACACAGGCGCACAAAGGTTCTAAAATGAGCAATGTAATTATTCCCTCATTCTGTGTTAAGATTTTATTTTTAAGCCACACATTTAGCTGTGTAAATTTAATTTTGATTAATGAATTTATTTCTGAAAACATGCTCATTAGATGAATGTGTGAAAGTGTAAATTTTTACAGTATCCTTTGTTTCAGTGTGTAAATAAAGTGGTATCATCACAAGTTGAATTTGTGACACAAAAACACAAATAAGGTAAAAATGGTGTTATTAAATCAAATACAGTTACAATATGCAACAACTGTATGTTATTCTATTATTGCCTATTATTTCTATATAGTTTCATCTGTCTCAATCAGAAACTGAAAGCTAGATTTATTCTGAAATAGATTTCACCCATTAAATGTCTTTCTTAGCCCTCAACCCTGTATTTCTATTGGGTAGGCTGTCCGATGGTTTCTGTAGGTTATGGGTTGAGGAGAATGGCATTCCCAAAATGTAACTTATTTTTAATTGAAGCATAAGCAATTTAATGCCCAACAAGAAGTGTTAAAAATATATTTTGTTAATTATTGTTAATTAGCACACCCACAATTTTTTTATTTTTAATATTTTGAAACTTCTAGCGTTTCAATTCTTTTCTAAAAGTAAAGAAATGATGGAACAAAAACACAGTATCTCTTTATAAAATGTGTAAGGACAAAACAAAGAAACAACTCTTCTTGAATGTGTTCTAATGAAACTGAAAAATGAATGTACATTTTATGTTAGACTTATATATATTTCAGTTTAAAATGACAGATTTCTACTGTTTTTGCTTTGTGTCATGTCTAAATGTTTTTTTTTTAACTTCATACAAATTGTAATATCAAACAAAGAAGGAGAATGGATGCAAAACGCAGTTTTGGAATAATGTCATTTCTTAAGCTTAAATGGTTATCCAAACCCACCTGGCCTCTTGTGAAAGGTTAATTGCTTGTTTAAACTACTGAGCGGCCTACTGTTTTGGCCCACTCTTCTTTCCAGAATTGTTTCAGTTCTGTCACATTGGGGAGTTTTCAAGCATGAATGGTTTGTTTTAGGTCATGTCACAGGATCTTGGATAGTCAGGACTTGAACGAAACCATTCAAAAATCTTAATTTATTATAATTGTTTTCAACTATTAAGAGGAGGAATTGCCAGTGTGCTATGGATGTCCTGCAGCATAACCCAAATGTGTTTTAGCCAAATTTCAAGAACTGACGGCTCGACATTTTTCTTCAGGAAAATCTGGTAGAGAACAGACTTGATGGTTCCGTCTATTACAGGAAGTCGTTTAGGTTCTGAAGCGGCAAAGCAGCCCCAGACCATCACACTTTCACCACCGTATTTGACTGTTTGTATGATGTTCTTTTTTCTGAAATGCTGGGTTAGTTTTACTCCGGATGTAACTTGACGTACACCTTCCTAAAAGTTTCACTTATGTCTCATCGCTCCACAGAATATTTTCTTAAAAGTCTTGTGGGTAGTCGAGAAGTTTATTGTTTGCGATAGATCTTTGTGTTCCTTTTGGTCATTGGTGTTTTGGTAATCATTGGTGTCATTGGTAAAATTATGTTGGATCACCAACACTGACTCTGAATGAGGCAAGTGAGGTTAGTTTTGCCTTAGATGTTCTGTTTTTTTTTTTTTTGACCTCCTGGATAAGTTGTTGATGCATTCTTGGAGTAAATTATGATAAGTTGGTCACTTCTGGGAAGGTTATAACTGTTGAAATGTTTTTCGATTTATAGGATAATGTCTCTCACTGTGGTACGCTGGTACAGTCCCAAAGCCTTAAAAATGGCATTGTGACCCTTTCAAGACTGATGGATGTTAATAATGTTGTTTTTCATGTTTGTTAATTAGTTTTATTGGGGTATGACGCATTGCTATCTGAGATCTTTTAGCCTACTTTGTTCTCAGACAGGTTCTATATAAGTTATTTGTTGATTTTTAGAGGTTCCTTCTACAGTAGGGCTGCACAATATATCAGAAATATATCACCACAGTGTGCGCAATATTCATATAGCAAAGGGTTGTTTTGAGTGCATTAATTGTTGGCTAATTCCAAGTGTTATGAACTTGGGTTTTACATGCCAATGTAATATTTAGCCAGTTGGACAGAGTCTCGTGGCAGCAGATGCTCACACCAGACATAATGCTAAAGGTCACAGAGTGATGGAAGCGGAGATGAAAAAGAGAAGAAGGAAAAAAATAGGCATATATTGCAACAGATATCATCATCATCACAATATTTACCAACATTATCGCCATCGCTAGGTTTTCTAGTATCTTGCAGGATTGATAATTGTTTAGATGAAACTTGCATGCATATTAAGTCATGTATGTGATGATGTATCAGCTTAGTTGATGGAAAAACATTATAACTAGGGCATTGCTTAGATCTTCTACCTTTCTTTGCCTTACAAAGGCGCAACGCTTTAGGTGTCTGTATAATGCCAGGAGTCTCTGAGTAATGAAGTAATTCGGAAAACTTTTTTATTTTCTTCTCAAATCTGTCACTAGTGAAATATTTCCCTATAAAGAGATGAAAGTCCACTTTAGGATTTTTATGGATCAATTTCAAATTTGATTCCCTTTGAATCAAGGTCATTTTGTTACTGCTTCGGACTTAATTCTGGGTTATTTTATTGCTTGGGCTACTCCCATTCACTCTGCCTTCAGCTCCCAGCCTGTTTGTAAGGCTAAGGCACTGTTAAAATGAAATATTGGGTTCTCAAACTTATAATTGAACCAAGTTATGACTAATCTGTTTCTGAAATGAACAGAATTCAGGCTTTTTAAGCCAAGGTGCCTTATTTTTAGGACCTGCAGGAGTTTATATTTTTAATGCTCTAAAATTAGAGGTTGGAGATATAGTATGATCAGGTTTTATTAGGGCCTGGCCAAAAATGAATGTTTGTTCCTTTGCATTGACAACAGCTTATATGGGCATAAGGTTTATTGTCCATTTTGCCCAATAAAATAAGTTTAGTTGTACTATAAATGTCCTCTTATATTCTGTTAATAAAAGGAACATTTGGGAGCTACTTGCATAGGGAAATGCAATGTATGCATCAACAGCTGTGGCTCAGGGTTATCCATTATTTAAGCAGTTTTCTCAGATCAGAGCATTTTGAATCACTTTGCCCCAGATTGATTTGACTATACAAAAAATTGAAAATCAGTTTTATTATATTTTTATATAGCCCCAGTTCACCACATATTGTCTCTATTATAAAGAATACACCTACAGTTTATACTGCATGTATGACGGTTATTTGAACTGACTAGATGTAAACGTTTAACTAACAAAACACACTTTATTTGCATTGTAAACGACCGTAGATGTTTAATAGAAAAAGGAGGAGTTTGAGTCATTTTTATTTCATATAATGGAATGGAATTGTTTTTAAATTCCTAAAGTTATAATTTCAATTCAGTAACTGACTACCTTTTAGAGTAATCTGACCAAACCATATTCATTTTTATGCAGACTGGACCTGGTCAGAGGCGCTCTCGCTCCAGCCCTTAGATGCAGAGACACGGACCACCACAGCAGCTAAGCGGCTTGTCGCCTCTCTGGAGGCTTCTCTGCAGGGCACCCCAAGGACTTCTGAAAGTGAACCGTGTCTCGCACCTCAAGCCCAGGCATCGGCATCAGCAGAGGAAGCAGATGCACATTTAAAGGAGATGTACCACCGAAATCTGGTGTCCTGGTTTGGGGACGTCTCCTTGGCTCCACTGGGCCTGCACGGACTTGTCCGTATAGGACTGAGGATGGGAAAACAGGCGGGGGACTGGTACGGTCCAGCTGTGGTAGCGCACATCTTGAAGTAAGTTCGACGTTCAAGTATATAAAGTCATATTCAATCAATTATAACCATATTGAAAAGTCCATTTGACCAAATTCTCTAAATGAAACACATTATATAAATTAATTACACACAGACGCATGTTTTCAAGCATTTATTACAGCTAATTTGACGATTTTCTCCCAACAGCTATTGAAAACATGACATTTAAGATAAGATTACATCAGACCAATAAAAATAACTTTTTTTATTCAGAAATGTGGGCTTAATTAAAAGTATGTTTAATACCTGCTTGAAGGTTATTTTCAAAAGCTACTTTTAATCTGATAAACCTTATCAGTATGCATATTTTCTTTAAGTATTTCTGACTAGGCGTGTGTTGGTAATTTGTATCAAGCTTTCAAACAGTTACAATTTTCAAACTGATAAGACTCCATTATAACATTCATATGGTTTAAATTCCTATTATTAAAATGCCATTAGTTTGATTTGGGTGTAAGGAGATAATTTTGGTTGTGTGGGAAGGCAGGGTGAGGTGGGAATAAATGCCAAAGATACTTAATCTTCTTCAGCAGCAGGAAGTGATTGAACTGAAATATTTAATAGCAACCTGGTATTTCAAAAAAGCGTTAATATTTCTGATATACATTTATTGTTCAGGTAGAACAGTTGTATTAGTGATGTTGCACATATATTTTTTAATCCAATATAAATAACTTTTTAAAATTACTGTTTGACTTCTGGCACTGTTGTCATAGTTTTTTATTTCATAAAAAAGTTGTGTGTAGTATGTGTATAATACACAATGCATATTATGTTTAGGGTTTTGGTTTTAAAACTTGATAAAGGAAATTCAAATCAAACTTTTTTCAGATAAAAAAAAGGAACCTGTTTTTCTGTTTATTGCAAAATGTAACCTTAATTCCATTCAGGCCTAGAATAAAAATGTTCCCTTGGTATAATGTGTAAATTCTCTCTAAAGATGTAAGAAGCCATAAAAACAACGCCTTATGACTTCCTTGTTTAGTCTGCTACATATACAGCAAATTTAATCAACTGAACTTTGTAAGATTAACTCGACTAAAACTAAAATGACTACAAATGACTAAATTATGTCTAAAACTATATTATACTAATCAGAGGACTATGTCTACAACTACGTTAAAAGGTGCTGTGAATGTGAACCTTGTTATAGAGTAACATAGTGTTGCCCCTCCTTTATGTGTTGCTGTGAACTGCCAGGCAGCTGGCAGAAATAATACTACTGCAGTTTTCACTTTTGTTTAGAAATACTTCCAATTATAATAAACACTAAAAGATATGGCATGAAACCAAATAAAGGCCCTATCCATCTCTTTTATCAAGGTAATAATGTTTTAAAACTACAGTTGGCAAGCTAGGAGTGGCATATCTGTTAAGCAGCTGACTACTGGCTACCCGAGCAGACAGCCCCACACATAAGTTATAAAGAACAGAACAACAAAAAGGTACAATATTCTGTGTAATAAGCACTTAAAACTACTGATAATAAATATTAGATAATATTTTTATATCTGCAATATTAATACTAAATGTTATTTTAGTAGTTACAATAATCGTTGCTTTTTAACTTTAAATTAAAGAAGATATTTTTGTTTCAAAATGCCATGATATAGCTAATAATCACATTCTGGCCTATGCCTAGTAGCTACACTTGTTTTGGGCTTTAAATCTTATATTTTAAAGATTATATATTTATCCAGTTTCTGCCTTTTAGTAATGAATTAATTATTCATTACTGCTCTTTCCTGGTTTAAGTAGAATTTTATGTTTGGTGAATAAAACATATGTCAACTGATTTATGCAGAAAGTCCTGCATTAACCCAGTTTTCTCTATGGGTTCTTTTTAGCCATTAACAGATTTACTGATTAGGTTTTTGATCAGTTACATTAAGTGGGTATACCATTCATGAGAAAATGTGACATTTGCATAAAATATCAAGATCAGGATCCCCCCAAGGCATCTGATCGGGATGCCTTCCGGTTTTCCAGGCATGTTCCCCTGGGAGCAGACCCCAGGGAAGACCCAGAACTTGCTGGAGGGACTACAGGTCCTTCTCAAAATATTAGCATATTGTGATAAAGTTCATTATTTTCCATAATGTCATGATGAAAATTTAACATTCATATATTTTAGATTCATTGCACACTAACTGAAATATTTCAGGTCTTTTATTGTCTTAATACGGATGATTTTGGCATACAGCTCATGAAAACCCAAAATTCCTATCTCACAAAATTAGCATATTATTAAAAGGGTCTCTAAACGAGCTATGAACCTAATCATCTGAATCAACGAGTTAACTCTAAACACCTGCAAAAGATTCCTGAGGCCTTTAAAACTCCCAGCCTGGTTCATCACTCAAAACCCCAATCATGGGTAAGACTACCGACCTGACTGCTGTCCAGAAGGCCACTATTGACACCTTCAAGCAAGAGGGTAAGACACAGAAAGAAATTTCTGAACGAATAGGCTGTTCCCAGAGTGCTGTATCAAGGCACCTCAGTGGGAAGTCTGTGGGAAGGAAAAAGTGTGGCAGAAAACGCTGCACAACGAGATGAGGTGACCGGACCCTGAGGAAGATTGTGGAGAAGGGCCGATTCCAGACCTTGGGGGACCTGCGGAAGCAGTGGACTGAGTCTGGAGTAGAAACATCCAGAGCCACCGTGCACAGGCGTGTGTAGGAAATGGGCTACAGGTGCCGCATTCCCCAGGTCAAGCCACTTTTGAACCAGAAACAGCGGCAGAAGCGCCTGACCTGGGCTACAGAGAAGCAGCACTGGACTGTTGCTCAGTGGTCCAAAGTACTTTTTTTGGATGAAAGCAAATTCTGCATGTCATTTGGAAATCAAGGTGCCAGAGTCTGGAGGAAGACTGGGGAGAAGGAAATGCCAAAATGCCAGAAGTCCAGTGTCAAGTACCCACAGTCAGTGATGGTCTGGGGTGCCGTGTCAGCTGCTGGTGTTGGTCCACTGTGTTTTATCAAGGGCACGGCCAATGCAGCTAGCTATCAGGAGATTTTGGAGCACTTCATGCTTCCATCTGCTGAAAAGCTTTATGGAGATGAAGATTTCATTTTTCAGCACGACCTGGCACCTGCTCACAGTGCCAAAACCACTGGTAAATGGTTTACTGACCATGGCATCACTGTGCTCAATTGGCCTGCCAACTCTCCTGACCTGAACCCCATAGAGAATCTGTGGGATATTGTGAAGAGAACGTTGAGAGACTCAAGACCCAACACTCTGGATGAGCTAAATGCCGCTATCGAAGCATCCTGGGCCTCCATAAGACCTCAGCAGTGCCACAGGCTGATTGCCTCCATGCCACGCCACATTGAAGCAGTCATTTCTGCCAAAGGATTCCCGACCAAGTATTGAGTGTATAACTGTACATGATTATTTGAAGGTTGACGTTTTTTGTATTAAAAACACTTTTCTTTTATTGGTCGGATGAAATATGCTAATTTTGTGAGATAGGAATTTTGGGTTTTCATGAGCTGTATGCCAAAATCATCCGTATTAAGACAATAAAAGACCTGAAATATTTCAGTTAGTGTGCAATGAATCTAAAATATATCAATGTTAAATTTACATAATTGCATTATGGAAAATAATTAACTTTATCACAATATGCTAATATTTTGAGAAGGACCTGTATATATCCCGTGTAGCACTGGGAACGCCTTGGGATCCCCCCGAATGAGCTGGAGGATGTTGCCGGGACAAGGGAGGTGCAGGGCTCCCTCCTAAACCTGTTTCCCCCGTAACCCAATCTTGGAAAGCGGAGATGGATGGATGGATGGATGGATGAATAAAATAACAATATAATGATTTAGAAGTCATATTTAATTTCCCTTCGGGATTATTAAAGGTTTTTCATTTGAATTGCATTTAACCCTTTTATTTTCCTTTATAATATTGTGCTGACATGACTGTTAAAAAGTTGACTGACTGGGTAACCATAAAATTGTAGAGGATATAGATTTATTGGTGGTGCTGAAGCTGTAATTTGATTACTGTAGATTAAATAGTTGCTAACTTTGTCAAAGTTGAACAAGAGTGTAACTTGGCTTTGACAGATTGAACAAGAGTGTTTAAATCACATCTGTTCAAATGTTCATGTCCTAGAACAAATCTGTTGAATATGTTTTAATGGCTGCCTGTTTTAGGTATCATATGTTGCAGGTATGCTGGTGGTAAAGAGATCTTTCAAAAACGTCACCAATCCAAAACCATGTTCCCTTTCATTTAAAATAAAAGTAATATTAAGGCATAGCTTTTTAAATGTAAACTAGCCTTTCACCCTCAGTTTCTCTCCTTCCTTACTTGCTTCTGTCTTCTTTTCTCGTCTTTTTGTTTTAGGAAAGCTGTCAAGGAAGCAACGGACCCTAGCTTGGCAGGTATAACTGCCTACGTCTCCCAGGACTGCACAGGTATAAAAGATGATCCTGCCATTGATAGTACAGGAAACTGGGCACGGCGCCCAAGTCGACTGCTCTTTTATTCCTCCATCTTTCTGCTACTATGAAACTCCAGCCGCTAAAAGTCCCGACCTCCTCTTAACCTCCATATTGCAGCTGATGATTTATGCTTGTCGGCTTAATAGCAGAAGACAGCTGTTTGTATGAGAGTTGGTAGCTTTCTTGTTGGTGCGTAGTGTTAGTCACAGTGAGGAAACTAAATTAAGGCTTTTGATTATTTTAAAAGTCAGACAGCATTTATTAACTGAAAAAATGGTTCTCTGAAGAGGGAAGAGTTTTAGATTTATTTTCTGTCTTATGTTTGTAAATTCTGACCTGAACTAGTTAATACACATTTTTCTAATGCTAAAGGATTTAATAGTAAATATAATTTTACTCTACAGACTTAACATGCTTGCTGGGTGAACTGATTAGTGAATGAATGAGAAAATTAGCAAAACATATTTAAGGTTTCCACTCTGTCCAGAAAAGTTTGGAATTTGATGTAAGGGTTTTCCAGGTCTGTGTAGATATGGAAAAGAGAAATGCAAATATGGAACAAATATGTATAACTCCAAGCTTTAGTTTTACTCATATTTTCCTTAAGTGATATACAATTAAATTCAATGCTGTTTATTAATTGACAATTTCTAACAAATGTCATGTCTAGGCACTTTACTGGACAAACATGTCCTATTCATATCCAATTATGTTGAATCCAATTTGGTTGTTATTCAGTTAATCTACTCGTACTCATACTCGTCGTCTTCCGCTTATCCGGGACCGGGTCGCGGGGGCAGCAGACTCAGCAGAGACGCCCAGACGTCCCTCTCTCCAGACACCTCCTCCAGTTCCTCCAGGGGGAGCCCAAGGCATTCCCAGGCCAGCCGAGAGACATAGTCCCTCCAGCGTGTCCTGGGCCGTCCCCTGGGCCTCCTCTTAGTGGGATGTGCCTGGAACACCTCCCGAGGAAGGCGTCCAGGATGCATCCGGTATAGATGCCCGAGCCACCTCAACTGGCTCCTCTCGATGTGGAGGAGCAGCGGCTCTACTCCGAGCCCCTCCAGGATGGCCAAGCTCCTCATCCTATCTCTAAGGGAGTGCCCGGCCACCCTACGGAGGAAGCTCATTGTAGCCACTTGTATCCGGGATCTCGTTCTTTCGGTCATGACACAAAGTTCATGGCCATAGGTGAGGATAGGAACGTAGACCGACCAGTAAATTGAAAGCTTTACTTTTCGGCTCAGCTCTCTCTTCACCACAACGGACCGGCACTGAGCCCTTATTACTGCGGCAGCTGCACCGATCCGTCTGTCGAGCTCCCGCTCCATTCTTCCCTCACTCGTGAACAAGACCCCGAGATACTTAAACTCCTCCACTTGAGGCAGGAACTCCCCTCCTACCTGAAGAGGACAAGCCACCCTTTTCCGGTCGAGTACCATGGCCTCGGTCTTGGAGGAGCTGATCTTCATCCCAGCCGCTTCACACTCGGCTGCGAACCGCCCCAGCGCATGCTGTAGGTCTTGGCTAGAGGGGGCCAGCAAGATCACGTCATCTGCAAAAGGAAGTGACAAAATCCACTGGTCCCCAAACCAGACCCCCTCTGGCCCTTGGCTGCGCCTAGAAAATCCTGTCCATAAAAGTTATGAACATGACCGGTTAATCTAAATCAAATTAATTCCATTCCAGTCACATAGCAGGACCGTTTTCATTCAAATTATAATTCGGTTTAGTTCATCATGTAATGCCTGTTGACGAAAAGTTATTTATCTAGGAAGGTGCGGCTGACTGCATGGAGTTGTTACCTTTGCAGCAATCCCTGAGTCCTAAACATGCATGCGGCAACAGTGGAAAGAAACAACTCCCTTTTAACCTCAAGCCGAACCTGACTCAGTATAAGCACCAGTCTGCCCTGACCAGATCGTTTCACACTGATTGCCTCAGAAAATTACCCGAACGTTGCTATTGCAAACGGTGATGCATTTGGGGGCACAGGTAGATGGTGCAGCCTTAAGTAAATAATGCTGCAACATTGCCTTCCTACACCTTTGACATTATAGCGTATGCCACCGGCTTTGCCCGGCTGCCATGGATTCCTTGGACAAGGCATGTGTGGCTGATATATGGCATTATATATATATAGAAGTAACCTGAGTGCTTGTCAGATCTTGCCACAATGACCCAATAACATTACTTTAACCCTATGATACATTATGCAAACACTCTGCAATGTTGAAGATCCAGTCAACTCGGGATCCTAAATGGTCTGAACGGCTCCATCTGACGCACTCTGACTTATTTTCTGACTAATTCAGAGAATGATTATTTGACCTCTTGGTGGTCCTTACAGACTGCCTGTAGGGTATTGAACGTTCATATTTAGATCATTATGATGGTAAAAATATTAAACTAGACGGCGATGCCACGGCAAATGTAATGTACCACTACTTGATGCAGCAGAACTTAGTGTGTTTTATACCCTTCAACAACCCAATAAACAGGTACTGTAATAAAACGGGGAGGGTGGGAGAGCATAACAAGAGATGCACATCCTTTAGACATGACAGGGCTCCATGTCATTAAAAATGTGTGTGATTTCTTCATGTAAGATGCATGTAACACGTTTTTAGATACTGTAACATGATAAGACACAGTGTGAAAAAATTCTACTTCTTACCACAATAAAATATTTTTTGCTTCACCTTTTTAGATATACCCTAACCCTTTATTATTTGAGCTTTTGTACAACTAAGCAAGACAACTTGAAGTTTACTCTTCAAAAGGATGAATCTTTGAACCCTGTCGATTTGGGGAAATGTCTTTTGACTTTTATATCTCAAACAACAAAATCGTGAAATTTTCCAACAGTGTACAACATACAATTAATGCATGTTATATGAAAATGATAATACAAATAAACAAAAATAGGCTGAAGTCCTAACAGACAGGCAGACAGAGACAGAACTTCATCTAACTCTGCTGTTATTGATCTTTTACAGTGTACAGTGTCGATGTCATGGACTGCCACAAGGCACCAAGAGCAGGGGAATCCTCAGAGGAGAGGCCTCCTGTTGCACAGAACAGCCAACCATCATCTGCTCCCACACTGCCAGAGAACCGTGCCGTTATCATCCTCATCCCTGTGAGACTGGGAGGAGAAAGGACAAACCCTGAGTATTTTGAATTTGCAAAGGTGAGGGAGTTTTTTTTTAAGATCTCTGAGACTCCACAGCGGGGGTCTCCAACCCCAGTCCTTGAGAGCTGCTGCTGTGCAACTTATAGATGCATCTCTGCTTCAACACAGCTAAGTCAGATGATTGAATAACCTCCTCAGCATGCCATCAAGTTTGGTAAAGGCCTGGTAACGAGCCATTCATTTGATTCAGTTGTGCTGGAGCAGGGATGCATCTAAAAGCTGCAGAACAGTAACTCTCAACTAGAGTTTGACCCCTGCTCCACAGGGCTGGATTCAAGTCTATTTTGCTGTAAATCTTAAGTAGTCACTGTTAAAAATAGCAAATTTAGAACATCTGTAATACATTTGTTTATAGATTCACCAATCAGAGTTTTGTGGACAATTTCTGATCTCCCAGTCTGTAAAGTTCTCACCTGTCTTTACCGATCTTGGTCAATTCTGGGTTCTTTTTAAGAACTACAATTAACAGCAGTTAGTTTTATCTTCATAAAAAAAAAATATTTAAAAATGGTTAAATAACCCTTTCATGGGTCATTCAGAGCTAAAATTGGAATAAGAATAAGGAATAATGCCAAACCAGAGTTACTGCAATTTAATTACATCAACAATCAGATGACAGGTCCAAACCAATGAGTTTCTTTCAGGTAAAATAAAGAATCATTCTGACACACATCTATAATTTGGAGTTGGACTCTTTCCAGCTCCTAGTACATTCCCAAACTCTTTACATTTAAATATAACAATGTTGTAGTCCTGCTATAGCAATAGACGTGGACAAGCACAGACATCTTTAAAAAATGCACACAAAACTGCAGCGCCTGTACTTTCTACAACATTGTAATGAACATTTTCGCTTCAGACTTTGGTTCTCACAGAATAAAATGTATCCCCTGTCCATATTAAACACGTTGTATGTAATTGAATGATTTGGTGAGTTCTAATTTTGTTAAGATTCTTATTTATCAATTACTACTTCACTTGTTTAATTAGTAACTATAAAACATACTTTAGCTATTAATTAGACTGTTAATTCTCTTAAGAATGTAGACCCCACACTTTAATCCTTGAAATATTTTTCCTCTGTCTTTTGTGCTTCCTTTGACCTTTAAACACAGCACTGATGGCGAAAATACTTTACTTTGAATTTGCTTCTGTAACAGCTTAAACACGGAAGAGTGTTGTTTTTGGCTCTTGAGCTCCCAGGTGTGGCGCATTCACTCAGAAGAAGAAGGTCACATTTAGAGTTTTTAACTGTGCTGTTACTAGTCCGACCCGGTCAAACTGAAAAGAAGCTAATTGTTGCCGACTTCTCTCTACTACCAGCAGATGCTTGTTTCACAAAGTTATTTTCTGTTGCTTAAACTAATCCAGAGATTGAGCTGTTTTTTACTCCACCAAAGTAAAAAACAAAAAACACATCTTACACTTTCATTTCATATATTGTGGTAAAATAAATAACCTGTGATCAGCAGGCCCAGTCAAACTAGAATTTGGCCAATTTCTTGGTTGATCTTTAAAGTTAATTTAATTGAAATGCATTAAGTAACAAAGAAAATGAAATTATTTCAGCTCTAAGTCAGATATACTCTGTGCCTCTCTGCTCATTTAGAGCATATTGAGTCTGGAGTACTGCATAGGCATCATCGGAGGGAAGCCCAAGCAGGCCTGCTACTTTGTGGGATTTCAAGGTGAGTACCAGTATAATGGAAACCAGAGGAAGACACACTCACATAGAGGTTGGTGTGAATAACAAATTATTTTTGCATAATATACCCTTTGTATGTGTAGAGACAAAGTAAGTTAATGTATTCATGTTTGTATGAGGAAAACGAAGAGGAGTGGAGATGAAACCAAGTGAAGCGGGGCTTACTTTATTCTCTTTGACCCATCAAAACCTCGCCCATTTATCACAAGTAAACCTCCTAAGTTGTAAACTATAATTGATTTCCATAGGCGGCATGCATTAAATTTCATCCGGGCGCCCAAAGTGAGCCACTCTTCATCACCTTCAGCAGCCAGGAGAAACCTTCAGTTGTACATCTTGGCAGTCAATATTTACGCATTTACATTTTACCCATTTGAAATACAGTGTTGGATGATGTCTAAATGACAAGCAATACATTCTCCCTGCCAGCGCACAGCTCAGCACTGCATTCATCATATGCAAAACGGTCCAACATAATTGCATGTTTGTAAAAGTAATTCCCCCACACAAAAATTAAATGACAACCTCTTTTCTTGTGGGTGTAAAAAATGTGCTTGTACAAATGCATCTGATTATGCAGAATTTAATCCACCCTGGAGGATATTAAAAAGCAACAACCTTCTTGAAAGCGTGTTTGACGCACACAACCACAACAGTAGATCCAGCATGTGACTTTGAGGTGCTCTGCATAGATATTAAGGAGAAGCACGTTTTTCTGTAATAATCTGATGTTTTTGAATAACTTGTCTTTTGTTTTGTCCTTGCAGATGACAACTTGATTTACATGGACCCTCATTACTGTCAGTCTTTTGTGAATATCAGCACCAGCGATTTCCCTCTCCAGGTAATGTAAAATTACACCGACGAGCTGACTGAGGACTCCAGTAAATGTGCATTTAATAGTTTCTGCTAGTACTTAAGGGTGTGAATCTTAAGGCAGCCCTCAGCCCAATCACTGAGTCTGTATTGGCTGATTTATTTGCTACTCAGATAAGCGAAGCTGCCACCTAAGAGAAATACTGCAAATGCATTCTCTAGCAGACTTAATATTTCAGGACCGATACATAAGCACTGTACAGGTTCATCTCAATAAATTAAAACCATCACCAATTGAATTCAAAACTCACATTTTATAGATCCATTAGACGCAGAGTGATTTAGGTGTTTATTTGTATGACTTCTGTTGATTGTGACTTGAAGCTAATGAAAACCCAAATTAAATTGTTCAGATTGGAACAATATTGCATGAGATCAATAAAAAAATGGTAGCTTACTGTAAAGTATATCCATGTACTGTACAGTAGAAGCTCTCCAACTTGTTTTGGGCTCCTTTTGTATGAGCTACTACCTCCATGCAGAGTGGCATGGAGGTGATCAGTTTATGGTTCTGCTGAGGTGTTAAGGAAGCCCAGGTTGCTTTAATTGCGGCCTTCAGCGTGTCTACATTGTTGGGTGCGGTGCCTTTCATCTTCCTCCTAACAGCACTTCAAGGATTCTCTGTGGGGTGCAGGTTAAGCCAGTTTGTTGGACAACCAAGCTCAGTGAGACCATGGTCATTAAAACAGGTATTGGTTCTTATAACAGTGTGGATAGGTATAAAGTCCTGCTGGAAAATGAAATCAGCAACTCTATCTAATTTGTCAGCCGGGGGAACGAAAAAGTGCTCTAAAAAATGTGCTAGACAGCTGTACGGACTTTGGACTTGATAAAACTCAGTAGACCAACACCAGCAGACGACATGACTCCACAAAAATCATCACTGATTGGAAACTGCACACTGGACCTCAAGCAAATTTCCTTCTGTGCCTCTCCACATGTCTTCCAGACTCTACATGATTTTCAAATAAAATGCAAAATTTACTTTCATCTGAAAAGAGGACTTTTCCGCTTTAGACCCGGGTAAGGTTCTTCTGACATTGTCATCAATCAGGAGTGGCTTAACTCAAGTGATGTGACAGTTGTAGCCCACGCCTTGGATAAGTTGGTGTTTGATGGATCTTAAAGCACTGACTCCAGCTGATGTTCATATCTTGTAAATCTCCCCAAAATCTTCAATGGACTTGTCCTCTGTTACTATGCTTCAATACAGCACTCTGTGAGCAGCCAGCTCATTTACCAATGACCTTTTGTGGCTTCCCGTCCTCGTGAAGGATGTCAATGACTGTCGACTACTGTCGTTTTTTTTTACATGTTTCTTTTGTCCAGAACAGATCTGCATTAAAAAGTTTTTATTGGTTTTATATTGTAATTTTTTGAGAAACTGAATTTGAGTTTTTTATAAGCAGTAAGATTTAATCATCAAAATGAACAGAAATAAACATGTGAAACCTATCACTCTGGGAGGAATATATAATTTTAATTTCTTAATTAAATGATTTACATACATTTTTCACTTACCTTTAATTCAGAGTGGTGCATCTGTATAGCAGCAACTTTTTATCCTTTCATGCTGTAGCATAAAAAGTTATAATAGAAAAGCTGGAAATTGCATAGATGCTGTTGCAGCTCAGCAAGATTTCGTTTTTTATTAAATGATGAAGATTGTGTCTTCTCTTTTGTTGACTCTAGACTGTAGGGAATGTTTGCTCTTTCAGCCTGATCAATATGCCTAGATTTTTATTTTCCCTTTTATTTAATTTGCAAGTCATATCATTGCCCCTCACCAAAGAAGATGCCTTTCAGCAAGATGGACCCAAGCTGCACCATTGGTTTCTATTCCAAAAGTGTTGAAGACTATGAGAAGATCAAAGAAGAGCTGTCCAAGGTAAGGAAACCTGGTCTGATACAGAACAGCTTGAAATAACTTAATCAGTGAGGTGACTGTATGGCTAATTTTCCATGTATGGTTAGGGATTTTATTTTAAATAATTTTTACCTTCATTTCCCAGTGATAGAAATGTTGTCAGTCCTATATTAGCTGAGCAGTAGGTGGCAGCATTTAGCCATATATGTGATTGAATTGTCATCCAGTCAACATGTTGTACAGCTGTTTCCAAAGCAGTGTCTCTTTCTATAGCTATTTATTGTTCCATTAAAATGAATTAAAGTTGCATTAAGACATCATCTTAAGAATTAAAATTCTAGATGAAAGTTGTTGCTCTGTTTCTGTTCCAGTTGCTGCAGCCGTCACCGAAGGAGAAATATCCAGCGTTTACTTTCGTGCAAGGTCGCAGCGCAGATTATGACCTGTCGGCGGGCCTGAACGCAGAGAAGCGGGAATGGCCCTTCATTCGGGACGCGCGCAGATGCGTCACCACCGCCGGAGACTTTGTGCTGCTTTGACAGCGCTGTTTGGTGGTACGAGGAAAGATCTCTCATATTGATTATAACTGCTTAAAGTCCACTGCATCATGTATGACAGTGTTGGGACTTAGTGCTTGAGAGACTCATTTGAAATTACATTAATCCGGTTTTTACGTCCAGGATACAGTAATCCTGACCAAAACTCAGATTTACGGATTTGGGCTGGCGATGTGAACACAGAGTTATTTGTGGGAGGTTATTTGATATTATGTTGTTCTGCTGAATCAAAATTAATAACCTTTTTAATGTAGAAGAAATATGTTTTCACCATTTCTATTTTTTATAGTCAAGATATTCATGTCAAAATTGATTACATTTTGTCAGAATTGGGTCTCATTTGTAAAATTAACTTAATGTTAAAAACATCAAGTGTTTGGAGGAGATATTTGTATAAATATGACCAACAACATCATGTGGAAGTATCTGATACAAGGGCTACAACTAGAGCAGCAGTTCCCAGACTATTAGCAATTAATACCCATTTAGTTAATACCAAGTCATGTCCCTACTACAAACTGTAGCACAACTTGAATTGGACTTTTTCTTTTTGTTGTGATTTATCAAGCAAGAACACAAAATTGTAACCAATGGCACTATGTAATTAGTTGAAGAATAAGATGTATTTAGCAGCATTCTGTTTTTTTATTTTGAATTTGGAAAAATTCACTAAATGGTCCCAAAAGTCAGAATTTCAAGGACAACACTAACCACAGAATTCAACATGGCTGCCTTGCACATAAAACTTATTGGCGGCAGCACTAAAAAACAGTTTACTGAAAATGTATATCAATTTAAATCTAAACACATAGTACTGTACAATCTAATGCAGATATTTATGCTGTTATTAGCTCATAATCCCAATAGTGATTAGCCTGATCACTGAGCAAGACACTGGAACATAATTAGTTGGGTTGGATGTCATACCAGGATCCAAGTTTCTACTTCAGAGGTAAATGGACCACAGCATAAATAGCAGATGGCATTTGTTCCTGCTCACTGTTGTATAAATTATCACTGTTATTTACCTTGAAAGGCATTAATACCAAAGTTTTTTCTGAGAACACTAAAGGCACATTTATTATTATTATTATTATTCAAATTAAAGCCATTCATTATTATTATTATTATTATAAAAAGTGGTACTTGTTTTACAGTTTGAGAACAATGGATCTAGAGCAGTGGTTTCCTTTTATGCTTCCCAACCAGAAATTAATGGTGGAAGATCCTTGTGACCCAGGCTATTGGTTGAGAATACCACTATGTGAGTTAAACAGAGGTATGATGAAAAAAACCTTTTTTATCTTTTCTATCATATACAGCATAAATACCATGGTCTTTTTTTTCTATTAAGGTTCACTTCTTAAAAGGATCTTAAGACCCTACAATGACTGATTTGTACCCACTGATCTAGTGTATTTACGGTGTGTTTTGGCTAAATGAATCCCTTAAATATTACGTTTAACTTTGTCTGAAGAACAAATATATATATATATATTTTACGGCAGCTTGTTCAAAGTTTTATATGCATGGCAGCCATATTGGATTATAAGGGCCGGGTTGATTTTCCAGTTGGAATTCTGGCTTTTGGGATCTTTTGATCATTTTTATAACTTCAAACATAGTAATATCAACTTTTGAGTAAAAAGTGGAATTCATAATTATACAGCATACTTCCTAATAATATGCAAATACTGTATCGGCACCAATACTTTTTTATTTTATCAGCTAACACAACTAACGTAAAAAGTCCAAATCCTATTGTACTAATGTTTTAACATCTCTGTGGGCATGGGACTACTTGGCAAAACGTTGTATTGACTAAGAAGTTAGGGTGAACTCGTACCCCAGTTTAAGAGCCATGGATTTAAAGTATTTAATCTGTCTTTGAGGTAAAGTGAACACCTTTCAAAAGATAAGTCTAAAATGATTAGAAAGTTTCCTTAATCTTAATCTGAAACACATGAATAAAAAGAAGCACACATTAAAGGAGACTCCACAATTTAGCACAAAGTTCACATATATTACACTAGAGCCCTTGTCTGTTTTTAGCAGTAATATATCAAAGGTTTGTATGATACCCTACCACACAAAGCATGATGCGATTTGATCTCTTCTTAACTTGAAGATTATTGGTATGAATTATGTACTTATGGACAGCACATTTTCAGTAACATGAAAGAAACACTTAAATCAACTCAAGGAATTGTAATATAAAGTAAGTCGCATTTATTGTATGAACAAATGTTATTTTTTATTTTACTTGCATTTAGCAGCTACTGTAGATATCTTTGCAAATGTTCCTTAATGCATTTCAAATTATTTTTCTCAATTCCAACAGTTAATAAGTGAAGTTCAGTCACTGTGCAATAACTACAACTCAATCTAAAACTAACATGAAGTACACTAGCTCATGTGTTGGGCTCCAACACTCAGTGTAGCTCTTTTGTCACCTAATAAACACTATTGAATAATCTTGTGCTCTTTCTTTACACAGAAAAATTTTCGTTTGAATAAATTAACTTCTGAAATCTAAAATTAAATGTTTGAAAACGTGACAACAAGCTAAATAAAGTATTTAACTTGAATTAGTTTTCATTGTGTCTTTTAGTTCATGGAGAATTCAAAGCCACTCTGAATAAAAGTTAACAGAAAATGAAATGTTTGCTTCATTTTCAGCATGCAAACCTCACTGATGTGTTGAAATAAATTCAACCCCTTTTCTCTCCCAGTCAAATGTAGAAGATTAAAACTAATCGTACGTGCTAACCATCTCTACAGCCCATTAACCAGGAACCGGGAAAAAATGTGACCCAGTGACACTGGCAGCAATTGTGTTCCTCTGTGGAGGAAAAGAAAATATCCTTCTGTGCAAAGCTCTGTTGCCATAGATAATCTGTCTGTTGCCCTGTTGCTGTTTTCCTGTACAGTGCAAATTCTTGTATTATGATGAGCTGTGCTTTTTAAAGGAGGGAAACGTCCCTTCTGTGGGGGAGTCAGGGCAAGGGTGAGGATAGATGGTCAGACAGATTAAGAGTCCCTCGTTTGTTCTCACCCAAGCACATAAAGGCATCGTTTAGATCCACAGCATGATCATGCCTGACTTTTTTTTTTTTTGGCCTAGCAACAGACCGTGCAGATAGAGCGGGAACATTAAATATGCAAAAGCAAAGCATGTACAGAGACATTCTTCTGTTTGGGAGATTAAACGTGTTGGGTGGACAGGATGGGACATGACACTTGGGATTTTTGTCCGAAACATGAAGGAGCATTTGTGCTCCAAGGCTTGGGGGGGATCAGAGCGTTGACTTTGTTTGCCATGTATTTACAGCGATTGATGAATATTTGATTGAGTTACAGGAGCAAGCGAAATGCAGTAAACAAGTGGTGGTTGTATAAAACATGGCAATTGCAAGCATGCACCTTTGTGCTGTCCACATTCCTAAAAATGTAGTTTGGAGCCAAGCATATTCCTAACAAAGAGGCTATCCACAAGTTTCTTTAATGAGTCAGTGAATTGGGAGGTCATATTTTAGCTTGGTTTATGATGGAAACAGACTCTTTCTGCAGGACAGGAATAATGTATAATATTGACATGAATCATTTTGGGCTGTCTTTATGTAGAATGAATACCTGAGGACATGTTGAAGCTCCCTAAGATTCAATTTAGGTTAGTTTATTTAAATGGCTCTAGTTCATAACAACTTACATCTCAACATATTCTTTACAAGACAAACGGGACCAGTTCAAATCATTTCATTTCATCCCAATTGATCATTCAGAGAAATTCAGACGCAGTTACATGCAATCCAATCCAAATTATAATGTGATACTGTCTACATTTTATGACTATTTTATGCCAAATGGTAAAAAGTTCCCTAAGGAAGTCCAGCCAATTGTATTGTGTCTTTGATTTTGCAGCAGTCCCTCATCTAGATGAAGAATGTGATGACAGTGGACAAGAATCACCTGCTTCCTATAGTAAGAAACCTCCAGCAGAACCAGGAACCATTCAGGGAAAGGGACACAGCAAAAAAACAGAAGCACTAGGCCAGGAGTATTTTTAATGGGAAACACAACGAAAGAGTGTACACAAATATAAAGCATCAACACCGCCATCCATGACTTCATACAAGAAAGGGACACAGCTGAACCAGGAGTATTTTCAATAGGACAGAAAAACAAAGATTACACACAGTTAATGGCAAATGCTCCACTAGTGACTCCATCCAGGAAAGTCAAGCAGCTTAACACAGAAGCACCTAGCATGGTGTACTTTCTAAGGAAGGAAAATAAACGTTGAGGTGACACTTGGGAGCAACAAAGACCAGCTGTGAATTTCATTTTTGGTTGTGTTCTTAACCCCCTTAAGAATAGGAAGTTGTTTCTTAAAAAAAAACAAAAAAAAAAAACAGAACCCATGTTAGTTAAGTTATAAGGAGCAATTTGCATCGAAAGACAAAGTATTAACAAATTCAAAAAGTGTCTGTCTTGTCTGTCAGGCATATAATTGGGGCACAATGTGTACTACCAAATGAGTCTTATTTAAGTGTGCAAAATTTAAGACCAGTATTAAAATCACGAATTACAATTTGTATTTCCACGTATTATGGAACACAATAATTTGGTGAGCTTCTTAGATTCTCCTCATTCCAAGATCAGACGCTCATGGATTCCTCTAACAACGTTCAAGTGAATCAGATACTACTAAAAAAAATAAAATCCTACATGCCTAATGTGTGTATATCCAGGAAAAAGTGATGTATTTTTTCATTTTCCATTTCTAGGGAGTGTGTAAATTTATATGGATGAATGTGTAGTTTACACATGTACAGCTTGTGTGTTAGACATTCTAAATCTTAGGTGTCACACTCCCTCCCTGACTTCACACCAGGTGCAGGGTTGCTAGATTTATACCCAGTAGCCCTTGCCCACCCTTGTGGAATGCCATGCATCTTCAAACAGGTACTTCACTTTGAAATCTCATCTCGGCGTGATCTCTAGGCAGCTAAATATACCCAGCTCCCAAATCCTGCAACCGTCGGGGCATAAATGCCACCTGCGCTTCATCAGACTGCGTTCAGAGTCTTAAGTCTGTCCGTGCAACTGTCCACTTGTCTCCACCCGTCTCGTGCAACGCCCTCCTCCCTCACCCCCCACAAACACAAGCTCTTGGAGAAATGCTGAGGCACTGCATGCCTAACACATCTCCTCTGGCCTGAAGCCAGACAAATGTCATGATGTTGTGATTAATCAGCACCACACAAGGCAGCTTTAAGGGCGTTCTACCCCGTGAACATGACCTACACGGGTCAAAGGTTCCTCACCTTTTTTTCCCTCTCTGGTAAAAAATGTGCTTTGTGGCATAACCAGAGCTGAATATCTGGATCATTTTGCCGCAACAAAAAAAAAACTGTATAGGGTTGGGTCTGGGAAAAACTGTTTTAACTTTAGATGATTATGAAAGGGGGCAAAGGAAATGTGTGATATGTTACTGAGCTGTGTGTCATTTAATTTTTCATAATCAAAAGACGATCAGATAGTTAATTATTATGATTAATAAAAAAACATTTTAAACATTGCAAAAGTAAAACAAAATATTCACAATGAAATAAAACTGTCAAGCCTAGGTTTTACAAGAATATAAAATAACAGATTTTATATGCAGTACAAATAAAGCACTTCTGACTTCTTGAAAAGTAATGTGATGCACTAGTTTAATCATTGTTAGATTTTACATCTTATCTTTATGTCTCTCTTTTCCCTAAATCAGGATTATTTTAGGAGGAGAGCTGTTTTTAACCTGGTGCAATGAAATGAAAATTAAGGGAATCTTGTAATTTTCTCACACAATGTACATATATAAATACATTATATACCCCACCACCTTTGTGGTTATGCTATAGATCTTTGGGAGGTTTCCCAAAATATGACATTAAAAAGGATACTATTAAAAGCCCTGAAGTGGTTTTGAACACGGATTCTCAGAAAGTCTTAGGTAGTAAACAGATTGTGGCTGGTGCATGGTTGCACTAATAAGTGCAATGCAAATTGTATAGGCTTCCACAAACAAAGGAAGTTGTCCAGTTTGAATGTCATTTATATGTGTAATTTGATTTATTTGGCTCTACTTTATATTCTAAAAACATACTCCTGTATATGTGTTTGCATCAGACTCTTTCTCTGTTACAACAGAGAGAGGCTTCCTGTGGTAGAGGCCCAAAGCAAAGCTTCACACCTACCGTTGGCTAACCTCGCCCAGCTGTGACAACAAGAAGGGCACTGGAGTTAACATTTAGATAACGGATGTGTGTACCATTTCGATTTCCATTCCTGGTGACAGAGAATCCCGAGAACACATTATGGGTTGTGTCTAAGGGGAGGCGGTGCAATCCCATGTTTCCTGCATCTCAGGGGTGATGTGGAGGAACGTCGAAATTCCTCATTCTGCTGTTTTCTGAGGCATGGCCAGCCCTCTGTCAGCTTTTACTAACCGGATGCATCCAAAGCAGGCACCGAGGCTGAAGGCGGGGGATATTGCCTGCTGTGTAGCTGTCGACTTGTTTCTTATTGCATGCCAGTGCTGAGCGGGGTGGCGAGTGTGTTGTGTGTATGTGTGAATGCCAGTGTTGAGGGTTAGGAGGTTGTCAGCCTATCTTTGACTCTAAAATGTGTGTGGCAGGACATGCTATGAATTTAGGAGAGTATCATCCTCCACAACCCTCTGGACCAGTCTTACCTGAATCTCGGATTATAACCTGCATCAGTCTCTGCCATGCAATGGCAGGCAAACTTTGCCCAATTAATAATCCTTTAACATACACCTGGTTAATGACATACGGAGGTATGTGTGTGGGGGGGGAATAATGGACAGCCATAAATCAAGAGGAAAAGAATGAGAGCTTCTGATGTGAGTTTTTTTCTCTCAGGCTTTACTCGATTTTGTTTGCACATGTGGCACATGTGTGTCTTTGTGTGATCTCTTTCCTCCTGTTAAATTTGTGTCTTTGTGTGCTACTTTGTAATCTCATCTCCATCTAAAACTCCTGCAGGCCTCGTGCTTCATTACTACGCAGTTGCAATAAAACCCACAGTAATTAAAGGGGATCTGGTTGTAATTGCCTCAGTGAATCAACTTAATCAGCACCTGTGCTCACAGTCATTGTAATAGTCCAATCTAACCTTTTTAATACCTCAGAATTAAGAACTGTAAAAAATTATACATGATAATCATTCTGTATTTTGAAACTCTTGAGTGGACAATGAGTCAACTACTGGCCAAGACAAATATTAAAGCTTCAGCCTGCTGTTTAAACATGTTTGTGTACATCGAAGGCAAGAAACTTGGCTTCAATGAACCTTGTATAAAGGATTTAGGTTTATTTATGTAGCATCCCTGATCATACGCAAGATAATTCAGAGTGCTTCAGAAAGTTAATGAAACAAAGGGTAAGAAAATTGCATTAAAAACAACAAATACAGTAAAAGAAAAATTGTGACTTTAAAATAGAAACAATATGCTGCAAATTAGATAAAACAATGAAAATAATCTTGTAAAAAAATCTAACATTTATGGAAAACTGCAACAAACAACTATGCTTTCAGTCCTGATTTAAAAGAGTTTTCTTCACACCTTACATTTTCAGAAAACTAAACCAAGAGCTGAGGATCGTAGGAACTAATTGCTGTTGCACTTTAGTTCTGGCACTGGCAACATTGAGGAAACAGTTTTCAAATGACCTCAGGGCTCTGCATGGTACATTGATGACAAGCAGCTATATAATGTGTTAAGCCCAAGAACGTTTAGTGCTCTATAGATAAATAACATTTTAAAAAACGATTCTTTAAAAAAACGGTTTTATCTGTTCCATTTTTCTGGTTTTAGCAGGATTCTATTACAAAAATCTAACCTACTGAAAAGAAAAGCATGGACCAGTGTTCTGTTTTAATAGAAAGTCCTTTATATTGGCATTGTTTTTAAAATAGTTGTAGGCTTATTTAGTAACAGACTTTCTGTGGTTTTTAAAATTCTGTCCACAACTACTCCTAGGTTTCTACAATGCTATGTGGTCTTTAGCCTCATTGAGTCTTGGTGATCTAACCTGGCATTTCTGGGACCAAAAACAAAGACCTCTGGTTTTTCTGCATTGAGCTGGAGGAAACCTGACCCATCTACTCGTTGATACTATGAAGAAACTTACTCGGTGAAAGTGGATATGTGTTGACACAAAAATATAAGACTGTGTTTTTAGCATACATGTGGTAAGACATGCTCTAATACTTCATAACCTGAGTTAGAGGCAGGATATAGCTAATGAATGAAAGTGGCTCGAGAATACAGACTAGAGGAACCCCTCATTATAATTTTGTTTGCATAGACTGTTAAATAACACAAAATAGCCCCAGTCTTCCAAGGATGTTCTCAACGTATTTAGCACAGAACCAGACACTAGTGGCCTTTGTTTTGTAATCTGACCTGCAGGAAAAATGGAGTTGGAGACAGGGTAAGACATGCAACAAAGGTCAACAGCCGGAACTTGAACCTGTGACGGCTGCGTCAAGGACTTTGGCCTCATATACTTTACCCCTGTGCCATCACCACGCCCGTGTACCAAACAATTGTATGCATTTCCCCGTCTATCTATGTTTTATGATTACCTGTGCATAATGAAGCACAGACATCCAATAATGGAAAGGTTTTAATAATAAAAAAGAAATCACAAATATTTGTTGTAGAATGGTTTTCCAAAATGCTTAGAATCAATCCGTAGAACTTTCCAGTTTGTCCAGTAAGAGCTGTAAGTGATCTCTTTTAAGTTAGATTAACATCAATAAACCATTTTACTGATGTAAGGAGATCTGATGGCTTTGCTTAAGAGAACAAGGGGACATGTGCATATTAGTAGGTTTAGAAAATGTTAAACTCGTTCATTCTTCTAAGTACAAAGTAATACAGCAGTTATAACTCTAATTTGTCGTTTTTGTTTGTAATCTTCAGGTTTTGGTATGGTGCAGCCTTCTATGGAGGATATTCTGAACGATCTAATAAGTTTGATGAGAGGGTATGAAGTCAAACTGAGGAGAAGGGGCCAAAATATTTAGAATTTTAGAAGCAAGAAATACAATGAAAAGCAATCGAAGATTCTCTCAAGTTCAGCAACTCGTTTTTGTATTGTTTTTCACAGTGATGATAGTGCCTTGGCTTTTTGTTTGAAGCTTTCATGTTTGTTTGTATAAAGACTCCACAGGTCTTAATGTTGTTTCACCCCTGCTGGTAACACAATAGGACAAATTTAAAAGAATCATGCCATACATAAATATTTTGGCAGTGGAAAGACAGTTCCTTCTTTTAACTGTTCTTTAGCATGTTTCTCAAAGTTCAGATGTGGATTTAGAATCAGGTCCAAATATTTAAAAGTCAGTTTTTTGAAAAATATCAACATTTCAAGGTTGTACCATTTAGAAAAGAACATAGACTTTGCCTCATTTACATTCAAACGCAGACATGCCTGATCCAGCAATTGTGTGATCCTCAAACACATTTGTTAGCTTGACAACTGCACCTGCAAAAAACTGCAAAGAAATTGGTGTCCTGAACAAGTTAATACAGCCTTTTGACCAGTTCTATGAAATGTATCCACACCAATAACAGATCCGTAGAAAAGTAATTCAAAGGTAACCCAATGTAATTTGTTACATTACGTTGTTAAAGTAATTGAATTAGTTACAATACTATTACATTTAGTGCTTGACAACTGTTTAGAAGGGAAACATCAAGTATATCTACTGTTCAACAAGGAGAAAAAAAATCAGGACACAGCTAAAATCATGAATAAATTAGCACACCCATTACTCTCACACCACTGGGCTCATGGCCTCATTGAAATATAGGTCTTTTCAACACATATACCTAATATACTAAAAAAGAACATTTAAATTGATTCAGTGGCTTGTGTGAACACATTAATTTTCAGTACTAAAAATATATTTTTAAGCAGGTTTTGAGCCCTTCTTCTTCCTTCTGTGGAATGCATAATGGATTCCCGTGTAATCCATTATAGCTGCTGAGGAAACAGGAGATAAAGAGTCATTGGCAGCACCCACCCGGGGTTGTTCTTCTTTAAATGAAGTTTTAATAAAGAACGACAGAGAGGCTGTACAAGGTCAATTATCAGGCTTTGCCTACCCGCTGAAGCCCTTCTCAGATCCTTGTGCTTAGTGCACCATAATGCCTGCCCGTCATAGCCTGCTGATCTACATGTAAAAATGTCAGACGACCAGACGAAGGCTGAACCTATCTATCCCAAACCTTTGTCAGAGTGCATTTGCTGTTGACTATTTTTCGTCCTGACTGGCACATAAGGTCGCTACTGTCACAGACTGGCAAATCAGGAGAGCTGAATGTGGTCGATGTTCATTTGTCAGCGCCCTCGTTGAGGGGGATATCTCTTTATGCATCAAGAATACGTTAAAAGTCACTGGGGGCAGAAAAGGAGATATTAATTTTGCGTGTCTGGGTGCTCATTCAGCGTTGAAAGTTGAAAGATCCCCCCTCCAACCCCTCTCAAGCTGTGAGGTGGATTTAATGTACACTGTGCTTATGAATATACTTATGTATTCATTTGAGCAATAATCGCCAGGCAGGGTCCCTCACAGAAAAACAAACTGCCTAGCTTCCGGCAGCCATTTTAATTAAATGCCATGGATTGTCAAATTTATTGATCTCCCTCCCCTTCCCTGACACAACCCTGAAGGATGTCCTGTGCCATTTCCATATCTTTAGTGGGTTTTCCTGCTAATGTGAGATGAGGGATGAAAGGAGATGGAGGTCTGCTCAGCTAAATTAGGCCTGGCTCGCACAGCTTGGAGCGAAGGGAGGCAGGAGAGGTGAAAATGGATGTAGATAGGCTAAAGTGGGGTTGCACATGTCCTGAGGCGATAGCCTGCGAGCTGCGGCGAGGCCTCACTCTCATTCTTGCTCTCTCAGAGCAGATCTGTGTGCAGATGGGTGTCTGACAGGCCTACAGCTGTTCTCCTAATTGTTCATTAAGTGTTCTATTGATTCCCTTATTTCAAATACATGTGTCTTTCAGCCGCTGCTATCCATGTGATGTGGCAGACACACAAGCCACGCACACACATTCACACATACACACCGACACACGCAATCCTGGCTTGGCCAAGATGACAGGGCTGGCTGATGCCAAAAATGTGAACTGCCACTTCTAATCCAGGATTCCTCTCTCAGTGGGGTCCGGCAGGGCCTGGGAAGCAGAACCTCATTCAACGTACCAGGCTTTTATTTTCCAAACTTTTAGCATCAATCAATTAAAGTGCTGGCAGCAGCGTAGAAAAAATGTTTAATTCCTTGTTAAGCGGCAGCAGCCTCAGATTGCATCTGGCTGATAAGGGAGTTTTCGTGAGTCTATTAGGTCCTGGTACTCTTGCCTGATTACTCTGTGAAAGTGCAAGCTTTATTTAGGTAAAAAATGATCAAGCAAGAAGAGGGAGAGAGGAGATGGGAAGAGAGGAAACAAGAGGAGACAAGAGGAGTCAAGAAGTTAGAGAAGAAAAAGGCTGCAGAAAAGATTAGAAAGTCAACAACACCTTCACGTTTGAGTAAGTTTTATCAGCTGGGGTAATCTTCAACTATCAAACTGATTCCCATCTAATCTGCTTCCCGTGTTACAAAAATCTAAAACCTCTGCTGAGGCAAGTGTTTTGACACAAATCTTATTGGTATGAAAAATAAAATATATTTTGTAAAGCGATATATTTATCCATTCTCTGGTTTGAATGCGTGGGAGCATCTTATTACGCAACCTTTGAATTAGCTATGCAGACCTTAAATATACAGTGCTGGTGAAAAGTTTATGTACACTCAACACTGGCATCAATGGAATTCATTTTGAGACTTAAAGGATGCATTGTTTTTCCAAGTAGAATGATAATACAACAAACATCCATCCATTTTCTTTACCCGCTTATCTTTGCAGGGTGGCAAAGGGGCTGGTGCCTATCTCCAGGAGACAGTGGGCTATAGGCAGGTTACACCCTGGACAGGTCACCAGTCCGTCACAGGGCAACACAGAGACACACAGGACCAGTAACCATGCACACACACTCTCATACCTAAGGACAATTTACAGAGTTCAAATAACTTTCAAGTCTTTGGACTTTGGAAGTCGAAGTAACCAGAGGGAAATCACACAAGCACGTTGAGAACATACAAACTTCATGAATAAAGAGCCCAAGTTAGGAATTGAACCTGGGACATTATTGCTGCAAGACAACAATGCTAGCAACTACGGCACCATGCAACAACAAACAGCTTCATTGAATTTGAAACTTAAGAATTGGGTGCACGAGTTTGAATTTATTTTGAATTCACAACCAAACAGGTTGAAAATACATACAGGATCAATTATAGGCACACACTTCCATTTATATTTGGTTGTATTTCATTAAGAGAGTTACACCCCAGAGATCTTTATTTTATATTTTAGTTTTAAATTGGAATTATATAGTTTTGTACTTGTAATTAAGTCTTGTCGTTTGTGTTTTGCTTTTAAGTATTTGTGTAATGTTTAGTTACAGCTTAGTTTTTTTAATGGCCCCTGTGTGTCTTCATAGCAGGTAATTGTTTCATCATTTACTCTTCTGGTTTCCTTTAGTAAATGTTATGTTCTGTTCCTCATTCACAGCTGCAGCTCATCAGTAATCACCCACCTGTTTCCATGCCAGTAATCGCCATCCTCGATATATATTCCACCTTCTTTATTTAGTTAGTTGTTGGTTCCTCCTGCTATGTAACCACTTTTATCCCTGTTGCTACCACCAAGACTTTGTCATTTCTCCTTTTTTGCCCCTTGTTGATCTCCTGATTCCTCCATCTATGTCCCCCATCAGTTAGCATTATTATAGGTTTTTTGTATCTTTATCATTATTAAAACCTTAAATGAACTTAAAAGGTGCAGTCCAAGGAAAAAACCTCTGCTTCAAAGCTGACATCTTCAAGTATAACACATTTATTTCCCATTAATTAACTAACAATTTCCTACTGGTGTTTTAACAGAACAATTATTATAAAACTGGTTTTCAAATTGATAAAGCAGGCTAACATTGAGCTTTTAAAATGGCCATTAATATCAACCTTATAGAAAATGTATAAACTGTTCTGAAATATATAGTCTGTTCCAGAACGCAAAGCAATTTAAATCTATATTAGAGTAGTCAAATATCCGGACAGAAGCCTGTTGAAGGTCACACAAAAAAATTATTTCCCTGCAACCTACTAAGAAGCATTTAACCAAATTGGAGTTTATGTGTATATTTGAGCAAGTATGTAAAAATTTAACTATGTCTGGATTAGCGAGAAAATCTACAATAAATAAAAACGTGTGCAGCCAATTCCTGTTTTAAAAATCACTTCTCTGCCTGCTGTATAATCTTACCATCCTGGAAGAAAATAGTTTAAATGAAGCATTAACGTCTCAGTATGACTGTGATTTCCATGCCAATGATGAGTGGATGTAAACACTAAAGTTTAACTTGAACAATAGATATACAAGAAACTGTCCTTTTAATGGTTAAAGGGACACAGTTTCTTCTGTATGTACTCAAGTTGGGCCCACTAGAGCATGTACAGACAAAGGCAACTTGTTTCAATAGAAAGAATAGTATTATGTAGATAAAGGAAGAAAAATCACCAGCCAAATTTTATCCATTTCTTTTTCCCACTTTGCTCTTAGCATTACAATTTGGCTGTCAAATTGGACTTAACGCTTCAGTGGGTCAAGTCATGTACTCCAGCCTGGGTGGTTGTCTCCATTTCTAGAACGAGGAAATTCCACCGGCATTCCTGCGTTGAGTAGAGCAATAATGTTCTCTGTAAAACACAATCAGTCACCCCCTACTCGCCTTTGTATAAGGCGTAAAGACCCCCCGAATCAATACTGGCTGGCTGGGTGACTTATCATCGCTGCCTGCACGCAGAGCTGAAGAGAGTGCAGAGCAGCAGACAGTGGGCTGCATCCTGATGCAGACATGAGCCAAAACCTAGTGGCTACATCAATGACCAATTGGTTATGAGCCAGCAGTGCAATAGATCGGCTGCTTGTGTAATTAAAGCACTTAAATTTGTTGCATGTAAGTGGTGTGATGACATCCATTAATAAAAAACTTTGTTTTTCTTAGTCATGAAACTCTTGTGATAATTACGTTTTCTCAATAAAGTTTTTTACGTCCATAGATCTCTATCTAAAAAAAAAAAAAATCTGTGTGTTGTTTTAATGTGTTATATTATTGTGATGTTTATGTTTAAATTAGGTATGGATCATAAAGTAATTCTGTAGTATTATAAAGCACTTACAGAAAGCGTGAGAGAGAGAAAGAAATCTCTAAATCAACTGGAACAGTTTTACAAGATAAAGGAATAAATTAAATATGTGTTCTTAGTCCTCTGATGTCTCTATACCTTTATTTTCCAGAGATAATGTCTATTTTAACTGTTTTTGATGATCTTCAATCAACATTTTTCTTTCTTTCTTTCTTTCTTTCAAAAAACACATCTGTTGATTATTAAATGTGTTGATCTTAAGAGTTTATTGTCCCATGTTAAAGAATGTAATGTAGAGGAAACAACTACATATATGCAACCAATGACAGATAATTTAGCAACGCGGTTTGTTGGGAAATGAAAACCTTTGTGGTGCAGTTGAATGCTACTGATCATGTAGTTTACTGAGACCATTTTAGCAGCAGAGCTGTGATATCCAGTACACAGCTAAGTGAAGGCTATAAATGTGTTTTAAAGTTGTCTCTAGTCCTTGTGTGCCTCTGCACTTTTTAGACTTTCAAGGACTTTATTTCACACTGGCTTCACATTGTCTCTCAGCCTTTGCTCAGGGTGCCATTGTAAACATCAGGTAAACAGTGCAATATGTGAGATTTGGTGAATTTCTCATGCAAAGCCACAAACATTGCTACTAAATGGATACCATGCCAAACTCTTTTGCTTTTCAAGACAGTGAAAAGTATTGTGACTGCTTGAATTGCTAATGAAGCTATAAAGCTGGTGTTTCATTGGTGTACTCTGACCATGCATCATTGTGGATTCTCTATCTCATCTATAGATAGTATCTATCTAATGAAGAATGATTCAAAGTGTGAAAGAAGATGTGATTTCAGTTCCACATTGCATTGCACAAGTATTCATATGCCTTGAAGATTTCCAAAATTCCTCATGTTACAACAAATTTCATTGTTTATTTGAATTTGTATTTGATACAATAACAAAAACTTGTAAAGCAGAAGGAAAAATTTATATGGTTTTCAACATATTTACAAAAAATATCTAAGAATTGTAGCATGCATATGTACTCTGCCTACTTAGTCTGATACCCTTAAATTGAAGCCAGCCTCAACAACTGTCCTAACTCGCCTCATTAGAAAATCAAATCATGGCCGACTACCTAAATTAGCATGCCTGGCAAAGAAAACAATAACCAGAGAAGCAGCCAAGAGACCAATGGTAACTCCGGAGGAAGGTGATCTTGTCAGATGAGAGAAAAATTAACCTTTTATGCATAGCACCATGTTGTCAGAAAACTAGTAATAAAATTAATCCTGCACATCAGCCCTACAGTTGAAATGGTTTAGATGAAAGCAGATCGATATGCTAGAATGGCCCAGACAAAGTCTAAGACCTAAAATCAATTAAGGACCTGAGGTAAAACTGCTGTTTACAAATGCTCTTTGTCCAATCTGAACAGCTGGAAACCATATTTAATTTAACTTCTGCTTCAAAGTTATGCACTACAGACAATCTAAATATGTGGAGGTTTGTGGTTATGATGTGAACAAATTAAAGGGATGTGAATACCATTGTGAAGTACTGTGATAAATAATTTTTTAAACCCTAACCTAACCAAGGTTAGGATTAACCAAAAGGTTTAAAGTTTTGTCTTTGGGAATATTATGTCCGTTGAGCTACTGTATATCACCTTCTACATTGTGCAATTACACAATCTTGTTATCTGGTAACTGCACTGTGTGTAGTATTTTGGGAGGTAGTTTTTCTACCTGCTCTAAAAATAATCTCATTATCACTGAGCTAATTTGTAAACATTTTCGAGATGAGCAGCTCTTTAGAGACTCTGTGGAATTGCTTAAAACATTCCAACCCGTTAATTGAAAAAAGTTAATAGCCCACTACTAAATATGCATCTGAGTTCATAAAATCTTGCCAAGCATGGTGAACACGTGTTTAAATGGTTAAGTCAATGATTGGCAAATGACTGCCTACCTTTTTTCACTTTTAGGATGTTGTGTGGTATCACTTTAATAAAGAAAAATATTATTTCACGTTTAATCTTTGGAGTGTTTCATTTTAGTGTGGTAGGGTCCCTTTTTGTTAACTATCTGGACAACACATGAGCTGTATTAGGGAAAATAGCAAGCAAAACAAAGGCATCAATTCACCTTTTAGGCTTAGAGCACTTGCAGACTCAAGATGAACCAGTTGAATTTTAAGTTGGCTGACTGTTTACTAACATTTCATTTTCTATGGACCATCTAGTGAATGAATGGGCTGGAGGGATGCTGTTTGGAATTGTTTTTAACTTTGTTGATGTTTGCTGCCGAAAGAGGCTGTTAATGGCCTCTAATTGGGTTAGTGAAGAAAACGTGTTGACATTTGCTATGTGCTCACAGTCCAGGGTTTTGCTTCAGCCGTTATGCTAATTCAACCATTATATGTCTGGAGGGTATTAATGAGACTGACACAAGTGATGTTGCCGGTAAAAGACAGTGAAATGGTCTGTAAACAGACAGAATTGATTCCAAGGCCGAAGCAATTGTCACCAGTCTGGACTGAGATGAACAGATTCCCTCCTCCTTTTCCTTTCAGCTCTGCACTCAACCCTTCCTCCTCCTCCTCTTGTGCACATCCACGTTTGCTCCTCCAGCCTTGTCCAGCCTTCCAAATAGTCTCTGACAGTATTCAGCAGAACCTGTCAGGGACATCAAAAAGGTACCCAAACACAACGTGAAATGCCGTCTGCTTACAAAAATGAGACTTGATCAGAATCAATACAGTTTACCCCTCTTGCCCAGCACCAGAGCTCATCCATCCACCAACACAGAATCTGTTACACTGTTATTACTGATTCTCAGGCTAGCCAGCTAACTGTCATTGGGAAACAGGGGTTATTTTACAAAAACATTGCTTCTGAATGGTTTAGATGGGTCTTAGTCAGAGTTGGAAATTTATTGTCATGTATAGTGTTAGAGGACTTGCTCATTAAACTTCTAAGTTAAAAGAGCATGTCAGTTAGTGGTGTTCAAATTGCTTTTGTTGAAGATATCAAAATCTCATTGTAACCTCATTTTGAATGTTTCTCTATGTCTTGTAATGTCATATCCTCAGTGATGTGTGCAGGTTGTGTGTGTAGGTATGTGTGCGTATGTCTGTCTAAACTTGTGTGGATCAATCCCTAAAGGAACACCAATATTGTGTAGACATTTTGCCTGGTCCACACAAAGAAAAATGGGTTACACTGGCTAATGGTTAGGTTAAGGACTAAGGTATGAATTGAGTTTAGGTTAAGTTTAGGGTTAGGTATTTATTAGTAAGGGTTAGGGTCAGGGTTAGGCTATAGCACATATGGAAGTCCATGCAAGGTCCCTGTAAGGATGTGTGGGTGTCTGTGTCTGTGTGTGTGTGTGAGTGTGTGTGTGTGCGTCCACCTTACCTTCCTGATTGCAGGTGTGACTGGCAGGTGGTGTGTTCCCACAGCTGAAGCTCATCATAGTCCAATTAGGAGGAGCTTTTAGAGGAGTGGATCCCCTAAGGCAAGATGTCAGATTGTTCTTGTTCATCAAGAGATAATCAGGCCTTCTTGTGAGCCTATGAGTTCAAGATTTCCTGTGCTCTATAGCTTACCTTCACCTTCTTCCCCTTCCAGAAAAACCATAGCTCAGTTCTGTTTCGTCAGGGTTTTCCCATCCTCTGCCTTCTCATTTCCGAAGTTCATTTGAGTATTCATCTCAGGATCCTCACTGCTAATCTCCTTCTGGTCGCTCCTCTGGTTGGTCCTCTGGATCAACAGTCTGGACGCTTCATCAAAACCACCATCACCACTCACCTCCCTGTCCACCCTCCAACACTCCACAGCTGTTTCTGTCTACTACCTGCAGGAATAGACAAGAACCATTATCAACCTAAACCGCACCCAACAATTTGCCAAGCTCAGCCTCTGTGTAATTACTCACTTTGTTCCTGGAAACTTCACCTCTGACAAAAGTAAGACTCCAACTTCTCCTGCACATTAACTATCAGCATTCAAAGATGATTCCCTGCAATAACAACTTACCTCCCCTCCTCAGTGTTGTCCTGGAATCCTCCCCTGCCTCGGGAAGAAACATGTATTATTTCTCAATTGTCAATAAACCATTTAAACCTTTTCCTGTCGTCGGTAGTTGTCACCTGCACAAGGGTCTCGAATAAAAACATTATGACAAGTTAGTTTCAGGAAACCCCCAGATATTGTATATATAAGAGGTTTCCTAACAACACAGAGGAGCTGACCATTGTACGTCAGGTTCAGCTATCTGTAGATATTCTTACAGAGCAGACCTGTGCTACCATACATAATTGTATTATATTACCATCAGCCCTTGATTCATTTACTGGTCCGAAATCTGCAAAAAACACTGAACAATTACTAAAATGCCCTCACTTCAGCAATGATGAAAGTACAAAGAGTAAACCCAATAGTGTCTAGTTTTTTACCATGTAATCATTTGCAATGCAGCAGGAGTGTATGTGGTTATCCCTCAATGGTATAGCAGTTGGCATGAATATCAAATCCATTGATAACCTTGATAACAAGATCTGAACACAAATAACAAGGAGCAAATAATTATCTGCCTTTAGATGGTGCGGTCAGGAGGAGTTGCTGCTTAATAAATTCACTGGCTTCATGTAGAGAAAATTTCACTTTTTCACTTTTTTGTAATGGAGTTTGAAAACGAAGCAGAGGCTAATAAAAGATTGGCCTGTCATAATGAATCAGGAGAGCCTGTGTCAAGTAGGCAGTGTGAGTCCATCCTCTCACATATCCATCTACTGAACAAGCCTCCCTGTGCCTGCGTGGCTGGAGAAAAAAAGACCAGTTGACACCCTATTTGGCTGTCTCTCCACTGAAATTAACATTAAGCCTGGGAGGAAAAGAGACAGTGTTTGGCACAGCATGGCTTCATTTTCTCCCGGAGTGAACACCAGGGCCCAAAGGGACACCAAGACAGATTTGCATGCCACTTGCTATTCTCTGCTACCTGCTGCAAATTTATTATTGTGGCAAGCTGCTTCCCCAACAGCAACTTAGAGGACTTTTCAAATCTAAATGGTATCTGCAGGCGGTCAGGAGACATATAGAAATCCCTGGCGCGCGCACACACAAAGGTAGGGGAAAACTGCATCAAAAAGTAATCATGGAGATCAGAATACAACTGTCAGCCGTGCCAAACAGAGAGTGATGCCTCTGATGAAGTGTTGGACTGTTTAGGAAACAAAGAAACTTTTCACACAAAACTTTGTTTGCTTCAGATTAAGTAGTAGAACTGTGGCTCAGAGGCTTAAGACATTCCCTGCTTTGCAAAAGTATTGATAGTCCTTGAACTTTCATTTGTGATGTTATACACATCGTAGACCAACATACAGAACTACGTATTTGTGAAGTGGAGGGATAATGAAACCCAGTTTCCAAAAGTTTTTATAGATAAAACTCTGAAAGGTTGGATTTCTAATTACCGGTACCTCCCTTTACTGTGATTCCTCTAAATAAAATCCAACCAGTTGCCTTTAGATGTCACCTAATTAGTCCAGTAGTCCAGTTGTGTTTAATCAGAGTGTAAATACTGTTCTGATGAAGATGCTTCATTTTATTTTTAGCAGTGACAGGGAGGATGGTCAGTTGGTGGACAGGGCTAATTACGCTGCAATCTTGGAAGAAGACCTGTTAAAAGCTACAAAAGACTTGAGACCAGGTTGGAGGTTCACCTTCCAGCAGGACAACTACCCTGAAAGGGCAAGGGCTAGTGGCGCAATGGATAACGCGTCTGACTACAGATCAGAAGATTCTAGGTTCAACTCCTGGCTAGTTCAACCTTGTTTTTGTAGTTGTCAGTATGTAGTTGTACTGAGTGTCCAGTCGGGTAAGTCTCAATCCTAAAGCCTGGAAACGAGGTTCCGCTTGACATCAGGTCTTTATTCCTAAAAAAAACATGTAAAGAAGGGCAAAGAACAGGTGCGGAAACCTCGACCCTTCTTAAATGTTATATTGGCACACAATGGCAGCCCACTGCTCCCTATGCTGGGGGAGTGGGTGGAGTGGTGGCCTAGTGGTTAGAACAGGAGGTTTGCGTTCCGGAGGGGACACAAGGGGCCAGCACTCTTAACCCCAGGTGCCGCACAATGGCAGCCCACTGCTCCCTATAAGAGATGGATTAAATGCAGAGGACAAATTTTGTTGTAATGTCCATGTGGAATGACCAATAAAGATGATTCTAAATTCTAAAAATACAGCCAGATTTACAATAGAATATTTCAGAGCATATCTATGTGTTAGAACGATCCAGTCAAGGTCCAGACCTAAATGTAATTCAGTATCTGAGGGAAAACCTGAAAATTGATTTTCACTGATGCTCTCTATCCATTTTGACAAATTTTAAGCTATTTTGCAAGAGGACTGGGCAAAAATTCCAGTCTTTAATTGTGCAAAACTGGTAGAGACATACCTCAAAAGACTGACAGTTGCTATTGCAGTTGAAGGTTGTTGTAGTAGGTGTTGACCCAGGGGGGCTGAACACCAATGTGTGCCTATCAGAATGCATTAGTATTGATCTAAAAATAATACATACTAGAACAGGAACAGATTATCACACTATAGGTTGAAAGTCATTGAATTGACAAGTAATAGCATTGTAAAGATGTGTAAAAATAACCACTATGAGACTGGAGTTTTTTAATGCAGCAGAAATCTGCTCATAAAGCTATAAAAATGCTAAATGGACTTTATATATATAAAATCATGTTCACTCTGATGCACAATTCAGTAGTCAACGTGGGGTTAAATGCTTTGCCTAGCGGTAGGAGGTAGCTGTAGTTGAACCCACAACTTTTAGATTGCATATAGCTACTCCCTCCCCTGAACCACAGTCACACTTCAAATATTCTGCACAACAAAACCTCACATTATGTAAGAAATATTTTCTAAAGGTTAAGAACATATGCTTTTTTATAGAGAAATGGCGATAATCTTGGAATTCCTCTCTGTTGTATTGAAAACCATCACCTCTATCAATGAACATGCAGCACATTTTTCTCTTTCATGTGTTACAAATCAAGTCATAGTCATATAAAAACAGAACCTCAAAGAAAACCAGAAATTGGTAGCCAGATCAGCACATCTAGTTAAAATTGACCTGAAGTTACACTCCTTTAGCAGGAAAAAAACATCTAACGCTGTCGGCCTCTGTCGACCTGAACTGAAACATGCTCAAAGGTCATTAAACAACTGGATGAAGAAATATGGTTGAAGTCAAGGTCAGTGGCGCCAATTACCTTTCCTCTGTCCCCTACAAATGAGTATCTTTCACCTGATTATCTATTATCATGTTATTGGACGTAAATTTAACAAGCTGTTGAGAGGACTGGAAAATCAATACCTTTTAAATGCTGTTTATGCGTGATTAACGGTTAATATCCTCACAAATTATTTAATATAATAAGGTAATTTGTCTTTCACATGAGCCTGGAACCCTGCAAAGAATAATAGAATATTAAATGAGGACACTACTGAAGAGGAGATTTCTGATGCTTTCTCCAGCTCCTTTTTATTACCCATATCCTCTTAACAGCTACAAAGCTGCACTATGGTTATTTTATGCAAGTCATAAAATTAGGCTGAGATGGAATTAGCAGACTCGGGGCTCTTTATAGGTCAAGCCGGTAGTTTATGAGCCCACGACTCCCTAGCACTATTGTCAAGGGGCTAGTTAGAGGGGTCTTTAAGCATGATTTAATATGTCCCTGCCTTGGAAAATAGTTAAATAGCTAATTAAATGGAGGAGTTAATTTACATATTAATTGACCTTCCAGTAATATTTATATTGATGCCTACATGAAGATCCCTTGTCTTCATTGCCTTTCATCATAGTTAGTTTGAGCAAATATGGTGTAACTTTTTTTGTTTAAACTCAAGTTTCTTTTTATTGTCGCCAGCTCCCCGTCAGAGCCAGCTGGGGTTTTGTGCATGTAGGGCTCTTTTTGTTGGCGGATAATGGAGGATGCCACATAAACAGCGATGGGAAGTCCTCTGGGGGGCCAGTGGAAAAGCTGGAGGACAGTGCTTGTGTCAAAACTGCTCTTAATTATATCTCTAATCACCAGCCAGCCTGGCAACAAAAAAGGACCCGGGGGCTCGACTTTAACCCAACCTGTACAGAATTAGCACAACATTTCACCTGCTAAGATTTCCCAAATAGGCACTAAAGTAAAGGCACATACATGTATACACACACTGCTCAGCCAAGCTCCCTCTTTAGAGACATAAATCTGTTTGTTTGCTACTCTCCACACCAGCTATTAAGCTCCAGATAGGATTTGTGCTGCATTTTCTATGATAATAATCTCTTCTCCCCTGATGCCGCCCCTGCATGTTGCATTGTCATGTTGATGTCCGCATGGCCATCGAGGGGTAATGATGACATGGATCAACGATGATAGATTGGAAGCACATTGTTTGTTTTCGACAGGGGGCGCGTCCATTCTGTGCACCGTGTTGTTAGCATGGTAAGTGTGTCTTCCAGCCTATTATCCGCATGATCATTTGTCACCAGCCTGTCTTCACTTTGTCTCCCACATTCTTTCTGGATAATGACTCCTCAAACAAATCTGCATATGAGGCCTGCAGTCAACAATAGCAGTGGTGAATCGGTTTTAAAAATTTGAAATGTTGCTACCTGAAATAGTGTAGAAGTTGTAACTGAGAGATTTTCATGATCAACATTTTTAAAGCCAAAACTATTTCAACGTGTAAAGTGACACATTATTATGGTGTGAAAAAAGTTATTCACGCATTTATCCATCTTCCATTATCAATCTCCTTGTGGCTTGATCTCCTGCTGATTTTGAAAATATGGCAGCCAGCCCGAACTCCCTGATCCAGCGCCGAAAACCAGCAGCTGCCCAGCAGACCCATGCAGCCATTAGCAACACCTCAGGGCCATCAGCGGCCATCACTCACCGAGGCTAAATACCCTGTCAAAGGGTGCTGTGACAGCAAATTGAATATTGTTATGATCCATAAAATTTTCTCATCAGTGCACTGTGCATGCTCCTGTTGTTAACATGTTGATGTGAAACCGAACAGCTTGCAAGACAAGATTATTATTAATTTCCTGACAGAAAAAAAGAACTTCAGCAAACACAAACATGGTTAATTCCTTTACTGATATATTACCCAACAGATATTAGACAAAATAAAAGAGTGGCAACAAATAGGAATTTCAGTTTATTTATTCTTTTTGTAGCCAAATTTACAACAAATCTCATCTTGAGGTACTTTACAAGACAAACATAATTAATTTCCATTTACTTAGAACTAATTTTAGCCAAAATTAAGTTTAAATGCACTTCCAACTTAATTATTTAATTAAATTCAAATCCAGTCTGACACAGTTCAATTCAATGTTGAGCCCAAAGATTTTTAAGGTACCCTTTTCCGGTAAGGTCTAAAACTTTTCTTCGGTTTTATTTTTATTTTTTCAAAAGGTTAAAATACTTGTAAAATATTTCAAAACACAACTTTCCATCTAAATGTGTTTTTTTTTATTTTTTTTATGAAAAATAAATTTTCCGGCGTGCATGGTGATGGCATACTTGCATTTAAACCGTTTCATTGAACTCCAATGTGTCACCCCATACACTGCCACCTACTGGGCTGCCAGTGTAAGTTTGCAAAAAGAAATATATTCAACACTCGATGCCAATTAGAGACGTGGACCACCTGGAGGATATCTTGCCAGTCTTTCTAAGTACAAGACCCTTACAGGTAAAAAAAAATTGGTTAAATCAATTTAAAAAAAAACTAAGGCCAAACATAATTGTTACAGTTTTGAAATATTTAAGTAGGTATTATGCATCAACGGCCATATTTTGGCTGATTTATGTTTTTTTTAAACAGCAGTAACTGTTTTGGCTGTAAAATCGAGGCTCAAAAAGAACCTATTTCAGTGTGGGAGCCTTGTTTTTTGTGCGCAATGAGGTCTCTCATTTGTGTAACTATGAACAATATTTCAGTTGCTTTTGTAGAAATGGCTGATATTTAAAGACACAGCTCAATAGGGAGGATATGAGGAGTCCAGAACAAAGGTTGGAGGAGGGATGAATGTGGCAGGATGGATTTATTTTTTACTGCACTGAGTGATATAAGTTTAATAATACCAGCAATATATTTAATAATTGTTGTAAATATTGTATCACTGGTTTGTTTGTCACATACATATTTCAGTCTAAATCAATGTTGTTCACAAGTGGATCTGAAAACCTTAAATTACCATTTTTAAAAGGTTTTATTCTGCCCGAAGACTACTGAAAGCACAGAAAAAAATTCAAATTGAGGTTACCATAATTCATGCATGTATTCATACATATAAGAAATACTCCAATCCCCCCCAATATATGGGTCGTATACCCCAAGTCAATAAAACATACAATATGCATAGTTACAAAGCTACCAGCAGGACAAATAAAAAGACCAGCAGTTGAACAACCCTAATTCCTACTTTGTTCTCATATTTGTGTGGACAAATTAGTATCTAAGTTGTAAAGGCATATAAGCTCAGCATTCTCCCTGAAACTTGCTGTTAGTTTTTCAAAGGTTAGCAGTTAGCGGGAGGCCAGTTTTGTGCACAAAGAGCCTGGGAAATGTCAGCTGTGCTATAACTATAACCTACCCAGGCCCTCCTTCCCATCATATGCCTTCGCCAGAGTGCAGCATTCCAACAGAATAACTCTATAAAATGGACACCTGCCACGACACCCTGCATGCATCACCAGTGCCAGAGTGCCAAGCACAATCGCCCAGCAGTCATGGTCAGTTGCCTGCTGATATATCAGATGTGATCCCAGAGAAAGGGTTGAGTGCCCCCCACCAAATGTTAAAGTTATTTGTTCTTGTCATTAAACTAAACTTTATTGTGACCCTCTCTCGCTGTTATTGCACTACTAGCAATTCTGCTGAACTGAACTTTATCTTTGTGGCTGTCTATGAATCTCAGGGGCTCAGACACTGCAGATCGCTGAAGTATACTTCCTTGTTGATCTTTTAGCTCTGAGGGCCAGAGAGTATAGAGTAAAAAAAGAAATTAAAATGAAAAATAATTTAACAAATTTACATGTGGAGTTTATTATAAAGAGCCAAGTTTGAACAAAACAAAAAAACATGCACGGCTCTGGATGTTTGAATGAGTGTTCACAAAAAAAAAATGTGTCTAATTAACCTTCTAGATGAAGTGAAAAACCTCAGGAAAACAAAGAAACTGCAACAATAAGGGAATAGAGAAAAATGCATGTCATTTTTAAGCTATAATAAAATAAACTATAGAGTTTAGGCAACAAAAAATATTCATGCTTGTTTAAACTAACATTTGTATAAATAAACATAAAAAATCATAAAAGTAAAATGTAATTCACAAACGTATTAAATACAAATTTGTAAATTGATTAATTGCAAATAAAAAAAAATAAAATCATGACCATACTTCATTTCCTTAGCTGGAAATATTTTGGGATTCTCTTTGGTGTCTCTTTGCAAAAAGCTAGTATCCATCCCATTAATCGGTTGGCTCAGGGAAAATCATTATTATTCTTTTTATTCTGGAACATCACATAAAAGTCTTGGTTTTACTATTTAAAGCTGATACTGGGAAATGGAAGATACAGATGCTGATGCTATTGTAATGAAAAGAGTTGTGATCCATGCGTGTTTGCCTTGCCTCAGTGTGCTTTATCGCCAACTATAAAGGCCTTCCCTCACTAGCTTTTCGCCATCTTAAGAATGTTTCATTTGTCATCTATTCTTTTAAGGTTTCCACCTTCACTGACCCCAAATGTTTTGCTCAGAAAAAAAGACATTTAAAAAAATAATAGAACGAAATATGTAATGTAAAAGTGTGTGTGGATCATTAAGAGGCTGAAACTGTTAAACAAACATTAGCGTTTGAGAGGGACAATGCAGGGTGGCGGTTTTTACAGCTTGTGTGATTCTGAGGGATCCGGAAAGAGACAATGAGGTCATAGAAAATATAAACTGCTGATAAATGATGGGACATAAAACTGCAGCCCATGTCCTGTCAAGCTCGGGTGGCTTCCAGATTTAAACTTAATTTTCGCCTCCTGTGAATAGTGCTAACATCCTTTTTCTCCTCTAGCATGAAGAAAGGGATATTTTTGCTGAACTTTAATGAGATAGTGTTATGCTTGATTTGTGCCGTTTTGCATTTTTAGACATAAATGCGTTGAACTTATGACACTATCTATAGCAAAACAATAAGTCTAAGTAAAGGTGTATAGCTATGCTGAAGCTAAATTGGCAAAAAGTGTTTTTGCTTCTAGCAAGACCCTGGACAATTTCCATCCATTCTTGTCTCCTATTATTTTAGGCCTGACAATCATGAAGCCTTGGTAGCAACTGTTATCTACATTAATGTCCATAAACCAATGAATTTGTGTATTCATCACAAATTTACCTGAAGGGATGAGATGTTTTCCTTTTTCAGGGAATAACCCTTTTAAATGAAAAACAAGGAGATCTCTATATATTTACTTAGGATTATTTATGGAAAAAAAACAAATCAACATGAAACTAACTTGTCTGCTATTGGGTTTCAGTTCAAACAGTGAAGCAGTTCATCATTATACAAGTACAATGACAATGAAGGACAATTTAAAGGAATTTAAATGGACAGGAGTTTATTTCTTCAGATGCTCCGCTTCGTTTGAGCAGGTGTGAACCCTCATCTGAACTCCGGCAATCCCTGGTTTGCCTGAAAACGTGGGTTGAGCACCTTTTATAAACTTTTGTTGCCAAGGCAGTTTGGTCTGCTTTAAAAAATGCCATGTGAAAGCAAGCCCAACCAAATGAAAATGTGACTTTTTTTCGGTATTCCTCATCGAAGCAATCCGTCTTCCAGAAAATCCTGGTCTGAAAGTGTCCTAATTTAGCCTATGCTATGTGTGGAGAAAAGCAAAATGAAACAAAGAAAATCATGTTGTCTCTCACTGAACTGACTCCTGAAGCCAGTGCTTCCTCATGAGATATTGCTACATAAACAGGCTTTTGTGTAGCTACAGTAACCAGGTGATGGAGGAAGAAATGTTTAATACCAAATTTGGACTTCCTTTGTGGCATCTAAGAGACAGAACTTCTTCAGCTGCAGTGTGTCATGAACACCATGGAAAATCAGAAGAACATTTGCTAGTTTGAAAAAGTCAAAGGTTCATTTTAGCTAAATCATAGAATCTAGATGGTAAAAGTAAGTAATATCCGAAATTCATGGTTTTCCCAATAATATAAAAAGGGCAAGCTTTTTCTCTTTAAGATGATGGTACATACTTGTCCAAGTAACATAAATGTGTCTGCTGGTTAGGGAAAAGGAATGGATGATGACATGCATGCCTTAAGAAAATGGTCTTTAAGGCCCCATCCAGATCTTCTCACCAAGGAGGCATTATATTAAAGCCAGGCAGGAAGCTGGGCTTGATAAACGTAATGGATTGGCGAGGAACTTTAAAAGCACTAAGGGAGTAGGCCATTATGCAAAACAGGGCTCGCTCAAGTAATCTGAGCCTTGTCTCTCAGCTGCCAAAGACAAAGAACACATGCAGAGGCCTTGATTGCTTTGTAAGGAGCTCTCTGCATAGCCATGATGGATTCTGGTATTTTGACTGTTAATTTGTTTGAATGAAAATTATTTATACATTTTTGTGAGGATGAGCGCCTCTCCCTGTGATTACTGCATTTGAAAATGAGATCAGAGGAGCAGGAAATTTCCTTGTCATGGAGGCCTGATGTATTCTCAGATTATGGGCTGATTGCAGCTCAGATGAGCATTGGGTGGAATTATTTGCTGCGCCTGTGACAACTCCCCACTCCTGACAAGGCCTTTTAGTTTTCACAGTTATTGATGCATTCCGCACAAATGCAACCCTTGGATGTTCTCCGCTGCCAGGACATAGGTATAAAAGAGGTGTGTGGGTGTGTTTGTGTGTGTGTACGTGTGCGTGTGTGCGTGCGTGTGAGTGTGTGTGTGTGTGTGTGTGTGAATGGAATGAAAGCAGGATGTTTAATGAAGTCAGTGGCAGGGAGACGAGCAGCAAGGAAAGCATCTTAAATGTTCTTTATCCAGGAGCCTACAGAGGAGCTGATCAAAAATGAATTGAGGGGTATCTGCGTGCGGGTCGGTAATACCTGAGCAGACATCCATCAGATGTGCCGGTTCAATAGGGACAAGCATGATGTGGGGAACTGAAGCCTTGACAAAAGGGACTCATAATATGCAAACAATAAGGAGATCAATGGAGGTTTAATGTGTGAGAAAGAGAGCAGAATAGTTTAATGCACATATATTAATGCAAAGCTGTCCAGTAAATTTGGGTTAATGCTAGGACCTCCAGGTAGCTAAGTTCTTTACTACAAGTGCTGTTAGCCTATGTGATTCTGAGAAAAATGTAATGAGTCGTCCTCAGCTTTTATCTTGCCTTATCCTTTTTGATGGAATTTGCATATTGTGTCATGATTTTTTTAACAATACAAAAAAGCATAACTTACAGAGGGGAATTGCACGGTCAGCAGGTCAGGGAACTCACCACACATCAGATTTATATTTGTGAAAAACTGGAAAAAATGACATTTTCCTTTCATGTCTATCACATGAAACCCCAGACAAGTATATAAAATTTTGTGGTTAGATTTTAAAAAAACATCATTGTTGGCATTACAGCAATCAAGTCTTTCTTATGAGCTTTTTGCATGTTTCCACTGGTACTTTGACAAATTATCTTTTGTGATGAGCTCCAAGTACCTTGAGGTTGGAAGTTAAATTTTTGCCTGCTCTGACCTGAACACCTTCTTACACATTTGGTGTATCCCCTACCTGCCTCGAGACCATAGCTTTCTTCTTCCATAAAGACCAGATTTGTGGAGTGCAGGACTAATGGTTGCCCTTTCAACAGATTCTTTCACCCTGATGGTGCCATCTGCAGCTTCTCTAATTAACGCTCTCCTTTCACGATTTGTCAGGTTAGGTGGACAGCCATATTTTGGTAGGTCTGAAGTTTTGCCATACTTTCCAGTGTTCAGATGGTGAAATAAGCAGTCCTCTATGAGATGTTTAAACTTTGGGAAATTGTTTTATACTCTAATCTTATTTAAGCAATGTTCCTGTTCCTTGGTCTTCTTGATGCTTCTTGATGTTTGTCCACTAATGTTCTCCATGAAACCTCTGAGGTCTTCACAGCTGTATTTGAACTGAGAATAAACTACACACGGATGGACTCTACTCACTAAATTAGAGACTTATGAAGACAACTGGTTGCAGTGGATTTAAGGGTGTCAGAGCAAAGGGGTCTGGCAGGAAAAATGGAACACGCTTTTTAGATTTTTAAATTTGTAAAACAATTTAAACATTTTTGCATGGCAGTACAAATTAACTATATCAAAACTAAAAATTAAGTCTGTGTTTTATAATCTGTTTTTAAAAAGAAAGGTATCTACATTGGTAAGGCCCTTAAAGGCTTGTCGTCACTATTACTGACTCAACCACTTAGAGCGAAACAGTCCCCTGAGAACAACTACTCAATTACTACTTGGCGTGAGTTAATATTTCTTTCATTGTACTTTTGAACAATTTCTGCATTCGATTTCTTATTAAATTGCTTCTCTTTTATAAAACAAAAAATGATCTGTTTCAGTATTCATATGTTGAATAGGTGACAATCTTTTGTGAAAGGAAAAGTGCCTGAGAATGAATCGTGAACCAGTGTCACCTTTAAATGAAAGAAAATAAGTTAAGAAACAAATTGGACTCTCCACAAAGACAGATGCGCACACACTTGAATGTTCATGTTCAGTCAGCGCCCCAGGCTTGCTTAGGTTCAGTTGTCCCATCTCCATCTCTCGTTTTTGTGGCCTGATTTGAATACAAGCCTTGTTTTATGGAGGAAGGTAATTGGAAGTCAGTGATTTACTGCAGTGTATACAGGGATTGCATCCAACAAAATATCTGGAAGCAGGGAATAATCACTTTGCAGCCTGCTGCCGCATTTATCTGGACACAGGTATATTTTCACCACTGGGTGTTGACGGTGTTGACTATTAGCCAGCAAATAAATTATTCAGTACTTACAAGAGGGGAAAAATGGGGAAAATCTCCTTTCCAGGGCTTACAACAGGACAAAGAGGTGTGCGGTATCTGAAAAAAAGGGGCGGACATTTTTTCTTCAATTACAAAAGGCAAATATTTATTATTTATAAGTACTTGCCTTGTATGGGTTTAAATGTTATTTATGAACCTGTTGCATAGTGATTTCCCATGTAACTCATTATTTTTAGCTGGAGGGTGTTGTAAAGGAGCAAGGATATATTTAATGACACTCTGCTAGTCGGTGCAATTACACTGTAATCATTATGTAAAATGTCCTATTAATTAAACCAATTTCTGCTAGGGGAACATTTGTTCCGCAGGGCTTTGCCTCATCTTTCAGCCGCCTTACTGCGTCCTGTTTTTCACCAGGTCCTTATTATGTTGCAGCTTCACTGCATGCATATTTATAACAAAATCTTTTAATGTCCCCAAGACTTCTGAGCTGTTTCAGATTAATGGAGAAAATAGGCTGCAGATGTATGAAATAAAACAACCTTCTTTCCAGGTTTACAGCACTTGTAATTTACAATGCTTTAATTTGACAAATAATAAACATGCATGAGGAATATATCAATGTACCATGCAGTAAATGTGTACGCAAATGAGAATGAGATTGGGGTTTGTCCCTGCTACAAAGCTGTTTTTTTGCATTGTGTCATCTTGCTTTAAGGATGAGATGCAGAAGAAGTGCATTAGGAAAAGAATCCTGTGTCTGTTTAGAAAAACAACAGCAAGCAAAACACAGTTCCAAATTTGTCATCTTTAGGAAAATGTTGGTGCAAGCAGTCCCAGTAGGACAAAGCGGTTGACCCATCTGGCTCTTTATCTGCTGTTCTGGCAGTCCTAATGTTGCTACGGTGACCAGGGGTCAACAGCACTTCTAATGCTCTTCAGACACAATCTGTTTTCTTTACTTCTTGGCACAAAGGAAACGATTAAGAAAACAATTCAATAGTGTGCAAGAACACACAGCAACATCTACATTGCAAATAGAGGAAGTGGGATGTTTGCTATTCAGAAAGCATCATTAAAAATAGGCCCTCTCTTTGCAAGAGCGCTTATACAAGAGGTTCCCTCTGAAATACGACACGTCTCCAATGAAAATCTAAGAGACAGAACAGATTTTGTGGCTATGGTGCATAACAAACAACAAATAATTGCAGTTCAGTGGATTTAATGAAGAATTCAGCCTAATAAAATCCAATAAACAGTAATTCCTTAATAATGGGGAAAAGGATGTATCCTGTTTTCCTCCACTCATACACTGTATGAAAAAGACAACCTTTTTGTCCTTTTTGTCTGACATTAAGTCAGATTCAGTTTTTACTTCTTAGTTTAGTTAGGACTACCAACAAACAGACATACACAAACACACACACGCACACAACAGTTTGCTGGTTTTGTCCATTCATCCTGACAGAACTGGTGTAACAGAATCAGACTTACAGGCTCACACACATCGTTTTAGCCACTGCATTTTCTATATGCATAATTTGCAATTTTTAAGGCTAATGGCCTGAAGCCTTTGATTAACTGATGAGCAACCTGTGTTTAAATAGATTTCAATTTGCCTGCTGTTTTTTTTCTTTTGCTCCAGTTTCTTCTTTTCACGTTTTGAGGCACTGCTTACAATCTGATTTTGATCCAGCTGCATGAAGAGGGGGTATCTTTCTGTCCCTTAAGACTTTGATCAGGAGCGATGTGTTCGTGAACTCTGAAAACCGTATTCCTTCTTCATGTTTAGCTTTCTATCTGACACCTGAAGAGTTTGTGTCAAAAGTGACACAGCAACTGTTCATAAAGTCTTTGACCTGAGTTCCATCTGAAGAAAACAAACTCCAGATCATGATGCTGCCACCACCATGTTTTACCAGGTGTAATTTTGGTGTGGGGCGGTGTTGTACAATGAAATCCCTTGGATCCTTTATGAATTTAAAAATCTTTTTTTCTTTTGCATTGCAGTCTACATATATCACACAGACTCTGCGTCAGAGTCTGGAACCTTTACCAGATGGCCGTAACATTTCAGCTTATACTTTCCTGGCCACAGATCAACTCTATTCATAAAGTTGTTAGAGATGACCATCGCAGCATGTCAACCATGCTTTCAAACTAACAAAGCTGCAAGGGACAAAGACCCATATCTTATCAGGATGGACGACTAAAGCTCTCTAGGAGAGCGTGACTAAAGTGCTGAAAGACTGAGCAGCTTATAAAGATGAGCTGTAAAAGTCAAGACACCTGCTGCGAAAAACAAAAGGGATGATTGTTAGCATGAGGATAAAAAAAAAAAAAATGAGGTGTGATTAAAGGTTCTTATTAGTCTGACATACATTATTATTCTGAGAAGGTTGAAGAACTTTTCTAAAAGCATTTATTCGTGAACAACTATATTTAACGTTACCTCAAAGGAGTTGAACAACCATTCAGGTGGTGAAAATTATCTGGTACAAGCATGTTTTTCAATGTGTGCATTTCCAATGTTGACAGTTCAGCTTCAGGCAATGAATAAAGCAGGAGGATCCAGAGTAGCAAATATCCGATCGTTATTACAAGAAAAAGATGATCTCACAGAGAAAAAATTGTTAATGCTGTGCGCAGCAGAAAATCAATCGCTTTCAGGATTCAGGGTGAGTTGTACGGGCAGATAAATGTGGTGTTTTTTTCTCATCACAAATTTGATAAAGTCTTTTCTGTTACCCTCTGAGGGTATGTGATGCATGATGTGCATGGGTATTGTGGAATATAGAGCAGTTCTTAATACCTAACTACAGGATGAAAGCATGTATGAGAATCTCCTCTGCCTCTTGGGTTATTTTTAGTCTTTCTTTGGTTTTCATTTCGCTTTGAAATCCGTGTCTGTTTAGAATATGTGTGACAAACCATCAGCGTACAATATTTCTTTAGTTGTGAATATTTCTTTTCATCTAAGCAATCAATTAAAGAAAACTTTAAATCTAGAAGAGGCACATCGTTATCTGGCAGGCCAATGCATTTGGTACATCAGATGATGCAACAGCCAATGACTGAGTCATTCATCTTGTCTCAAACTTGGAAAACTATTACAGTTGGCAACAAAGAGACCCTTAAGAGATTCAAGAAATGTTATTTTCACAAACATGTTAGGACAATACTACCAGAGTGGTTGTGAAAGTGTATGCGAAACACACAAAAAACAAATTCTGTACAAAACATAAATATAAGGTAATACTTTAGATAGTTTTGCATTTTCAAGAGATAGAAAGAATGGGTTCAGCTTGGGCCTTTTGTGTTAGGTTTTGATGGTCTACATGTACAACAGTTTTTTGCAGGTACTCTGGTTTCCTGAAAAACTGAGATCACATCCAGCCCCACTACAACCCTCAACAAGATTAACCATCATGACAAAATTGATTAAAGAAAGTTTGGAGATAATTCAACCACCACTAGCTTGCCAGCAATGTTGTACAATGATATTCCTTTGACCTTTTGTAGAATTACATTTTGACCTGACTTGCTGATAATGAAATAATCAAGTGCAATTAAATAGCAGTTCCTGGAAATCATTTTTCTTCCCAGATCCTATAGGAAGCAGTAAGAGTGTGCAAAACTCTGCTGTTTCATTTTGGTTTTAATAATGAGAAGATGGAGTTAGCAGTGTGTTTTATTAAAACAATTTTAGAACCAGGTGAAGAGCCCGTGATTTTTATGAAGTCCAGAAACAGTCAGTCAGTCTAATTCAAAATAGTTTATTAATTCCAAAGGGAAATTAATTGATGTTGTGGCTAATTTTATTCAGGTTTCCTCAAAGAGCCGTTGTAGAGGCTGATGGCTGGGGGCAGGAAGGATCTCCTGTAGCGCTCCGTCTTACAGCACATCTGAAGAAGCCTCTGACTGAAGACACTCTGTTGTTGTAGGACAGTCTCATGAAGAGGATGCTCAGGGTTCTCCATAATGTTCCTTCTTTTCACAATGATCTCCAGAGGTTCCAGAGGAGTCCCCAGAACAGAGCCAGCCTTTTTTATCAGCTTGTTGAGCCTTTTGAAGTCCCTGGCTCTGATGCTGCTTCCCCAGCAGATGATGGCAGAAGAGATCATACTCTCCACAACAGACTTATAGAAGATATGCAGCATCTTGCTGCAAACACTGAAGGTCCTAAGCTTCCTCAAGAAGTACAGCTTGCTCTGTGCTTCTGGAGTACATCTGTTCAAGATGAGATGATTGTTTCCACACCATGCCACAAAGCAATGAACCTGTTCTCTCTACTTAGCTTCTTGTCCATCTCTGATCCACTCCACGACTGCAGAATCATCATTTCTGCATTTCTGCACATGATAAGAGTCTGTCTTGTACTGGAAGTCTGGGGTGTACAGAGTGAAAAGGAACGGTGAGAGCACAGTACCCTGCAGTGCTCCTGTGCTGCTAACTACCTGGTTAGACACACAACCTTTCAGTCTCATAAACTGTGGTCTGTTTGTCAGGTAGTCTTTAATCCAGGAAATTGTTGACGCCTCCACCTGAGTCTTCTGGAGTTTTTGACAAAGCAAATCAAATCAAATTGAATTGTCTTAAATGCACTGGAGAAAAGAAGATCCTTACAGGGCTGCTGTCTTTGTCCATATGACAGTGGGTTTGTTGAAGCAGGTGTATAATGGCATCTTCAACTCCAACTCCAGGATGATAAGCGAACTGCAGGGGGTCCCGAATGTTGCTTCTTTTTCTTACTCGGGTGGGCCAACAGGAGTCTCTCTTGGACCTTCAAGATGTGGGATGTTAGGGCAACCAGTCTATAGTCACTGAGGACTGATGGGTGAGTTTTCTTTGGTACCAGAACAAGATAGAGGTCTTCCACAACACTGGAACCTTCTTCTGGGCCAGAGTAAGGTTGAAGAGGTGCCGCAGAGCTGCTCTGCACAGGCCTTCAGGACTCTAGGGCGGACATGATCTGGACCTTCAGACTTATAGGAGGGTATACTGCCTTTACACTAGGGCGACAAATACTAATATCTTAGATAAGTTATAGATTATTTCTAAGTGCTGTTATTTGCTCATTGTAATGTCACAAAAACATGTTCAAGGCTATACAATTTAAATCAGTACAGTGATACATAAGGAATAAACACAATATGTACGATGTTCATTCAATCTCCAGAGCTTCTACAGGTAATGATAATGATCACATAAGCAGATGTTGGTGCCATGATTCGTATCACAGGTACAAATTTAAATATTTATATTGCATTCTTTTATTTGTGGCTCGTAGATAGATAGCATGGTTGCATTTTAATCCATAACACTGCAGCGGGGTGTCAAATTAGACCGCTTCATTAATACACTATCCACAACTGAGAGAATGAAAGGGAAGAAAAAAAGGAAGGAGGAGGAAGAGTAGGAGGGAGGTGTGCATCAGAGAGAGATTATTATTATTCCCTTTCTCAGAAATGAGAGCAAATTATAAAACATACACCTTCTTCATCTGTTTGGATAAGTGGGGGTCCTGCGCCTGATGGATGACTCTGTTTACAAACGAGGGTGATAATGTTAAGCAGAGGAGCAGTACATGCATTTCCCACCAATGAAGCTTTGCCTGGTCACACACAGCCAAACACACAGACACAACACACACACACAATGAAGAAACAGACTGATGATAAGAGTCCCTCGGCTACCGGATTAGGCAATCTTCCCAGCCGGCAGCAGATTGATAGAGTCACTGCTCCCAGACGCAATTGCAGTGGGGAGGAATAAAGTTTGACCTGCTGGTATCATCTGTGCTTACCAACTTGGTATGAATCTCTGAAGAAGGATGACCTGGAGCACACTGCTTGCAGTTAAGCAGTTCACTGAACCTCCATTGCAAGAAAATGGTGTAGTATTTTAATTCAAAACTTAATATGATTATAATGATTTCCCTACAAACATTACATGTACACTAGCTATTTGATAAAATTATTTATTTACTCCTGTTTTACTAAAGATAATTGTTGGTTAATTGTGTCTAGTTCTTTTAGCATATGTGTGTTGTATTGTTATGTAAAGCTCTTAATTAAAATATTAAAAGAACAAGAGAATGATTGTTCGGTTCAGGTGGTGATTGCAAAGAAGGTGATTCTACACGTAGATATCAAACTCTGTCCTCACCTTTTTTTTGTGGTTTCAATAAATGACATTTACATATCCCTTGAACTCAAACCTGAACCTTAGCCACAGTCTGAAATCTTTCAAGCCCCTTATAGGTTTTCCTCCAAGATATCCCTGCATTTAGCTCCATCTTTCTTCCCATCAGCTTCAAACAGTGTCTCTTTCCCAGCTGTAGAAAAGCATCCCCACAGCATGATGTTGCCAATACCATGTTTGTGTTGTGTGTGCAGAGTGATGTATATATGTGTTAGCGTTCTGCTACACACAGCGGCTAAAAAGTTTTTAGTTTTTAGTCTTATTTCTTCCACATGTTTGCTGTGCCCTCTACATGCCTCGTGGCAAACTGCAACTGGGATTTCTTATGACGTGCTTTTAGCGGTAGTTTCAACAACAATGTTTGTGATCTCTTCAGTTTTGTTTATATTCAGGACACTCCAATTTTGCAAGATCATATCAAGGCAAATAACTTTATGTGCTGTTATTGTGCTAATTTCTAATTAATCCTAAAGGATGGTTTTGTTATTTCATTTACTATTTATTGCTTGGGCGTTAAACAAATTCGAAGGTTTTCAGTACTGCTTCATGTAAAAAGAAAGTTTCTTGTGCCACAGATTCAATCCAAAGCACAGTTCCTGACACACCGATCAACAAATGGCATTGATGGTTTCTGATGAAACCATCAATGCCATTTGACTGAACTGAATGAATGGAACAAATCAGGTAGGAGAGAACGCAGGTGGAGAGAGGTTAAATGTCTGCATTAGAATGTGTTTGTCCCTCGAGCATGTTAAAGACCCCTTCTTCCAGGCTTCCCCCCATAACTCCACAGATCCCTAGCATGTCATCTTTCTCCTGGGTGTCATAGAAAATAGACTGATGAATCACTTCCTGATGTCACTGCAGTAGACTGGTGACAATCAGCGAAATGATAGTGTCTGCCTGCCAACACATATCTGTAATTGATAGCCCAAACCCCAAACACTCACCCCTCTCCACTAGCTGTGATGAAACATTGGATTGAAATAATTCCCGATGAGGTGGGGTCTAGCCCATTTGTTATTTACTTTCAGCTCGCCTCAAAACAGCCCCCACCTCCTTCCAAACCCCTTACCACCACCTTGTCAACCCCCACCCCTCTCTCACCCCTGCTGGCAGGATTTTTGCCACAAGAACACATTATGGTAATCAGACAGAATGTGTGTACAGGAATCAATCAATGGACAAGCCCATCACAGGAATTATGACACAGCGAAGTTTGTTTGTAACTTTTGATTGATGGTCAGATCTCCACTGTTTGTCTGGATGTATGGGGAATCAGGACAACCTGTCTGACTGGAGGGTTCAACAGTGGAGGAGTTGGTACTCTTTAAACATCTGTGTAGTTGGTGAAGACTCTGCTTTTAGAGATGTTTCAGGAAGAACAAGGTTTAACCTATTTTCTTGTTAAAATATGTTCAATCTGCTCAGAGGTGATGAATGCCATTTCAGATAACTCTCATCAGCATTACTGCCACCTTGGCAGCTTGTCGTGGCAGCCCTCTGCTTGTCTGATTTATAAAGTTGTTATGGCAATTCACTCTAATGTTATTTCCTGCCACATAAATACATATATCTCAGGTAGCTATTATGAGGCCCGTAATGGAGGAGCATCATCGCTGCTCTGGGTATCCTTTAGGTTGCTCTGACAGAAAAACTTCATTAGCATTAATACTCAAGGTAAAATATAAAGGTCTGTGTCATCAGCAGAAAGGCTTTTGTTGTAACCTCTGTGCTGCATTACATTCAGTGAAGTTTTATATCAGATTTCTTTATTTTTAACCCTCTCGATACAGCTGTACTCAGCTTGCTTGTTTAGTATGTGGGGTAATTATTTCCGTTCATTTGAAATTAGAGAGAACACAGAAACAATAGTACGAGAATTAACACACAAAGATTTTATAGTCCACAATTTCATTCAAATCCACATTTTCATACTCATTAAGTTTAATTTGTTTATGCATAATAATCCATCCTCAAATTCTGTAAAAGATAACGCTATTGTAAAAAGAACGCAATAATATACCATATTCTCTCTCTGTTTTTAAATCTCTTCTTTTTACCCTGGCATTTGACACCGTGTGAGCTGGATTCTAGGTCATTTTTATATTAGTTGTTTTCAGATGGTTTTTATCATGTTTTTACATTGCTTTAGTATAGGGCTGCAACTTGTATATTGTGTATTTTAATGTAGTTGTTTTTTGTTTGTTAATCTTGATTTAATATTTGATTCCTCTCTGGGCTTTGACTCATATATAAAATCTTTGTCTCGTTCCTGTTTCCTTTATTTAGGGAATATTTCTAAACTGTGACATTTGGTCTCTTCAGTTCAACCGGAAAGAATAATTGCGTCGTTGCCTCCAAGCCGTTCAAAATGCTGAGGCCTGACTTTCAGGCTCACATTAGTCCCATTTTATACACTTTACATTGGTCACTAGTAGATTTTAGGGTTCGTTTTAAAATTCTCACATTAACATACAGAGCACTACACAGCCCAGATTACTTATCTGATCTACTTAAACAATATACTGCTACTCCTTGTCTTCGTTCTGAAGGCTAAACATTTTCTAGTTGTTCTGCGCACGAACTGAAGACCAAGGGCGACCAAGTCTTCCAGTCTGCGGCACCAAGGCTGTAGAACATCTACCTATACAGCTATGTTTAGTTGACTCTGTGGACTCTTTTAAAAAGCAGTTCAAAATCTTCCTGTTTAAAGGCTTTCTGTTGAATGTTTATATTTATTGTGTGTTTAATTGTATATTATTTTATCTTATTTATGGCACTTAATTTAAATAGTTATTTTATTGGTTTTCTGTACAGATGGTTGGTGATGGTTTTGTCTGAGAAAGGCACTTAACAAATAAACTTGGATTGGATTGAACTTGGATAAATAGATTTTACGATTTTGTACTAATTGTGTTTTATTTTTTTTTTCAGACTCAGTTTTTTCCATTCTTATTTTTCTGAATGTCACATTTCCCTATATTCTTTTACTTAAATTGAGATCATGCAGTCAATAAATAGTTCAGTTCAGTTCAGTTCACTTTTATTTATTTATATAGCGCCAGTTCACAACACATGTTGTCTCAAGGCACTTCACAACAGTCAGGTTCATACATTCCAATTAATCCTAACAATTGAACAGTGCAGTCGGAGTTAGCTTTTTATTCAAATTGGATAAAAAGTTTTTCTATCTAAGGAAACCCAGCAGATTGCATCGAGTCAGTAACTTGCAGCATTCCCTCCTCCCGGATGAGCATGTAGAGACAGTGGACAGTCACTGGCGTTGACTTTGCAGCAATCCCTCATACTGAGCATGCATGTAGTGACAGTGGAGAGGAAAAACTCCCTTTAAACAGGAAGAAACCTCCAGCAGAACCAGGCTCAGCGTGAGCGGCCATCTGCCTCGACCGACTGGGGGTTTGAGAGAACAGAGCAGAGACACAAAGAGAACACAGAAGCACTGATCCAGAAGTACTTTCTATGGGAAGGAAAAGTAAATGTTATTGGATGTAGCTCCTTTAGTCGTTTCACCTAGAAAGAAAGAACAGATAAACTCTGAGCCAGTTTTCAAGGTTAGAGTCTGAAAGAGAGCACATATAATTAGTTACAGTAAAAGCTCAGTCAATTTCCATGTCTAGGAGAGAGAAAGGGTTAAACACTGAAAGACAGGACCGTGTGGATCATCGGTAGAGGGTGAGCATTAAGTTGTTGCCAGCAGAAGCTCGGACGATTCCCCTCTCCAGAAAGGTGTCACAGGTAGACACAAAGCCAGGCCTGGTGTAGCTTCTAGGAAGAGAAGAGAGAGAACAATGTTAAAAGCTGAAATAACAGAAAATAATGCAAAATTGGAGAGTAGTGTGAGAATGTAGCAAAGAGGGTGAAAATGGTCATTATTTCCTCCAGCAGCCTAAACCTATAGCAGCATAACTACACAGATAGTTTCAGTTCAGATTATTTAGTTAAACGGCGCTTATTTACAACAATGTCGTCTCAAGGCACCCCACAAAGGGTCTCACTGATGGTCATTGTTATACTAAAAACCACAATGATTGGGATACCTCTCTCTGTCAGACTGATTATAACCATTGGAAAAGAGAAGGGGTCATACAGGTAGCAGGGTACAGAAATGGAGGGTGTGTTTGCACCTCAACCATAACTGAGCCGGTTTAGGCTAAACCTGACTCCCCCTTACTCCAACCAACAGGGAGGGAGGAAGGCTCCCTTCCTGATAACCTAAGCTACTCTAACTATAAGCTTTATCAAAAAGGAAAGTTTTAAGCCTAGCCTTCAAAGTAGACAGGGTGTCTGCCTCACGGACTAAAGCCGGGAGCTGGTTCCACAGGAGAGGAGCCTGATAACTAAAGGATCTGCCTCCCATTCTACTTCTAGAGACTCTAGAGACTAGAGGAGAATTTTAAACAGTTCAGTAGAAAAATAATTAATTAAATAATTTAACAACTTTTTTAAAAGTTTTTTTACAGCTCTAAAATCTAGGTGTTGGTTATCTGTAGATGTTGAAAATCTCCTGGTTGTTCACTGTACAAGGCTTAAAACTAAAGAGGACATGGCCTTTCAGTCTGTGGCTCCTAAACTGAACCTGGACTTTTTCTGACTCTGTGGATGGTTTTAAAAGCCAATTGAAAACCTTTTTTTCTACCAGGCTTTTAAGTCAGGATTTTATTGTGCATTTTTATACTTGTTTTTTTTTGTACTATGTATAACTTAAATGTGAAAAGTAAAGACAATACATCCTAGAAAAGTATTTTAGTTCATGAAAATGTTCAACAAAACAATTTTTTGACCTACAACTTCCCAATCCATAGTCTTCATGCAATTTTCTGACAGTGTTGCAACACGCCTTTAAGCCATTCATCCATTATTCTTTCCCAACATCTACAGACATTAGGGTTTGCAAATCAAAGGGGCAAATTGTTTTAGGAATTTCCATTATGCCCTTTTCTAATGTTACCATTAGCAATCAGCTCACTGAGAAAACAGGTTGGCGGGAGTTAGAGAAAAATCATTTGAACCTTTCGCCCCATTATGGATCCCATGTCGCAGAGGGGGGTCAGGGGTTCTGGTCAGGGTGACAGCTTCAGTCAATACTTAGGAGCTCGTGGAGGATCCAGCAATGAGGTGCGAATTTGGAGGGAGTCACGACGGGGGGAGTGGGAGTTCATCACCCTCATTGAAAAGCCAGTTTTAAGGTGAAGGTGGAGACAAAGTGTGCATGTATGAATTTTTGTGTGTGTCAGGTAAAAAAACGGGGGTGCCGAGGTTGGAGTGATAGTTGCTGACTGTGCCAGCTCAGGCCAGAAGTCCACACTCACATACAAACTAATGACAGGCCGTATGGAGGTATTGAAAGATGTGACAGCCTTGTCAGGGTGCGTCCCTTCCTGTCTTCTGCCGCTAACCTGGTCCCCCACCTTCATCCATTCAGAGGGCATTGCATACAGAAGACTGATGCCTGAAATATTGAGTTATTGATACCATGTCTGTGTGACAGTGTGTGTGCATCATCATACAGCTGAGCGAGTTATTGATGCCATGCCTGTTTAACATATAGGTGTTGTGGGTTTTTATGTGTATAATGCTGAACTTTCTCATGCATATAAGGTGTTACTATGTGTGATAGTTATTGATGTTACAGACTCAGTTTTTGGAGAAAAGACCTGCATGCAAGTGTTGCATGGGCCACCTCTTGAACTTTTATGTACGAACACTTTCTGCTGTCCAGACCACTTGTTTCTCTCACTAAGCTGGTCTCCCAAAAATAATGACGTTTTTCTCACGTTCCAAACTGTTATTGTATTTTCTTACTTACACCATGAAAACAATCTACAGCTGTGATCTCTTATTAGACAAACTAAGGAAGGCAAACATTTTATGTACTTTATTTAGTTCTGTTTAATATAATCCAAATTATCTCATCAGAATGTTCAAGGCTGAAGGTTTTTTTGACACCACAGTGAAAGAACTATTGTGATTGGCTAACTTCAGACTCTTTTAAATCATTGGGTTGATAAAAGCAGGCAAAAACCACATTGCACAAGGGCCTGCTTTTGATTGGTTGATTGGTCCATGTTGAGTGTTTCTTGACAGTGGTCCTCAGAACCAAACTGCCAGAGAGCTTTCATCAAACAAATTAGCTGGACATGACTGACTGCAAACCTCCAGACCTCTAGGTCCAGCATGGGGCCACCAAAGCAGTGCTGGTCAGATATGTCTCTAGATAAACGAGACAATGAGAAGGACGCTATCTATCCGTGAGAGTACAGTCAGTTATGTGAGCATCTTATACTACAGTGTGTTTTGGATCCAACAGGTTCTTCCCCTCTTGCCCCACACAGTAACTAATTTGATTTTAAGTGTAACTGTTGCTACATGCATGCTCAGTATGAGGGATTGCTGCAAAGTCAACGGCAGTGACTGTCCACTGTCGCTACAGGCTCATCCGGGAGGAGTGAATGCTACAAATCTCTGACTCGATGCAATCTGCTGGGTTTCCTTGCATAAAAAAACTTTTTAACCAATTTGAATAAATAACTGAATCTGACTGCACTGTTTGATGGTTAAGATTAATTGAAATGTATGTACCTGACTTGAAATTTGTATGATTCGACTGAATTGACTTAGCCCGTTTTACAGTTACCCACCTTTCACACAATGCAACAGGAAACAACACTCGCCAATCAGTTTTACCTCTGCCTTCCTCCCTCCCTGTTGGATGGAGTAAGGGGGAGTCAGGTTTAGCCTAAACCGCTGGCTCAGTTATGGTTGAGGTGCAAACACACCCTCCATTTCTTTTCCAATGGTTATAATCAGTCTGACAGTGAGAGGTACCCTTAATCCTTGTGGTTTTTAGTATAACAATGGCCACCAGTGGGCTCTAGATGAACAAACTTTATCTGTACATTATTTTGCTTAGTACCCCTACATATTGCCCATTCTAAAATGCCCGAACTCTAACACTCAGTAGTTTATTCTAACCTCCCCAACAACCCCGCACCATTCCAAACCCTTTGTGAAGTGCCTTGAGACGACATGTGTTGTGAATTGGTGCTATATAAATAAACTGAATTGAATTGAAAATATCTTGTGGGAAGCTGGGATGATGATGTTATGGCTTTTCAAGCTTTTGATGGATTCATTTGCAACAACTGAGTTAAATGGAGGCACATCTTGTGGATGTATTTCCAGGCACATTTCCAGGACAATAGTGCTTCTCTGTGTGAGGTCATGGAGAAAGCCAAACGAAATTAGCAAAGAGAATTGTGGACTTCAATGAGTCTGGTTCCTCCTTGGTTTCAATTTGTAGATGCCTGAAGATGCCACAGTTTTCTGTTGAAATATACACAAGTATAAACACGACAGGAATGTTTTATAGTCCTCAGGAAGCAAAAGAGGTTCTGTGTTCTAGAGATTAACATGTTTTGCTACAAAATGTGTGTATCATTCCCAGAACAAAAGCTAAAGACCTTAAAAAGATGTTGGATGGAGCTGGTAAGAGTGTCATTATCCACAGTAAAACAAGTACTGTAGTGATACAGAGTTGAAAGCCACTCAGCGATGAAGAAGCCCTTACGCCAAAAGCAACATAAAAAGCCAGATTACAGTAGTCAGGGCAAAATACCCTAATATTTGGAGGCATGTCCTGAGATCTTATGACACAAAACATTTTTAGCCATAATGACAATCATTATATGCAGAGGCAAAAGAGTGTTTGGGAACACCTTCCCAGCCGTGAAGTATGGGATGGCAGCATCATGTTGTGTGGGTGATTTGCTGCAGGAGGGACTGGTGCACTTTCCATCATAGATGGCATTGTTAGGACTACTGCAGCGTAGGACCCCAGAATGCAGACTAGCAGGCAGCATGACGGTAAGTGAAAAAGGCTTTAATTAACAAAAAACTCGCTCATAAGAGGAGGCAGGAACAAAACAATAAACGGGCAGGCAAGACAGGCTTGGCATGATCCTAAAAACAAGACGTGAGCATGATCGAGACAACTAGACATGAGCATGATCCAGAAAATTTTTCCGCGAGGAATAAACAGAACAGGTGTGAATATATAGAGTTTGAACCAGGTGAAGCAAGACAGATTAACTAAGTGCAGGTGAACCGAATAAAGTTGATTAACAGACAGGAGAGAACAAAACGTGAATGGAGCAAAACAGACTCTTGAATACAAACTAACAGAAACTAGAAAAACATGAAACTAATGCATAACAAGATCCAAAAATCAAACTTGACTAAACATGAACAAGACTAAAACATGACTAGAAAAATAAACAGAAACATGATTCAAAACTTCAACTGTGAAATAAGACCAAATAAAAACCCAAAACACCCACAAATCATAACAGGCATCATGAGGAAAAGACATTTGTGTGGGATTGTCGAAGAAATATCTAAAGACTTTGGGCATATTTAGACATGTAAATGTCTTAACTTGAAAAAAAGCCAAAAATAAATCTTAAAAAACATTCCCATCCATTATCTTGGCATTAAGGAAATAGAAGTGATTTTGGTAATCCTAGCTGGCCTTCAACAATTAAAGTTTATTCTGATTTTATGTTAGACAGTGAGAAATTAAGATCTTAAGCATGACGGGGGCATGAGCGACCTAAGAAGCTGCTTAGGGCCCCAAAACCATCAGGGGCTTACTATAAATGGTTTAATTTGAAAACACACCATGGATGTGTTTATTGAGAATGAGAATCCAATACATTTAATTTGACGATTTCACCAAATATAAATTAAACAATTCCAAATTTGTTAATTAAAATTTAAAACAATTGGGAAGTTTATTTTGTAAAAGTGCAAATAACAATCTTCTGTTTCTGTTCTTCTTCCTGTTTGATTATTGTGTTGACAGTCACAATCTAATGCTACAAGTCTGATATATTCTTTAAATTTGAACTCAGCAAATAATAATCAATTATCAGTGATAAGCTTTAAAGCTCATTCAATTAAATTTGGCCTCCTTTTCCAGATTCCACCAAATCTGTATTGAAACGCTGTTAGTGGTGATGATGTTCTTAACAGGAAGAGGGGCCCCAAATCAAATTCTGCTTACGGCACCATACAACCTTGTTCCAGCCCTGCATTTATGTGTGATATAAACCTGTCCAAAATGATTTGAATTAACCTTCAGGTAAAGTTAGCTTTATTGATAAGTGATTAGATTGGTTTGATGTTGATAGGAGAACATTGAGTTGTTGACGTTGAAGTCCTTCAGTGTGGCAGATTAATCAGAAGTCAGGTAAAAGTAGGACCCATCTGTTCTGATCTACTCAGCTAAAATGGATGAAAAAATCAAAAGTTTTCTCCAAAGACATCCAAGGACTTTGAAGATTTATGCTGCTAAAGTGAGTCTGTGAGCAGATGTGTTAACATTATGGGCTGATTTTATATGTACACAATTGATGACATTTGGGTGATAACATTTGCGTGCGGGCAAAGGAAAATGATGAAAAGAGGAATAAAAGAGATGCCAGTGGGTAATAGAAAAATCCAGAAGAGTGATCTCAGGTATGGATGTGTGATAGAAATACATTTTTTTTGCCAGGTCTATTTCAGCAGACAGTAGGGGGCTATTTGAAATGGAGGAAAGTAATAACCTCCATTTGTTCCCCCTTGTCCCCCAGCTTATGAAAAACACCTTTACAACTTGCTTTAGCTTAACTGGGTTTTCAGGGGGATTTTCGAAGTTTGGCAACTTGTCACTAGAATTGGAGCAGGTGAAAATATGATGCTCAGGTCATGTCTGGCTCTGGTACTTCGATATGCTGCTGTGTGGCGAAGGGGATTTGAGCTATTAATAAAGCTCAGGGTGATCTCTGGGCTGGCAGTTATTGTTTTGTGCTGCTGCTGCTGTCAGGAAAAAAAACTATTTTCTTCTTTAAAAAAGTTATAAAATAAAATTCTATTTGGGTAATTACATTTTCTGCAAGAAAAAGAAAAACTATAGAATCTGTTCCTTTTCAATTTGCCGCTCCTCAAGCCTCTGCAAACCTCAATCAGCTCAGCTACCTGCTTCCCCATCACTATCAATTGTCTTTGAACAGCTTCGATCATCACCTCAATTATCTGTTGTCCTGCCCACCTGATGGGTTTTTTGCCAACTATAACTTCTCTACGGATGGACAGGGAATAATGACAGCTGAGGCCTGCACTATGGCAGCCAGGTGGAATACAAACAGGCCGAATGGATGTAGATGTGTCTCCCCACTATACACACACATGCTGGCGCAAACACATTTAGAAAGAACCCTACAAAACCTGAAGAAACACACATATACCACACTAGATCGCACCGTCCACAGACGTCGATGCAAACCCACATCCACACAAACCCCCATCCCACCTTCCTCTGTAGAAAAGCCATTTACTGACCAAGCGGCGAGATGTCAAGCTGTAAAGTGAATCCAAGAACGTGCCTGATGTGTTCTCTCTCCCCACTCTTGCTCTTTCTGTCTCCCTCGCTCTTTTCGAGGCTGAGAGAAACTCATTTATCCTGCAAATCCAAATACACAAGCAGAGTGGGGAAATGTATTCATACCACAGGTGATCTTATTATGGGAGTGGTAAACTGAGCAATGAGAACATCATCCACTGCAAAATGACACCTAAACACACATCAACATAGGAGGAAAAACGTAATATCATCTGCATAATCAGAGAGAAGCAGTCAGAAAGCATCACCTGGAAAATGGAATGCATCCAAAAGTTCAGTGCCAGAGCATCTCTTTGTTTATGCGCAGTAGTGATTTAATTTAAAACGAGTGCAGAATCTGCATGCTTTGGGTGGTTTGTCTATTGGTAAAACTGGTTAGAAAATTACTGTCTTTTTTTTAGACCTAAATACTGCAAAGAAAAGTCTCTCCTTGCAACTTGTGGTTTACGATAGACTAGCCCAGCTAGCCACGTCCTGCGGTGATGCATTGTAAAAGAATAAAGCCAGCTTTGTGGACCTAAAGGAGATGTGTTGTAACTCTGTCGTTTGCAGAGCCATTTTCCTCTCCTCCCTCTTCTGGCCTGCTCTCAAGAATTCTGTGCCTCATCGAGCTGACCTCAAGACCATGCCCCACACCTTCTTCTGCTTAGTTTCAGATATTTTTTGATATTGTTTTTTGATTTTTGTGGCCATCTAGAAGTTACCCTGAGAGGGCAGCTTCTGTCTTGAGTTGTAGGACTTTGGTTTTGGTTGCACCTTGGGTTTTGAGTTGTCAGCTTGTGTTAGTTTTGTATTTCTTGTAGATTGTTGTGTTTCATGTTTCATAGTTAATTTTGTTGTTGTTTTTTATTTCCCTGATTCCTGTGATTCCTGTGTTCTTCCCATGCCATTTTTCTGTCTTCCTTAGCTCGGCCTCCTGGACATTTACAGCTACAACCTGTTACTAACCACTTGCCAGTCCTCCTTGAAGCTATCCCTCTCCCCAGTGCATCCAATCCTCTGGTTAACACAGTTCTTTTTTGGTAGATTTTTCTGTTGGTATTCTGCCTCTTGTCAGTTCAAACGAATGTTTGATTTTGGACACTCAAGTTGAATGTAATCCTGCATCTGTAAGTTTCACAGATTTGATTGTTTCAATATTAAATGTACTTTTACTTTACCATGTCTGCTTGCAGCCTGTTTCCTGCTGCTGTCTTTGTGTCTGCTTTTACACATACAAGCATACAAATTTCACCCATACCATCTCTTTTCACGCATTTATAGTGAATTTACTGTGTCACAATTCTGTTGTGGGATTTCTAAATACATTCAGTGGTTTAACTACAAGCAAAGTTGCTGTCAGTCGTTATCATATTAAAGATAACAATAATTTTCAATGAGTAATTTTGAGGAATACTGTGACTATCTCTGTTGGGTTTGGCCTAACAGCAGTGGTTCACTGCACCCCACCATTCTTCCTCAGTTGTTGTACAAATCGCACCTAGGTGCAAAGAAGGGATCTAGGGTCTAGAAATAATATATTTAGCCAAAGCTGGCAATATGGTTTTCTTCGTCACATTCAGTTGTAATACGGACAAAAATTTACTTCAAGAAATCAGATTAATATGAGGAAAAATGGTATCTAGAAAAACAGTGAAAAAGGAATGTTTTCTCTTATATTGCCATCATTCTTTGTTTTAGAAATCATGAATGCTGCTACAATGATAGAAAATCATATGTAAAATTCTGCAAATATTATAGATGGCCTGTATTGGTGCATTTTTATTCAGCAATGCCGCAAGGAAATCCAGCCAGATACCTGAGCCATTAGCATGTTCCTCTTTGTTCCCATCTATAAACATTTTCGTTGTCCTGAAGGGTCTTCTCTGTATTCTTCCATCTCTCCCTTCTGTTATAATGAATGAGTGTAATTACCAGGCCTGATTGGTTGGAAGGTCATTGAGAATCCTGTAATTTTTCACTTATGTTAAGCTTGTGTTTGTGATGAATGTACCCAACCTTTCTACATCCCACCTTAGATTACTTTAGGCACAGAAAACGCATCCACAAATTAAGCTGTTCATTGAACACTATTCCTGACTGGCCATGAGTACGTTTATACAGATAAACAAATAGAAAGAGGTGGTGTGGTGGTTTTTAATTCCTGGTCCGCTGCTAAGGATGGATTTTTGTTTCATTATATTTGTTTTTGCTTCTATTAAATTGCTGACATTGGTGCCAATGAAAGTCTCTGATGATCTAAATTATTACAATTTGCTTCTGAAATTATTAATATTGTGTATTTTTAGAGGTTAATTGAAATGAAATAAATTTATTAAATTTTAATATGTTGAAGACAAACAATATTTTCAAAGGTATAACAAGACAAACTGAAGCATTAGTGAGTAACAATATAATTAACATACAAATAAATCTTCCTGTAAAAAAAATCCCTAAATTAAAACCAAATTTAATACACATATTAGAGATGTCCCAATCCAATTCCAGGTAATGATTGGGGTTCTAGTCACTGTCTTTTGTAAATGATACATTTGTGATGAAACTCTGCTCTTGATAACCTTTGCTTGTATATTTTCTGTGATCTAATGTCAGCCCCAATGTTTTGTGATAGTATATATTTTTAAATCACTGCCTATTTTTAAGTGCAAGGCTTGCAAGATTGTGTTATAAGACATGGACTAAATGTTATTCATCTAACAAACCCGGGAATTTGTGAACAATGTAAGTATTTTACGCCCTTCACAATAATGCTGACAGTGGAAGAGAGACCGTATTGGCTGCTGCAGGTTGTTGCCGATCTCTTAAGTAATCCACACTGTCCACTGTCCTCAGATATTCCCATATGTCACGGAGACAGGGAGAGTGCTGCTGATATACTATGATAAAATTTAAGACTTTTTAAACAAAGCTCTAAGTTTATGAAGATGGAAAACACCATTCACTGGCATTCCACTGATGTTACGAGCCAAATTATCATTGAGTCATTAAAAAGCAAAGATTTAGCATCCTGATATTGATCTACCACTTCAGCAAGCTGCTCTTCATAAAAACATTGTCTGCAGGAGCAAGATATGAGCTCACTGCAATGAGTCAGAGCATTTTTTAAACTTTTCTTCCCATCTCTTTGGCTGATAATCCGAGTGTTAGGTTGTGGTTTCACCTCTGTTGGACAAATTAGTGGCCTGTCAGAGGTACGTCTGCTGCAAGGTGTTGGCAGCTGCCCCACTCACTCCACAGGCTATCAGGCTCTCATCTAGCTGTCCATGAAGGAGCTATAGAAGGACAGAGGGATCCCTAGAAAGAAAGAAAGAAAGAAAGAAAGAAAGAAAGAAAGAAAGAAAGAAAGAAAGAAAGAAAGAAAGAAAGAAAGAAAGAAAAGTTGAGCCAAAAGGTGGAGAGATGTGGTGATGAACAAGAGACAAGAGATAAGTTATTGATTGAATAAGTGCAGCAGCATGGTTGAAGTAAAGAAGAATGAAAAAGGAGGAGATAATCCACCAAGGAGACCTGTGGCTGAAAGCCAGTGGATGGATGGAGAGGCCATGTTCTCCTTGTCCTTCTCTCTTTCTTTTTTCCTGTTTCTTGCTCTACCCCAGTGTTCCTTACAATTTCCTTCCTGTTTGACTCCTGGGCTTTCTCCTCTCTTTCTCTCTTTTTTACTCTATCTTTTCTTCCACAATCAGCCCACTGACAGGCGAACTGGGGCCATGATGGACGATGCCCTCTCAGAGTCCGACAACATTTTCTCTCAGTCCCCAAAGCGAGATCAGGCAGTATCAAACATAGACTGGCGCTGGCCCCTTTCAGTGTTTGTGAGGTCCAATTGCTGTGTTCAGTCACCCCTCTCATGACCCCCATATCAGCTGTGCAGGGTTTGTGCAAACTGGAGCTGACCACATGGCCCTATCTTCTCAAAATCTGCACAGTGGCCATGCCACAGTGAGCGGGCAACATTTAACCACATTTCAACCGTAAGACTATTGTTTCTTTCCGTTTGTCACAAGGAGCTAAATAGATTTACATGTTCAAATGTAGAACTGAAACATGTTTATAATGACATTAAATAATATCAGATGATGATTTATATTGTCATCTCCTGTATATTCTTTTGTTTTTTGTAATATTGATTTGCTTAAGAATTAACTGAATGGTTTTTAATATATCAATAAATTCTTTGGTTTTAATGGTTTTTAACCCCATATTGCTAAATACAGCCCTTTTTTGGGAACGGTTACAGAAAGTAAGATTAGTTTTAATATTTAGCATTTCTGAGTCATAAAGCATTAACTTAAATATCATTAACCATTTTATAGACAAAGAAGTTGTGAAAATGTGGACATCCATGTGATACTTTAAGGTATACAACTTTATTTTATATGTCAATGCATAAGTTGTTTTTTTCTGGTGAAATTCTAGTTTTAATTTAGACTTAAACATGCAATGGAGTTTAAACTTTATTTGGGCTTAAACATAACTTACACGACCTTTATGTCTTTAACACATTGTTAATCAAATATGCAGTGGATTTAATGTGGCAAAAAAGAAAAAAGTGAAAATATCTGTAAGAGTCTTAAATGGAATGTAAACAAACTATCAATAAAACTATATCCAGGCTGAAGTTGTTGCAAATTCAAGGTTTTCAGTATGTAATCATTCTAGTTATTGAAAATACTGTTTAAAGTCAACTTATCAGGGGTCTGCAATTAGAAAATAAGAAAAATGTCTGCTAAGACATTTTTCAAACAATTCCTTTGGACATAATATTTCAGGGTTATAAGGATTGTATTTTGAAATTCATAGATTCATAGATTCATAGAATTGGAGGTTGCTTATATGATCTGTAAGCGGTCTATGAAAGGTTCTAATGTACTTGCAGAAAGCAGATAAACGTGTGTAAAAGGACAGGTTTGAGGTGTTCTTGATCACTACAGATAAATATTTTGCCAAAAGCATTCTACAAACAATTAAATTTTTAAAGTAGAGAATTTTCTGTGTATTGTTTCCTGTATAAGGCTTTAGAGATTTAAATGCCTTTCATTATGTGAAACGTTTTAAGATTGTGTGAAAAATGTCAGTATTTTCTGCCTACAAGGTTTTTGGCATAGTAAAGAAAAAGACCACCACAACTTAATTCAATCTCATTAATTTGATAATGCTTAATCGATGAGCCCAGCAGTGTCAAAAGGTCTAGTTCAAACATTGATTACTGTCTTTCAATTCTTCCTCAACGATAAGCTGGGAGGAGACAACCTATCATTAATGTCCTGAAAATGCTTTAATCTGTGCTTCCCGAAGCATCTTTATGCTACAAAAATTGGTTTTGGTTGTTAGGGGACAGACTTGTTATTGTTATAATACATAGCTGACCCTTCAATACATACACTCTCATTGTTTTGGTACACCCCCAGCTGCCCACCAACGTCTCCAGTCCGCAAGCCTGCCCAATTCCCAGCCTTAATCCAATTTGTTCAGTCCCCATTGTCTTCTGCTGGCACAAAATTAAAGGCCTGCTCTCACAAAAACACCTCACATTTCCAAAGTATTGGCTGGCCTGCAAGACTAGAAACTTCATTTATTCTGGCTAACTTCTCAATTATCTTCCCAGTAGTGGAGATGTGTAAAAAGTACAAAAATCAATAGGATTCCATTCCCCTTGTATTGGAAAGGGGAAAATTAATGAGATAGGACACTCTCTTAATCAGAAATAAATGTTTTAATTCAGATAATGACATAGTTTTCCCTTGCAGAAGGATGACAAATGCTGAGGTGCTGGGAGCCCCACCAAGAAGCTGTTTCAATTTTATTGTAAATATAAAAGGTATTGATCTGAGAGATGTACAAACCCTATTGCTTACAAAAGCCATTCAGGGGGACTGGGAAAACTATTAAGCGCTGGGCCAGAAATCAATAAACAACACTAAGAGGTGGCTGTGTGTGCCCTCTCCGGCAGATCTCTGGAAAGCCAAATGGCAGAGTTAGTGACAGACGGCTCGGCAGTAGAGCAATGTTAAGGATGATAGGGTCAGCTGGTTAATGTGGTGAGGGCCCTGACAGGTCGGCAGCCCACCTCAGAGCTGGAGGCCTGACAAGCTGCCATTTAAAGAGACACTGACTCATCAACCTGTCGCTACAGTTAGTGTTTCACCGTGGTGGGACTAATCTGACAGGAGCTGTCCTGCTCTTTCTTTCTTTTTTACTTAGTTTCTCTCTCATTTGCTTGCTTTTTCGTTGTTCATCTTTCTCCTCTCTTCATTTCCTGCTCTCTCATTCTATCCCTTTCTTTCCACCACCACATTTAACTAGCATGCTGTAATTTTGTCTTCCTCCCTTGGTTATTTGCATCTACTTTAGAACAGGCGGGGAGCAGTTGTTATGTATGCACATCTTATGTCGGAATAAACCACTAAGTTAGAACAAGCTGTTTGCTCTTGGTTAGATGCATACAATCAATACGCTGATGGTACAGAGTTCTGCTGCACCAGAACAGATACAGACTGATGTAACACAGGGTACAGACATCAACTTAGAGAATTTCTGTAATTAATATTTTTACAAGATGTTAAAATGTTAATTTATGGACACCTATGGCTTGATTTCTTTGAATGTACGGACTGAATGGGTTATTACTAACATCAGGTAAGAATTTCATGTCTATTGCACCTTTAGAAATATGTATATATGGTGATGTGTTCACCAAAAATATGACCCCCTGTTTATGTTTCCCATTAGGGCTAAACTCAATGTTAAAATGTTAAAACTTTTTCAGACTCAAATTCACAGATTTCTTAGTCCATTTCTGTTCCATTTTTTTATAGTATGAATGTAAAAAATTTTAACTTTTTGCTTTTTTAAACTGGTCATTCTTTAAATACTGAATGTATAAAAAGCAAGACACTGATGGATGGATGGATGGAGAGAAAACTATTTGTATCTTTTGTATAAAACCAACATAAAAAGCTCACTGGTTGAAACAGATCATTCTGCATGCACATTATACTTTTTAATACACTATTTTCTTTTTCCATACTTATCCAGACATGAAAAATATGTACATTTCATACTTTGCCAGACTAGAAAGAGAAATTGTAAATTACTAAAATAAAAAGATTTTTGTGTTTGCCAGTGTGTCAAAATACCCGAACCAAATAAAAACGCCTGAATGTCTCATATTGATAAATCAAAGTGAATTTCGACAGATGGACTCTGGAAGACCAATATGCAGAGGTTATGTCACAACCGAGAGGTGATGGTGGGTGTGAGGGATGGATTTGTGTTGACATGCGAGCAAGAAAAGGAAAAACTTTGGTTTTCTCAACAGTAATTATGGGGAAAAAACTGGTGACTGACCAGCAAGTCAGGTCAGATGACTTAACCCAAGATCTATGCACTCTATTGGACTATAAGAAGGTCAGAAATCTTCGGCAATTCTTCACTTGCTTCAAAGCCAGAAAGCAGGATTTTTTCCTATAGATCAAAAACTATGTTGTATCATTAATACCGTGATACATTTTGGCTTTACATGAAATTTGGAAACATGACAAGGTAAATGAGGAATGAGACAAGGTTACACGTGTCCGACTCCAAAACGCATTAGGAGCATGTGACACATCATTGCCCGTTGAGCCACTGGGAGGCCACATTTAAGGTATCCTAACAAATATTGTAAATTGATAAATCATTGAAAGACGCAGAGGGACTGTATCTGCAGGAAGATGCTAAGCAGGCTTAAGGGGGGATCAGTCTGTGAGTATTGCCATCTTCAGCAAGCGACATGCTACATCCGCCAGACAGATAGATAGATAAATAAATCTCAGTGTATGCGTCTGTATACAAATGAGTGAGCCCATAACAGAGCCGGAGGCAGCGACTGAGAGTCCGAATGGAAAAAAGGGGGGAAGAGGTATGGAAAGGGATGTCAGTGAAAATCCCACTTATCTCCTCCTACATTGAGTACAACGATGATGAGATTTAGGAAGGGTCAACGCCACCTATCAGTAGGTGAAGTGTTTAGTGGGAGTGTTTCTCCACCCCCCTCCTTTTTGAGTGTCATCCCGTGTCACTCTCATCTCCCCAAGCTGATGATGAGGGGGCTGAGGGGCCCCAAGGTGCTGGCTGCCTCTCCGGTTGTGGGTCATTTGACCTCCCTGTGTAATTCCTGCCTAATGCTTCTCATACGAACAAAGCCTGCATCCGTGGCACACTATGACCTCACTTGACCCCCGCAGCCCAACACAATGCAATTGGCCGTGTCATTATATCAGGGTCGCTCTGTCCCATCTCTCCCTACATATAACGCAGGACTGTATAAATTGATTTCCAGCTGCCAGTGAAGCACCTTTGCATCTTTTCCCGCCAGAGTGGGGGAAAATGAGAAAAAAAATGACAAGGCAGAAAAGGTCATCTGATATCTTAGATGATATCCAGGGAAAAATGGGTCTAAACAGTCAGGGAAAAAATATTTGTCTACAGCTCCATTTGAATTTCCATTTAATACCAGCACCAGCAGGAAAATTGTGTTTATCCACAGAGGCTTTAGCAGACTGCTACTTCAAACCAATGCAAGTAAAACTGGGATACCAGGAATACATTTGAATATAATTTAGGGTGCTTGTTGTTCTTTCATGGGGATTAATATTGCTGCATTGAATTACTTGAATTATTTATTTTGCCTACCAACTACATTTAGTAACATCTATTTACATAAGTTATATAAGTCAAAAAAACATTATGGGAGCTTTTAACAATAATTACATACAAAAGTTTGCATATTTGCAGGTATAAACCTTTAACATTTTAGTTTTGTTTAACAGCAGAACAAACTCCTTATTTTTCATGCCTCTGATGTATATGGTGACCGCAAGTAGTCCATAACTCAGGCTGCAGAAAACGGCCAATTTACCCACTTTGTTGTCTCACCAAAGAGAAGACCTTGCACGGCATGGCACGGCGCAGCGTGCGGCTAGGGGGAGAGACAATTTATGATCCAGTGACACCAGCAGAGGGGGTGATTTATAGTTTAATTTGCTGTGGTAATGGACAGAAGATAATAACATGTAAAATTTTAATCAATGTGTAGCAACAGCAGACATCATTTGCTAAGCTTGTTATCTGCTGCTCTGCCCCTGACAGTGAACAATTAAAGTGACACGAGGAAAACAAGGAGTCGAGCGTGCATACAAGGGCCGAGCCCCATAGGGCATGGGGGGGATGGTGGGAGTCTTGGTCGAGACCTTTGATGGGAAGCAGGTATACCATGAGTGGTCGTCTTGCTGTGTTCTGTATCATACATTGTTCTGGTATGGTAAACAGTTGATTGGCCCTTTTTGACATCTGGCCTTTAGTAAAATAAACATAAAAATTGCTGAATTTAAAGTTAGTTATTTGGAATAACTTTTTAGAAAATAAATCTGAGAAACTTTAACACAGTTTCAGTAAGTGGTTTATATACAGTAATTGAAGGTTTGAATGTCACGATAATTTGGGGCTTTTAACAATGCATTAGAACGGCTCTTTTTCTAGGTTGTGTTGATTATACCAACATTTCACTTAATCTTAAAAACAAGAACTAGGTGCACGAGTTTGAATTTACTGTAGATCTGAGAGTGTGTAGAGCAAGAGATAAGCATCTTCTTCATAACTTAGACCTTCAAAACTGAACTTTGCAACTGGTCACATAGATAAACCTGGTGTCTTGAAGAAAAAAATGTTATGGTCAGAGAAGACAAAGATTGAGATATTTGACCACGATGACGGGACGACTAAAAACATTGCACCAGCTATCAAGCACGGTGGTGGCATTATCACACTGGGTGGCTGTTTCACAGCCAATGGTACTGGTGCAATGCGCAATGTAAGTGGAATAATGTAAACAGACTCCCATCAACGTTTTTAAAGCTTTACCTCAAATAAACAGCTGTAGGACTGAAACAGGGACACAACTGAGACAATAATCCCTAGGTTTTTGTTGCCATACTGTTCGAGCTGTTTAAAGTTATTTTAATGAGATAATAGAGAATGTGGACTGGAGTTTTCTCTAACTTAATAGCTGGTACTGTGGCATAAATAGATGCAACACTACCCCTATACCACCTGTTGTTGTGCTCTGCCAGTTAGGTAGCTGAAAAAACCTATTACACTTCTTGCACACTGAAAAAAAGCCAAATACAGCTGTCTGGAAATATTTTTTGTTGCAAGAAACACAGTATGGAAAAGGAGGGCCTTTTTTTTAAACTCTTATTAAAGTATTGCTGTTTTACTCCTAGGGGTACATGCTGACAGAGTTGTTAGCAATGTTGCCTTGCAGCAAAAAGCTTGGAGTTTGGATCTCCTCCATATGCATGCTTGAGTTTTCTCTGGGTACTCTGACTCCCTCCCACAGTCCGTAAACATGCATGTTAGTTTAGTCTAAATTAACCTCAGAAGCGAGTTTGCGTGTGTGTCTACGTGTTGTAGTCCATGTCATGGACTGACAACCTGTTTGGGGGGTGCTCCTACTTTTGCCCAATGACTCATGGAGAAAGGCAACAGTTCCCTGCAACCCTGAAATTAATGGAAAGTTGTTTTAAGTGTACAGATGGCACACAATAAGCGGCACGCTGGCTACCTAAACAGCAAGCAAAACAATTCATGTCCTAATATAATTATAAGCAATGTTTTATTACTTCAAGGACTGAAGCTTCCGTATAACAGTAGCGTGCTCAACCGCTATGCCAAACGTCGCACTGCGCCGTCGCTGTTCTGTTTCAAATAAAAGCAGTTAGATAACTTATACATTTAGTTTCAAATTTCAATCTATGTGCTCTTCAAACATGGAATTTTTATTGCACAATATCATATAATAAAAATCTTGTATTGACCCATGTCTCACACAAACACACATCCATACTGGCTTTGAAGTTGATAAAGCAGATTAAGTTTAATGTATTAAAAATCCATCCTATTGAAAATGCATGAGCTTTGCCAGAATGCTAGGCCTGTTCCAGGAAACCAATACATTTAAAGGAACTCTATCATTTCTAATGAAAAGAGTGGTCAAATATTCATCCAGAATTATGGCAAAACATTGGTGGCTTCAAGAAGTGTAGTTTTTCTGCGGGTTACAAAGAAATTGTGAGCCTACATGTTTTTTATGTACCTAAAGGGGTTATGAGTGTGCATGTAATTAAAAAAAACATTGAAAATGGTGAGATATTTTATGTGCACTATACTCTTGTCCCCCTAAGCACAAATGGGACATTCCAATAACAATAATAAAAAAAAGCTTCTTTAGGATTTTTGCATGAACGTTTTTTCCTTAAAAGTCAAGAGGTGGAGCGAAGCTCAGTAAGAAGTGAGAAGATTATCTGAAATCAAGTCCCAGCCAGATTGACCTTTTGTTTTTTGGCTTCTTGTTAGATGGTCACACAGCTGATAAATGAGCACACCAAGGTGCATTGTCCAGAGTTTTGTGCATTTTGAGTGATGTCTACATAATTAACACGTAGGGGTTTCGTCCCCGGTGATGAAGTGTGTGTATGATTAGGGCTGTTAAGGAGATCCATCTCACCTTGTTGGAGCTTTGATGAGATAATAGCAAAATTACCTTTCTGTTATGGTCAAACATGAGTAAATGATGAATTATATTCTTACTTTATGTTTTATAGCTACTGGAAAAAGACCATTTAAGCAATGGAATACTTTTAAAACTTAAGGTCATTGAACAATAATGATGGGGAAAACATTGTATTTGCTTAGTTAAAAAGGATAGATAAAATTATTTTATAATTTTTTTGTTTTATAAAAATGGCCTAAAAGTTTTTTATACTCTTTCTGATGTAAAGACAAATAAACATTTCATAAAATCAGTTTCTTATAGATTAATTTCAAATGAAAGAATAGATCTTTCTTGTCCCTTTTCCCCAACAACAATTCCCTGATGTAACCGTGTGCGTGTCTGTGTGGTGGGGGGTGGCAGACAGTCTTTGGCATTAGATGTATGTAAGGTCATAGTGGGAGATGAGCCCCTGGACCACAGGAGCACCTTAACAAGAAACCCCTCTCAAAAATTCAATTACAGCACACACCGAAATTAATAAGTCTCCCTTTTTTCTGTTGGTAGGAACAAAAATTTGTCAACCTGTCCATTTTCCCCGCATCTCCCCCTGACCCTGGTCAATTACATTGCTTGTAAATAGTTTTTATACATGTTCAAATAATTGCTCATCCTAATGTGCAGTGATCTGTATTCGTCATGCTCCGTGGCGCCGAGCCCATCACTCGACTCCGCCACCCGGAGCCATTTTGCTGCCGCGGCTGTAAGTGAAATTGAAATTGAAGTTATAATTGATATCGGGGCCCATCACCATAATGGGTTCATCATAGCGCCATCTAAAATATTAATTTTCTAATTATGGATAAATGATCAGACAAGCTGAGCCGGCACTGGCTGCGGAGCCCCTGGGAGCTGGAGCGATGCGGATGGGAGGACAGGGCCTTGTAAAACCCACAAATCTTCTCTAATCCTCTCCCGCACAGCGCCTCGGCTCCATTCCCCCCATAATGGATAAATAATAGTTAAGAATCAGGCTGTTAAGCTCAATTTTCTCCCAATGTGCTCTCTCTTTCTTACTTTCCTTTTATTCTCACACTTCTCTTTTTATGTTTGTATGAACTGCCAGTGCATTGTTCGGGTGCATTGGATAATCCTTATTTACACATTTGTAACTAACTGCGTGTGTGTGCCTGTGTGTACAACACACACAGTGTGGGGGTGTCAGTGGGGGGGCGGGGGGGTACGGAGGGGCCCTGCAACAGAATTTAATTACAATCACTTACCAAACCAATGAGGCTACTTAACTATACATCTATTTACACAGCGGAAAATCAAGGGCTTTGCGCTATACAACGAGGCTCAGTTTAACTCTGCAATTATAAGCATATTAAAAAAAATTCTAAATTCTGTTTAATCACATAGCTGCACAATTGTATTATTTATTCACAAATGCAGACTTAGCTCTTAAAATTAACCTTTTCACTTGGCAGGTGAGAGGCGATGGGAAATGTCCCTTTTATGTGGATATTCAGAAAAGGACAGCACATCTAGGAATTAAATATGCTTTGGCAGAATGTAAATTTCCGTTTTATGTGGCAATACTTTCTGCTAATTGTTTCCCTGCACCTTGATCCCATAATTAGGTCTTTACTGATTACCTAATTACCCAGCAGCAGAAGGGCAGGTTGACGGCAACATTTCAGCCATCGTTCAAAGGCTCATTATCCCTCTGAAAGTCACTCTCCCTACCTCTACCCCCACAACACCCATCCCTACCTCATCTCTTCTCCTTTCATTCCTCCATTCCTTATCCTCTCCTTGCATCACATCGCCTGCTTTCCACTTCCACAATGCAGTGAGGGTAGCAGGGAGGAGGTACACAATGTGGACAACGATGCTCTGCCACCCTTCTGCATTTGTCAAGCTGTCTGTTACAATGGCAAGTTTTCCACATCGCAACTGCCCCTCTGACAGGCAAGTTTATATTGCAATGGGAAGCTGAATGTTGAGCGGAGGTGTGCAGGGATGAGATGAGGGAGGGAAATGGTCGGGTAACATGCAAAAAAAGTGGGACTGCGGGGGGACAGGAGGTGCGAGATGTAGGGAGAAGGAGCTAAAGGGGGAATGAAAGAGGTAATTTATAGGTGGTGGGTTTGATTTGCACTGGCGCTCTTGTCTCATCGCAAGATATATTTCAGCTGTGGATTGGAGGATGGAGGGGAGCAGGGAGGGGAGGACTCTGCTCAGGCTCTTCCACCGCCTCAGGCCCCTCGTGGGCTTGCTCAGGTGCAGAGAGCTATTCTCATTACACTTCACAGTGGGGCCTCCAGACATGGCACTGCTAAGAGCCCCAGGGGCTCCTTGCTGCTCTTCCATCCTTCGTTCAATCCTTTCCCTGTTTTCCTGTACCCCCCCCCCCCCCTTTCTCAACCTCTCTGTCTTCACCGGGGCATCCCTTCCCAGCAGGGCGGGCCAAAAAATCCCAAGCACTGGGCGCTTTTGTGTCACCAAAGCCATTTGACTCAATGCAGGACAACATGGTTAATCACTAATCCAATTTTGAGGGCTCTGTGTGTCTGCAACGGATTTTCTGTGCTCTTGTCACACTTCATTAGGGACCATTAAAGGCCATCTTACTTTTTTGTCTGTGGGTTAATGTTCTCTGTGACACACTGAACACCTTTGGGGCAGTTAGGGAAGACAGTAGAGGGGGCTAGAGAGATGTATAGAGCTGGGACACAAAGTTTTTGTTTAATCATTGTGCACTTTTGTCAAGTAGTAGAAACTTGTTTAGCCTGTGTTTGCCCTTTATTTTGGCTAATTTGAACCTACCTGGTTTGAAGTCATAAGAATGATACTGCAAAATTAATTTATGATGATAATATATTGTGTATATTAACTACACACTGTTTGATATATCTCAAATGTTTATTTAAGTTATTCAATCGCAGGACCTTCTTTGGTTAGGCCAGTTCGCTGCACAATCAAACATCGCGATATAATGGTAATTAAACCAGTTATCAATACGTTCAGCTGTGTGGGCAGGTTCCAACTACACCACCACTAAAAAATAAAATCCGCATCTATATAAATCTTAGCAGACGGAAGCATAAAGTGCTCTAAAATTTCCTAGTAGATGGCTGTGCTGTCTTTGGACATGATAAAACATAATGGACCAACACCAGCAGATAACATGGCTCCCCAAATCATCCCTGGCTGTGGAAACTTCACACTGAATCTCAAGCACTTTTGATTCTGGGTCTCTCTTCTCTTCCTCCAGACTCCAGGGTCTTGATTTCCAAATGAAATGCAAGATATTTTTGCTCTGACTCCAGCTGGAGTTCCTGCCTCGTGAATCTTCCCCAATTTCTTTAAAGGAGATTGCTTCACAGTCCTCTCAAAGCTGCAGCTATACCTGTTTTTGTTCAGCTTTTTATGTTTTAGTGTTTTTCTTCACCACACCTTCTTTTAATGTGCATGGATATAGCACTGTATGAATGGACAAGTTCTTTATTAACGGCAATTTGTGGACTACCCTCCTTATAGACGCTGTCGACAGAGTCTTCTGGACCACTAAGTCAGCAGTCTTTTACATAGTTATGTAACATAATATTTCTGTCTTTAAATCCGTTTTTATTGGTATTAGGTAATATTAACATTTTCTCAGAATAAGTCATTATCATCAAAATTAACAGAAGCCTTGATATACCAAATAAATCAGAGTGTAATTAATCTATTTAGTATGTGTTTTGTTTTTTAATTTGAGTACTGATTTAAATTAACTTTTTGATGACATCTAATTTATTGAAATTGAGATTAAGATTAAGTACTTAATGCCACAGAGAGCATATTTCTACATTTGAGGCTTTATTGAAGGGGGGTGTTTCTTTCCTTAAAGCAGTTTTGCATTCTTTACAAGAAGTTTTATCAGGATTAAATCTAATAGCATTTCCCATTTTCTCTCTCTGTGTCTCACTCCTCATTGTGTTCCCAGCCTGGTGATCAGAATGGTATCCCAGCACAGGCTGTTTATCCTCTGTGACTATATCATAGAGTCTAATTGGCATGAAAAGAGCCACACAGTGCATTGGCTTACAAGGCAGCCCGTCCTATTATCCCCACGGACATCTCATTTAGGGGGACTCATGTAGAGAACCCGAGTGCCGACTTGCATGGTTTAGCATCTTTGACAGCAACATGTCCCTCTGAATGCTGCTTTAGTGATGCTTATTTAAAGAGCAGTCGGGCGCGCAGGGAGGGGAGGATATATATTTACAAAGGCATACTCACCAAAAGCTTTGCTTCTTATAGGGAGAATTTAGTTCAACAGTAACATAAGATTTTCCCAAAATAAGAAGATTATTATCAAATTAATACAAACAAATAAAAAGCATTTAAATGTGAACATAAAAAGCCTGTACTTGCAGCTGTATAATATCTGTATAAATATCAATTTAACAACAAAATAATCTGTAGCGAAATAATGCCATAATATAACTTAATTTCTATAAGCTGCTAGAGCTGTACAATATATTGATTTGTCATTGTAATATAAATGTTTGGAATACTGCAATAGCAAAGGATTCTCTGGATGCAATATTTGGTAGCTTATCATATCTCCAGTACCATACACTCTGCATACCAAAAATATATTTGGCCACTAGGATAGACTCTAGCTGTGATTGATGTCCACATCAGGTGCATTTTTAGTGGCAGACATTATAAAGCTGACAGAAAAGGTGTGGAAATTGTGATGATGGAAAAGAAAACAAAAGATCCAGGAAAATGTAGGTTTTAAAAATGTAGGTAATCATTATAAATATTGTCATTGGGATACTCAGTATTAGTATCAAAATTACAGTCATATTCAAAACATTAGAATATGCGTTCCGATGAGGCTTGTTTGTCAGAAAAAAAGCATATTTTTCATTAAGCTTACATTTCTGCATAAAAAATGCTTTTTTTTATTGTTCCGATGTAATATTCTAATCTTAAATGTTGTGTCAAATAAATCCTATGTTTCACATAGTTAATTTAGTTATTAAAATAAATAAACTTTTAAATAATATTCTAATTTATTGAATACGACTGTATGTTTTACTGATGTCATCCAGACATACAGGCTGTTAATGTTGTTGCCATGACAGTACTCACCTATACAGCTAAAACAAAATGTAATAATTTATTCTGTATAACAATGTTTAGTCAATATTTCTGAATAAAAAGTACAAAATTAACAGGAATTTAAAATAAGTATAATTTTAATAAATCAAAAATAAATGTTAAATAATAAATAAATTCCAATCAGTTGGTAATATTTTAGTCAATTTTTTGGATTTAATTAGTCAAATAATTATTCTGTTTTGACTTCTTAACTTAAACTTAACTTGAACTTAAGATACAAGCAACATTTGGCAATGTTTTATCAGTACAACTGAAACACAAAAGATGTGCACAATAAATAAACCAGAATCATCTAGATGAATATGCATTCATTTAAATGTTACAAGCTCAGGTATATTATTAACAAAAGAACCAGAAGATAATGTTTCACAACTGCAGAGCTCACATAGCTTTATGGATGTTGAGGTCACAACAGCCTCTTAAGTTGGCACCTCCTTTCACCAGAATCAATACTAACAAGCACCTTTCTTTCATTAAGTCATTTGGCTTGCACAGCATGTGAAAAAGAAATGAAAATAAAAAATGGATTGTAATTAAATCAAAAAACATTTCTGAACTAGTTGTACTTTACAGCTGAAGTCAAACGTCAGTAAAGTATTTTAAATAAAGTTTTCAGTTTTATTGCTTTTCTACCAAGGTGGAACAGCTAACATGTCCTCCACATTAGCCATTACTGCCTCAGAATTAAGAAGTGTGGATGTCTAGCAAATTTTATATTAGCAATAGCGCCGTCCGTAAGCTTGTTTCAACCGGTTACACGCTTATTTTTCTGTCCCAACACAGAAACACACCTCATGAAATTTTTCTAAGTTCATTTGCATCTATAAATCAACTAATGTATGCATATGTGTCTTGCACTGTTGTGTAGAATGACCCAAGTGCAAACAGTTAACAATCAGGATCATATGAGAAGTAATTTATTGAAAACAAAGGCAAACTTTTATGGAAGAGATGGAAGCCTCACAAATGAGGGAACAGCAGGGAGGGAAAAACCCCTGTGAGAAACATGGAGGCAAACAGGAAAGTCCAGTAAGGAGTAGCTGAAAACATGGAAGGTAAATACCCAGAGGATGACTACAAGAGAGGGGACAGGTGTGTATGATTAACTGGATGTGGAACAGCTGTGGAGGAAATTGAAGGAGCTCAGACAAGAAAGGGGTCAGACAAACAATACATTTACATAACCTAATGAATGATCATGAATCACAGGGGCAAATAAGACGACTCCGGAACTCACCAACAGTTGTAACCAAAAAAGAAACAGGAAGTAAAAGGAACACAGCGCATAAGAGTAACCAGATTACCAAAATAAAATGAAAACTATAAAAACAGAACCCAAACCAGCACATAAAAACTCAAGGTACAGAACAAAACCATAAAATGAACACAAGGCAACTAATGACAACATGTTTCACAGCTTTACCATCCTCTAAAAGTCTCAATGCCTGAGAAATGGGAATAACGGTTGACTGATACAACACTAAATCGTTATTAGATTTTAATCAAAGTGTTTAGGTAGGATATCTTAAGGAACAGCATTTCTTGAAACTAAGTGGTTAATGTTAGAAAAACATTATTGAACATTACATTTACAAACAAAGATTCTTAATTTAAATGTAAATGTTTCTAATCGCTAAAATTTAAGGTAATCCAACAATCCTTTTTATAGTTTATTTTACTTTTTCTGAGTTGTGGTTTGAAATGCCATAATTTTGTGACTGGACATCAATGACAGTGTTATCATAAATCAAAATGTTTAGTGACAACCAAAATAAAGTAATTTTTTTACTGCATCTAATGACAATTTAGCTTAAAGACAATTTAGGTGTGGAGAATTGGGAATATTGTATGGAAAATAATAATAATAACTTTCCTGAGCAACAAATTTAAACTGGCTTTATTTAATTAAATTAACAAAATTAATTAAATCAATAGCTAACTTTTATAAAGTTTGAAGCATTTGTTAATGTAGTATATTAAGCTCCAACTCAGCTTTCCCTTGGATCCTCCCAGTACCTACTTCGGTTTCCATTTTCATCAGTTTCCTTTCTTGTTTACCTTTAGGTCCTCACTCTTTAACTCCATGTCCTTTAGGTCTGTTTGTGTCCATATCCAGGAAAGCTAGCCTCTCTACATAATAGTCTTGCACTACTTTACCACTCACCTCATTACCATGTGTAAATAAAGATGAATGGCTAGCAATATTCTCACAAATTTGTTTCCCATTACAAAGGGGTCAAAGATAATTGTGGCTGGCACCAAGCTCCCCCGAGTGTGTGTACAGTTACATTCACATTACAGTTAATGAACAAGGGGATAACAAATTGTCCTATAACACCTCCATCCTCTCCTGGAGCCCCATTGGACATTTGTCTCAGTGGTCAACTTTGCTAGCAGCAGTGAAGGTAAAGGAGATCCCATCTGGGCTGATTTCTCCCTCTGTTCTCTTTCTATTGCTCTATTACTCCGGAGTGGGCCACACAGTCTATTCAACCTATCCAGGCCCCAGGCGCTGTGTCTATGTGCATTGAATTCAAAGTGATAAATGTGAGAACCTGCATGTGTGCAAACTACACTGTGCATGTATAATAATTTAATTTGTAGCATAGTTTTATTTGAATGTGTTTACTGAAGTGTGTGTGTGTGTCTTGTTTCATATGCAACCTTATTAAAGAATATGTAAGAATCATTAGGTACCTTTTGTGTTTTTATTCCTCTGTAATTGCTTTGATAACTTTGAGCTTTTTATATATAATAACAAGACAGTGTTTTTTAAGAATTTAGTCTTTCTTGTTTATTTTAGTAGATGTTTGAGCTCTTACTTGTTTTTTTTCTAACCTTTTATTTTTTCTTTGTTTCCTGCTAAGGCATTCTTTCCTTTGGTTCCCTTCAGGTCCTTCAGTGTCATAGCTCCCTCTCAGCTGGTTCCACTCTGACTTTCAGTCTCTCTTGTTTGTTGTTCCGCTAACCCCCCTGCTAATTAGATATGGACTGATCAGATATTTGTGGCAGATTTCCAATCTTCAGGTTCTGTAAAGCTTTGCTACTGTTTTAGCCAATTCCTGCCTATATAATATTCAATATATATTTTCTTAAACCTTTCTGCCATGAGTATGTGAGAGATTGTAGTCGCTGTAAAACCCAGTGTTTCATCTTATTTTAAAATAGAGTATGATTGCAGAGATTAAATTTTAAGCAAACATTAGCTTCTTAAATGAGCAATTAATGTGATTATTAACATGGTTAGCTTTATGAACTATAAACAATATGCATTTTTATGACAAAACGTAGATGCTAAACCATGAGATTTCATAGAGGCTGCAAAGATCTGCAAATTCAGCATGTTCAAAAGGATTAAACAGGATTAAACTTTGCTGTACTCTATGTCGACCTTTCTGTAATCTGCTAAAAGTCCTGTTCTCTCTTTTTCTCTTGCAGCTCAAATTAAATGCAGACATTTTTCCCTTCAAATAGCCTCATGTGTTCATGCTTCCTCTGACTTCATTTTAACATCTAACTGGTACTTTGAGTCCTCTTCACTGAGTAAAAACATCCACATCGAAATGTATCGCGAATGTATTGCGATAAAGCTATAACAGGTGAAGTACATAATAATGTCGTCGACTGGACTTTGAAGGTGAAGTTAAGTTGAACATATTCCACACATTTGTATTTACAGCAGCATCCACAATCACTGGCAACAAATAAATAATGACATTATTTATATAATAAAATAAATAAAATATATATTACAAAGCAGTAGCATATTTTCATATTGAAAAGGGAGTTTGGGACTAAAATGTACCAGTTATGTCTAAAATCTGGAAAAATTGTAATAAGAATTAAAGTATTTAAATCTGTCAGACCCCTGGGTGTGATCAGATTTTCTTTCGCTTTAAAAAATGGGGGCACAAAAACATGTTTGCAACCTGTGGGGGCGCTGTTGCTTGACTTCCTACATTTTTTAGGTGCTTATGAAAAGGATGCTAAGTAAAGGTTAAAACATTTCCAAAACCCACTGTTGGAGAACTGCAGCAAAGATTGGCATCTTGTGGTCACAACGTTTCCCTAACAACTATTTATTTTTACACATCATAAGCAGGAGAACCAATAATTGCATATGTACTATCTTAGACCACCATTTTGAATGAATAAGCAATCTCTCATATTTCTGTTCAGTTATGAATCGTAAGAAATTGTGTGTCAATTTCTGCAAAGATCTGATTAAATGATTATGACTTTCTGCTGGATCTTCTGCCAGGGGCTTCCCGCTGTATTGTAATCACAGCTAGCAACACGAGCGCTTACAAACCTAAAATAAACTTGGTAATCTTCCATATTCAATAAATACAACTCTACTGTCAACACCCTGAATCTGACACCCTAATGACACTCAACACATGGGTCAATAAACAAACGTGAACAGCCAGAAAAACAGAGTAATGCCATGAAATGTTCTATTTTCCTTTTAATTTTACTAAAAAATACATTAAGATTGATAATGGCTGTCGATGGAAACCCTGTGAAGGAGAAGCTCCGTCTGTTTTTGTATGCTCCTTCAAGCCTCCGTGAGCCATTAGAGAGGCTGAGGATGAATGAATGAGCACGGTAGCAAGAGAGAGTTCAGCAATGGTTTCTTCAGCTCCCACTTTATTGATTTCTGCAGGAAATATAGAACTCTGGGCACGAAGGAAAGAGAGGGAGGACCACACTGATATTAAGTCGTTTTCCCATCCTCTCAAAAAATCTTTAATCAAAGTTTAAGTGAAATACTAACATGCCACCTGACGTGACCTTTCAGTCCCGTTATGAATTACCTGTTTTTGAGTCGAGGCGGCTAAGAGAGGTTAGAGACATTTCCTAATCACAAATCGCTGTGAGAAAAAGAACAAGTTCAGCGGCAAAGTTAAATGGTCACCGAAGGGCTTGTTTGCTGTTGACCTTTGACAAATGCTAGACAACAAATCTATGTTTAAAGCACTCGCTTGACTGGATTCCTTTATAGCCCTAAGTGACTCCTGGGAAGGGCAAAGTTTTAAAAAGTGACTCTAGCCCAAGCAAAGAAAGCACTGCTGCACCAAAACAATAGAAAATACAACATACTTCCTGAACAAATATGGCTCTATGATGGATGATTTACAACACGATGAAGGGATGCATGTCTGCAGGGGGAGGCCAACAGGACGATTTGTGAGCATACGAGTGCCTGGCATGTAATGACAAATATGAAATCAATATACCGACCTTAATTTGCCCAAAGCATAACTGTGATGTAGTACACGGTGTTTCGATAAAACAAAATATAAAAAGATGGTGTCTGTACGCTGCGAGGGCACGAAGGCCGTGCCCTTTTGAACTCTGGTGCTCACAGCGAGCGTGGCAGCCATAAAAGAAACAGCCAGCCCTGTTTGGTCATTGAATAGGTTCCTTATGGCTGATGGGTAATAACGTCACGCCTCAAGATGTTTTTTAAAAAGAGCTGGCAATTGATAGCTACCAATGCGTTCCGCAACACTTTGCAACATTATGGCAGCAGAGGAGAAAATATAATAGCTTAAATATGCTATGAATAACAAAAGCTGTCAATACTCACCTCTAGACAAAAATGCTGATCAGACATAGTAGTTCTGTGTAGAGCAAATCTGTGTGTGGAGGGATTTTATGGTATGTGTCCCTTTAAAAAAAAGTGTGCATGTGTAAAAGCTTGTAGTTTAGGGGTAGTTGTGAGCTTCTTCATGTAATGTTTAATTATTAGGATAGTGCAAGAGGATACTGGTACACTCAATTCATTACCTGAGATAGTATCTGTGGTGTGCCAAAATGCAATGATATTTTCTCGAACCGTGGTTTTCAAAGTTGTGGCACAAGTACCGCAGGTGGTGCTTGAGCTCCTTTTAGTGATACTCGAAAGAAATGTTGGTATCAGTTATTTGCAAGGTAAATATATATGGAACTAGGGATGAGAGGCAACTATGCACCACCTAAAAATCGAGTTTCCTGATCTCTGTTTCATCAGAAATTTCTCAAAAGAGAAGTGCAGTGTGAAAAATTTCAAGAACTCCCATTACAAACTAAAGCAGACCACAGTGAACCAGGAAGAACTGAGAATCAATGGTCTCGGGAATGACATCACATGCTTGAACTACCTGATGAGATGCAAATCATCACAAGGGTTTGCTGTGGCTATCACTTGGTTTAATATACAAGGCAAACATATTGGATTATAAGTTGGGGTTGTTGAAAAACTTCCCACTTGACACTGCATCCTCTTGGAGAATTTTAAAGTTTTACTAAAAAATCATTCAAAGCTTAACGGAAGCACATTCTTCAACCAATAATGCGATGCCACTGGATTATAATGTTTTTTGTTCTTTTTTTGATGAGATAAACTTTACTACTGTTTTCAAATGTCAGCATGTTGGCACTTGAAAAACCTTTCCAAAATGTATTTGTATTTTTTTTATAAAATGTTGGAGAATCAATGGTCTCGGGTGTGGGCTGCATGGTGATACATTGTTTAGCACTGTAGCCTTGCAGCAAGGAGGTCCTGGGTTCGACTCCCGGCCTGGAGTCTTTCTGCATGGAGTTGGCATGTTTTCCCCGGGCATGCGTGGGTTCTCTCCGGGTACTCCGGCTTCCTCCCACAGTCCAAAAACATGACTGGTAGGTTATTTGGTCTCTCTAAAATAACCCTTATGTGTGAATCAGTGTGTGCATGGTTGTTTGTCCTGTGTGTCCTGCCCTGCGATGGACTGGCGATCTGTCCAGGGTGTACCCCTTCCTCTGACTGCTGGAGATAGGCATCAGCTCCCTCCTGACCCTGTACAAAAGAAGTCGGTATAGAAAATGGATGGTCTCGGATGTTATATTGCATGTCCTGCTGGTCTTAAACAAGTCAGACAACTTTCAAACTAATCTGGTCACTTTGTCATCAAGCCTAGAACCAAGATTCTAACTCACTGCAGGATCGTCATTATAATATTCTAACTAAGCGTAAAAAGTTCTGATATTCAAACTTTGTTTTCATATATCAGGCTTGCTTTTAAAATAGTCAACATTATTGTTGACATTAAAACTGTGAGATGACGAAGTCATGTAGTGGAACATGCTTTGTAATAGTTTAAAAACTTGTGAGGAATTTGTGGAAATATAAATGCCTTATTATTAGTAGCTAAGACTAAGATATATTTGGGAGTTTGCTGTTTATAGATTGATTTTTATTAGGAGTTTTTAGTTATGTTTTTGATAGTTAGAAAAAACCTTAACAGTAGCCTCTAGTATTATAGAGTCCAGTTTTTACACAATGAGGGTTTATTATTCAAGGTTAAAGCTTGCAGGTGTTTTCTGTCTGTATCGTGAGAAGCCGGCAGTGTATTAGGGAGGCATGGTACTCCTCTTCCTGAAGATTCCTGAAGACATGTGGGAAACAATTATTTAATTAAATGATGAAATGTATCTCTGTTTCTTTGATACTGTTGCTGGAGAGACATCCACGGACAGAATGATTGTGTATGTGTACTGCATAGCAGCGTGGGGTATAAAATGTAATGTAACGCAGCCCCCAGTGAGACAACACACAGACGTTTCCAGGTACCAGTGTAAGTGTGATGTTTCCCCTCTGAATTCAGATTGGTTTTAATAAACTTGTGGAAACGTACAACTGATCTCTGACTGAGGATTGTCCTTTGGGTGCCAAATAAAAAGAGACGATGAGAGGTGAGGAGTAATGTAAGAGTTAACGGACGGCCAGTAAAGTTTTCCTACCTCGACAATATCCATATCTTTCATAAACTGTATGTGGTAAACTGGTGTTATCATTAACTGCCAGATATTAGTTAGTTATTGATTGCATTTGTTGTTCTCTAGCTAATGACATTTTGGATTTTATCTGTTCATACAATAGCTCCAAAATTTTATAATTTATTAGGATGAGTAAATGCATGTAATGATTTTAGCAACGGTGTAAATTTTGTGTTTTTAGGGTTGTATTCATGTGTTGTAGAAATTGTTTTGGATTTCTATTTTATACATCTTGTGAAATGCCTGCCTTAAGGACTAAATGTGGGATTAATTTACCTGTGCATAATCTTGAACAAATAAATCCAACATTATATATCTGAACATTACAGTACAAGTCAATTTTGACAAGCAAGTGTTTCACGGAAAATACTTTTTTAAGTAAACAAGTGGTGCCATTATAGCAAAGACACAACTCTAATAAGGAGTTTTATAAGCTGGTGGTGATAGTAAATTCCGATGTTTTGGAGAAAGTTATATCTAAGCTAATGTTTTAATTCTGTAATATATGCAGGCATCTAAGGGTGTAAGAAAAAGTATAAAATATTAAACTGATGAAGTTACTGTAAATTTCAATGTGAAACTGAGCAACAGTGCAAATTTCATTTAAAATTATTCATGGAGAAATATAAAAAAACCAAACAAACCTGCAACCAGAAATGTTCAGTAAGCTTTAATCAAAGTTTATCGGCATGATTAAGGGAAACTGTGGTACATTGACATACATTTTACTGTTTAAAAAATGTCATTTAAAAGGTCATTCATATTTTTTTAATAGTGAAAAGAGCTGGAGGAGCTTTAAATTGAGGTTGGCTTGTAACTGAGTAACTCAAGGCACCATTTATGCTGGACAGCGCTGAGTTCATCATTAAGCCTGTTAATGACTCCATCTTGTTAGGCTCGGCCCCTGGGCTGTTAGCAGCCATGGGCAGAATGGCTCTCACAATGGAGCCATTCGGTTCGGGCTTAGCCCTTAAAACAACATGCCACTCAATGATCCCAATGATCCACCAGGAAAACAATGCCACACCACATCAGTCAGGCCTGTGTAGGAGGCAGGGTGGCGAGGGGACAATGACACCCCCCGTTCTGCTGTTCCGTAGGGAATGTCGTCCCAAAAGCAATGTCTCTTTTCAGTGCCTGGACCGGAAGGGGACAGCTCTATCAGGCCAGGGGGTAAGTCTTCTCACCTTAATAGCATTCTAAATTTCTAACATCTGTTATAATATTTTGTTTTTGTTTCAGAAATACATAAGCTTCAGTTTTTCTCTCGTTTGATAATCAGTTAGCAATTTATTGTGATAGGAAAAAACAATTCTGAGCAGTAAAATCTTAGTAAAATAATTCATAATCCAAGTATTATAATTAGTTATAATACAGTTTTTATTATATAGTAAATAAAAGCAAACACAATAAAAAACTGTTATTTTGTGTGTATTTGTAGATTTTTTATTACTATGTTTTAAAATGTATTTTCTAGATCATTTTAAAGCAATTATTGGTTAAAAATACAATTATGGCTTTTGTGAATAAATAAAACTTACAAGGTAAGAGTTTTAATGCAATAATTTTTGTCTTTCTGTCATTGGGGTCGAAAAGGTTAAAAAAGGAGTGAAGTCTTCAGACAAAATGGAACTAAGGCAGACGGGGATAAAGCAGGACCCCCCTCCCTTAAGCCATAAATACCATAAGGCCTGCAGCATATTTCCCAGCACCAGGCCATTCTCTGTTCATTACAGCTCCACGCTACTCAGCACTTAATTTAAAACTTGCATTCCTCTAATTAACACACACTGCTGGGTATATATGAGACTGTACAGAGCCTAGTCTGTATAGGTCCTTTGCTTTACCCACCCGCTGAAACATACATCACTATCAAGACATTTGTTCTTTACCCTTTTTGTCTAAAAGTATATTAGGTAAACCAATTTAGACACTAGTCAGACAATTTTGCAGTCTTGTAATGACTTATAACGAGTAGAGGGAAACATTGCTCCATCAGAATATGAAGAAACAGTTTGTCCAGTAAATTGGATGTGTTAAATGTTTATTCATTCATCACAGCAAACAATTACCCTGGGACAGAATTAGCTGTATTACAGTAAAAAAAAAGGTATTTAAATAGGAGAAATACAAAAACTGATTTTTCTTTATGTTTTTAAATTTTAACAGAAGCTTATACATTAAACTGGCACTGGATGCTTGGAATGTTAAATGATTCCATTAGAGCCACAGACTGTAATCTACATAATAAATGCATGAAGCAGAATTTAAATGTCGTTTTTATAATGTCTTTGGTTTTTTAAGACAAAAGAAAAAACAGTCATTTATCTGAGCTCATGTTGCTACTTTGTCTGCTGGTATTAAAGGAGTCTTCTGTGCAGCCTAAAGTAAATGATTCTGCCTCTATCACAGGCGCTTACGCGCATCAGATGATGCGTCTGCTGATAGCTTTGTAATGGACTTTTCCTGTTCATTAACTGAGTTATAGCACTTGGATTTTATGCTTTGTGGCTCTAAATTGAATAATACATCTCCAATGTTTAAAGTAATATTAATATTTTCAAAATCAATGTTAGTAAAATTTTATGTACACAGTTGTATTTGTTGATAGCCAGCCTCTTGCAAATAAAGAAGAGATTTATGAAGGCCGCTGTCATCTTTCTTTCTCTCTCTCTCTCTCTCTCTCTCTGTAGTATTATCACAAGAGAAATGTTGATCATAAAAAAATTTAATTAAAAATTTAATTAACACAGGTAATCAATAGGGTGTAACATAACATCTCACATATTCTCGGTGGCATGAAGGAAAATGCAATCAAACAAATTCAGAGGGACCAAATGTGATGATTTTATAGACCAATAAGTCCAAGGTAAGTGTGGCAGCCCTGGTGGAAAATGTCACTGTCTTATTTTTAACCACATAGTGTTTGTTGATGGGCAGCAGCCAATAAAGTATCTTCATGCTAGATTTCTTTTAATTGGGGACGGAGCATCAAACATTAATACAATATTGACCCTTTAACAAAAAACTAATTTGTAGTCCCAGTTTCTGGTTTGGCTTTAGAAAAGGTACATAATCAAACAAACATATTTAAAACCATTGGTAAAATAACATGAGAAACATACACTTACACAGAAATGAAATGTATTCAAAATAATCACTGCAGGTAAATAATACATAAAAAGAAGAAAACTACTGACTAGAGTAGGACTTTTGAGCTTATGTGTATTAAGGTTCATAGATTTGTCTTTAAAGCAGTTGTTTCTTCTGGGAGTTAGAAACTCTAAAGCTGCTTTCAAAAACATGTGTTACAAGGTTCTAAATGTGAGGAACTGAAGGGGATTTTGTGGAGTACCAAATCCTTTTGAGGTGCTCCCGTTCTAAATGGTGTGTTTACACTGAGATCAGTGGTGTGGAATTCACAGCGTTCTGCTTCGTGTAAGGGTGACGATACATATATATTTTTGTCTGTCTTTTTGTTCATATTGGAAGTTTCCGCTGACTATCTGGAAATCAAATTTCAGTGATCAATGAGTCCCCTAAAGTGGTCTAACAAGTAATTGAATTAAACAGACACAAAAGGATACCTTAAGTTTCACTTTCAGCCTCGCAAGGTGAGTAAACTGTCTGGGATAGCGTGGCATGAGATTAAGTAATGTTATTACTGGATCATTACTGTAACATTTGCATTGCAGTTGGTTTTTTTCCTTGTAGTGCATATGTGCCGTGTACATAGAATGTGTGAACAGCAATGCTCTTGTGGCAGAATTTTTCGATGTGTCCAAAAAAATGCATGACACCTTGGTTTATATGGTGAAAACATTTGTATGCAAAATGTAGAAAGACAACATGGAGCATTATTTTCCTTTGGCACTGTGTCTTCCTGCTCCATTTAAGTTGAAGGCTGATATGCGACAGAGTAACCAGAACATACAATTTGTAAAAAAAAAAAAAAAAAAAAAAGAAAATTGTCAGCACTTTTTGCAAACTATTGCTTTAATTTTCCAATTAATGCTTTGTGTTTTACTGAATAACTTTGTTCATTAACAGACTTCCTGGAACATTACATTATTTTAAATATCTTGTAAAAAATTATCTTTTTAAACTAGCTGTTAATTCCAGAGAGCATGACCATTAGACAAGTCCTGGTTCCTTCTTTGCCTTTTATTGCTGATTTTATTGCTAATTCTGTCAACCTTGTATTTTCTTGCTGAATGTTTTTTTTTTTTTTTTTTTCCTTTCTTCCTTCCTTCCTTTTTTTATTTACCTGCACTTTGGTTGCCTTTTGGTTTGTAAAATGCTTTATAAATAAATAATGATACTGATGACTAACTAACAAAATGTGTTAACTGTTTTGCAACTGATTTCACAATAATTTTGGATATGGTAGGTAACAGTGACTGGTCTATGCTCAGAATTACCAGACTTCAGAATTCGACTTACAGGTCCTTCTCAAAATATTAGCATATTGTGATAAAGTTCATTATTTTCCATAATGTCATGATGAAAATTTAACATTCATATATTTTAGATTCATTGCACACTAACTGAAATATTTCAGGTCTTTTATTGTCTTAATACGGATGATTTTGGCATACAGCTCACGAAAACCCAAAATTCCTATCTCACAAAATTAGCATATCATTAAAAGGGTCTCTAAACGAGCTATGAACCTAATCATCTGAATCAACGAGTTAACTCTAAACACCTGCAAAAGATTCCTAAGGCCTTTAAAACTCCCAGCCTGGTTCATCACTCAAAACCCCAATCATGGGTAAGACTACCGACCTGACTGCTGTCCAGAAGGCCACTATTGACACCCTCAAGCAAGAGGGTAAGACACAGAAAGAAATTTCTGAACGAATAGGCTGTTCCCAGAGTGCTGTATCAAGGCACCTCAGTGGGAAGTCTGTGGGAAGGAAAAGTGTGGCAGAAAACGCTGCACAACGAGAAGAGGTGACCGGACCCTGAGGAAGTTTGCGGAGAAGAGCCGATTCCAGACCTTGGGGGACCTGCGGAAGCAGTGGACTGAGTCTGGAGTACAAACATCCAGAGCCACCGTGCACAGGCGTGTGTAGGAAATGGGCTATAGGTGCCGCATTCCCCAGGTCAAGCCACTTTTGAACCAGAAACAGCGGCAGAAGCGCCTGACCTGGGCTACAGAGAAGCAGCACTGGACTGTTGCTCAGTGGTCCAAAGTACTTTTTTCGGATGAAAGCAAATTCTGCATGTCATTTGGAAATCAAGGTGCCAGAGTCTGGAGGAAGACTGGGGAGAAGGAAATGCCAAAATGCCAGAAGTCCAGTGTCAAGTACCCACAGTCAGTGATGGTCTGGGGTGCCGTGTCAGCTGCTGGTGTTGGTCCACTGTGTTTTATCAAGGGCAGGGTCAATGCAGCTAGCTATCAGGAGATTTTGGAGCACTTCATGTTTCCATCTGCTGAAAAGCTTTATGGAGATGAAGATTTCATTTTTCAGCACGACCTGGCACCTGCTCACAGTGCCAAAACCACTGGTAAATGGTTTACTGACCATGGTATCACTGTGCTCAATTGGCCTGCCAACTTTCCTGACCTGAACCCCATAGAGAATCTGTGGGATATTGTGAAGAGAACGTTGAGAGAGTCAAGACCCAACACTCTGGATGAGCTAAAGGCCGCTATCGAAGCATCCTGGGCCTCCATAAGACCTCAGCAGTGCCACAGGTTGATTGCCTCCATGCCACGCCGCATTGAAGCAATCATTCCTGCAAAAGGATTCCCGACCAAGTATTGAGTGCATAACTGTACATGATTATTTGAAGGTTGACGTTTTTTGTATTAAAAACACTTTTCTTTTATTGGTCGGATGAAATATGCTAATGTTGTGAGATAGGAATTTTGGGTTTTCATGAGCTGTATGCCAAAATCATCTGTATTAAGACAATAAAAGACCTGAAATATTTCAGTTAGTGTGCAATGAATCTAAAATATATGAATGTTAAATTTTCATCATGACATTATGGAAAATAATGAACTTTATCACAATATGCTAATATTTTGAGAAGGACCTGTATAGTTCCTGTTTTTACGATGTAAGGAAATTCCAAACTTCAAATTCAAAGATTACTAGGTGAATAACCAAGTTTTTTTTGGTATAAAAGGTATGGCTTAATTTAATATATTGTTTGATTTTACCCCTGAAAGTGCTTAATGTTTTTTTTTCTTTTTACTCAAGTTGACTCCGTAATAGCTATAGAACTGTAAAGGTTGAAACAAACAACAACCTTGACCCCAGTGTATATTGATATGTTTTAGTTGTTTATACAAGATTTTATTTTGTTATTTGAACTATTTGTTTCTTCTGAAATTGCATCTAATATGATTTCTTAGATTAGGGGTGGTATAATGCTCAAAGGAAAACAACCTTTTTACTTCTTTGTTCTCAGTGTCAAATCCAGTAACCACTTTTGCAACAAACCGATTTTTTTACTGCTCTCATCTAATAAATATTTAGGATTGCCCCAGTGAAACGATGCAAACAGAAATGAAATGTATTTAATGGGCTTCCTGTCCATTGGTGGAGTTTCAATAGTGCACCGCTGAGGTGTGAAATAGCTACAATAGGCAACATAACACTCACACGGTGTCTCTTCTGCTCCTTGTGTCAAGCTCCAAAACACACATGTACACACAAGAGGGGAAGAAAAAGCACCTAATATTTTCTGTCGGCGGGATCGTGCATACCCCCAACCTTCAAATAATTTACTGCTGTGTGTCTACAGAGTGTCTGGAGCAAAAGTGCCACTAAATCTCAGCCCTCAAAGTCAAACGTCAAGTAAACCACAGAGAAATAATGTTTATTTTCCCTCAGCCCTGGCCCTGTTCTTAACCATGCTGTCAGTGCACTGGTGGCTTGTACAGTATATCTGACAAAGTCTCTCCTGATCTGAAGAAGTACCCACATTATGTTATATTATATATGACTTGTAAGTCCTGACAATAACTTTCATCGTGCTAGCGGTCATAGTAACTTAACGGTCTGAATTACTGGAAGGATTAGTAAAATACTTGGCAGAAGCAATATTCTAGGTGTGTACAAAATATCCATGTGCATCTCCATAGCATGCTGGAAAAACTATGTACATTGCTCAAAAAAATAAAGGGAACACTCAAATAACACATCCTAGATCTGAATGAATGAAATATTCTCATTGAATACTTTGTTCTGTACCAAGTTGAATGTGCTGACAACAAAATCACACAAAAATCATCAATGGAAATCAAATTTATTAACCAATGGAGGCCTGGATTTGGAGTCACACACAAAATTAAAGTGGAAAAACACACTACAGGTTGATCCAACTTTGATGTAATGTCCTTAAAACAAGTCATAATGAGGCTCAGTATTGTGTGTGGCCTCCACGTGCCTCTATGACCTCCCTACAACGCCTGGGCATGCTCCTGATGAGACGGCGGATGGTCTCCTGAGGGATCTCCTCCCCTCTGGGGAACGGGCGGCACAGTCAATAGCTTGAATGTCTTCATCTTGCAGGAACTGCTGACACACTCCAGCCACATGAGGTCTAGCATTGTCCTGTATTAGGAGGAACCCAGGGCCAACCGCACCAGCATATGGTCTCACAAGGGGTATGAGGATCTCATCTCGGTACCTAATGGCAGTCAGGCTACCTCTGGCGAGCACATGGAGGGCCGTGCGGCCCTCCAAAGAAATGCCACCCCACACCATTACTGATCCACTGCCAAACCAGTCATGCTGAAGGATGTTGCAGGCAGCAGATCGCTCTCCATGGTGTCTCCAGACTCTGTCACGTCTGTCACATGTGCTCAATGTGAACCTGCTTTCATCTGTGAAGAGCACAGGGCGCCAGTGGCAAATTTGCCAATCCTGGTGTTCTCTGGCAAATGCCAAGCGTCCTGCACAGTGTTGGGCTGTGAGCACAACCCCCGTTTGTGGACATCGGGCCCTCATACCATCCTCATGGAGTCGGTTTCTAACCGTTTGTGCAGACACATGCACATTTGTGGCCTGCTGGAGGTCATTTTGCAGGGCTCTGGCAGTGCTCCTCCTGTTCCTCCTTGCACAAAAGCGGAGGTAGCGGTCCTGCTGCTGGGTTGTTGTCCTCCTACGGCCTCCTCCACGTCCCCTTGAAATGTACCATACTATTTTTGTGAGGGTCCTTGCAAAACAGAAGATAAACAACAGTAATACGAATCAAACAAATGTGAAAAAATCACACAAAAATACCCACAACATTCTCAAGGACCCACAAACACACACTCTCACAACCACTGGCATAGCAACAGCATGGCACATAGACTTAACATCAAGACAAAAAATAAGACAACACATACAGATACAGAGTTCATGTTCATATCTCTGTGAGGATTAAGTCCAGAATAAATGAACCATTTTTCTTACTGAAAGCAAGAGCAAGATGTTTTACAATTAAGTAAATATGAATAGCAGTAATACAGCTAAGTGAATGAGGCAAAGTATTCCAAGCTGATGAAGCTTTAAACTGAAATGCAAACTGTCAAAATATTTCCTTATTCTTGGTGTAAAACACAAAAAAGATAACTGATCAGTATTTCTCAGGCCATATTGTGAGTTAAATTGGATTAAATATTTCTAAATACGCAGTATTTCAAAGTTTGAGGGAATGAAGCTTAGTTCCTGTGGCATGGCCATAAATAACATCAGCGTGTTCTAGGATTGGCAGCACCAGTTGTGTGAAAACTCTTTTATGAGCTGGAAGGGAAAAACATTATCAGAATGATAATGTGACAATTTTAAGGCAACAGGCAAACAATATTAAATTTAGGATTTTAGCTCAACCAGTTAGACTCAGATTTTATCTGACTCCAAAAGTTGATTTGTCAAAAACTTTACAACAGTTAATTGCAGTGATTAAATTTGGAAAAACTTTCACTCATTTAAGACTTACAGCAGGAAAAAAAAAGAATGCTGTTAAATTGATATAATTTGAAAAGAATAAATCTACCATTGCCTTGTGGCAAGATTAAAATTAATGTCCTATACTAAAACTTTTTGTTTTCACCAAAAGAGGTAGTTGCATTAAATGATACAGTTGATTTAATTGATGGAATTAAAAACAATAAAATCCCTGGCGGATTATAGATACCGATTTATGTCAAGTCATGTCAAGTTTATTTATACAGCGCTTTTCAGCAACAAGGTTCTCGAGGCATTGTACATAAGGAGGAGCATTGCAGTGGTATGGAAAATCAAACAACAGAGGTAAGAATTAGTATAACGTATAACGTATAAGAAAATGAACGGAAAGTTTGACAGAAAACTTAACTAAAACTTAACTTATAATGTATAGATGGCACCCTCCTTATTTATGCATACATAGGTTTATTGTGGTAGGCAGAAGTACAAAAACATTTTTCGACTTTCACTACTTGATGCTGCAAAAAGGGTAACAAGAGGCCAAGTATCCATAGTTTTTGTGTCAGACCACCAGGTGCTACAAAGGTAGGATATCCTTTCCTTTTTCTGATCAAAATGATTCTGTTTATAACTAATCTATTTGCTTTTTATCTTCTTTTACTCCTTAATAAGCTGGTACAAAGCTAGACTTCAATGTCGTTTATTTTTGTCTTCTTTGTATATAATAATAATGGAAATAACAATGTACAAATATGATTATGTGTTGTGAAATGAAGACGGTGAAAGAAAGAAAAATGCTTATTTCACAACCCAAGTTTGTGATTTCTTGTTTGTGTTAATTTGTTGTACTGGGATGGCTGTATAATCAAATTATTTTCAGGCATTGCCGGTCACAATACTCATGATTTCTCTGGAAAGGTTGATGAAGAGTCGTCCCACTATATTACCTGATGATGTGAGCGATAACCCTAAACATTATTTTTCTCCTTTGTGGAGAAGGCCTGAAAAGGTGGCTGGGACCAGCCTGACAAATGGGTCCATTGACACATTATTACTTAGAACATGAGATCTCTGGGGTTCAGGAACAATAGGAATCCAAAGATTGTGTTTGAGGGTTGAAAACGTGTGGTTGAGAAGGGTGTGGCAGGAATGAATGAAGGCCCAAGGTATGAATGATGAATGATGTGGGCCACATGAGTGAAAGGTTCATGGATCAATGGTATGTTTTAGTTTTTGTGAGCTCATTTTTTGTTTTGGGTTTTGATTCATAGTTGTGTTCAGACAACTAATGAACGTTTCAGAGTGCACCAAGTTTTGTTTTTCATTTGTTTTTCTCTAATGTCGGTGTTCCCTATATGTGTTCAGATGCTTGCAAGTTGGAACAATTTTCTGGGTTTTAGTTTCAGAGGGTGAAAACTTAAATTTCTTATGAATTTTCTTGAGGTGAAATTGGATCTAAATTCTCTTTGGGATGGGAACAGAACCAAATACAACCTGTCATTCTACCACAGGGTTCTGGTTGAATAATTTGATGGTAAATGATTTGGCCGCCCGCCCAAACTTCCTTGAGAGGGGAGGCTGAAGCCGGCATGTGTTATGTGTCTTAAGTGTTTGTCTAAATTTCTGTTTCAATGTTTGTCTCAAATGTTTGTCTGACTAACCTTTAGACTTCAGAGAAAACAAAAAGAAATACTAATAATAATCATAGGATGGAAAAAATGGAAATGGATATATTAGGGAAAAAATTACTGGTTGTAGTGATCAAATGTTTAACAGGAATGAATAACCAAATAATGGTATGATTAAGGTTGTACAGAATGTGCAAATTACTTTTGTCTAGTATTGGGGGTAGAGGTTACAGGGAAGGACCCTAAAGGTCTAATTTAGGTAGATATAATCAAATTATCAACGCGCTTGAAAAGTAGGTTGTCCAAAACACTGGACACCTTCATGGTAAATGATACGAATACTTTGTTCAGGGGATTATTTCAAAGATTTTATGGAAAATAACGATTTGAACAAATCTGACTTTGGCTACTAGTTAACAGACAAGAAATTAGCAACTGACTGGGTTACAATATAAATATGATTTTTGGTTAAAGGTGAGAAGATGACTCTATTACATTATCTACATATAAAATCTTCATGAAAACCGGTATTGGAGCATTTCCTGTTCCCAACAAGCCCTAAAGGAAATTGTTATTGATTTTATGGGTACTGACAACAGAGTGAAAGGATGTAGAGATGTGGTTGACATTTTCACCAGGTAGGCTGAGAGAGATAATCACACAATCAAAAAACGATTGGCTAAAGTTTGTGCTGATACAAAAATGAAGTGCGCTGAAGATGTGCTGCCCTTGGTGATGTTTTACATAAGATCATCACCCACTCAGCTCATGGGTTTAACTCCCCATGAGCTGCTTACAGGAAGAACCACGCCCTGACCTTTCACCTCCTCTCTTCAGTCGGGGTGTGCACCCAGTCTGGATTCACAGAGAGCAACTGACACACTATGCTCAACGATTCTAATCTGCTGTGAAGTTTTTGTCTCATAACACACAGGAGGCTCTAACTAAAGAACCAGCAGGAGAAACAAATGGAAATCTGGATGAGGGCAAGACTAAGGTAAGCCAATTTTGGCACAAATCACATTGCAGGAAAGGAGAGCAATCATCCGGAAGAGACCTCAGAGAAATCAGAAAGCACCTGAGGAAGAACATATGAATAGGTGCGATTGGATATCTTTTGACTTAACATTTCATTTCCACATCAAAAATGTACTTGTGGAATTAAATTAATGTATTCCAGGAACCATAACATCAAACGGTAAGATTAACTCATTTTTTTGCTTTCAACTAACAAAATACAATTATGTGGGACCTGTTTTATACATTTTTGAGTGGGCTGGGTTACTTCAACAGAGGAAATGTGATAAAGAAATTAACAATAAAAATTATATTTGTTGGGTTAATGCTTGAAGGAGGTCGTCCCGGTAAATTTGAAATAAGGTCACAATATAAAAAATCACAGAGGGAGAAGGATTTCTAAAGCAAAACTGTGTGAATAATCAACAAACAAATGTCTACTTCTGTGAATGTGGGAAATTGTGGAATAAATTGCATGAAGGGTTAAAGGAGTGTTCAACTATTTAATCAATTCAAATAACTTGATGAATAGAAATTATAACATCCTATTTGCTTCTGACTTATTTATTTATAGATGATGTTGTTTGCAACTTAGATTGTAAATTAACTTCATACAAGGCCTTGAACATCTACTTGCTGCTGAACAAAACTGATTTATGGGGAATAATTGCTTTAGGGGTGACTACCTATTGACTGGACAGGAAAGATGTTCCCTGGTTACCCTCTCCATCCAGGATGCCCTGACACCAATTGGCCCAGTTCGTCAGGGGGAACCTTTCAGAAAATGTATTTTTGAATTTGATATGTCTGCTAGAATACAAACTGCTTCCTGTTAGAACCGATTCTAATCTTTTAAATGACACCAAGGCAAAACAGGAGAGACAGCTGAAGGCTGTGTAAACAGGATGTTTAAATTATTTCTTGTCAAAATAGAACAGGTTTGGATATGATCCTAGCAAAAGAAGAAGGTTATGTGGTGTTTTTGGAGAGGCTTGTTGTTCTTTTATTCCCAACAATTACAGCACCTGATGGATCTCCAACGAACACCCTAAAATAATTGCAATCACTATCCATTGAAATAAAATCGCACTTAGGAATTGATGAATAATTCACAAACATGTTTGAGATGTGGTTTGGAAAATGGGGAAACCTATGGTGAGTATATTCACTTCATTGACTGTTGTGGTGATCGCAGTTTATGTACGCTGTTGTGCAACGTGTATTCGAGCTCTCATCCTCAGGTGTATTGATCCTGCGATTGGTTCCAGTGATACCAGAGGTTTGAGATTACCAGAATATCAAATGGATGTGGTGCCAAAGCAAACACTGATGTTGTCCACTGAATATTTAAGCACAAGTGATGATGTGGATCTCATAGAACCAAACCAAAGTGCTGGAGAAATTATGATACTGTGCAAGGAGGAGAGGGACTGGACCAAACGACTGCAATAGATAATTGAACAGGGTTTACAATTCAGGGTCTACAATATACTGACACACATTGTGCTGCTCATTTCCGCTGTGCTTCTAGCTTTTTATTATTTTTGTTTACATTTTTCAACAGGGCATTATTTTTTATTTGCAAGGTTTTAATCATTTAAATTTCAGACGCACATCAGCATAGGACCACGTGACAGCTGGAAGGAGATTCCCTGGTCACATATAGGTTTAACACACACATACAGGGTTGAATTATTGTTTCGGGGGGGTGGGTACCCAGTTGCAGGTGGTCCACTACCCAGTGCCAAGGGGGTTCACTGATCTAAATTAGTGAGGTGCCTTTAAATGACACCTCATCATGGAGGTTGTTAGGAATAACCTTTATTAATATGCTCATAGCTGGTTTTCCCAGACGGGAGCCTCAGCGCTGATCTCTGTAATCATTCCTCTGCCTTAATTTAAATTAAAAGAGCTAAAAGTTTGAAACTGTATGATGAGAGTCGTTCATTTAAGAGTCTTTAAATAGAGTGTGTGATTGCTTCCGGGGTTCCAAGGACTGGAGGGGCTCCGAGGCATCTGACCGCCAACAGGGTGCGGTAGCTCAGACAGCCTGAACCACAGGTTTGGAAGCTTTTAGTTTCTGCCTGTAGGTTGCGATGAGATGGACCAGAGAGTGGTCAGAAAGTCCCAAAGCAGCCAGGGTGACAGTGTGATATTCATCGAGTGGTCCAGAGTGTTTTCATCCCTGGTGGGACACTTAATATGCTGTCTGTATTTGGGAAGGTCATTGGAGAGGTTTGCACAGTTAAAATGCCAGATGATGAATGGATAATACGAAACATCCCATGTGTGACCAAGCAACCAAAAAAGCAAAAGCACAAAATGTTGCAGGGGTGAAATGATCAGGACCCTTTACAAAACCATGCACAGTGTAAGCATCAGAAAACAATCTAGAAATAATAATGAATTAGAAAATTCAAGGGGGACAGCAGAATGAATGGTAAAAGAACCTCAGGAGATAGACCCCCACTGGTGTCATAAATGCTTGTTTTCCCCCTCTAAGATTTTCAAAAAGGCATTTTCTAATAACAAATCATTTCTTTTACAGTGTGCTTTTTAATCTGGCTGTGCTTGACAGGGATCATCCTTTCTGCTGAAGCCAAAGACCACTTAGAGGCCAGCCCATTGATGCCCCATAGCCCTGTGGTCTGACGGAGGTGATTTGTCAGGCCCCTTGTATGCACCTGTGCTGGTTACACCAATGAATTTATCCAAAGGTAAATGGAGATAGCCAGTGTTGGCTCTAAGGCCAGCACTCTGATTACCGACCCCTTCTTCCAGTTGCACTGATAGATGTTGCTTGTGTTTATCTATTTACAATGCTACTAAATCTGTGAATGTAATACAGGGAGAAGGAGTATGACTCAAAACCAGCATGGTTTGATTTATGCTATGCTATGCAGAGGGATAGAGAAATAGCACAGATGAAGGGTCTGGGATGAAAAAGCTTGGCGGGGCAAAGGTTGTTGTTTTGCATCAGGGTTGGAGGGGCAAAAGGATGAATCTCATGCATTTCTTACTCCCCGTTGATGTCCACCATGCCAAAAGAATAACAAACATGCTATAAAAAAAGAGTGGGAGCCTTTCAGGACCACAGGAGGTAAACAGAATATGTTTTTATGTCAGCAACAGAGAGCCAATTGCATATTCAGTCAATCCCATATATGATGATAAGCAATTAATTTGAACCAGGAACAGTTTCTGGGACCAGTCTAGTTTTTATCAGGTTTTGTGGGGGTGTTTTTTTCCACAATTTAGCATTTTGTATGCAGTTTTTTTTTTTTTTCTTCATTTCTGTCAAAGCATCCATTTTAGCTTTTTGGTTTTGGTTAAATTAATTAATGTTACCTGTCAACCTACAGGCTTAGTTATTTCGTATCGCCATCCAGGAATTTAAAAATTCTTTATTAATGCAAAAAAATTGCTTCCTGTCCTCTGAATTATATGTAAGCTGGTATGCAATTAATATTTAAAGCAGATTTCATACTTACAATTATGATACATATCTCATTGCTATAGGTGGCCATAGAAGACTGAAAAAAAATTGTGAGCTTTACTTTTGTCTCACAGTATTCCTCTTGAATCCAAGGATCAACAGTTTTAGTGTCCTTTCCAAAACCCTAGAGCGGTGATTCCCAAAGTGTTGGGCACAGTCTTAAGGGAGGACATGGTGGCATGAGAACCAATGATGATTTATAAATAATAATTATTATTGTTTGTAAGTAAAATTAATGTATAGTCTCCCCATGTTGCTACTCAGACTTGTTTCTATGTTACATATTTAACAAATCAGTGGTTTAATAGTGACAAAGTGGAACAAGGGCCGAGAGCAACTGGTTTAGTGTGTACCCTTAGAAGCTAAAACTGTGAAGCCACCATATGCCAAAACAAGGTGCGAGGAGTTTATTTCCCTAATAGGTGAAAAAAAATCTGCCTTAAACAAGTACAGGACCTTACTGATAAGGATAGAAACAGATGAAAAAATACCTTTTATTTCCGCCAAAGAACTGCCCTACACTCTGTCCTTTACAAGCGTAGGCGTTTTCAACATATACAGTAACATTGCTTAATTATGAATAAAAACAAACACAGTCATAGAAAGAAGATCAGCCAGAAAAGAAAACTGCCTTGGAGTAAACCTTCCAAGGGAGGCTGAAGTCTGACTGCTTGATGGTTTCCACTATAGAGAGTTGGAATTCTCTTAAAATTCAAGAGCACTCTTTCTTGAGGCCAGTGAAGTAGGATGCCTTCTATGCAATCAGATGTCTAAATAATCTTCTAAAAGTTTCAGGACACCTGCAGGAAAAAAATAAAAACCTCAGAAATCAAAGCAAAGCAAACTCATGAGCGTTCTGGCAAAAACAAACCAGTTCCCACAGAGAAGCCAATTTACAATTGTTTCTGACCAATACAGAAATTTATTATTTGTAACAAATCCCCAGTAGTTTGGTACAAATCCTTTCTCTCATATTTCAAACACTTATTGGAACAGTGAAACAGTAATCTCACTTTTCCACTAATGTGGAAGACATGTTTTACATGTCTGTAGTGTGCTGTTAACCAGAAATGAGACCTAAAATTTATGCTGTAGGACTCTGTGTGTAAGTATGGCTCTTCCAAAAATAATGGAGAGGTAACAAAATCCACTTGCCTGAGGATTTCTTTAAGATATGTGTAGAGATTGTTTTCCAAGCTGCCACTATAACCTTACTGATAATTTGTAAGATGTCTGCTGTTGTGCAACAACAGGTTTGGCTTGGCTATACATAACTATTGATAAGTGCCAATAGGCATATTATTTATTAAAAAACAATGGGAGAAAATTTCACAATCAGGGTGCAAAGGCCTGAAACTACAACAGAGTATTAGGGTCTGGCTAAAAGAACTTTTTGGGAGGAAATTACGAAAATAAAGTTGTAATATTACAAGAATAAAGTCAGAATTTTTATGAGAACTTACACAAAGCACATTCTTCCATGCGTAAAATGAGGGATGTTGAGCATCTTGTGAAGTTATACTTTAGTATCGGTTTCAGAAATACGGACATTCCTAACCTTTTAGCACATCAGCATCAAATTATCACCAGTATCAGGACTTTAAAAGGATTGTGCAGACGCCTGTGTCTGTTCTGAAAAAAGAACCACATGGACTTGGAAGAAATTGCTTGTTTTGTAGAAGAGGAGCTGTCATTACTTTTTTCTAATGTTACGACTTTATTCTTGTACAATTATGACTTTATTCACTTAATATTACGACTTTATTCTCATAATATTACTACTCTATTCTGTCAAAATAAGGTGAGATCTTTCCATGTAATCCATGCAACATTCATTAACTGCTCACAGTTAAACCCATAAAAGTTACAATAAATATCCTTATGTGTAACCCATGCAATAATGATTAAAATACACAGTTGAATAATAATAATAATAATAATAATAAAGTAGAGCCAAAGTAGAGCAGTAGAGAGTGAAATACGCATATTCTCATATTCTGGGACTGAGAGACTGGAGGTGTTTAGTCACATATTATCTGTCTTATCTTTTGTAGAAATATAAACAAATGTATCCAAAGAAATGATGTATGATGATTTTCCATTCTTTTACAAAAATTAAATGATATTAGTAATCTTTGATTATCGAGCTAAAAGATGTAGGATTGAATTATGGTTAAGAACTGATAATTACAGTAAAAAACATTAACATTTGAAATTCTCAATCAGCTATATATGAAAGAGATATAATGTTGATCAGTTGTGATGCATGAATAAAAAGAATGAAGAGATGGTTTTATAACTGTGTTTTAAAGTAAATGCAGAAAGCTGCATCAGACAACGAAAGGCCCGAACAGGGACCCTGATAGAGATAAAGGGGCCCCAGAAGAAGGATGCTCAGTAGAAGGATGTCTCTACCTGAGCACCCCAGACCGACAGCCTGAATGGCAGTAAAGTTGTCTGTGACTGAAAGGGCCATCAGTCACAACCCTCGCAGTAACTGCATAGCGTGCAGGTGAGGATAGGGTTTTATTTAGGGTAGACTGACCAGACCCAGACAGTAAAGCTAGTAGCCAAATAGTCTGAACCCATCCCTACTCAAAGGTACCTCGAGAGGCTTTGGAGACGGACAACTTGAGATGACAAAGACATAGCGATGGACGAAGAGATTGAAACGCAGGAACTGACGGAGTGGGGAGCTGAAGGACCACTCCTGTCGCAGAACAATCGACCAGGAGGTTGTCCCCAGCAGGCACAGAGTTCCGGCGGGCGACCAGGAGGTCGTCCCCAGCAGGCACACAGTTCCGGCGGGCGACAAGGAGGTCGTCCGCAGCAGGCACAGAGTTCCGGCGGGCGACCAGGCAGAGTAGAGGACCCCCCAGAAACTCTGTGGAACTCTGGAAGCGTGGAGCCTGGCAAACCCTCGGAGCCTGAAGCAGAGCCTGGCAAACCCTCGGAGCCTGAAGCAGAGCCAGGCGAACCCTCGGAGGCTGAAGCAGAGCTTGGCGAACCCTCGGAGGCTGAAGCAGAGCCTGGCGAACCCTCGGAGGCTGAAGCAGAGCCAGGCGAACCCTCGGAGGCTGAAGCAGAGCCTGGCGAACCCTCGTCTCTGGGTTCGAAGGCCAGAACGAGGACAAACTGTTCCTTGAACCCCCTCATGAACAGGGTTCAATGGCGCTTCCTCCTCATCTCTGGGTTCGGAGGCCAGAACGAGGACAAGTTGCTCCTTGAACCCTTCAGGAACAGGAGCTGAGGCGTCGCCGAGACCCTCAGTGGCGTGAGCAGAGGCTGAGGCGTCGCTGAGACCCTCAGTGGCGTGGGCAGAGGCTGAGGCGTCAGCCGGACCCTCAGAGGCGTTAGCAGAGGTGTCGTCGGGGCCCCCTTGAGCCGGGGCGTCCCTTTTACGACGTCCTCTGCGACGTGTTGAGGGGGTTGAGGCTGACTTAGGGTCTGGCCTGGAGTCAGGCTGTGGTGTGTCTGGCCTGGAGTCAGGCTGTGTTGTGTCTGGCCTGGAGTCAGGCTGTGGTGTGTCTGGCCTGGAGTCAGGCTGTGGTGTGTCTGGCCTGAAGTCAGGCTGTGGTGTGTCTGGCCTGAAGTCAGGCTGTGGTCCTGGCGTGGGCTGCTCTGCAGCATCAGCAGCAGCTCCCTGGAGTCCTGGCGCGGGCTGCTCTGCAGCAGCAGCAGCAGCTCCCTGGAGTCCTGGCGTGGGCTGCTCTGCAGCAGCTGCAGCAGCTCCCTGGAGTCCTGGCGTGGGCTGCTCTGCAGTAGCAGCAGCAGCAGCAGCTCCCTGGAATCCTGGCGTGGGCTGCTCTGCAGCAGCAACAGCTCCCTGGAGTCCTGGCGTGGGCTGCTCTGCAGCAGCAGCAGCAGCTCCCTGGAGTCCTGGCGTGGGCTGCTCTGCAGCAGCTGCAGCAGCTCCCTGGAGTCCTGGCGTGGGCTGCTCTGCAGTAGCAGCAGCAGCAGCAGCTCCCTGGAATCCTGGCGTGGGCTGCTCTGCAGCAGCAACAGCTCCCTGGAGTCCTGGCGTGGGCTGCTCTGCAGCAGCAGCAGCAGCTCCCTGGAGTCCTGGCGCGGGCTGCTCTGCAGCAGCAGCTCCCTGGAGTCCTGGCGCGGGCTGCTCTGCAGCAGCAGCAGCAGCAGCTCCCTGGAGTCCTGGCGCGGGCTGCTCTGCAGCAGCAGCAGCAGCAGCAGCAGCAGCAGCTCCCTGGGGTCCTGGCGTGGGCTGCTCTGTAGCAGCAACAGCTCCCTGGAGTCCTGGCGCGGGCTGCTCTGCAGCAGCAGCAGCAGCAGCTCCCTGGGGTCCTGGCGTGGGCTGCTCTGTAGCAGCAACAGCTCCCTGGAGTCCAGGCGTGGAAGGAGGTGGACGGCAGTAAAACTGCCTGACTGCAGCCTCATAATCCCTCTCCATCTCCCTGATTCTGTCCATCAACTCAGGAGAGGAATACATGAGGCTGGTCTTCCTGAAGCTCTTTATCTGGCGTGCGTAGAACAACAAGCGCTGCTCCAGCTCGTCAGGTGTTGCCTCAGAACACCGGGCTGGAGCGAGCGCAGACGGCATGGGCGGAGGTGCAGCGAGCCTGGCAGACAGTGCTGTGGCAGACGAAGATGCAGGCTTACTTGCCGCAGCCTTCACGTCGGCTGGCTGGGAAACCACCTCCTCGGCAGCCAAACCACAGGAAATCGGTCCACGCCGACGTCTCTTGCGGCGAGAGGAGTGCGAGGGCTTCACTGCCGGACCAGAGTGTGCAGCCAGGGGAGCAGGCGGAGAACGGCGACGACGAGGACCTGTCCCCGGACATGGAATCGCCAACCCGGATCCACCATAAGCCGACTGCGGCACTGACAGCCCTGCAGACCGGCGCAGTGACTTCTCCGCCTCCCGAGACAGGAAGGTAAAGAGGTCCACTGCATCGCGGCCAGACCCAGGACCAGCGGGTGCGAGTTCCATCTCCTCCAGCAGAAGTGGAGAGGAAACAACCTCCAAGTTGGTCGGCAGATTGCTCATAGCCTCCTCCTTCTGACGCTGAACCCAGCAATCCGAGGTGTCTGCCTTCTGCGTGTCCGCGGGGTCCGTGGTTGGCGGAAACATTCTGTTATGGTTTGCCAGATACAGGACCCCAGAATGCAGACCAGAAGGCAGCATGACGGTAAATGTAAAAGATTTAATAACAAAAAACTCACTCACTACAGGAGGCAGGAACAAAACAAACGGGCTGGCAAGACAGGCATGTCATGATCAAAAAACAAGACTTGAGCGTAAAAACTTGACATGAGCATGAAAAATGCTTCCGCGATGACTAACTGAACAGGTGTGTATATATGGAGTGAAAACCAGGTGGAGAAAGGAGACAGATTAACTTGGACAGGTGAACCTAATAAACTTAATTGATAGACAGAACAAAACGTGGCTGCGGCAAAAACAGAGACTTTTCAACACCAACTAACAGAAACTAGAAAAAAAACATGAAGCAAAAGCATAACCAGATCCGAAAACCAAACTTGACAAAACATGAACAATACGATAAAGCTAAAGCATGACCAGAAAAAACAGAAGCATGATTCAAAATCTAAGAAGAAGAAGAAGAATAAACAAAAGAACGAGTCAAAACCTTAACTGTGAAAAATGTAAGAAAGAACTAGAAACCAAAAACCAAACAACCACAAATCATAACATTTGGGTTAAATGGAAAGAAGTCCTCCTGTTGTGCTGATGTCTCGATTGCAGCGATCAGCTGATAAAACGGTGGGACCACGCCCCTTTAGCCACAACCAGCTGAACGCCCCAAATCTTGACAAAGAGTAATAAACTCTGAGGCGGGAACTCAGTGGAAAATCTCCAGCAATAAAACTGGAACAAAGAGTGGTCGGGCTAGGTCCAGACCGCAGTTGCTTTGAATTAAAAACTTTTAAAAGTCCAACTTCTAACTCCTGGCTGACTTGAGATCAGCCGGACAAAACATGAACCACGCACAATTCAGCAGCGCTTGCGAACCAAATCAAACCACAGCTCATCATAACATAATTCAATAAGTATTGCATGCAACAAGTTAATACCTGAGATTAACTACTGGTGATCCTACATCACCTTAACTGCCTCATCCTGCCCAGACCTCTAAATGCACCTATCTGGTTTAATATGAAGAGAACGAAATTACTTTGACGTTGATTTCTGCTCTCCCCCGGTTGAGGAGGGATCAGGTCTTAAGAAAAGGGGGGGGGGACCATGCGTCCATGATCAAATTAAAGAAAAAAAAACGGTAATTTCTCATCCGTCCAGGAAGAAGCTGTGAGGTTGGAACCGAGGAGCTTAACTGGGAAACGTTGGTGGCTGAGATCAGCTGTGAAGATGAGGACTCCATGCTGAAAGTGAGCAATGAAAATGGGGGGTTAGTAACTTTGTGGAGTTACATTTTGTAATCTGTAGAGAAGAAATTCCCCCAAGAAGAAAAAGAGTTAGCAGTGTTTGACCACTTGTTTGCTGGGCTACCTGCACGTTGTTGGACGTCACTGTGCCTCTCCAATGGCATCAGCCATTTTGTATCCAGGATAGCCCGCTACTACATATCCCGTCGAGCACTGCGACTGATATGACGAGCGTCCCAAGTCTGACGTCACAAGACGCTATATAGGAAGGCCTCCGTTTGGAACACCCCGCCTTCAGCTGGAGATCGTGACCCGATCACCAACATCTGAAGCATTACCTGGAGAAGAGTCCTGAGTGGATTTCATTTATTCTCTCTCGTTGGCCAACGAACAATTCATAACTGAGGTTTCTGGACTAGGACGGCCAGAAATTTTACTTTGCCGATCGAAGATGTGAGTTTAACACGTAACTAAAGCACGGAGTTCGAGGAAACGAACTGCCACCGTGTTTCATCCCAAGTTGACTTTGATGGTCAGATCGTATTTTTCCTTTTTGCCAAGAAGGATAAAGAACGAGGACTGACCGCTATCTTGGAGTTTAACTGCAGACGCGCAGCAACGCTTCAACCCCCCTTTTCCCTCTCACTCGCTGCCCCAGAAGGAAACTTCACCAAGTAAAACCCATCCTTTATTTTTATTTATTTATTAGAAGGCCTGGGCAGGGTCAGAGGTTGTAGTGTGATGAGAATCGCTAGTTAGAATCTAATGTGTTCTGAATGATATGTGCATGGAACCTTGCTTATTAAAACTTTTATGTGCTGTGCTGATGTCTGAAGCTGCTGTGCTCCCAGCTCTGTGCGTGTTTTACCACCTGACAGCAAGCGCAGGTGCGCTGTGAGACTGGACTGCTGAAATAACCTCATGGTGAAATTCCACATTTTTCTTTGTCTCCAACCTCACTGCTGGCTAGCTGCCGCCAAAAGTTTTATAACTCTTTGTCTGCTCAGGAGTTGGGAGAAGTTTTATGAGTCAGAATAACTGAGTTACAGTTGGAGCTGCGCCCCCCACTTTCCACTCACCACTCACCACCACACCCCTTTTTCATATTCTCATTCCTTCTCTTTGCCATAACTGCTGGTTGATTCAATACACACCCACTGCTGTATGCTTTATTTTTGCTTAGTTAGATGTGTTACCCTTGTTATGTAGAATTTTGCATGATGAGTAGGTGAAGATTAATAAATATTCACATAGATAAAAAGGGATCGTTTTGTGTTCATTGTGTGCAAAAGTGATTCGTCAGTCAAGATAAGGTTAAAAGTTCCACACGTTTTGGCAGAAACGGTCGATTAAACAGTGACATCTCCGGCAATAGTTATTAATTATTACGGAGTATTTAACAGTTGTAATTGTCAAAGGCGTTGAGCCACAATTACAACACCAGAAACATCTCTGGTCTCGATTCATAAATGAGGATTTTGGTTAAGAAGTTGATTTTGTCAGGTTATGATTTTTAATTATAATCATTGATCAAGATTAATCAATCAATAATCATAACCCCCAACAGCAGTGCTTGCTAGATACCGGAACACCTTAAAAGACCTAGCACAGGGACAACAGATTAAAGTCATCACTCAGAGCCAAGTCCACAAGTATCTCAGAAAAGGAATGGTGGAAAGCACAAAAGCGACCAACACAAGGTGGGGAAGATGGGAAGACATCCTGCTGGACCCTGATCTTGAGATTGGCCCAGCACAACCAGCCAGCAAGAAGACACTCTCAGAACCATCTGCAAAAGAAAGGCCGCAAGAGGGGGTCTTATACACTGATGGGTTGAAGAAAGGACTGGATCAGATGGCCTACTAGGGGTTTACTCTCAAACAGCACGGTCAAGAGAGGTGCTGCCGGAAAGGTAAAACTCCCGGTAGTGCTCAGGCGGTAGAAGTGACAGCAGTGCTGGAGGGAATGTTGGAGTTGATGAAGAGAAGAATCAAAAGAGCAAAGATAATCACAGACAGCCACTACTGTGCACAAGCCTTGAATGAAGACTTATCCATTTGGAAAGAGAATGGATTTGAAAGCGCCAAAGGAAAGTTAGTGGCCCATCACGATCTGTGGAAGAAGATCGCCGAGTTGAAGATGAGCCTGGAGCTTGAAGTGGAGCACCAGAAGGCTCATACCCGAGAGGGGGCTCACTGGCATGGAAACAATGAGGTTGATCGCTATGTTCAACAGAGAAAGTTGTCTTTGTCGGGCTTGAGAAGTGGGACAGAACGCCACAAGGACAGGCGGTCCCTGAAGAGTACGTGGATGAGGTGGTACGGAGAGTGCATGAGTGCATGAGGCGTTAGGACATGCACACGTGCTGCCTTCCCGTAAAAAAAAGGAAAAGCAGGAGCTCTGGATCCCTATGAAACACATCCGGTGTGTACTACGGGACTGCGAAGTATGTGGTCAATACAACGCAGGACGCTATGGACAGCGGCTGGAAGGTCTGACCATCAAGAGCACCATCCCCTGGGGCTCAGAGTGCATGGATGTCGCAGGCCCCATGGGGATAACAGGTGGCCTGCGACATCCATGGGGGCCTACTAGCACCTCCTGGTGCTAGTAGACTCAATGTCAGGGTATGTAACTGTAAGAGCAGCAAGGAGAGCCAACGGCAGCAGTGTTGTTGCCATGCTGGAGCAAGTCTGTAGCTCCTAAGGAACTGTGAACAGACAATGGGACTTATTTTCGCAACGCACAGGTTGATCACTGGTGCCAGAGATGTGGGGTAATGAGAATTTACTCTCCACCGCACACTCCCCGAGCAAACGGAGTGGTGGAACACGTCAGAGGTCTGGTGAAAAACTGGATGGCAAAAAATGCTAATTCTAATGACTGGAGCACCAAAGCTGTAGAAATAGGGCAAGCACTGAATAACAGGCAGCGAGTCACTAACCCTGGTTTCCCTGTTGGGAATTTTGGGGAAAATATCAGTTAAATTGTGACGAGAATGTGTCCACTAAACCAGACACATCCCCGCAGACCAGCAACCACAACGAATGGAGCCTTGTCATCCCCGTAAGAGGATCCAATGCTACAGCGCAGAATCGCACACGCATTCCTGACACTCCTAGACCTAAAGACATTTCGTCTACCGAGAATTGTACAAATTACCCGTTGGCTTTTCGGAATCGAGAAGCCTTGCAGGAATGTATTAATACTAAGCTCAGATATTTGCCCAGCTGTTTTTGGAACAATGCCACATTCAGAACTATCTGCCCTTAGCCCCTCTTTACACTCATCGAGTCTATCTGTCCTTCATAACCTCCTGGTCGAAAACCATCTGGACTGAACACGAAGAATATCTGAACACGACGTTTCCCTGGGTATGGAAGGCTTACGGTGTTCCCCACTTCAAAGGAGACTTCCCAGAGGGTGAAAGCCAAACACATGAAAGTTTGAAAGGACCTTATTATGCAGATATGTTCAAAAACTACCTAAACCAGATGAACTATGTGTAATGTAACGGTTGGAGATTTTCACAAAATTGACCAGTGTGTGGCACAACAAGTTTTCGACAGTCTTAACTACTTTGTTTGGTCAAGCAATGGAGCTTCCCCTCGATGTGACCTTTGGCAAGCTGACATTTCAGTCATGTCAACATGGCGATATGACTGCTCCATCCTAAATAAAATCAAAACAGCAAAAATGCTCCTGCAGGCCTGGGCAGAAGGACAGAGCAGAGATTGGTCCCGAACCATTTGGGGATTGCAGGAGTATGAAGTTAAAGAATGGGTCATTCCCTGTTTGTCTCAGACCAATAATTACTGGGTCAAATATCAATATTTAGCAACTATTTACTCCAAAGAGCGAGACATTTGGCCGCAACCCTTCTATTGGCCAGAAAGATGTGTTCACCCAAGACTCTGGCGTATGGAGTGTAACACTGCCCGTACTCAGTGCACCATAGGCCTTGCCCGAAGACCCTGTCAAGAGCTCACAGGTTGGACTGAATTATGCCAATTCCATTATGATAACGAGTACAACACCTATGCACATGAGGTTGTGTGGAAAGAAATTGGAGGAGTGTGGAGAAGATCTCTCGGTGGAGGCTTGACCTGTGCTGAGACCGTACTGGGACACAATCTGAGGCATAGAAAAAGCATCATGGATGTTATCGTGCCTTTCATTCTCTATTCAGTAATTGCTTTAGCCGAGTTGTATGCTTTTAGACAGCACTTATGCTCCAACAACATAGATAAGGGTTTAGACTGGGTAGGATATAATCTTTTTTACTCCAAGAACACATGTAAGCCACCTAAAGAAACCTGGAAGAATTGTGGGGAAGGAGCGTACCAGCATGCTTGTAGTTGGTATGAGACATTAGGACACTCAGTCAGCAATGTAGTTACTACAGTTGCCCAGGAAGCCAGACACATTATAGAGGAAGGGGTTTCAGTAGTTGAAGGTTGGATCGCTAATTTGTTTATGAGGCTTTGGCCTTATTTGCTTGCTGCTGTAGGAATGATTATAATATGTAAAATCCTTGCGCAATCATTGTGCACCCCGGGTATAAGACCCAGGGCTTGGGGAGTTTTGGGTCACTCTGAGTTCCGGGATTGAAGACAGGAGTTGAGCCTAAACCTTTGAAGTCGCTTACCAATTCCACCACTATCCCCGAGCCTGTCCAAGTGAGTACAATGGATATTTATGCACTTCTCTGTGGATGGCTATGCTATTGCCACAATGGGTCCTGGTTTGTCAGCCAACCATTACGGTTTCTCATCGTGCTACAAGGATATGTTAAACTAATCTTTGGCCATTTCTGGATACGCAGATGGGAAGTGGCGTTGTCTCTGTTTGCTTCCTATCTTATGGGAAGGGTCAACATTGATTGGAGGAGAAGCCTGATGGTAGCACTGTGGCTTTATGTCGACACCATTGCCTTAGTGCTTGAGATACTGCTGAGAGGACCTCATGCCACCCGTCACGCACCTGCTAAGATAGTAACTGCAATAATGGAGGCACTCTTAGCTTTTGGCGTCATCACATATTTAGGGCAACTAACTCTCTTAAAGGACAAGGCAAATGGATTTGGCTCGCAAAACTAGCTAGGATTGGAGCTTAGGATGGAGGAGTACTCTCTCTCCTTTATTGGCTACAACTCACTTCTGATCTACCCATTATGGTTTGGCTTTCTTCCATTACTCTGCTGCTTCACCCGACGCCTCGTCAAGTGACACTCAACTTCCACCTTTTCGCTCCCCTTGGCTGGCCGCCCAGAGATGGAACAGAGAAGTAGTCTAGTACTACAGTCTCAATTCTGCTTGCTAGAAACGCATACTTCTACATTTAGTTACAACTCTTTATTTAGTTTTCAACCCTGGAGGTGATTATCCAGGGTCAACATTATGTTCCTGAAAAATCCACTAACAGGCCTCCAATATATCTCTCTAGGATACAGTCTCAATTCAATTCAATTCAATTCAATTCAGTTTTATTTATATAGCGCCAATTCACAACACATGTTGTCGCAAGGCACTTCACAACAGACAGTTACATACATTCCAATTAATCCTAACCATTGAACAGTGCAGTCAGAGTTAGTTATTTATTCAAATTGGATAAAAAGTTTTCTTTCTAAGGAAACCCAGCAGATTGCTTCCAGTCAGTGACTTGCAGCATTCACTCCTCCCGGATGAGCATGTAGAGACAGTGGTAAGTCACTGACGTTGACTTTGCAGCAATCCCTCATACTGAGCATGCATGTAGCAACAGCGGAGAGGAAAAACTCCCTTTTAACAAGAAGAAACCTCCAGCAGAACCAGGCTCAGTGTGAGCGGCCATCTGCCATGACCGACTGGGAGTTTGAGAGAACAGAGCAGAGACACAAAGGGAACAAAGAAGCACTGATCAAGGAGTACGTTCTATGGGAAGGAAAAGTAAATGTTAATGGATGTAGCTCCTTTAGTTGTTTCACCTAGAAAGAAAGAACAGATAAACTCTGAGCCAGTTTTCAAGTTTTCAAGGTTAGATTTTGAAAGAGAGCACATACAGTTAGTTACAGTTAAGCTCAGTCAATCGCCATGTCTAGGAGAGAGAAAGGGTTAAACACTAAAAGACAGGGCCACGTGGGTCATCGTTAGAGGGTGAGCATTAAGTTGTTGCCAGCAGAAGCTCGGACGATTCCCCTCTCCAGAAAGGTGTCACAGGTAGACACAGAGCCAGGCCAGGTGTAGCTTCTAGGAAGAGAAAAGAGAGAACAAAGTTAAAAGCTGAAATAACAGCAAATAATGCAAAATTGGAAAGTAGTGTGAGAATGTAGCGAAGAGGGTGAAAGTGGTCATTATGTCCTCCAGCAGCCTAAGCCTATAGCAGCATAACTACAGAGATAGTTTCAGTTCAGATTATTTAGTTAAACTGCACTTATTTACAACAATGTCGTCTCAAAGCACCCCACGAAGGGCCCCACTGATGGTCATTGTTATACTAAAAAACACAAGGATTGGGATACCTCCCTCTGTCAGACTGATTATAACCATTGGAAAAGAGAAGGGGTCATACAGGTAGCAGAAATGGAGGGTGTGTTTGCACCTCAACCATAAGTGAGCCGGTTTAGGCTAAACCTGACTCCCCCTTACTCCAACCAACAGGGAGGGAGGAAGGCTTCCTCATGGACTAAAACTGGGAGCTGGTTCCACAGGAGAGGAGCCTGATAACTAAAGGATCTGCCTCCCATTCTACTTCTAGAGACTCTAGGAACCACCAGTAAACCTGCAGTCTGAGAACGAAGTGCTCTGTTAGGAACATATAGAACAATCAGATCTCTGATGTATGATGGAGCTAGATCATTAATGGCTTTATATGTGTAGAGGAGAATTTTAAATTCCATTTTGGATTGAACAGGGAGCCAATGAAGGGAAGCTAAAATAGGAGAAATATGATCTCTATTTTTAATTTTCATCAGAACTCTTGCTGCAGCATTTTGAATCAGCTGAAGGCTTTTAACTGCATTTTGTGGACATCCTGATAGTAAAGAATTACAATAGTCCAGCCGTGAAGTAACAAATGCATGGACTAGTTTTTCAGCGTCACTCCTGGATAGGATATTTCTAATTTTGGCAATGTTACGGAGATGAAAGAAGGAAATCCTAAAAACCTGTTTAATATGGGATTTAAACGACATGTCAAAAGTAACACCACGGTTTTTTACTTTATTATCTGAGGTCAATTTAATGCCATCCAGGTTAAGTGATTGACTAAGCAGTTTCTTTTTTTAAGAATCCGGTCCAAAGACGACAACTTCTGTCTTGTCTGAATTTAGAAGCAACAAATTTTAAGTCATCCAAGTTTTTATATCTTCAAGACATGCTTGTAATCTATCTAACTGGTTGGGTTCATCAGGATTTATGGATAAGTAAAGCTGAGTATCATCAGCGTAACAGTCAAAATATATCCTATGCTGCCTGATAATTTGACCTGATGGAAGCATCTATATATAGTAAAGAGAATTGGCCCAAGTACTGAACCCTGTGGTACTCCACAATTAACCCTGGAGTTTAAAGATGATTTATCATTTACATGAACAAACTGGAATCTGTCAGACAGATAAAATTTAAACCAGCCTAGCGTTGTTCCCCTGATTCCTACAGCATATTCCAGCCTTTTTAAGGGAATATTATGGTCGACTGTATCAAATGCAGCACTGAGATCTGTTCCAGATGTGGAATTTCAGCCTCAGTGGTCAGATACCTTTGGGTAACGCCTGAAGCTCACTGGTGTCACCATTGTCTCTCTATTGCTGTTGACTATGCTGCAGTGACAAGAGTTTTTTGCATTGAGGGTCCTGGGGATCTTCCCTACATCTCCATGACCACGAGCCAAACTCTTCAGACACTATACAAGGTAACCTGGACATTGGGCTTCGGGGCTGCTGCGCACAACTTTAGGATAAAGACACAGGAAGAAGCATTGTATCTCCCTATCATCAGTTACATCTGGGAAGATCCGAAAGATCGCTTCTGGTTGCCTACCCTGCATCTACTCGATGAGACGATTGTCGCTGTTGGCACCCATAGCTCCCCTGATTCGCCTCCTCCAGGCACTGACGTCAAAGGATGCCAGGTGTCAATCACTACTGCAGAAGGAAGCACTCAAACCTCTATCACCACCAAGACTGTCACTTGTCAAACCTCTGCCGGTGATGATGAAGAGCAACACCAGCCTGCTTCGCTGAAGGAGCTGATCTCCCAGACTTCTGCAACAGGTGATGCCATGCGAGATGAGACAGGTCCTCCACAACTGTCTGATGCCTTGCTGTCTGAGGTCATGTCGGCAATCCCTCCTCAACACTTCTCCCCCCCTCTGTCCTTACCCTCCATCCTCTCGCCTCTGCATGGCCCTGTTGACACCATCTCACATGGATGGCAGCAGCTCCCCGCTGCTGCCATCCCCGAAAGAAAGCCCAGCAGAGACTGTACTTCCTGAGGCAACTCAAGAAGTTCAACCTTCCACAGGAGCTGTTGGTCATCTTCTACACTGCCATCATTCAGTCTGTCCTGTCTTCATCCATCTCAGTGTGGTTTGGCTCATCCACAAAACAGGACAGGTCCAGACTGCAACGAATAATCAGGACTGCAGAGAGAATAATCAGAGCTGACCTTCCCTCCATCCAGGACTTATACAGGTCTAGGGTCAAGAAAAGAGCTGCCAAAATCTCTGCAGACCCCACACACCCTGCACATAAACTGTTTAGAGTTTTACCTTCAGGCCGCCGCTACAGAGCACTGTTTACTAAAACCAGCCGCTACAGAGACAGTTTCTTCCCCCAGGCTGTTTCTCTGATGAACATTCAATAGAGTACAGAACAACAGCATACAGATGTTGCAAATGCACCTTTTTTATTAGATATGTGTACATTGTAAATTGTAAATTTGTATATTCTGTAATGCAGAATATTGCATTGTACATTGTATATTGTACATTGTAAATTGTAAATTGTAAATCTGTATATTCTGTAATGCAAAAACAGAACAAAAGAGCAAAGTGTACTGGAGGCAAATTCCTTGTTTGTATGTACGAACTTGGCAATAAAGCTGATTCTGATTCTGATTCTGATGGGTCTCCCTCACCAACTGTCCTCCAGAAGGAGTCTGTGTCTTCTCCCCTTTTGATGCACACTGACTTCATCGATGAGTTTGAGATTCTTGACGCCTGGTCCCCACCGCAAGTCCCTCAATCACCATATTACTCAGAATTCTTGGAAGATGAGGTCCTCTCCTTGTGTGTTTATGATACAGACCTTGATTATCTCTGACTTTTGGGACTTTAGGCATGGATACAGTCTGATCTCAAGAAGGGGGTGTCAAAATAAGGTGAGATCTTTCCATGTAATCCATGCAACATTCATTAACTGCTCACAGTTAAATCCATAAAAGTTACAATAAATATCCTTATATGTAATCCATGCAATAATTATTAAAATACACAGTTGAAGCAGTAGAGAGTGAAACAGGCATATTCTCATATTCTGGGACTGAGAGACTGGAGGGGCCTGTGTGCAGCCACATATTAACTGTCTTATCTTTTGCAGAAATATAAACAAGTGTATCCAAAGAAATGATGTATGTGTCAGGATCTGGGTTTGTGTTTTTGTGCTTGCTACATGTGCTCATTCTCAGGTGGTGCTGGAGCTCTCAGGTGTGTTTGGTGACAGGTGCGACTTATTCCACTGATTGCCAGGAGGAGTACTTAAGCAGGAGGCTGCCAGCACTTCAATGCGAGAATGTTTTGCCACAGTGGTACAAACTCTAGCACCACTCCAAGTTATGCTTTGTACTTCGACCTCGTTTAACTTTTTTTTTTGCTCCTCTGCAGATTTTGAAAGCTTAAGCTTTGGATCTATGTCACTGAGTTTCCTGGACTATGTTTCTGAAAGTTACTCTGGATTATCAAGCCTCTCTTTGTTCTGAGGATTCCTATCCTGTGATCTACCTTCGTTTGGATTCGCATCAAGCTGGCAGCTTCCTGTCCTCTTTGTCTCCTGAGCCAAGCCACAAGCGTACCCTGTCCACCCTCCAACGTAAGCCACCGCACATCAAACTTGTTTACTGTAACCTGAGCTGCACAGAACAGCACCAAATGAACTCTCTACGGATATACCTGCTTAAGACCTGGATCCTGAATCTCATTCCCCCTGGTGACCTGACCATCATAACTCAGTAAGCCAATCTCAGTATCAAAATAACTATTTGCTCTTAGTTTCGTTTTTCCCTCCATTACCCGTACTCATCCATTCTCTTCCCTCCCCTCTTACAGTGAGATATTTCGTCCGTTCCGTTCTTGACTATTTTTTCAATAAGCAATCTTTATTTTACTTCCTCCTCCGGAGTGTTCTCTGTATGTGGGTCCGAGCTTTTTCGAACAAAATGACAGTATGATGATTTTCCATTCTTTTACAAGTATTAAATGAAGTTAGTAATCTTTGATTATCAAGTCCCTAATACTCCATCGTATGAAACGACCGATCCCCATGGATTTTAAACTGTGTATGTGGGGCTAACATTAGACTCAGTAGACCTCAGAGCTCTGACAGAAGACTGGGGCTTAAGCATGTCAGAGATATATTGGGGGGCCTGACCATGCGGGGCCCTAAAGGTTAGAGCAAGTATTTTAAAATGAACCCTAAAATTAACTGGCAGCCAGTAAAGTGAAGCTAAGACAGGAGTGATATGTCCTCTCCTGTTTATTCATGTTACAATAATCCATGCGAGACAAATTAAAAACATTTAAAATAATTTCCAGTTCACATCTGAACACCATTGATTTGAGCTTAGCAATATTTCTTAAATGATAAACAATTTTAAGCTAATTGCTAGGAATGAAGATCAAGAGAAATAGAACTATCAAAAATTACACCCAGTTTTCTGAGACTAGATTGAAAAAACGAATCTCGGAAACACTGTTTCCTGATTTCAGAATGTTCTTATCAGATGCAATGATCAGTGTTTCAGGAGTAAAATATTGTAAGAACAGGATTGAACCAAGACCAGATTTCTGGGGTGCACCATGTGACAGATCTGATGAGTCAGACAACACTTGATTTATGCAGGCCCTAAGGGATCACCCTGAAAGGTAGGACATGAACTATTGTAAAGCAACACCAGCAAATCCAAAGTCTTTGCATCTGTTTATCAGGATGACATGATCAACAGTGTCAAAAGCGGAAGTACGGTCCAGTAGAATTAAAACTGTACTCTTCCGAATCAGCTGCCATCAGAATGTCATTTGACACTTTAAGTAAAGTGGTTTCTGTTGAATGCATTTTGCAAACTCAACATAATCTTTAACTAGATTTGTAACAGTCAACTAAACTTCTAAGTAAAAATAATTAAATTAAATTCAGTTTATTTATATAGCGCCAATTCACAACACGTCATCTCAAGGCACTTCACAAAAGTCAGGTACATACATTCCAATTAATCCTAATCATTGAACAGTGCAGTCAGATTCATTTATTAATTCAAACTGGATAAAACGTTTCTCTGTCTAAAGAAACCCAGCAGATTGCATCCAGTCAGTGACTTGCAGCATTCACTCCTCCTGGATGAGCATGTAGAGACAGTGGACAGTCACTGGCGTTCACTTTGCAGCAATCCCTCATACTGAGTATGCATGTAGCGACAGTGGAGAGGAAAAACTCCCTTTTAACAGGAAGAAACCTCCAGCAGAACCAAGTTCAGTGTGAGCGGCCATCTGCCATGACCGACTGGGGGTTTGAGAGAACAGAGCAAAGACACAAAGAGAACAAAGAAGCTCTGATCCAGGAGTCCTTTCCATGGGAAGGAAAAGTAAATGTTAATGGATGTAGCTCCTTTAGTCGTTTCACCTAGAAAGAAAGAACAGATAAACTCTGAGCCAGTTTTCAAGGTTTGTCTGAAAGAGAGCACATAGAGTTAGTCACAGTAGAAGCTCAGTCAATTGCCATGACTAGGAGAGAGAAAGGATTAAATACTGAAAGACAGGGCCATGTGGAGGGTGAGCATTAAGTTGTTGCCAGCAGAAGCTTGGATGATGCCCCTCTCCAGAAAGGTGTCACAGGCAGACACAGAGTCAGGCCAGGTGTAGTTTCTAGGAAGAGAAAAGAGAAAGAACAAAGTTAAAAGCTGAAATAACAGCAAATAATGCAAAATTGGAGAGTAGTGTGACAATGTAGCGAAGAGGGTGAAAGTGGTCATTATGTCCTCCAGCAGCCTAAGCCTATAGCAGAATATCTACAGAGATAGCTCAGGATAACCTAAACCTCTCTAACTATAAGCTTTATCAAAAAGGAACGTTTTAAGCCTAACCTAAAAAGTAGACAGTTTGTCCATCTAGACCCCACTGATGGCCATTGTTATACTAAAAACTACAACGATTGGGATACCTCTCTCTGTCAGATTGACCATAACCATTGGAAAAGAGAGGGGGTCACACAGGTAGCAGAAATGGAGGGTGTGTTTGCACCTCAACCATAACTGAGCCAGTTTAGGTTAAACCTGACTCCCCCTTACTCCATCCAACAGGGAGGGAGGAAGATGGAGGTAAAAAATAAGGAAGATAGCTCAGGATAACCTAAGCCTCTCTAACTATAAGCTTTATCAAAAAGGAAAGTTTTAAGCCTAGCCTTAAAAGTAGACAGGGTGTCTGCCTCACGGACTAAAACTGGGAGCTGGTTCCACAGGAGAGGAGTCTGATAACTAAAGGATCTGCCTCCCATTCTACTTCTAGAGACTCTAGGAACCACCAGTAAACCTGCAGTCTGAGAACAAAGTGCTCTGTTAGGAACATATGGACCAATCAGATCTCTGATGTATGATGGAGCTAGATCATTAAGGGCTTTATATGTGAGGAGGAGAATTTTAAATTATATTCTGGATTTAACAGGGAGCCAATGAAGGGAAGCTAAAATAGGAGAAATATGATCTCTCTTTTTTTAAATTTTCATCAGAACTCTTGCTGCAGCATTCTGAATCAGCTGAAGGCTTTTAACTGCATTTTGTGGACATCCTGATAGTAACGAATTACAGTAGTCCAGCCTTGAAGTAACAAATGCATGGACTAGTTTTTCAGCGACACTCCTGGATAGGATATTTCTAATTTTGGCAATGTTACGGAGATGAAAGAAGGAAACCCTTGAAACCTGTTTAATATGGGATTTAAATGACATGTCCTGGTAAAAAATGACACCAAGTTTTTTTACTTTATTATCAGAGGTCAATTTAATGCCATCCAGGTTAAGTGATTGACTAAGCAGTTTCTTTTTTAAAGACTCCGGTCCAAAGACGACAACTTCTGTCTTGTCTGAATTTAGAAGCAAAAAATGTAAAGTCATCCAAGTTTTTATATCTTCAAGACATGCTTGTGGTTTATCTAACTGGTTGGGTTCATCAGGATTTATGGATAAGTAAAGCTGAGTATCATCAGCGTAAGAGTGAAAATTTATCCTATGCTGCCTGATAATTTGTTGGAAGCATCTATATATAGTAAAGAGAATTGGCCCAAGTACTGAATCCTGTGGTACTCCACAATTATCCTGGAGTTTAAAGATGATTTATCATTTACATGAACAAACTGGAATCTGTCAGACAAATAAGATTTAAACCAGCCTAGCGCTGTTCCCCTGATCCCTACAGCATATTCCAGACTTTCTAAGAGAATATTGTGATTGACTGTATCAAATGCAGCACTGAAATCTAACTGGACAAATACAGACACAAGTCCATTATCTGAGGCCATACGAATATCATTAGTGACTTTCACCAGAGCTGTTTCAGTGCTATGATGAGCTCTGAAGCCTGACTGAAACTCTTCAAACAGGTCATTGCTGTGTAAATGCTCACACATTAGATTAGCAACTATTTTCTCAAGAATTTTAGATAAGAATGGAAGATTGGATATAAGTCTGTAATTTTTCAAGTCATCTCGATCAAGCGAAGGTTTCTTAAGCAAAGGTTTAATTACAGCTACCTTAAAAGCCTGTGGTACATATCCATTTACTAAGGATAGATTAATCATATCTAAAATGGGGCTGGTAATCAGAGGGAACAGTTCCTTAAATAATTTGGTTGGGATTGGGTCTAACATACAAGTTGAAGGTTTAGATGAAGCTAATATTTCTGATAACTCAGGAAGCTTCACAGGATCAAAACAGTCCAAACACAAATCAGGTTCTGCAGTTATTTCCAATGTTGTCTCACTTGCTGAGGATGAAGTAATCATCTTCGGGAGTATGTGAAAGATTTTATTTTTAATATAATCAATTTTATTTAAGAAGAATCTCATAAAGTCATGACTGCTGAAAGCTAAGGGACTGGATGGCTCAAGTTTAGCAACTGTACTAAAGAGAAACCTAGGATTATTCTTGTTCTCTTCTATTAATGATGAGAAATAAGCTGTTCTAACTTGGTGAAGTGTCTTTTTATACAACAGTAGGCTATTTTTCCAGATTAAGTAGGAATCCTCTTGGTGTGTTTTCTCTCCAATTTTCTAACATTGTGCTTTAAAGTACGCAGCTCTGAATTAAACCAGGGAGCTAGCCTCCTATAAATAATTACCTTCTTTTTCAAGGGGGCTGCATTGTCTAATGCACCACACAATGATGAAGTAACACTATGAACAAGAGAATCAATTTGTGAAGGGGAAGAAACAGAATTATTGCCCTCCACTGTGTTTTTCTGTGATAATGAGGAAATCAAAAGTGGAACAGATTCTTTAAAGGTTGTTACAGCATTGTCTGATAATGATCTACTATAATTAAATTTTCTTTCTGTTAAATTAATCTCAAAGGTTATTAAAAAATGGTCAGACAGGACAGGGTTATGAGAAAATATTGTTATGTCTTTACACTCAATACCATATGTCGGCACAAGATCCAGAGAATAAAGACAAAGGTGGGTAGGTCTGAGCAAGCCAATTGAGTCTAAGATAGCATTAAAGGCTATATTTAAGTTATCACTTTCAGTGTCAACATGAATGTTAGAAAACCCACTATAATAACCTTGTCTGTATTTAACACTAAATCAGATAAAAGGTCTGAAAACTGATCTAAAAATTGAGAGTAAGGGCCTGGTGGACGGTACAAAACAACAAACATAAGTGGTTTTAATGCTTTGCAATTTGGATGAGGAAAACTAAGGATTAAATATTCAAAAGAGTTGTAGCTATTGATTGGTCTGGGACTAATCCATAAATCGGACTGAAAGATGGGTGCAACTCCTCCTCCTCGCCCAGTATGTCGAGGAATGTTAAAATTTAAATAATTAGTAGGAGTTGACTCATTTATAGTAACATAATCCTCTTGCTGCAGCCAGGTTTCTGTGAACAACAATTGGCATGTGTTCAAAGAACCATTTCACAATGCAAAGCAGAAGGGAAAACAAAATATTTGAATAAAATGTTTTAAAAATTATTTGCTGAATTTAATATCAATAACTGATTCTTAATGTGTCAAATAGCCATCACAGCGATTAATGGACTACTAAAATGGTGGCTTAAGGTAGATATAGAAGATGACAAATGACCAAACAAACAGCAGGTACACATAAATAAGGACCTCACCTAGACCACAAATGCATCTGCACTAGTCCAAAAGGCTCAGCAGAGACTTCACTTATTGCAAGTGTTGCGATGGTTCAACCTGGAGCATAATTCTGGCGTCCTTCTGTTGAGCCACCATTGAGTAAGAGCTGTTGTACTGCATCACTGTGTCCATCACCAGATGGCTCTGTTGAGTGTTACCAGAGCTACAGGAAGGATTATTGGCTGCCCTCTGCCTTTGCTTGAGGTCATCACGAGCTCACGTTGCCTCAAGAGAGCTCTGAGGATCTCGGCAGACTCTTGTTACCCTGGGCAGCAACGGTTCAACTTGCTGCCATCAGGGAAGAGATTCAGATCCTCAAAACGTAGGACAGAAAAATTGTCTTTATCTGTGGGCCATTAGGTACCTGAATGCTGCAAAATAACATATCAAATGGGAGATTATTATTAATTTTTATTGCATTCTATTCAGTTTGCAATGTGCAACATCCACATTGAATTGTACATTTTCTTACTTTTTATTATTATTACTTTTACTGTATGAATGGTACAATGGGAGGTGGGGGACATGTGTTTTTATTGTAGGCACCAGGAGCCAGGCTCATACTTTTGTTGTGTTTTCATGATACAATGACAACAAAGGCATTCTGATTCTGACCATTTTAGCTTTAGCAGGGGTTTAGCATTAGCATTAGGGATAACGGAGACAATTTAGCACATTTAGCTGGACTATGAGGGCATATTATAGACATATTTAGCAGGGTAGTGAGAGGAGATAAAGAGTAAACACAGATAAAACAGAATAAATCTATATTGGAGGAGTAAAGTAACTCTTTACCAGTCGTCAGTTTTACAAAACAAATCTTTACCATTAGGCTCAGTGGCCTGTTATCACTCAAGCAGTTAAGCATCACAAACAAAACAAAACAGTGAAATAAACAATATTTAAATGGTTTTACCCTAAACCAATTTTCTCTGGCCAGACACAACCTCTTACAGTTGTGTGGTGGCTGGGGTGTCGAGCATCTACTTGGACCAGCACATCAGTTTGCCGTTCAAAGCTACAATTTCAATGCCGTCTTCTTCAGGCATTGGGGAATGCCCGCTTCATCAACGTAATTAGGGACACCCTCTCTTTTTGGGGAATCTTTGGCTAAAATTTGTTTTTTGGATCTTAGGTTTCTTTGGAGATGCAGTCTTTTACTTGGCCAGGGAGATCAAGATGTTCACATGTGTTATCCCCATTGCAACCTTTGGGGGATTGCTGGCAAATACAAAGAATACTGCTGCGCGACTGACTTGTGTAGTACGATGATGTCACAGGGATTCTAGTTATAAAGCACCTCCTTCCTGGGAGCTGTGCTTGAGGATGGTCTAAAACTTTGCATTCTGGGATTCAGAATTTTAACCAATCTCTTTTGTTATCTGTGTGTAGTTCAGCCCTTTTTGTTCCTCCCATGGTTGGGCCCAACACTACGTATCATTGTTCAGGTACAACAACAATCTGCAAAAAAGACCTCAGCTTTTGTCCTAAATTTACAAGGAGAGCCTGGTGATTAAATCACATTTTGTTGGAGAGCGACATTATCATTAGCAGCTACCCTGTTCCCTGAGCAGTTGCTCAGTCATATTCTACCAACCAGCAGGTTATTTTCACAGCATTGTGTCCTACACTATACACACCCATGAGCTAAAACAATCCCCCTTTCGCCCCAACCTCTTGGAAAGCTTACGTACGGTTTCTCATTGTTTCCTCAGCCTATTGAGCTAAAGATAACTGTGTGATGTTAGAGAGCTGAGTGATTATACATCAGTAAAATCACAGAGGGTATATATCACTGCCACGAGGACACACCCACTGGAATGAATTGGGTCAAATGAGAGCAGTGCATCAAGCAGGGCTCACTGACAGTTACTAATGCACCTCCTATGGCCGCTAATAGGAGTCTACAAATTGCTAGAGGTTTGTAAACTTTGGCTGTTTGGGGCAGAAGCATATAGGATTTGCAGGTAGCCAAGCTGTTATGGTGTAAGGTTGTGACTAAATCAACACTTCAGAGGTGTGCTTGATTGAAGAGGGTGGACTAAAACAAGCTGTAGGGAAGTTTCTCCTATTAAGTGTCGGAGCACCTATAAGACAGGTAAAAGGGCTTAAGACAGAAAATAGAAACGATGTGGGGTGCTTTAAATTGATACGATTGAACACATGCCAGTGTCTGTCTTTGAGAATTTCCCCAAGTAGTAATGCTGAAGGTGTGGTGGAACCTGATAGTACCTGAATCAGAATGCAGAAGTATGGCCAAATACCCACCAGAAAGAGAACAATCATAATATTAATTTTGAAAAATCTATACTTTCTGTAAAACTAAAATGTTGCATGTATGTGGCATTTTTGTTTATGATTTCTATTGCCATATAAATCACAACCAGACAATTTTCACTCACTATTGTTTCCTGCTAACTGTCTTCAGAGCACAGAAAGATGAAGGCGACCAATTATGAATAAATACAAACAGTGCGTTTTATACCCAGTCTGAGAATATTAGGCAATGCTTCTTTTCTATCCACCCATTCATTGTCTAATGTTTACTTGAAATTGAGCCACAGAGATAACATGTTCCAGGAGGGAAACCCAGACATCAGCCTCCTCAGCGACAGTACTGAATTTATTCTGGGCAAATCCAAGGCATTCCCTGGCCCTCCAGCCAGTTTTTAATCTGCAGAGGGATCTCCTCCCATTGGAGCATACCTGGAAATCCTGTGAAAGGAAGTACCCAGCGGGCATCCTAACCACATGCGCAAACTACCTCTCCTCACTCCTTTTGAGCTCCTTGCTGATGACAGTGCTTCTCACCTTATTTCATAGAATGTGCCATGTCACTCTATGGGAAACTTGAACTGCTTGCATTCAGGACATTGTTCTTTTGGTCATAATTCATATGTCATTACCATAAGTGAGGGCCAGAAAGTCAAATCGATTGGTGAATGGAGAGTTTAGCTTTTTGGCCAATTTGTCTCTTCACTATGACAGACTGGAATCGGTGCCAGTATTACTGAAGCTGGAGCTCCAATCCCTTCAATCATCTCTCTCTCCATCCTACTATCCCCCCATGAACGAGGTACTAAAAAACTTAAACTTCTCAGAGCCAACCTAGAGGGAGCAATTCACGTTTTTCCAGCTGAAAATTGTGGCCTCCAACTTAAAACCTTACACTTAAAGGAGTTAAACTTAAAGGAGGCAAATAAATAAATATGTGTGGACTGCTGGAGACTAAATAATGAATATATTAGAATTACTTCTCTGATTCCAGTCAAATTGAGTGTTTGACTGGGATCAGACATATTGTGTATACATATTATTTAACACAATACAACCTCTAATCAAAAGACCTATGAAAGACCCACACCAAAGTGCAAGATCATCACAAAAGCTTTATACATGAACTTAATTTGATAAAATAAAAATAAAAATTAAGACCCTACTTGAGTGTCCACAACAGTAAGTTGTTATCCTAAGATGCACCCAGGAATGTAGAATTGTCTATTAGCATAACTGAGTGCATTGGGATAGAAGAAGGGCTTTCAGATTCACACCTGTCTGCTGCAGTTTGCACTGAGGCGAAGGAAGGCACAACAGCCATACAGTGTCTGTACACGGCTGTGCACCTGGAGAAAAACACACATACATAAAATACCAACACATAGAGGTGAGGTTCTGAACGTTGTGCAGCTGTTTCCGCTGCAGCCTGATGCAGTGTCATATTTGACTTGATTATTATTAACAAACCTACATCGTTAGATCACAGTAATACATGCACTGGAGGCCCACCATTAAGTGGGTGAATTATATTATGGTACTGACTTTAAATTTTGACTTCTAAATTTTTTTACTAAAAGACTTAAGCACATTGTAAAGCGCAAGACGAGTTTGTCTTGAGACAGAAATCTGTAATGGCTCACAACTAAAGGTTAACTACTTTGTACTTTTCATGAGTATCAAAAATGAATTAATGAAACCTTGGTTTAATAGTTTTGTTTCTTTACAGGCTTTTCATTATGATGTTTGTTACTTTAAATAAAGCATTATTAGTGAAATCTGAAGAAAAAATCGGAGTCCTCCTTATTTAATCTATTTCTGTGTTAAGAAATGTACCAATAATGTGAGACTTGGCCCATGACTTAGCTTCTTTGCAGTGAACTCCGAAGCCTTTGTGTGTGTGTGTCTGTGTGTGTGTCTGTGTGAGGCTATTTGACCTCAGATGTGTACCACACCTGTGTCCACTGACTTTCAGATGTCCTAAAGACCTGTCTTTCCTCTCTCAACTTTTGCCACAACCTGGTTTTATATAGTTACATTCAGTCACCCATACATGCACATATAAAAAATATTGTAGTTCATGCACAGTAAATAAATAATGTCTTTTCATCTTTGTAGCACACACTTTCACTGTCTTTCTTGCACACTCACCTTCTTGCTTTCTGCAGGATTATGACATGTTATTAATTGCCACCATTACGGGCGACATCTTGCCCAAGATGCGGACCTTTCTCTGGGGGTGTGAGGCCCAGCACTGATGCACTGAAAAATTGAGGAAGCAGGGAAAAAAAGAGACACAAAAAGCACACACTGATTGAGTGATGGAGAAAAAGGGGAAAAGTGGGTAATACTTCACATGGTGCACTGCAACACTCTGCCCAAAAGGAATTGTGGGACACTGAATAATTTATCAGAAAACATTTTTCTTGGTCCTTTCTACAGACCAACAAATCCTCCCAGAGCTCTCTTCACTGGGGGATCGAAATAATGGTCTCAGTGTGAGTGTGAGTGAATCTGCACAGTTTCGTAGTTACATGTTTTGATTCAGACAGCAACTTTGGTTGAGGTACAACTGCACAGATGTTGAAATGGACCAACATGATTCAAGTGTCCTTGGCAACAGTGCAAACTAATAATAGAGGTTTTTATGATACCAAAATGTTATTGGAGAGAGATAATAATGAGTAGAGTCATCTTGTAATTACATTTTCGGCAAGGAATGAAGATGATATTTTATAAATAAATAAAAATATATAAAAAAATGAATAAATCTCATTAAAGTACTAATCGTGCTTAATTTATTGACAGAAATCTTTAAATCTCATGATACGTTATGGCTTACCTACAGCTCAGTTGCACAGAAACAGCTGAGCTGATTAAAACTTTGCAGTAAAATATTATTGTCAACAGCAACCTGGCATCAGTTCACCCAGCCCATTCATCTGTAGCAGCAGAGAAAACAGTTACATGAACTGTCACACCCAACTCTACTGTTAATTTAAGGTAATTAGTGAGCGAGCGATTTCCAATACATCATGGTGGAACTGGCAGACTCCACAATATTTCACAGCCAATCTGTTACCTCTGCAGCCCCACCTCTCAATCCCCACCCTCACTCCCGCTCACCAGAAACCAGAAAATACACATGAATCCAAGAGAACACAGAAATTACCTTTGAAACAGCTCGAGTTTAGCTCCCTGACAGTATTTTATTCTACTATATACTTGTTGTTTAACAGTTACAGCTTAGATTTATTTTTCTATTTATTAGTAGGACTAGAGCTTTAAAGCATTAAGTCAGTTTTCTAAATTAAAAACAAAATGATGCATTCAAAATTAACACACTATGGAATGTAAACTCAGAAATAGTGTTTAAATGAGTAAATATCAGCTGTCCTAGTATAAGTGGAAACAGTGCATAATTATCTGCGAGCTACATAACGTTCCCTCTATTGTGTGTTTTGCTGGTGGCACGGAGCTTGCATGACCAAAACAGCATTTGCAGTGCTTGCTGCAGGAGTCTATGGTGAACCCCGTAGAGCTAAACTGAAAACAATACAGAGGGCACAGGGTTCTATTCATCCACAGCACAGTACAGTGCAAAAGAGGCACAGTTTTCTAAATGGAAGTAGATAATGGTGATGTTTTCCAGAGACAGAGTTTGAAAAAACAATTGGAAAACAATTATGATGAGATCCTATGATTCGGAGAAGCATGTGGAGCTGCGGAGTAGCTCAAGTTCCACTCTGACCAATTGCTTTGTGCTCGATCTGGAGCAGTTTAACAAATTTCAATTTTCACCTGAGCGCAACACAAGCTCACCTTGCAACACAAGACTGTGCTCACCTCAACACCATGGTGGTAGCAACGGTCCACTTGCGCTTTGCTTAACGCAGCGCAAAGCCATGGTGGCATGGAATATAAATGAGTGGAATTTCAAGTGGAGCGGAGCTAGTGCCGCCTTCAAGGCGCAAATCTTATTATGTCATCAAACAGTGCTGGATAACAGAAGTGAAAGTACGTTGAAAACTGCTTTTGACACGTAACAATTAACAAGGATGATTATTAACACAGATGACAAACCTTTAAAATCTAAAGCCAAAGAGCATTTGTGGTAGAATGGGGCATCCTGATGAGGAGAGAGGAAAAAAAACAGCTGAACATGTGTTAGTGTTAGTGCTATGAGAGCATGTCTTAAATCCAGATGTCTGTTTTTACTTTGTTTACTTTTGGTTCAGACTGAAGGTTGAGGTGTTAAGAAAAGTACTGTACATGTAAAGCAGGGGTGCCCAAGTCCAGTCCTCTAGAGCCACTGTTCTGCAACTTTTAGACACCTCCCTTGTTTCAGGTATGTTGGAGAAGAGATGGATCTAAAGGTTGCAGGATAGTAGCCCTAGAGGACTGGACTATAGAACCCCTGATGTAGAGGATTTAAAAATCAAATTTTCACTAAAATACAGTGACTGTTAAGAGTGATACAGAGAGAGCTTGAACATGCCTAAATGTCCAACTAAATATCAGAAAGCCAGTAATGAAAAATATAGAAATATTTAATTCTTTTTACTAAATAGTTGCATTATTTAGAAGAGTACGGAGTGTAAAGCTGCTGGTTTTCTTGCCATTGGACATCTTGAATATAATTGCATCTGATCTATATGGATGAAAGCAAAGCATGAAAGCAAAGCAACATACTTTAAATTTCCTCTAAAGCAAGGTAAAAATTGCTGTACGTCAGCAACAAGCAGCCAGATGGAAAAAATTGCTTTATCACTACCTGTCAAAACTTTGGACTCACCCTTACAATTTAATGGCTTTTCATTATTTTTATTATTATACATTATTATACAATAATACAAATATTTTCATTATCTACATTATAGATACATACTAAAAACATCAAAACTATGAAGAAAACACATGGAATTATGTGGTAAACAAATAGCTGTATATTGTAGTGTATATATGCTGGATGGTAGACTGAAAGTTATCAAAGTAAGGACTACTTTAATTTACCAGTCTGGAAAAAACATGTTGTGACTACATGTTTGGATGGTCTTGACTGTTGTATTATTATGTATGCAAACTGATTTTGATTTGGTGCATCCCTTTGCTTTGTTGTAAGACTAAATTCATTGTACAGAAAACCCTTTTTGGCCCCATTAAGACAAAGAAAACAAGAGGACTAGTATTTTTTATGCGCAAAGCACTTGCTATCATTTGCAATCTACAAGTTGACTTCTCTTAAGAGCAATTTGACAAAATTCTTTTATTTTACACCTTGGGCATGTAATAATCGCTCCCTTTTATCTCTTTAGTGAAAGCTTAAAACTCTCTTAAAGACTTGCAACTGATATTCTTAAGTCAGATCTAATTGTATTGTGTTTGATTTTATTTAAGCATTTCCATGTTAATATCAAACGTTCAGCTTGTATCTTGTAATTGTGTGTCTTTTTGGCCCGATCTACTTAAAAAAGAAATGTCATGGGACTTCCTGAATAAATAATGGTTTACGATGGTTGAATAAATAAATAAAAAAGAAAGACACTGTATTTTTGCCATACAATTGCAATTATTACAATAAAGAAAGCATTTTAATATAATCCTTTTGAGAGCTTCAAGTGGGTTAAGTTGTAATTGACTCCACAATTTGCACTTTAGTTTTGCTATTTTCTATAGGAAAAAGGGACAAACATGTTGCAGCTGTTCTGTTGAGATTTCACCCAGAACATGATTTGGAGAGAAAGATGAGAAAATCCATGAGAGGAAGGAGAAAACCCCACATCTGAAAGTTGTTTGAACATGCAAAAAGGTGGCAAAATAACAGCTGTGTGCTCCAAGGCATCCAGTTCATTTCTGACAAAACAAACAGATCTCACATGTGTACGAAACATACCATTCCTCAGCTACAAACTCTTTCAACTCCCACAGTTCAAAGATGATCTGGAAGATTGCTACATTTGGTTTTCTTTTTCATGTCTGAAAGTGTTTTTTTTAAGTCTGTTTATTCCTAATTTGTGTTTGTGTGAGTCGATACATGTACACACAACTGCAAAAACTGTTGATAAAGTGTCGTAATTTTATTTAAACTGTTTCTGGGCTAAATTAGACATGCAGATCCCCAGAAATGGTGCAGTGCAGCAGTGGTACAGTTCCAGTGTAATTAAACTAAGAGTTTGTTCCGTCAACAGGACGCTACTGCAATTTTTCAGTATTGACAACAGATATAGTCTACTTTGCAGTACCAATCTTTATGTAACAGATTCAAACCTTCATGCATATTGTTACACTGGAATTGGCACAAAAATTTTTTGTTTGACCTAAAGGTTTCTCAATATTTTTTCTTAATGACAGTGGTGGGTATTAAGATTATTATTATTATTAAGTAGTATTCAGGTGCTGTATTAGGTATTGAATACTTCTCAGCTACTCTTATGAACATTGCACGTATAAATTTAGCATGTTTTCACAGTTATAATATAATGAGGAGCAAATCTGTTTAACATGACATATTTTTTTGCTCATGATTAAAATATGTTTAGGTTACCGTACTACAGATAAACATTGTAACTGCAATGAAATAAATAAATACCTCACTTACAAAAACAATTATGGACATATACTATATGGCCTTAGTCTTCTTAAGCTCCATCCAAATTTCTTTATTTAAACTTCCTATTTCCTTGAGTTAAATATGATGTGAAAGACAAGGAGACATGCCATTGATGAAAGGCAGATGACTGTTGTTCCTCATAAATAAGGACATTTCTGGAAGACAATAGTTAGTCTTCTGAATTTGACCATGTTTACAGTCAGAGAAATTATTAAAAACCTTTAAATACATGGAACGTGACAAACTAGACTGGATTAGGACACAAGTAAATCTAGCCTCCGAGCACTTATAGGAGAATGAAAAAAGTTGTAAAGATAGGAGAAATAATTGTGGAAATGTTTAACAAGATGCATCCAGCTTGGGTAAATTTGCTTTAAATCACCTGTGCTTTGGCAAACATCTGCATAAATGCAACAAAGCTAACATAGAGCTGTTTTCATGTAAGTTAATCATATTCCTGAAGCCATAGACTGCATTGATTGTCTCTGTTTGTCAGTAAAGCGTTTCTCATCTGTATACTTCAAGACAAAACATAAAATTGTGATTTCTATATTTCTTTATCTAAATACAAAGATATTTCCTTTCTCCTTCTATTCTCTCTGGTTTTGAGATATTTAGAATTTCATTTATTTAAGTTTTTGATTTCTGTTTGCTCTCTGTTTTTTGTTTATTTCCCTTGTTCAGCTGACTCTTTTTTTGGTGGGTGGGTGGGTTCTTTCTTGTTGTGGTGCAAGGCGTTCAAAAGACTCTGCTGATTTTGTTGGTGAATGGTGGTGTGTGTTTGTGTTTGAGTGTGTAATCAAGCCTACCTTACTGTGTGGTTAACAAACACAAACAGGAAGAACACCATAAACACTGCATTTAAATCAACAAACACTGCATTTTTATGTTCTGAGTCAGACAGTAATGTGGGGCGTTTCTTTCTGACTTGGGTTAGTTTCCCAAGGAAGATATTATATTTTCATAAAAACAGGGCTGTCAGTCAGGAAATTTTTACAGAGGAGAAACACTAAAAGAAGACATGCTAGCATAAAATCAATATGTTTGTTTTTGGTTTTGAATTTATCCAGTTTTCTAAGTTGATGCCTAAGGGAAATCTTGGGTGAGTTAGCATTGTTTGAGAGGTAGAGCCCTTTTCTACTTTCAACACTGGCCACTTTCATTTTCCTGGGCCTCTTTCCCTTAAAGACAGTCATAGCCTTCTGTGCGACCTTGGAACAGCTAGTGAGCTTCTCAGCCTTGTTGTCAAAGCTGCCTTTGGTTCCAGTTTACGCTGCCTTGCAAAAGTATCTACTATCTATCTGTTCAGCTTGTTCACATTTCACTTTAGTTTAGTGTATTTCATTGCTAGTTTATGTTATAGACCAACATAAAGTAGTGCTTAATTGTGAAGTGGATGGAAAATGACACTGTCATAATTTCTTTACAACTCCAAATTTGAAAAGCCTAAAAGGCATTTGGAGAAGGCCTTGGAGAATGTTTAAAGTGTTTATACAGATTCTCCATTGAATTTAGGTTTGGACTTTGACTTGGCCAGTTTTACACATTAAATATTTTGATCTAAACACTTTCATTTTCACTCTGGCTGGATGTTTAGGATTGCTGTCCTGCTACAAGGTGAACCTCTGCCCCAGTCTCAAGTCTTTAGTCTCTTCACCTTTACTCTTTCTCACAGTACATTGTGCCACCATCATGTTTAATGGTAGGGATGGTTTGTTGAAAGTGATGTGCAGTGTTGGCGTTTTATTTCTAGGCCAAAAGGATCTATTTTGGTATCTTGTGACCAAAGCACCTTCCACCACATGTTCACAGCTTCTCTTACATGGCTCCTAACCACCTGCAAACTGAACTTCTAATGGCTTTCTTTTAACAATGTCTTTCTTCTTGAAACTTCTTGACCACAAAGGCTAGATTAGTGGACTGCAAAACTAATAGTTGTCCTGTCCAGAGTTACCTTGTACCTACTGAGAGCTTCTCTTAGTATTTACTCGTAATGCCTGGGCTTTCAGTTTACATAGGTGGCAAGTCTTGCTTGGTTTGCTGTTGTGCCATACTTTTTTCATTCTCAGATTATGGTTTGAAAACTGCTCAATGAGATGTTCAAAGCGTGATATATTGTTTTATATCTTAACCCTGCTTCAAACTTCTCAAGAGCTTTATACCTGACCTTTCTGCAGAGCTTCTTAGTCTCCATGATGCTCTTTGTTCAGTAATGTTCTATAATAACCCTGTGAGGATTGTAAAGAACAACTGTTTTTATGCTGATAATAAATTTCACACTGGTGCACTCCAGTTATTAGGTGACTTCTGAAGGCAGTTGGTGGTCTTGGATTTTATCGTGGGGGTACCAGAGTCCAGGGGGCTCAATGCAAATGCTCACCACATAGAATTTTTTTATCCTTTTCCTTCCATTTCACAGTTATGAACTACTTTGTGTTGGTCTATTACATAGCACACATTGACATAAATTGAAATGCTTAATCGTTTTACTATCTGCTCCTCTTGCCAACCTGAGTACAAAATATTTATAATAAAGACAACATGTAAATTTGGCATGAAGGCCACGAAGAGCAACAGAGTAAATCTGTTTATAGCACCTTGAAATGTCAAACAAGCTCTTTGGCAGACTCAGTGTATGAGGGGAATATGAGATGATTATATTCAGGATCTTTTTTCATCAACAGCATCTCTGTGAACAAAAAGTGTTATTTGTTCTGTGTCTGCTATTCTCTGTTAGGCATTTTCCTTCTCTGTTTGCATTGTCTGCATACAGTATGTGAAAAGGCAAAAATGTTCTTTGTCGAGACATGTAACATCCAGGTTGTTTTGGTTGTTCCACTGTCTTCTTTCGCACATTTTTTGTCTGTATAGCTGCACAGCCGGGGCTTCTGCGCCTGGCAGATGAGCAGAGCCTCTAGCCGGCAGGAGCAGCAGCAGCCGTGAGCATTTATCAAAGCCGTGCTCCGTAATGACCACTCAGCAGTGGGGAAATTGAGCTGACCCTGAGGCCAAAGCTGTTAGAGGGGACTGGTGGGAAGGCCAGTGGGGTCAGGCCATCCTTGTCCCACCCACTTAGTGGGCAGTTAGCGCTGAACCATTAGTTTACTGTTTGGAGGCCTCACAGCAATCCTCTGCACAGTATAGTTTCACACAGCGTGAACAACAACCCTTCTTTCAAATTTAAAATCCTTCGATATTTACCTAACACAAGTTGCAAAAAGGAAAAGAGTCAAAGAAACCAGAGAGATAAACTTTGTTGGCTGCCAGTATATACTTAGACTTGGAGTGATCAGAAACCATTTCTGTTGTTATGTGTGTCACGAAAGAAAGTCTAGACATTATGTGGGGAGTAAATATCGCTCTGGTTTAGATGTTCTGCAAAACATCTGGATTACACTTCAACATAAAACAAAAGTACCAGAATGCCAGGATGTGTAGTTGGAGCCAAGACAATGAAAGTCAGATGAAATGCAACATGACCACTCAGACTGCGGACACCGATTTAGTACCACAAATGAAAGTGGCACAATTCAGATTCTTTTGGAGGTAAAAAAAAATTGGAATTGGGCCATTCAGACTGCCATGAAAAAGTGAGATATGGGGTCGCACATGGGCAAAAAAGTTGGATTAGTTCTGCATTTGTCTGCAATGTTAACGTAGTGTTAGAGTCTGCCACATCTGGCCCAGAGTTCTGATTGTCACAGTTGAGCCCTTTTACTCATTACTTTCCTCTGTTGAAGAGAAGTGCACAAGTTTCATTTTAATGTAAATTTTGTCAACTTCACACCCAAAATTTTAAATATAGACTTGAATAAATACACAAATCCCCCAGACTTTCAGCATTAATTTAAATTTCTCAGTTTCCTGGCATGGACTATGTTTTAAACCTTAGCTGACATATTTAATAGCATTAATGTCAGAAATATTCCAGACGTTTTAATGGTAATCTACTTTATCTAATCCAAAACTATGTTTGGTTTATGTTTGGGATTATCCTTTTTTGACACCAAACCACAGTATGTAAAACCTTCAACCATCTGACCCAAGCTGTCATCCTCGGATAAAACAGAATTGCTTATGATTTTCAGCCACAACCCAGTAACAACCAACGACAGAACATATAATTAGCTACAATGTGTTTAAACCCTTCAATCCTAACCAGTGGACTCCTTAATACGGTAAAGTTTCATCACAGACTTTGCAGCGTACCGACCAAGAATTATCACATATACCAGAACCTTTACGTTCCAGCTCTGAGGTTTGGAGCTACCCAACTGGACAAATCAAATGCCTTTAAGAAGAAAAGTTTTAAAATGTGTAGAACAAACAAAGATTTAGCAATTTGGTCACAATGATGAGGAGAATTGTTGGAGATGTCAAGATTAGACCTTGAAACCTAAAAACCCTGTGGGAGCATCATGCTTAGGGTCTGTTTCTCTGCCAGTGGTGCTGGTGTGTTGCACAAATAACAAAAGGGGACTAAATAAATCATAAATCTGGTTTTGGAATTGTCATTTTCCGTATAGATCTGACCCACATACAGAGAACACTCAAAAGAGAAAGTTTATGGATTTTATTGTCAGCAAAGTAATCAGGGATGAGGACTGGAAACACCAACTGTACGGGAAGGAAGAAAAAGGGCTGGTGAATAAACGAATGATAAGACCTAACTGATTACTTAGATCTGAGAAATGGCTTACAAAATTGTTGTAGCTTGAACCACCAGGGATAGAGATATTCAGAGTCTTAACTTGCGAAGGAAGATTGTTCAACTGTCTTCTTGGTTGTGATCTTGGTGCCAGTCTAATGGAGCTCAGGTACCGATGTTTGAGATGGAGGAAGAAACAGGTTACGCTGATGCCTGGGTCCTGGAGTTGGAGGAAACGGGAAGCCGCCAGCTTGGTCCATGTTCGAAAGGTACAGACGGTAGTGAGAGAAATCCACAAGGAGATAAATCCTTCACTTAGTAATTGAGAATCCAGATGCTCAGAGAAGCTCTGGAACGAAGTCGGGACTCAGCAAGGTAAACAAAGCCTCAAGTAAAAACCTGCATGGGAACAAAATACAAAATTACTCGAAGTGCAAGAATGAAGCAAAAAATCTATAGTGGCTGAGCTTGTTACCACTAAGGCAAACACTCTGGCATCGAAGTGCTGGCAGCCTCCCGCTTACGTACTCCTCCAAGCAATCAGCAGATAGGAGACACCAGTCATCCAGCGCACCTGAGAACTCCAGCACCAACTGGAACACTGAATGGTTATGTAGACAAGTACACCAAACACACACATACACACACACACATACAGACTCAGACTCTGACAGGAATATTGTAGATAAAGCAAGACAGCATTATGTTTCTGGATTGCTGAAAGATATTTAACCAAATATTAGTGGGGTGTCTATTTATTTGAGTTAGCTTGTATAATTTTAGTCATGGGTGAAATAGAGAAATTTCACTGTAAATTCAAACAGTGCTCTGTTCTTTTTTTCAATGTATTAAAATATATCACCTGTCATTGAAACCCTTTGAACTTTTGATTATCTGTGATCCCTTTTTCTGTTTGTAAAATAGAAAACTCTTTACGTTCTCAATACAATAGACAATAGAGCTCTTCAACCATCAGCTTTGATTTATGACATGTATGTGAATATTCTAGGAAGTTTGGAATTAAATAAAAATCAGTTAGATTTTCATAATAGAACAGGACAATAATATTTAAACCAAAGTTTACTAACAATCTAAACTGATTGTATGGAAGTAAATCGTTACCATATTTCAAATGAAAAAGCATTTTCAGAAATGCTTTTTCATTTTAAGAATGTGGCTGCATTGTTTGACTCATAAATTAAATTAGTAATCAATCATCCTATTTGCATTTGCATTTTCTTCTTCACGACTGAACATTTTATGCCATAATCAAAAAGAAAACAAAGCAGACATTGCTTTCTCGTTTTCGTGGTCTGCCCGCGAAGTACTGCCCAGAACTCGAAAACAAAAAAGCATTCCGAGCTGCAGGCGCAGCAGAGTGACGTCAGCAGCCGCTCCTCCTCAGCTCCCTGCTGACCGAGCTACCCATCTTGTTCGGTAGGGGGCGCTGTGCACGTCTGCATTGCATTACATTGCAAACGTGCCGAGAAATTGATTGAATTGCAGCAGGGCCGAGCTCAATTTGTGGCAGTGGCAGGCAGAACTGGTAGTTCCGGTGGTAGACTGTGGCAGTTCCGTCACAGTCTACCACCGAAGCTGCCACCGGAATTGCCACAGCCTGCCGCAGGGTGGCAGGGGATTCCGCGAGGATGCTAGAAGGTGCCAGACCGGCCATAAAAGCTTGCCAATGCGGTTGCCGCTGTTTTTGTTGAAGCTGATGCTGATTATCGGAACTGCCAGTTCTGCCTGCCACTGCCACAAATTGAGCTCGGCCCTGCTGCGATTCAATCAATTTCTCAGCACGTTTGCATTGTAATGCAATGCAGACGTGCACAGCGCCCCCTACCGAACAAGATGGGTAGCTCGGTCAGCAGGGAGCTGAGGAAGAGCGGCTGCTGACGTCACTCTGCTGCGCCCGCCGCTCGGAATGCTTTTTCGTTTTCGAGTTCTGGGCAGTACTTTGCGGGCAGACCACGAAAACGAGAAAGCAATGTCTGCTTTGTTTTCTTTTTGATTATGGCATAAAATGTGCAGTCGTGAAGAAGAAAATGCAAATGCAAATAGTATGATTGATTACTAATTTTATTTATGGGTCAAATAATGCAGCCACATTCTTAAAATGAAAAAGCATTTCTGGAAATGCTTTTTCATTTTCAAATTTTACATTTCAAATTGAATTTTGGTATCTATTTGCTGGGGCATATTTTGAAAAATAAATCTCAAATGTCTTTTTCTTTTTCATTTTCATTTAGTGAAGGAATGAGCAGTCTTGAAGAAGAAAATGCAAATGCAAATAGGATGATTGATTACTAATTTAATTTATGAGTCAAACAATGCAGCCACATTCTTAAAATGAAAAAGCATTTCTGAAAATGCTTTTTCATTTGAAATATGGTAACGATTTGCTTCCATATGATTGAAACGGTTGTATCTTCTGTTTTGGCTGTCCTCACATGCATCTTTTACTGTGCTGAAACAACTCTTAGTTATATTTGTAGTTTAATGAAAATTAGGTTGAAATTATTATCTGTTGTGTACCAGGACCTCTTTTATGACTTCTTAATTTGCTAAAGAATCAGCTGTCTGACACCGATAACCTGGTCACATTTCATGGCTGATGAAGCTGTAAAACAACCAAGTCCAATCACCAGTCAAGGTATTGTTCTGCATGTACACTGCATTGTTTGGATTAGCTAACACAAGCATGAGATGACCCACATTTTCATCATTAGATGGTGTAATCTGCAGAAAATAATAAACAATATGTATCATTCCTATACCTTTTCAGTTACATTTATTTATATGACATCAAAGCAAAATGTAGTTAGATCAAACCAGTACATTCCAGTCATATAGACATATTTAGATTTAAATAACATACATTCAAAGTGAATTCTGGTTACAATACCATGCAGTCGGATTCAGTTTACTTTTATTTTCTAGCAAAGCTGAGGAGTGCATGTTTCCTCACTAAGGGTTTAGGTGTCAGGCATAATGTCATGAAAAAACCCAAACTATGCACACCTCATAATTCAGTAGTTTGGTATAGTGAGGACTTAATGGGTGATTAGGTGCAAGGTGCCCAGGTCCCCTGGCTCCACCACCATGCTTGAGAGTTGGTATACATCATTAGTGTAATATTCTATTAGGTTTCTGCCAAGAATCTCCTCTTTAGTCTCAGCTGTCCAAAGGTCATTGTTCCAAAACTCTTGTGGTTCATTCAGATGAAACTTTGCAAACCTGCGCCCATAGCCTTCCAAAACTTCAGTGAAAGTTTGGTACTATTTACCATTAACATCTGTATCGTCTAGATCTATCTGGTAGCATCAGAACCAGACCTAGCTTACTGGGACAACCGGGTCTGGTGTCTCTTCCCCATAATAGACCCACGTCACATTTGTTTCATCATCTTCTCTCCATCTGGTTGGTGTATGCAATTCTTGCTTCAGCATATTGTTCACACATTTACACTACTGATTTGCTGGCTTCCATATGTCATGGATTTTCTTTGGGTTTTTCTTTTATTATTAGCTAAAATAAATATTATTTAATACAGGTCCTTCTCAAAATATTAGCATATTGTGATAAAGTTAATTATTTTCCATAATGTCATAATGAAAATTTAACATTCATATATTTTAGATTCATTGCACACTAACTGAAATATTTCAGGTCTTTTATTGTCTTAATACGGATGATTTTGGCATACAGCTCATGAAAACCCAAAATTCCTATCTCACAAAATTAGCATATCATTAAAAGGGTCTTTAAACGAGCTATGAACCTAATCATCTGAATCAACGAGTTAACTCTAAACACCTGCAAAAGATTCCTGAGGCCTTTAAAACTCCCAGCCTGGATCATCCCTCAAAACCCCAATCAGGGGTAAGACTGCCGACCTGACTGCTGTCCAGAAGGCCACTATTGACACCCTCAAGCAAGAGGGTAAGACACAGAAAGAAATTTCTGAACGAATAGGCTGTTCCCAGAGTGCTGTATCAAGGCACCTCAGTGGGAAGTCTGTGGGAAGGAAAAAGTGTGGCAGAAAACGCTGCACAACGAGAAGAGGTGACCGGACCCTGAGGAAGATTGTGGAGAAGGGCCGATTCCAGACCTTGGGGGACCTGCGGTAGCAGTGGACTGAGTCTGGAGTAGAAACATCCAGAGCCACCGTGCACAGGCGTGTGCAGGAAATGGGCTACAGGTGCCGCATTCCCCAGGTCAAGCAACTTTTGAACCAGAAACAGCGGCAGAAGCGCCTGACCTGGGCTACAGAAAAGCAGCCATGGACTGTTGCTCAGTGGTCCAAAGTACTTTTTTCCGATGAAAGCAAATTCTGCATGTCATTCGGAAATCAAGGTGCCAGAGTCTGGAGGAAGACTGGGGAGAAGGAAATGCCAAAATGCCAGAAGTCCAGTGTCAAGTACCCACGGTCAGTGATGGTCTGGGGTGCCTTGTCAGCTGCTGGTGTTGGTCCACTGTGTTTTATCAAGGGCAGGGTCAATGCAGCTAGCTATCAGGAGATTTTGGAGCACTTCATGCTTCCATCTGCTGAAAAGCTTTATGGAGATGAAGATTTCATTTTTCAGCATGACCTGGCACCTGCTCACAGTGCCAAAACCACTGGTAAATGGTTTACTGACCATGGTATCACTGTGCTCAATCGGCCTGCCAACTCTCCTGACCTGAACCCCATAGAGAATCTGTGGGATATTGTAAAGAGAACGTTGAGAAACTCAAGACCCAACACTCTGGATGAGCTAAAGGCCGCTATCGAAGCATCCTGGGCCTCCATAAGACCTCAGCAGAGCCACAGGCTGATTGCCTCCATGCCACGCCGCATTGAAGCAGACATTTCTGCAAAAGGATTCCCGACCAAGTATTGAGTGCATAACTGTACATGATTATTTGAAGGTTGACATTTTTGTATTAAAAACACTTTTCTTTTATTGGTCGGATGAAATATGCTAATTTTGTGAGATAGGAATTTTGGGTTCTCATGAGCTGTATGACAAAATCATCCGTATTAAGACAATAAAAGACCTAAAATTTTTCAGTTAGTGTGCAATGAATCTAAAATATATCAATGTTAAATTTTCATCATGACATTATGGAAAATAATTAACTTTATCACAATATGCTAATATTTTGAGAAGGACCTGTATTGTTGTGGCTGTTGAGACAGGTCATACCAAATTTGAAAATGCTGTACGATTTAAATCTTTGTCTAAATGTAATAAACCTTGACATGTATGCTGCTGAAGGAGGACTGTAGTCAGATGTGTAATTCTTTTTTTTCTGGAATTTTCCATTAGTTTGTTCTTGAAAGAAATTAACTCAGATGTCTACTTCTAGAAATCTTGTCAATACTTTTTTTTCCACTTGAGAAAAATCCTTGTCTTTTATGCAGACTTCAAATATTTGCCTTTTTAAACACTCCCAGATTGATAGGCAACAACACCTGCTTTACTGAGGTCATTGCTGATGTCTTTCCATCGTGGCATTGTGTTAACACATACCTATACGCTCCAGACCAGCAAACTGCCAAAACTCCTGCTTTTATAGAGGTGGTCACACCTGTTTATGATCAGTTTTAAGGCCATTTGAGTTTTAGCACCTGGGTGCCACTTTCTCTCCTAAATCCCATGGAACTGAATTGTATTTCAATGATTGTATGCAGTCTCACACAGCCATTTACCTTTCAGATTGTGATTAATGTTCCAGTTGTCAGAAAACAGACTCTTGATTTAAATTGAGTAAAATCACACTCTTTTCTCACATCATCACCACAACATTTCTTTTCTCGTATAACCACAGCTTTTTCACACATGCTTAGACACAACAGTGTAAATCAGTTGTGTGTATGATCATTTAGTTTTCAAATACCTTTTACTTCTGTTCCTGCTTTACAGTGGTTGGCATGCTTTTTAGGGAGGAAAATAGAGACATTGGAATAAGTATCCATTTATAATAAATGCAATAAATCCATACATTCACAAAGCAATGTGTGATCATATTTACGTGCACATTTGACCTTTGTTGTTCATGTTACAGACACTGTGGAGACATGATAATTGCCAGAGCTTGTTGACGTTGGAAAGTCACATTGAGACAGATTACTGGTGATAGTTAGCATTATTTAACTCAGCCATGTCTTTAGGCAATTGCTGATAAAAGTCCATGGACCGCTACAGGGTAGAAAAACCACAGGGGAACTGCTCGCATAGGCAATCAATATGGACACAGATGGGAAGAGAGGTACAAGTGGAGGGGGAAAAAAAAGCTGGAATAGTCATTCTCGCTTGAGACGCTCCCTTGAAAGCCATGAAATAAAAATCTGAACTTTAAAATTGATAAGGATTGATTTCGCTGACACGAGATCATAACATACACCCCTTTGGAGACCAGCGGCGTGAGAGCTTACAGATGCCGAGCGCATAAAGGAGAATAGGGAGGACGTAAATCTGACTACAGCAAAGCAATTAGCCTTTTACTGTGGAAAAGATATGGAGAATCTTTACTGTTTCATCAAACGGCATTAGGCATGCTCCAGGCCTGGAGGGATCTTTTGGAAGACAAATGTTAGAATAAACTTGTTTGGACAGATGGATTGGGTGGAATTCTTCACAAAGTTCACTATTTTTCCTCACAAATCCATACAGATCACAAGTAAATGTTTACTTCATTATGCGGCTTCTATTAACTGTCACACAGTGTTTGAGCAACAATTACAGACACAAGCTCACTCAAGCACTCACTCCAAACAACATTTTTAACAATGTTTTCAAAGACAAATCGGTGTCAAATATCTTTTATGAAAGATTTTTTTCAGAAGCAGAATTCAAGATAAAGAGTCAATGGAAAACAATTAGAATTACACCCAATATAACAAAGAAATATCCTCAGTGCTTTAATGGCTATCCATTTGTTAGACCAGTAATCTTATTGTGAATTAGAAACCAACATCGTTTGTACTGTCATACCACCAAAAAACAAAAGATCAATCTTCAATGCAAATGAATCCCTATTCAAATAGCACTGTAAAATACAAAACATTATTAGTGTAAAGGAGAAATAACTTGGCTCCAATTCCAACTCAGAAGAGTGATTAGGATGAATGAACATGGAGGTCTTCATCAAAGCTAACATTGTAGGCTAACAATGTACTGTATGCCGGTGAACAGATGGCGAGTCATAAATCCTCACACAGGCTCTGTGACACATATTAGCATGTAGTTAGCAGCTCGCAGCTTGCCAGCCATTTAGGTAATATCTCCATCAGATCACTTTGGAAATGGTGATGAATTGAGTTTGGAAGATTTTAATGATTTTCATGACTGTATTGTGGTTTGTTACGCAGAGCATTGGCTCTGCATGTGTTAACAAATATGCTCATCACTTTCTTGTGCACTGCACCAACACCTTGTGTGACATCATTTGCATGAAGTGAATTCACACAATACAGGTTATACCGAGCAAGATTCTTCAGCCATTTCTCATTTCTGTGTACTTTGCTTTCAATGGGATCCTTTGCTTTCAATTTGGTCCTGCAATACTGAAATACTTTAGTAGAAGTGTTTTTACATGAATATTATCTGTCTATTGCTATTAAAGGTAGCTTGAAAATGATTTATGCCCCTGAAAGATTTAGATTGAAAATTATTTGTATTCAACCAAGAAGTTTGTTTCTGACAGGAAATAAGACAGGCATCTCTCCAAAGATAACCCATCCATTCATACACACACACCCACCCACGCACCAACAGATTACTCAATATGGTTGAAGGTCATACACACACAGGTTACTATAACATCAATGTGGCCTGCCTACTTTGATGCACAGTTGAATCTGGAAATAATAAAGTCAATCACACAATTAGGATACTGTCTTGAGATATACTTTTTGTAGAGCAAAACTGCCCTGGCACATTTAGGCAACAATCTGCTCTATGCCTGACATGGCGTGACAGGAGACATAAAAAACAAAGATAGTAAAACAACGTAAAAGAAGAAAATAATAAAAATAGCAAAAAAATATTGAACACATTGCATTAAATAATATGTAAAAAATGTATTACGCCCTTATCAAAAATATGTGAAAAAAAAATATTTATTTGCAGCCATCAGATGCTTCTCATAATTGCTGACCAGCTTTTTGCATTTTGCATGTTTCCACTATTTTCACAAGTTATCTTTGGTGAAAAGATCCAGGTCTTGTGGATTGGAGGCCTCCTTCCCATTACCCTAATCTTTAGCTAAGAAACACCTTGGTAAAATTAAAATAATATTTTACTTGGCCAAATCTGGTAGAGGTATGAATAATCTGGGGCTTAACTGGATCTAAAAACCTGAAAATGAGGCATATCTCAACATGTTGTTCAGACCTAAAGGTCTTCTGCAATGAACACTATCTGAACATAGAACACAATGCAAAAAACCAGCTGGGCTGTTTCTTTCACAATGATTCCGGGTTTATGCTGCTGGAAAAAAGTTGGGTAAGTTTTACCAAACAGTGGTGGTAGATTGTTTGTTACTCAAAGAGGACTAGAAGAAGACTCATCATTCTTCACAGAGCAACGTTCTGATCAGATTTCTTTTATCCTACAGCAGGATGAAAGTAGATGGAATATCTATGCTGTATAATAATGCATTAGTGGATTGCGTTTATAACTTAAGTTCACACTAGAGATCGCGTTTGATCACTTAAGATAACATTTGCTTTTTTCCTGCCAAGTTAGCACATGTTGGTGCTAACTATGCTCAACATTTACAGTTTGAGCAAAGAATTGGTAATAAACCCAATGTACAAAAATACACATAAGCAATTTACTCAATGTATGACACATTAAGTCAAACTTTTCTGGTTTCACGTCAGTTAGGATTACCAAAATAACTTCTATTTGCTAAATATCAAAATAATAAAAGAGATACTTTTGTAATACATTTAAAAAGAAATGATGTATACATTCACAAAGATTACTATGCCTTTAAAATATTTGGATTGTCCAGATGATAATGTCATGGCTTTGTAAGCTTCTAATAGGTCATTTGAGTTTAAAGGAGGCACAACTTTGGGATATGTTTTAAGGAAACGCATCAAACTACAAATCAACAGAAATCAGCAAAGAAATCAAGCAAAGTCTGGTTAAACCTTGGGTACCGCAAGTATAAACACCATAGGAATGTCCAGTTTTTGTGTGGTTCTGAAAGAGATGGGTTCTGTCTTTCAGAGATGAATGTGTTTTGTTGCCAAAAGTGTACATCAACCCCTAAAAAGAAAAAAAGAAAAGATCATGTGAAGATCTTGCCTGAAGCTGGTAAGAGAGTGTGTTATAAGGTTTATTCTCTCTTTGATAAATACTTTGTGATTTGTTATCTGTGAAATATTGTTTGTAGATCGGATGTACTTACTTATCCTCTCACTAGTGTCCTTATCCAGAGTAAAACAGATCCTGAACTGACATGAGCTGACAGGCCCCTTTGAGAGGAACTACTCCCAGCATCAAAAAGCAACACAGAAAAAGCCCGATTAGAGTTTATAAATGCTCTTAGGGACAAAGAGCTTCATTTCTGAAGAAATGTCTTATGTGCAGGTGAAACTAAAACTGACGTTTTTGGCTGTCATAACTATTGTTGTTGGAGGAAAAAGATGGAACCTTGTGAGCCTGGGAACACCTCCCTGACTATGAAGTATGGGGAGCAGCATCATGTTCTATGGGTGTTCTTTGTTTTTTTCTGCAGGTGACATCAGTGGTCTTCACACAATAGATGGTATCACAAAGAAAGAAAATCATGTGGAACTACTGCTTGGGTAACAAATGGGTCTTTCAAATGGATAATAGTGGATAATTGTGGAAACCCTAGGCTTTTGATAAAATATTTTATCGATTGAAAAAATCTTTTTTTGATTGAAGATTTTACTATTTTTAGTATCTGCTTGCTTGCGGTTCTAACCGTGCCAAGTCATGCTGAAAACCTCAGAAGACTGTCAGTCACTGATTGGGTAGGAGGAAGTGTCACTATAGTCACTATATATTTTAATAACATATTTTCAACCATTAAATTGTTGTATCCTGGGCTTATTGTGTATATGACCACTATAGCAAGCTAGCATTGGGTAGCATTAGCTTACCCTCACACGTCTTTTAGTTTGTACTGTTCCATGGCTTCCTTATTTCTCCTGTATTTGACTAAAGTGCGCTTGGCGCCCGCAGCCTTCTCTGGCTCACTTCTTTAACTCTGAGTCTGACAACAACTGTAGTCTGATCAACAGGTCCTCCATTGTTGTTGTGTTTGTGTCAACTACAAATCACATCAAGTTACTTTTTCTGACCTTTTTGGTCCCACCTTGCTGTTGATGGTCCTGCCCACATTTGGATGGTACCCCATTGTAATGGAAAACAAACTAAACCATGTAGAGTAGAACTGACCAGAGACTGACCACACTGAATAGGTACTAATGGAAAAGGGTCAATAGATGTCGGCAGCAGGTTTAAATGTTCTGGAAAACAAAAAGTTTTATGTTTAATAGGGGCCTCAAACCTACACCAACAATCCACAAAGGATGCTTCTTCTATGTCATCTCCAATGCCTCGTTGTCAGCTTTGTATTTTTTCTCATTTACTCTTTGCTAAGCAATATTTCCACAATAACTGGCAGATTCACAGATTGGACCTTTCTGGATAGGAGGGTTTAAAAAATAGGAACTGTGAATCAGCTTAAAGATACAGAGCTAGAAATAGTAAAGTATCCATCTATAACTTTTCTGAAATATTTTGTGCCCTCTTTCACTTTTGGGTGTGCATATTATGTTTTGTAGCTTTAAACATTACATGTGCTATTTGCAACTTCAGTTACCTAGTATGGTTTGGGAAATTTGGCTATATTACTATTACTGGCAAATAATTTCATAAAAAGTTATCAAAAAGCCGATAAATGAACCCAGCTAAATGTGCAAAGGAACATCCAATGGATTGGTTTGAGCAACAATTAAAAAAATTAGCCAGACCTGAACTTTGTTATACAGATATTAACAGCAAATAACAATGGTATTGAAACAAAATTATGCAAATTCATGTCATCAAATAGATCTGTTTTTATCCATGCAAGCTTCTGATAGATATCTTTAAATTCCCTTCAATTTCAAGTAATGCTTACTTTCAAATATTTTTTTGATAGTAGTCATGTATCCCTTCACATTTCTAGCATTTTTATTTCCCTTTAAGTTGAACACAAATATGATTTTGTTTTTCCATAAGCCTGAAATATTTCTAGTGTCTTACTTATTTAGATGTCACATTACTCGGATGCCATCGGCTCCAGTGTCACAGGCCATCATCTGGTTTATGGTGAGAGACCTCTCCTTTGGTTTATTCTTGGTTTATGACTTTGGCATTACATTTAAGTATTTTGCTTTCTCATATTAGAAAAATCAACAACTTTTTAAAATGATCTTGTAAAAGTTCTAAGAATTGTGTGCTTATTAAACAATGAAATGCATTCACACGAAATCATAAGAAATGCTGTAAATATAAAATTTAAAGGGTACACGACTCTGCTGCATGGATTGGATTGCACTGTGAGCTGATAGTGAAAGGGCAGCCTTTCACTATCAGTGAGAAAGAGCCAGAGAAAGTGAAAACTATGTGAGGATGCCTCTGAGTGTGTGAGTGCTAGCACGCGTGGGCTCATGAGCATGTATATGTGGGGTTAATTGTGGTTCAGGCGTGAGGAACAGCTGAGAGACCTCATATATGGCACCAGGGAACATGCATGGCGACAGGCAACTTGACAACACAACCTGTTTTGACAAGTGTCCGTGTGTGTGTGGCTCACAGAGAGAGAGACAGAGAGAGAGAGTGACTGAGTCGGGGCAGAGGAAAGTGTGAGAAAAAGTGTGATAAGAAAGGCAGGTGAGCTGTAAACTGCAAGTATGCCCACCCAGCATGTTCACACGACTCCTTTAAGAATAGCAAAGAGTCTTGTAAGCAATTTCTGCATAGAAGTTGCTGATGGAGTGAATTGTGTTACTATGCATGTATAGGTGAGCATCAGTGTGCTTCTAATTCACACAAATTAAAAAGAGAAGGGAAATTAAACCTTAGCTTTCACCTAAATTATCAGCATGAGGTTTAGCAGAAACAACTCTGTGTGTGATAAGAAGAAGGCAGAAAACATGTTTGCATGACTTTGTGTAGTGAAGCTGTGTGCATGTGCATTAGCTAAAGGTTCAAATTGTCAAAGCAGTTCTCCATAGCTTAGTTTTCAGGATCATTACCACTACTCCAGTCATCTGTCAATCACACTAAATCAGTGAAACGGGAGAAGTCCAAAAAATAGCTTTATTTGTACTGCAGAAAATGTGCAGTGAGCTATGCATACATTTTGTTCTTAGTTGTAGCTTTTAAACATTGTAGTTATTATTAGAAACAAGTGTTTTTAACTCTTTGTATTTGCAAATAATAAATGTGCTATGCGTTAGTTTATTCCAAGCACATACTGCTTATCGTAACAAAGCTAAAATGTTATACTGTCTATTTTAGGTCTAGTCCAAGACATTTGGTAGAGACCTTATACAAAGTAGAGCAAAGATGCAAAGTTGGAAGAAAAATATTGCATTGTTGTAAAATCTGAAAAGTGTGCATTTGTATTCAACCCCATTTATTTTGATACCCTTAACCAATGGGCAACCAATTGCTTTCACATTTGTATAAATTAATAAACAGGATTCACCTATGTGTATTTTATTCTCTGTATAAATCCAGCTGTTCTGTAAAGGCATCAGAGCTTTGTTTGAAAACATTAGTGAACAACCAGCAACACGAAGAGTGAGGAAAACACCACATTCTTTCTGCTTTAGGGTGACAAAGTGAACAGTGCTCCACCAGTTATTCCACAAGTGAAAACTGTCCAAGACATGACCATGAAGGCTGAGGAAGAAGAGCAGCATTCAGAGAAACAACCAAGAGGCCCATGGTCATTCTGGAGGAGCTACAGAGATCCATAGCCGGGGTGTGAAATTCTGCTGACAGAACAGGTGATACAGTGCATAAATCTGACCTTATGGAACAGTGTCAAAAAGAAAGTCATTATTGAAAGAAAAGCAAAATAAGTCCCTTCTACAGTTTGCAACAGGCCATGTAGGAGACACAGCAGACAATATTGAACAATGTGCTCTGGTCAGATGAGATTAAGACTGAACTTTTGCAAATGATATGTGTTGTAGAACAAACACTGTACATTCCCCCTAATACATCCCCATAGTGGTGGCAGCATCATGCTGTGGGGATGCTTTTCTTCAGCAGGGACAGGAAAGCTGGTGAGAGTTGATGAGAACATTAACGGAGCTAAAACAGTTTCTACATAGTAGACTTGGAGTTTGAAATAATGTATCATATTCCTTCTACTTTCCACTGCACTGCTTTGTGTTGGTCTTTCATATCAAATCTATTTAATGTTGTGGACTATATCCAAGACTATAAGTGGTATGCATTTAAAATATAAGAGTACCAATTCAATGCTTTTCTGTGTGGAGCAGCATAAATTATTTAAACTTTTTCTCAAGTTATATGTGTCAAACAACTGTGGGTGCAAATTATGACTCCATAACTGACTTTAAATGTTACAGGAACAGTCTTTATATGTGAAAAATGTAATAAATATAACAACAACTTTTTCGTCTGAAATATATTTACTTTTGGCCAGAAATGAAGTAAAATGTAAAGGTACAGCTTTATACTAGAGCCACATGTGCACTCACAATGGCAACACAATCATACACTTACACATGAATCAGTAGGCAACCTGTGGCTAAGTGCCTTGATCAGGGGAGAATTAAACATGGCAAGAAAAAGCTGAAAACTTTAACTTTTCTGATTGCAAGATTACTACTCTACCCACTGAGCCACAGTTGACAAATTAGATAAATACTTACAGCATAATACAGCATAATTTCACCTGTCATGGAATTTCAACTTGCAGTATTGCCAACGACAATTTAACATTGGAAATTGTATTAGACAAAATACTATTATTAGAGAACAGAATTTAAATGTATTCCTTCAATATTAGCATTTAATGCTATAACCTGGCACCATGCATTTTTCCTTTAAGGTCAATGAAATGTTGTACGTTTTCTCTGTAAAAATAAATACAGTTATCATCAAGATCAATAACAAATGAAATACACATTTATAAATAATAATTAAATTAAATAATTGTGTTACTCTACTACTTGTTTCTCAATTAACTATGTTATTTAACATGATTGCTAAATTTCCAAACAAAAACTGTGGGTTTTGGCATTCTATGGGATTAAAACAATGTTCTTACATTTTACAAATCAACCATAGACAGCTAATTTAATAATGGGCCACATAAAAAAATGCCAAACTAAATTATCAGCAGCAATCCTTTAGAAAGCTTTCTGTAATTTCAGCTTCAAAATATCAGTGTGCAGTCCTGAAAAAACAACTTGCAGTCCTAATGTGTGTTTTGACCAGAAATAGAACCATCGTAGGGTCACCAGCCATGGTTTAAAAGACGCTGACTGTCAGTGGCTTTGAGACCGTTTTAATTGCTCATTCATGCAGCTCCAGTGTGGACAGGATGCAAGTCAGAGGGTAAAATACAGCCGTCCAAACCTACATGTTCACAATTAAATTCACAATTCATAATGGATTAACATTGTGAAGCAATATATACTACTAAGAGGAATTTTAAAATTAAGGTCTCCCCAAAATCATTTTGTTGTTGTGAATAAAATATTCATTGTTAATGGAAAGTTAGCAGACAACACTGGCCTTATACTGAATAAAAACATGTACCGGTAATCTTAACAGATTGTGTACTAAATCCATCACAAGAATAAAGAAATAGTTTATGATTTTATAATAAGACAAAGAGAAATGGTTAGCCTTGTAGTTTACACTGACAGCTCACTGAAAGCGCAGACTGACAGTAAGCAACTGCCGCAGACTGGACTCAAAGCGACATCATTGTGGTATGCGTCTCAGCATGCTGAGCCACCAGGACGCCAGATCGCGGTCTTTGAAGCTGCTGCGGGTTCCCTGAGGCCAAAGGAGCAGTAGCCGTGGGGGTATCGAATGTGTTAGAGCTGCCCCACTAATAAGATAAGTGGGCCACAGCTAGCACTAGAGGTTTGCCACTCATCTCAATCTGTCGTGTTTAACAGTCTCACAGGACCTGCTCTCAAATTTAAATGCGGGGCAGTTGTTGATGGAGTGAAGGAGCAAGGAGTTGGTGTTAGTGTCTAAGTACAACTCCGAGCAGTGAGAGTGTGTGTTAGTAGAGAGTGAGCGTGGGTGAAAGCAATCTCAGATGCTGGCGAAGTCTTATGGAACATAAGTTGACACTAGAAAAATACAGCTGCCAATAAATCTCTGACCACACTCGTGGACTCGTGTTTCACTCCATGATTTATCAGTTGTTCTTTTTAGACTTGCCATTTAGAATCCATGCAAAAATCTCTGCAGGTCATTTGTGGTATTTGCGTTGAAAATATAAATATTACACATTGGATGTATCTACAGCTTTTTTTTAATTACATCTAATGTTCTCCAACAAGTACTTTGGTCAAAAGTAAAAAATTGTCTCAACTAATCAATGATTCATTTCTGGGTGTATATATTTAACCACTGATGCACCCGGCAGTTGCAGTGAAAATGCCAAGTGTCTGCTTGAAAACTAGGCTTAATTGAAATATGTGTGTTTTAAGGTGAGAGCTATTACTCTCATTCAGTCTGTATTGATCTGGAGTTCAAGCGCTGATGAGTTCCTCCCAGCGTTTGCCCGCCTGGGAAGAAGCTGGTAAGACATAACATCTGTTCTCTTTGACTTTTGTTCACTATAGATGTAATACTATAGATGTAATATATTACAAATATTCAGTAAAGGAAAGGCTTTTCTGAACTATCTATATCAGTAAATATACCATTAGTTTTGAAACAACATTAAGCCTGAGACTGAATACATTCTGGCCCCAAACTGATGCATCATTATTCTAATTATATTCTGTCTTTTCCATTACATAATTTATGACAGAAACATCTTTGTAGGCAAACAGCAGGTGTATGGACTCAAACAACAAGATAAACAAGAATAAAAAATATTATTATGAGTCCGTCTTGGTTTAAAATTTGATTATGATTGTTTTTTATACTCAAGAAACGTCTGCAATCTTTAAAAACTTAAACTAATATATTAGTTTTATTGCTTTTTCTATTTTATAAAACACAATTTCTTTTATGATGACATTGTACGATATTTTTTCCTGATACGTTTGCTAAATGTTCCTTAGTTAAAAAAAAAAAAAAAAACATGTTTATGCAGTTTTAAGTGAAAAGTAATGAATCAAATTTCAGCAAAAGTAATCCTACCTGTATGGCTTACATTGGATTTGTTTGGCAGCAGGATGTTTATTTGCAGGTACAAATGTGTCAAAAAGGCTTTCAATCTAATTTTTTCTTTTATTCCATTACAAAACGCTTAAAGTGAAAAATTTGGAAAATTCCAACCTTTAACTTGAGAACATTTATTCCCTGGAGGGCATCCCACGTCAAGAAGTGATTCCTTTTAACAAAATAATCTGAGCCACTATTATTGTTATGTTTAATAATACTATATAATGTTTATAAAGTAACAATAGCTGATGTAGCTGAGTTTTTCTTTTTTTATTCATTGATCTATACACTTTCCTGCTACCTGGGATGTTAATATAACAGTCATCTCTCTTAGCCACTCATTGAAACAGGGAAGACAAGAGAATGTATTATTCAAGTAGGGCAGATGTTAGTTTGCCATCATAAGTCAAAAAATAACTTTTCCTAACTAAGGCACAGCAATAATTAAAGAGCTTCCACCGAGAGCTCTTCTCTTGCTCTCGGTGGAAGACACATGCGTTTTCTCTCCCTGCTGATCCCCGCTTCTGCTTTTTGTCTGTATTTTTCTCAGAGCCTCGCTTTGCATAACCTCCAAACTTGTAATTCATGGATTTGGTCAGCTGGACTCTCAATGTAATTGATCAAATTTATTTATTTCGACGGGAAGACAGGGTAAAGGAGACCCTCTTGTCCAGACGGGACGTTCTTCTCTGGAAACACAATGGATTCTTGGCAGCAGTGGAAGATTGTGTGCCTGACTACAATGTTGGTCGCGGACGTAGAAATTGTGTACATATTTGAACTTTTGATAACAGGATTTCTGCTTTTTGAAGTTGGTGGTTACCTGGCTTATCGAGTGATTCGTAAAACGTGGACGGCTGTTCAAAACATTCCAAGGCTGCCTGCGATGTTAGATGGAGTCTGTAGAGCGATCAACACAGAATCGCAAGCTGGACACGATTCTTGAACAGAATCGCAGCCTGGCTGCGGTTGGACTCAGATGTTAAAGGATATAATCTTTGAAAAGTTGTACGCTCCAAATCTGCGGAATATACCAGAAATTTGGCTATTTGGATTCGCAATTGAGACATACCAGTAAAGCTCTTAAGGTGGTTGGAAATTCACAACTGCCTGAACCACAACATTTATTGTTTTTCTAAATCTGGCGCCCCAATGTGGCCTTGGCAACTTCTGCTAACTGGCTATCGACAAAATATCTCCTGGATGTTATGGACCACAGCTGCCTCATACCAGTGACCTCAAGGATTAATATTATCATTTTTCTTCTAGCACAGGATGAATTCCTTACCACAGAGGACTTAATTAGCTAATTACCCTATTATAAATATTGTATTAGAACCAGCTCTTTCCAGTAAACCCCCAAGGATTATTAATGTCATTTAATTTGTTTTTCTGTGTTTGATTTTCTGTATCATTGTAATGTTTTTCCTCGTGTACAGCGCCTTGAGTGCCTTGTTGCTGAAAAGCGCTATATAAATAAACCTGACTTGACTTGATTTGACTGAAACTACTGGAACTGTAACAAAACAGGCAGGACAAGAACGTAGCAACATCTTGGAAACTCTAAGTCTTAACAACAAAATTTTTTTGCACTTTGCATATTTTTTCTGAAATTACTCTAAGTTTCTATGCTAATGGCCACGTGGACGTCTTCAACACATTCAAATTGCTGCCATCACGGTCTCTTCTCCTCTCTGAGACAACTTAGAAACCACCGTGCAAGTCTGTAGAAGCCTCCATTTCAAACATTATCAATCCCAGGATTAGACAGAGCTCAAACTGGTGTCTGTTTTTCTCATTAGCTGCAGTGGTGTGGCCACTAGAGGACAGGACAGAAGGGCTCAAGAGAGACAGGGACAGCAGTTTGTAGAGATAGGAACATGCCTGTGTGTCTACCTTCTAAATCTTGATCCACCCCGTCTTCCCTTAAATATCCTGTCGCCTTTGGTGTTTCTTTCTTGCTGTTCCTTGGTATCTTGACTCCATGCCCTCTGCAAAACCTCAAGAACCTAATCGTCTCAAATTCAGCCCACAGAAATAATTAAGGGGTTGCATGCCGCCAAAAATAAGAGTGTGTGTATTTTTGAAGAGGGGAGTGGACATATGTTTGGAGTCTTGAGATGCCAGGATGCCTCCAGCTAGGTTCAACTTGTTAGGAAAACTGAGTATTGGCTTACACTTCCGATGACATGATGGCAGTATCAGTGGTCAGGGTGTTTTAGTTGTCAGCCACCTCTCAGCTGACCCCTCCCGAAGGGATGTGCATGTTTACAGAGGTGTTCTCACAAACATTTTCCTTGCTCAGCGCAACAGACCAGAGGCACTGGCTTGAAGATGTGTTATAAGTTTTCTTTCATTTTGTTCGCTAGGAAACACAAACAATGCAGCTACACATAGCTTACTAAGTATAAGATCATATTATGTGTATGTCGTTGAAAGATTTTGGCAACTTTTAAGATTCTGAAAACTATTGTACAACAAACTGCAATTTTCAGACTGGTAAAGATAGGCTTTTTGAGGTACTGTTGAGATGACTAAATCCTGTTTTGTTTTGTGTTTTGAGCAACACAGCCATCTGTTTCCAGTTACAGCAGATGAATCAGCTTGTTGTGCATTCTGCAAAATGCATTACAGTGGCAAGTAAGTATGTAAGTAAGTAAACTTTATTTAAATAGCACTTTCACAGATCATAAACCATAAAGTGTTTTACAATAAATACACGCATAAAAACAGGGAATATAAAAACATAAAAGAACATTTTAAACAGTAACATCATACATCATAAAACTAGTTAAAGGCCAGTCTAAATAAATGAATCTTCAACTGCTTCTTAAAAGAATCAATACAGCGCAAAGATGGAGGCAATGCCTTCCACAATCTGGTCTTAAAATGTGTTTTCTCTTTTGTGTGTTGGTTAAAAGCCTAGCAGCAGCATTCTGAACTGACTTAAGATGGTCAAGATCTTTGTTATTGAAACACATAAATAGGCAGGTACAATAATCAAGACGAGATAAAATAAAAGGATGAATGATCAGCTCTAATCCAGCTTTTGACATGGCACCCCACATGGCGGGCTCTTGGAGTCTGACATGATCTGGTTTGCAAAAAACACTGAATGTTCTTCAATAGAGATAGGGTTTAAACCACTTTGGAACTACACCTGATAGACCGACGACATCTGAGCCTTTTAATCAAAATACTGTAATCAACAGTGTCAAAAGCCGACCCAAGAGGACTAAGGACCATTACAGTTTTTTTTAGGTGGTACAAACGTAGTTTTCAGAGGTACCACAACGTTAAAAATATCTGAGCAATGATTATTAAAACACAGCTTAAAGATGGAACAAACAAATCACAGCACTTCTGAGCAACATCCTGAGTGATAACTCTTTTCAGGCTTTAATAGCTGACAATGGGTCCAAACGATAGCTAAGGGTGAAAGATAGACAGCAATGATTACTCAGATGAACATCAATAACACATAAATTAGTGATATTTATGCCAAGAAAAAAAATCAAGATCCAAGGTATGGCCTTTTGTGTAGGTGGGACCAGAGACATGTTCATTTAAATTAAGAATCAGTAATAGAAAAAAAAGTCAACTGCTGAGTTAGTTAGTGTCATCCACATGTATGTTAAAATGTCCAACAATCAAAACTTTCAAGTTAAATAATTGAAAATAAAAAGTCTGTAAAATCAGACAGAAAACCAGCAGGACCAGGAGGGCGGTAAATTAAAACACAATGATAAATGTTAGATGAACACATACTACAATCGGGTGTGGGGAAAGCACACTGTTTTTTAGGTTAGACCAAAATGAAAGAAACTGCGTGTGAATACCCTAGGAAAACTCTTCCATACAAGCCATGCAATGCCTTGACAATGCATTTATACATTTGCATTACAACCTCAAACTGAATTATATTTTATTGATACTTCATGTGATAGGCCAACACAAAGTAGTGCATAACCTTGAAATGCAAGGACAACTATTTATATTTAGCCACCCTTAGTTCATGGAACCACTTTCAGTGTTTTGGAGTATGTCTCTACAAGCATTTGTAAGCATCAGTTTTCAAGGTTTTGTCACAGTTTTTAAATTGCGTTTAGGTCTGGACTTTAACTTGACCATTCTAGCGTATGAATATGCTTTGATCTAAATGTTTCCATTGCAGCCCTTGTTGTATGTTTAGGAACATTGTGCTACCAGAAGGTCAAAGTCCACTCCAGTCTTGAGTCTTTTGCAGCCTCCCACAGCTTATTTCCAGGATTACCTTGTTTTAATCTCTATTCATCAACTTATCAACTCTAACCAGCTTTTCTGTACCTGATGAAGAAAAGCATCTTCACCCCATGATGCTTCCACTATGTTTTATGGTGAGAATGGTGTGTTCCAGGAGATGTGCGGTGTTTTTCTACCACACAAACTTCAGTTTTTGTTACCTCTGACCACAGCACGTGTTTGCTGTGCCCACTACATGGCCTGTAAAAAGCTTTAAACTTGACTTCTTGTGGACGTTTCTCTTATCACTTTCCATAAAAGCCAGATTTATCAATTGTTAGACAAATAGTTGACCTGTTTGCAGATTCTCCAACCTGAGCATTGGATCTCTAACAATTCTCCAGAGTTACCGTGCCTTGGCTGCTTCTCTCATTAGCGCGCTCTCTTTTCAGCCTGTCAGTTTATGTGAACAGCCATGTTGTTGGTAGGTTTGCAGTTGTGCCATGCTCTTTCCATTTTTGGATGAAGGGTTGAACAGGGCTCTGTAAGATATTCAAAGATTGGGATATTGTTTGATAACCTAAACCTGCTGTTAACATCTCCACACCTTTATAACTGATCACTCTGCTGTGTTCCTTGGTCTTCATGATGCTGTTTGTTTACTAATGTTCTCAAACAAACTGTTGAGACCTTCAATGAACAGATGAATTAATAGTGACATTAAGTTACATGCTAGTGAACACTACTTACCAATAGCAGTGGGCTGCCATCGCCTGAAAGGCCTTCCCTGCTGGTCTAAAAAATGTCTGAATCCTAGGCTGATGTTAAATATGTTCGTCCAAGCATATTTTAGCCATCATTTGTTGCCAGTGTCACAGAAATTTGCCTGGAGGAGATCACAATCAGTTCTGCAGGCCTTGTAGCATAAAATAACTGTTGGATTCTTGGAGAGTATAATGTTGCAATTTTCCTAAATAATCTTGCTGTTTTATGTGGTTATTAGTGATGTTTTTTATGTGCGTCACATCTGTAGCTGTAGTTGAACGAGACTTGTGCACCCTGGGATTGTTTCTTCACTAAATGCATTTATTCTGGTTATACAAATCATTTATCTGCAATGCAACTGCTTATAGTGCATTTCTGCATTATAAGATGTTTTTATTACCATAAAACAGTTATTGTGGGGAGGATTGATTCAGACGGAGCACTACTGAAGGCAGGTGTAAAATGCACGGTCTGCCACTGTTTATCAATGAGATGACTTCTGACAGGACTTGGTTGATCATACCAAATGGGCACACCCCATTATTCAGGTTCCATTTGCAAAACAAGTAAACTATGTATGCCTTTTAATCGACTTTACAATAATCTACTTGTGTCTGTCTGTCATGTAAAATATTAATTAAAATAAATCTAGATTTGTGGTTGGAAAGTGACTAACTGTGAAAAGGTTCAAGGGGTATCACAACTTTTCCAAAGAACTGAATCTCTGTGCAAGTTTGAAATAAAAAAGATTTCTTGCATCTTGCTTTGAAGCATTTAGTTTGGAACTCGCTGTACACATTTAGAATCTTAAAGAGTAATTTTTGCATGTAATAAGTTTAACTCACTGCTTTCGTTCATAAAGTCATAAATATTAGGCTTTCTCTCTAAAATAAAAAATGTAAGATTACACACTCCAAGTGCCTTAAAAACTGCAAAATGCTTACATGCCAGTTTGGTAAAAAAAAAAATTATATTAAAGTTCTCCAGTTGGAAAAAGTAGAAAAGGAGAATAGAGGGTGTGTCTATCTTGAAGATATAATGATCAGTGAAAATAAAAATGTACTTTGAGCCGCAAATACACAACAGTGATACTAGCTGAAGTGCCTACTTTAGTGCTTACAATCTGGAGCATGCACAAAAAAAAAACAAGAAAATGTTTTAACATAAACAAGTTTTCAGCCAATGTCAGATCATTAAATTGTGGTAAAGATGAGTTGGTAATATGGAACTTATTTAATGTCCATTTTAGATACTTGCTCACCGAAATGAAAAACATTAGAGGACTCAAAGATGAACAGTGAATGGATAAACAGACGCAATACAGACGTAAAGAACAAATGTACTCACAGTTCATAAGCATGCAGACTGGCAAGCAGACGTCCTTTTGTTGGAGGGAAAATGGGAAGTGTGAAGGACGTGACGAGGGAGATAAGTGTCCTCGAGGGCCCTGAGGTTACCCTAATGGTGTCATACATCACCACTCACAAAGCTATGCAGAGCAAAGTTGTCAATGCATGAATGCTGCACTATTACTATCAGCCATTTTAATCATGGCAGCTGTCACTGCACTAATCAGCACCATAACTTCACACTGGAAATCACTCAGAAAAACCTCTCTTATATTGCTGCGAACTAAGAACTGTATACAACGCACGCAGTAAGTTATCCAGAGGGGGCTTTGGGCCTGATGTTGTCCACTAGGCTGAGGGGCTGTGACTTTGTAGCGCATCATTGGCCTCGTTTAATGGAGGTTTGGCTTCTTCTAAGGAGTTGTTGTGACAATGCTAAATTCTGCCTTTATGAACATGCTAAAAGGGTTTATCTTACTGTTAACAGCAACCCCATCCACAAAACAGACACACAGCCAGACCATATAATGGTGTCACCTAAAATACACTAAAGAACAAATGCTCCTTGCTGGTACATGTTTTGTATGTTTCTGCATTGCCCTATGATGGACTGGCAACCAGTCCAGGGTGTACTCTGCCTCTCGCCCAATGACTGCTGTAGAGAGGCACTGGCAGCTTGAACCTGAAGGAAGATTCAGTGCTGGCAACAACACTTTTAATGTCTTTTTCTTTAAAAGAAAATGACTCTAATTGCTAAAGCCAGCATTTAAGAGCTCGGTTAGAAATTCAGAGGGTTCATGACTATTTCTAACGTTCTATGAGGTATTTACTTAACAAAATTTGCATATATCGCCAACCCTTTTAACAAGTCCTTTTTAAAGGAAACAAATGTGGCTAAAATGCAAATATGACATTTACCATCTGCATTTTTGAACACAATGCGTAAATTTCATAATTTTTATTTGGTCACCATCAGCCAAATGTTATCTTTTAACTGGGATATTGTGGAGCGAGGTTTCAAAAACGTCTTTTTAGACATAGAAATTTCATTTCTAGATAGTGTCAAAGGTCCAGCACAACATTTTTTTTCTGAACCTAAGCCATTCTAACTTTTGACAATGAATCATAATGAACACTCTAATTTCATTAAAGACTTTAGCTCAAACTTTGTTAACTTGGTTACTTCTCATGCCTCAACAAATAAAGTGCCTTCCTTTGCACACCACAAAAAACAAAAACTACATTGTTACAAATACCCAGAAACAAGGTTAGATGTGTTGGAGGTAAAGCCACAGAGGAAGACTGAGATTGTTTGGACATGTAAGGAGGAGGGATAGTGAGTCAATTGGTAGAATGATGCCGAGGCTGGAACTGCCAGGCCGCTAGGCCTAGAAGAAGGCCAAAGAGGAGATTTATGGATGGAGTGAAAGAAGACATGAAGGTTGTGGGTGTGAGAGAAGAAGATGCAAAAAATAGGGTTGATGAAGATAGATGACTCGCTTTGGCGACCTCTGAAAAGGAAAAGCTGAAAGAAAAAGAGAAAGACAAAGGCCGCTCTCTTCAGTGAGTTCCCTAAACCTAGGACCCCATTAAATGTGTTTTATTTTGTGTCCAAATGCAATTTATTATTATTTTGTCATATCTCTATGTCTTAAAATAATAAACAAATTTTGTTTTTATTTAGAAAGTATCCAGGCACATGGTTGATGTATAAAATTCTTACAGTTCAATAAAAAGATAACCCAAATTTATTGGGATTGATTCATTGTTTTGAAAAGCTCCAAAGATAAGGCATTTACTTGAAATAAAATGTATATATATATTATTTTCATTATTGATCTGACTTTTAAACAGGTTGAGCCATTTGCACACATTTTTCTTGGTAGCTTGTTGTGTTTAAACTGAAATGGTATTTGACTGAAAGGTATTTTTATTTTATTTGAAAGTAAGTGAAACAGACTCAAGTTTGAATCCTTTTGACCATCATCGGTTATTTCACGAAGAAACCTCTGGTGACTAATGAGACGCATTATCGTTAATCACCTACTTATTAGGAGTGTTCAACAGAGATGCAGCGATGGCAGACGTGCACATGAGCAAAGCTGAGCAGTGATTTTCGCATTTTTTAGCTTATGTTGATAATTCAGTGATTTTGCCTTTAAGTCCTTTTGCACTTTCACACTTTGCAAACACAAGATGCAAGGATCACAGTTTTCTTGCACAAGCATATATATTTTTTACACAGCAAAACATTGTCAGCTTATCAAACCTCTAAGGCAGCTTAGGAGCTCCCTTTTCCCCAGAGGTGTTCTCCCCTCCCCTTCCTACTAGGGAACCATTAGAGCCTTTATTTTAAAGCAGAATGATGGACCTTCTCACAGGGTTATCGGGCCTACCTTTTAATCATAAATGAGCCCCCTTCCTCTCCTTCCTCCTCATCTTTATCCTCAACCCTCACTTCCCCACCCCCCAACCCCTCTGAGGGTTAGGGCAATTGCTGCCTCAGCATTCTCCCACTTTCTCCACGGACTCCTCCACTCCTTCCTGCTCTGTCTTTTCCAGCCCATCGCTGATCAAAAGCATCAGTTCCACAGGCTTGGTTCCTCCATCGCCATTTAGGAGCTACAAGAGAGAGTGCACGTTTAAGGGTGTGAAGCAGTAAGTGGAGGGTCAGGGCAATGACGGGGACCCTCAAAAGGACTCTTGAAAGTTTTTAGAGTAGAGGATCTTTAAGCTGGTAAAGTTGGTAAACTCTGCTAAACATAATCTTTATCCAGAAGCAAAAAGTCCTTTATCTTGACACTTTATTATCCCTGCACTCTAAGCAGTAGCTGAAGAAAAAAAAAAATTACTCACATATTATTTTTTACAGACTGTTAAATTTAACCACAACAAGGTGATTAATTTTGTACAGGGTGCTGGCAAAGTTTCAAGAAAGTCGGCTTGAAAAATGTGAAGATGCTTTCTTACCTACAGGCTTTAGAAGTGATTTTCAGTCTTCATTGCTATTCACACACCAACCAGCACCTCTGTGCCCCCTTGCCTTCAGTCACTGTCTGTCCTGCAGGGGGTAAACGTCAAACTCTCCAAATTAGATGAAACATTATGGGAAATATTATGAGGCAGCCTGCTGCTATGATGGCTAGGGGCTTCTGGTTAATTGAGTTGTTACCTGTGCTGCATACTGAACAGGACCTAAACATGTCAGACAAGTGTGTTGGCACACTTTTTTATCTTTATTGTTGAATTATTGCAAAGAAAAGGAAAAAAAAAGGTAGATGTTGAGTGCCTTGCAATAGTATGTTAAAACCACAAACCTCAGTGTATATGTTGGGGATTTGTGGAATGCGACGACAAAGTAGTGTGTTATTGTGAAGTTGAAACAAACAAATCCACAGCCTTCAAGTTCTTTACAAATGAAAATCTAAAAATCTTTGTCAGATTGAAATTTTTGTCCATACTTCTTTTCAACATAGCTCAAACAGACAGATTATATGGAGGGTGTCTTTAAATAGCAATTTTCAAGTTTTTTCACAAGTTCTCTTCACTGACAATGTTGAGTGTAAAAAGTTGTCAACACAACATTACAAAGGTTTTAACACACCTAGGTTGTGGGGGCAGAGTCTGTCAGTCTTCTCTACTCCCATCTTTAACAATCCTGACCTGGCAGCTCAGTTCATTTTGCAGGTGGATGCATCAGACATGGGGGTTTGAGCATTTTTGTCCCAAAGATCATCCACAGATGGCAAACTACACCCCTGTGCCTACTTCTGCAAACATTTTTCTCCCCTTGAAGGAAACTATGATGTTGGAGTTCAGAACTCCTGGCCATAAAACTGGCCCTAGAAGAATGGCAGCGCTGGCTGGAGGGCACAGAGAAACCTAAAATAGTCTGGACCAACCACGAGAATCTCACCTACTTTTAGTCATCCAAGCATCTCAATTCCTGTGACTCCCATTGGTCCCTGTTCTTGCCCAGGTTTAACTTCTCAATTTCTTTCCGCCCAGGTATCTGAAACATCAAACTAGGTACTCCTTCCTGACAGTTTTGTCCTGATAAGAACCTCCGAGAACCTACAACTATTATCCCACAGTCATGTGTTGTCGAAAGACTCTCTTGGCTCCTCCTGAAAGACAGGATCAAAAAAGCCCAACAATAGGTACCCCACCCAGGAGGAGGTCCACCTGGACAAATCTACGTTCCTGCTTCCATCCGAGTCCAGTTTTATTTGATGAGGCCTCGCATCCAATTTCTCTGGTCACCCTTGCAGCAGCCGAACCATTGGTCTTCTGTGACAATCCTTTTGTGGCCATCCCTGAATAAGGACGTTTCTGCCCGCTCCACTTGTGCTTGTAATAAAAGTTCTTATTGGCTCCCTGCTGGTCTGCTTCAGCCTCTCCCAATTCCTAGTCCTCCCTGGTCTCATATTCCAGTAATCTTTACCATAATCAACCACTTTTCCACAGCCTGCCATCTCATAGCCTTGTCTAAACTGCCACCAGCTTTTATTACAGATAGAATCCTCATCCAACATGTGTTTAGGGTCCATGGTATGCCTATTGAAATAATTTCCTACTGGGGTCCACAGTTCATAGCTGAAGTTTGGATGGACTTCTGTTCTGCTTTGGGAGCTAGATTTCGGCTTTCGTCTGGATTTCACCACCAAACTAATGGTCAGTGTGAACGCTAAAATCAAGAACTTGAGAGCATCCTCTGCTTCCTCTGTGTCAGCAAACCGACTTCATGTAGTAAACACCTCATTTGGACTGAATACTCACACATATCAGCAGCTTCTGGTCTTTCTCCATCTGAGGCCTCGTTAGGTTACCAACCTTCTCTCCTCCATGCCTCCTTCCCAGAATAAAAAGTTTAAAGAGGTTAGAAAAAACTAAAATAAAAACATTTGGTTCAACCATATTAATAAGTAACATTTAGTGAATTAATGTCAAAGCATATATACATGACAGTTTCACTGAAGGCATCAAATCTATGAATGAACACATGTGGAATTATTGAGCAAACAAAAAATTGTAAAATAACATTGAATGTATTTTAGATTTTAGATTCCTTAAAGTAGTCGCCCTTTGCTGTAATGACTGAAATATTAACCTTTGGCAGTCTTACAATGAACCTCTGGGAAGTTCTTTGGAAAACTATTTCAGGAGACCACCTCATGAAGCTCATGGAGAGAATGCTAAGAGATCAAAGCAGTAATCAGAGCAAATAGTGGCTATTTGGAACAATCTAAAATATAAAAATGTTTAGACCTATTTCACACTTTTTATTTACTACATAATTCCTTGTGTGTTCTTTCACAGTTTTGTTGCCATTGTTGAGAATCTACAATGTAAATAGTCGTGAATAAAGAGAACCATTAAGTGAGAAAGTGTATCTAAAACTTTTGACCGAAAGTCTATTAGTAATGTGGTTCATCTTTAATTTGGGTCATTGCCAGTAAGTAATAACCTTATGCAAATATGTTCAGCTGGGGAATTTTCTGATGATTACTATATGCAGATTTGGCCTAATCTCTTCAACTGGGGCTAAAATTAGAAAAAAAGAGAGACATCCATACATTGTTCAAGGCTATGCCAGGTTAAAGTAAGCAAATCTACTGATTATACTTTATGTCATCAAAAAACATGGTTTAGCATTGACAACCAAAGGTGTATTTGTCTTCTCTGTGGTTAATAAAAAGTGCAAACATTAAAAGACTGACATCTGAATCATCCAGATCATAACTTAAATGTGATGTTGGAAGAAGAAATAGAAAAAAGTGGAAGGCAAATCCAAGACTACACAGGAATGGGTCCTGGACCAAAAAACAGTAATCATGAAAAACAACAACACAAAACATCCAAGTGAATTTCTTTTGAAGAAGAGAAAATTTAATGAAATGTCAGATATGAAATTAAAGTTTATTCTGGACCTCATTTTAGTGTTCCTTGTCCATAATTAAAATGTAAAACATTAAACACTGATTTACATTAAAATGTGCTTCTAAAGTCAAACTTTACTGTTACATCATGGTGGTTTTTCACCATGCAAGATTTCATTTTTCATCCCATTCCCACAGGATTAGGACCATGCTAAGCTTTCTATGACTTACACATCACAACTCATACATTATGATTGCTTTCTGTATGAAAGCAATCAGTCGCTCTTAGTATTCACCAACTATTTTTTTATCACTTTTTTTCCCACTTATATGCTTTCTTGCCTCCTCATCATGTTTAATACCTGGAGGCCACAATGATCTTAGAGGCTACCACAATTATGGCCCCATCAGCATTAACACCAGCTTAACAGCAGTATAAGAGGAAGACACTGAGGGAGTTTCCTCTGCACTGTCTTGAAAACCACTGAGAGTGCAATCTTGCACAGTCTTTGAAAATACCTTAGAGCCTCCAATTAGAGGAAATCATGGGAATAAAATTCAAAATGTAAATGGAATAAACTTATATAGCACTTTTCCAGTCCTACGTTTCTCTTAAAGTGGTTAGGCAACTTGACCAGGGACACTTTGACGCTCACAACCTTCCAACTGGCAGAGGAATACTCTTTCCACAGCCCCCTATCTGTGTGTTTCTGCACCAGTCACTGTGAACTGATCACACCAAGGCTCTAAGGTCTGACGCCACTTTTGATTTTAAGAGGTGCCACGGTCCAGAACACATCGTCTTAGTCTTCTTTGGCGGCTCAGTCCTCCCCCTCCTTAGCATGGGTTAATACAATGTCAGGGCCTATCCTTGACAGACATCGAAAGATGCCCTCTGCAATCAAAAGCGACCTAAAAAACGTTATGCTTTCTGATATCTACAATGGCAAGCTAAGGCACAATTTGGAGCTATATTTCTTTCACTCAGTGTTTCTCCAGAGGTGAGCGCAGACAATATTATGTGTTAGAGGCCTAAATGTGAGACAGTGTGAGATAGTATTTATTGGGGAGAGAGTGGATGGATAGCTGCATGTTACAATTTGGTGAGGATGTTATGCTATCATTTTATTTGTTCATGGCCATGCCATACCTATATGCACAGTCCCTACATCATGGATGCATTCTCACAGCTACCACTGCATCCCATCCAGAATTGTACATTGTCCCTTGCATTTTCATGATGATAGTAAACAAACACAACCTTACTTCTGAAATTTGGTAAAACTCTCATGTTTTATAACATGTGATGGTGAACCCACTGCCCCCCAGTGTCAGGGTGTGGATATTGAACCAAAATGCAGACAACTGTGAGGGAGCCACGAGTGAGTAAGGTAGTCTTTAATAATAATAATAATAATAATAATAATAATAATAACAAAAGACAAACTGATACAGGACAGGATCGTGGAGACAACTGGCATGGAGCAGACAGAAAACAGGGTAGTTAACAGGATGAACCAGCATGAAACAATGAAATCTAGAGAATATAAGTACTGAGGGAAGTGGATAATGGACCAATGAACTGAGGAAGCTAATCAAGGAGCGAATCAGGTGCAGCTGGTGGAAGAGGAAATGGAGGCAGCTGAAGGTGAGTGGTAAAATTAACACTAATGAGCAGGGAATGTAGGGAGGTAACAGAAAACATCTAAATAACCTGAAATAAGTAAACAACGAGACTGTCGAAAGAACATAAACAGGGAGGAACAAGATCTATAAGGAAATACAAACTAGAACATCTAACATGGGCATCCAGGGAAGTGACAAAACCCTAAACACCAGAATGAATCTAATAAGCCCAAATGAACTGAAATAAAGCATGTGAAGAACCTGGCAGAGCAGAGAACGTAAAGAGAACGGAAACTCAAAACCCCAAACACAGGCAGATTATGACAATCAGAAGACCTCAACAAACCCGTAAAAGATCATCCATGTTCTGGCTAACTCTTAATCTGATGCAGATGACCTTGGAGCCACAACTAACTGGAAATGTCAAAAAATTGTAGTAAAATGCAACATATGTTATGATGAATTTATTTTTAGTCATGCCTGTGCATATCTCTTTGAAGACTAATAAATAGTCAAATCGTATTTTAAGTATTTAAAATCTCCCCGATTAACTGTTGCCCTTCATGATAATCTTTAACTGCATCACTCACTAACCTGTTCTACTAGATTGTATACATTTTCAGTTTATCTTAGGTTTAAGATGAAACGATAGTGATCCGGCAGACTTCAGGAGGCTACTTCATCAACGGTGGATCAGTGTCCTCCGTTGGCAGAGCACATCAATTCAGAGGGGGCATCGATCACAGCCGCCTCTTGTCACATTGACCAGCTCATTAGCCGAAGTTAATCTACACTGAAGGAGCTTTGAGCCCCGTGTGTCAGTTTTGTGCTCTGTATGAAGTAAGCTCATGGATGACAAAAAGTAGGATGAAACAGAAAAACAAAAAATTATAATGTCTATATTTTTCTATATTTGTTCCAAATCCTAGTATACTAGAACACTTTCATTGTTTTGCCAACAAAAACAGCATATCCTGTTTAAGGTGCATTTTGACCTAATTTGATACCATAAATAAAGGTATATTTGAAGAGTTATACAAGTCTGCATGGCCTGTATTGAACTAATTTTCAAGATGTTTTGGGTGTAGATTAAACTTTTTCTATTATTTCTAAAACATTCAAATTTATAATACCCAAAACACTAATCCCACAATGCACTCGCATAGAAGGAATTCACTTGATATGGAAAAAATTCAATAAACATTGATAATTTACTGTTATTTCACAAAATGTTCTTATCTCTCCATGGCTCAAAATAAAACCTGAGCAAAATATTATAGGTAGCTTTTGAAGAGTTGTATTCGCTTTATCTAGAATTAGGAGTTATTTTATTTATTGATTTATTTCTTTTAAAAAACTCCATGCTGTTTTAAAGGTATAATTTTTTTTTTCATGTTTATTGTCTCCATAAGCTGTGTGTGTTTAATGGCCCCTGTAGGTTAAAACAATGTTCTCCAGAGCAAACCAGAGAGCCCCAGCTGAGTGCTCGCCTTGTCAAGCCACCCTCCTCTCAGATGAGGGACACATTGTGACTATTGTCTGTCTAAGTGGAGGTTTTTAGGGGGAAACTTGTGTAAACAAGCTATAGCTTTAGCATCTCAATGTCACTGCATGCCATGTTCCTGCTGGCATCTTGCATTCTCACCTGAGCAAACTTTGGCTCTCAATTTTCCCCAATGCCCCCCTAAATAAAAATAAAGTGTGTATTGCAGCATTCCGTTAATCTGGCTAAAGACTGTTTTTTATTATCATAAATTGATTATTTTAATGTTTATTTCTTTTTTCATATATATTTCTTTGGTTTATTGTGTGTTTTTAATGCATTTGGTGTTTTGACAGTTTTTTCAATGTTGTTTTGTTTTCCTGTAAAGCACTTTAACTTGTCCTGTGTATGAATGCTGCTACACAAACAAACTTTCCTTGCGTAAACTATTATCAGTGCAAAAGTAAAAATAAACATTAATGTTGCCATGTAAAACCTGCTCAAAAGATATTTGATAGTCAAACTAAATAGAAAAAGGCCACAGTTTGGGAAGTGTTGGAAAATATTCATGCTATGCTTATAGGATCTGTATTGCTATGCTCAAGTATGTTTAACAATGTGTGAAACAAAATATATTGTGTAACTTAGAGGCCTGCAACAGACTTCTCTGTGTATATGTCTGCAAGATTTCTGCCTCACAACAAGAGGATATTTCTGTATGTAAGATTTCTGCCTTACAACAAGAAGATATTTGTGTATATGTCTGTAGATAAAGGTCAAAAGTGGAAAAACAGAAAGTGCTGAAAAAGCAGCTGAATGTCAGAGTGCCAGACAGCTCCAGATAAGAAATCAGACATACATTTGTATGTTTTTTATTTGTAATGTACAGGCCTTGCTTCTGAATAAAACAGCTGTTCTGGGAAGAAGTAATCAGAAGTTTCGGAAGTATTTGGACGAGCTTCTCCATGTACAGGCATCTAAAAGCTGCGCAGACTCCGTGTTCTTTTATTACTTTGTTTTTATTAGTAACAGTATAGGATGTCTTAGCTTTACCAAACAAACGAGCACGCAGGAGTTTAGGGAACAACTCCATCAGAAGTGGATTAAAATTTAGTCAGTTAATGCAATGGCTGTTGTTTATTTGCACATTTAAAACATTTAGATTGCCACTGGAAGCACCAGCAAACCCCCCCCCCCCCCCATATGGCCAGACTGGGCATTGCTCAAAGAGACAAAGAGATTGATTTATGTTGTTTATTTCTGCAATAACTTGGTTGTTTATTCTGTACATCACGGATAAATTGTATTCCCACTATAGTTGTGCCCCAATTCGCTTACACCTTGATCAGGACTGGTAGCCTGTGGTCAACTTTTGATGTTTACTGAGCAGACAAAAATGACAGTGACCCATATAACGGTTTGATAATTTATTTTCACTTAAAACCCTTTGGTTATTGTATGGAAAAAAATACATTGTATATGTTTTACACAAGCAAATTAAATATTAGAAAATATCACCACAGCAGTTGCATGAGATGTAATTTGACAACAATGAAATTACCTGTAATTCAAATGTTAAACTCTTGGGATAACGTGAAACACATGTAGATTTCCATGTAAAACTCCTGGGAATAAATGTGATGCGCATGTAAAGCCCATAAATTTTATGTGATGTGCATGTAAAACTCCTTGAATATGATGTTGCCCACGTAAATTACCACATTAGTAAGTTACATATGATTACTATTTAGATTTTTATTTTATTTCAAACTCAAGGTCCAGCTAAAAAAACAGGATAACAAACGACCAAACAACACAAATACACATATTCAATCATCAAAAGCGATTACATAAAATGTAATAAAAGACAACTGTCTGAGTGTCTCCACAACTGAGAATAATATCGTGTAGAGCTCTACCGTGGGTTTACTAAGACCATGATAATTTTATTCTCAGATAATTTTATTCTCAGAATGGTATATAAGCTTATACATAAAGTTTCTAAGCATAGCCTGCAGAGTGCTGACTCCATTTGTCACAAACATTTAACTTGCGCTCCCTCGTCTTGGTCTTTTCAGAAGTATTCTCAAAGCATCATCGTAGGCTATGATATGCATTATCTTTTTATAATCTGACCATGTGTACAGTATATAGTGGCATGCAGTATGCTTTAAAAAGCAAAATGTTTCCTCTAATCTGAGCACTAATTAAATTTTCCTGAGAGAACACTGGCCTGAGCATTCAACACTGCCTGCTAATATCATTATCTGTCAGGTCTTCTGTGATAAAATGACCAACATATTTCATTTTCTTACTGACACAAACTATATTATCTGACAGTTTGAATTCTGGAAATATGTCCTCTTATCCTGACAGATCAAAGCAGCACTCTTACAGGCATTGTACTTGATATCATGCTCTACACCATGCATAATAAAGATGTTCAACAGCTATTGAAGACCTGCACTTGTTGGACTAAAAACACAAGATCATGTGCATACATAATATGATTTACTAAAAGAGTTCCAATAAAACATCCACTGTTACATCCTTTCAGTATCTGAGAGAGTTCATCCATATACAACTTATTTGAAACCTCTGTAATAAGGATGACTTTGGTCAAGGTCAAGGTCAGTTGGTTGCATAACAAAAATATTGAATTTGATTTGTTGTCAGTGACAACTTGTTGTATTCATCCCTTTATTCCTGTGGTTTTGTAATGCCGCCAAATAGTACTTAATTGCCCTTTAATTAAAGATTAATGCCAGTATCATTACAGCTTCATTGAGAACTGCAGGGCTACTAATGACAGACTGTGCATATTAATGTAATTAAAACTCTGTGCCTCTGTGCAATGTGAATTTGTTTGTGTGCGGCTGTGCATGCTCCTCCGCAGATCTTATGTTATCTGTCGATTTTGTTTCAAGATAAAATTTTTATTTAAGCTAATATATATATATATATATATATATATATATATATATGTGTGTGTGTGTGTGTCCAACCATCCACTGGATGGATGGATGGATGGATGGATGGATGGATGGATGGATGGATCTTAACAACTGATCAACAGTACCTCGCCATTGCAAGGCTTTAAACAGGATGGAAGTGGCCACTAAGCTCAGAGTGTCATCAGCAGGTTGCAACAGAGAGTGGAAGATTCACAGAGAAGCATAGAAGTGGACGTCCTCTGGCCACATCCCACACTACTGACCACTTTATTGCACCCAGTGCCCTGTGGAACCAGATGATGAATGCCAATCAGCTCCAGGCACATATAAGGGAGGTGAGAGGCACCAACTGGCACATCAGACTATTCAAAACCATTGTCTCAGTGCTGTTCTCTGATGAAAGTCGATCCACACTGAGCAGAAATATTCGCCTCCAACAATGTTGGAGACGTCAAGGAGACCACTATGCATCAGCCACTGTTGTCACCAGACCAGCCTTTGGTGCTGGTGGTGGTGTTACATTGTGGGAAGGTGTCAATACAGAACTCCACTTTGTGAATGGTACAGTGACAAGCCCATACTACCTCAGTAACATCATTAATCCAGTCATTTTACCCCTGCATGAACAACACAAGCCAAATCTCAACTTCATGGATGGCACTGCTCCAGCTCATGAAGGTCGCATCATTTGGTAACGGCTACTGGAGACTGGGGTACCTCGAATGGAGTGGCCTGCACTTTCTCCAGACCTACAGTAAATCACACAGAAAACCTATGGGATCAACTGAGTTGCCATCTAGAAGCTCGTATCTCTGTACCCCAGAACCTAAATGACCTGAGGGCACCTCTTCAAGAAAAGTGGAATGCAATGCCTCACCAGACAATAAGTCGACTTGTGTGCAGCATGAGACGTTGTTGTCAAGCTGTAATTGTTGCTCAAGGCCACATGACAAGTTACGGAGATACTGAAATTTTTTCTGTGGTATATCCATCACTGTTGCTGGCTTTTGTGTCAATAAATTCTTTGAAATGAGGAAATCACCATTGTATGCGTCTATCTAAATGCCCTACTTTCATGATATATTATTTCTGGAGCTTTTTACATTTTCCATAAATGTTACGCAAAAGCCAAATATCCCAAACTTTTTCTGAGTAGTGTAAATATACATATATTGTTCTTATAATGCATGTTTTATAATGCATGTTTTAAGATCTTTATTATGCATTTTTTAATGTAAAGATCAATTGTCCACACTCAAATTAATTTGTGTCATCATATCTGCAAAGGGGGCATTAGAACGGCTTCCTCCCAATTTCCCTCTCCTCCCACATCCAGCTAATCAGTGCTCTATAAGGAACTATTCCATTCCTGCTGAACTGACCCCCCGCTGCAGTTGCAGATTGTAAGACCTGCCCCTCACCCCTCCATTACCTCAACTTCATGACTCCCCAAGATGTGCTAGGTGGGAACAAAGCCTGATAACAGGGCAGCTTTTGTTTTTAATTCGGCAAACAGGAAGTTTCTACCCTGAAGGCTAAAGTGAAGACGGACACCATGAGAAGTGGTCGGCATCTTTAAATTCCCTTTAGAGATGTGACCCCTGACCCAGCCCCAGAGAGGGTTGGGAAAAACTTATCTCACAATGAATAAACAGGCCCTTTTTAGAGGGTGGCATGTTGATATAACATCTATTTATTTTGCACATGCAGACGTTTTTCATATGTTGTCTTATTATAACAGCAAACTGCCCAGCATCATAAGAACGGCAAGGAACACAGCAGAGAACTCTGGGCTAATGATGATGAGACCAAAACTGATCTTCAGTGGATTAGTTTAGGTCAAAGCATTCTTGTGTGTTAGCATAGGGCAGTCAAAGTCCAGACTTTGGGATGACTTAAGACTTTTACTGCTGTATATACCAGTAGTTAAAATTGTAAACACAGAAGAAATGTTGGAATTTTAAGAAAAGACATAAAAAGAGGAGAAAATATTAATATTTTCAAATTATCCAAAGACAAATCTTTTAAATCAACTGAAATTGATGTTCAAGGGTTAGGAATACACTTTACACTTCTGTTTAGTTTATGAAATGTTTACGGAAATTAAACGCAAAAGCAATTTTATACTCTGGATAAAGTCATAATAAAACAAACATCTGTCCTTGAGTGAGGATTATTGACAGATAAAATCATGTCATGTAACTTAGATCGGAAAACACACAAAGAAAGATAAAAAGAAAGAGGCGCATGAATGTTTTCCACTCAGTAATGAAAGCCAAATTCACCAGGGCACTCGGATGTAATATACAGACTGTAGCCATTAAAAAGCAATCGGGGAGTCTGGTGTGTAAACAAATAGCTATAATTATTCCAACCTGCCTTCTTCTGACAACATTAAAACATCCTTCAATTAGGTTGCCATGAAAGATACTCACAGTCTAAACAGATCTCTCTGTCACGTACCACCGCTCCCACTGGCTTCATCACAAATCTGCACACCTTTCACTCATCATGATGTGTCAACTGTTTGCTGGACAGGGAGCAAAGATGGCCAGCACTTTGACCCAAACCAAAACAGCAGAAACACAAGCTTTATCGTATGTTGGTTGGCTCAATGAGAAAACACCTTAGGGTCTTTTTGTGAACTTTGGCCACACAGCTAGGTGGGTTGAGTTTGTGGCAGAAAACACAGGATTTAAGGTTGTCACAAGCAAAGAAGAGCAAGACTGTTTGTGCTTCACCAGCCTTTTCTTCCCTTTCTCAATAAGTATGTTTATTTAAGGCTTAGGCTCATACAGTTTGTGTTTAATACTGTAAATATCAGACACTCATGGGAAAAGAAGGTTCCTAAACATTAAGCCCACATTTCAGTATTAATTTGTTTTTTATTGGTCTGATGTAATATTCTAATCTTAAACGTGTTTTCATTAGCTGTAAGCCGGAAATCATTATATTTAACAGAAATAATGGCTTGAAAACATCTGCTTTTGTAAAATTAATCTATATAATGTGTTTCAAATGTGAACTGAATTACAGAAATAAGTAAACTTTTTATTTATTGAATATGACTGTAAAATGTTTAGGTTGCCAGAGTTCCCAGCACTGGTTATCCCAAACTCTCCCCTAAGGTTGGGCCTTACACTAACCAAAGAGAGAGCAGTACACCCAGGGGGGCCATCAGTAGAAAGCCTGGCCGTAGAGCTTAGGCTTGCAAAGTTGCTTGTGAATGGACCAGATTTCTGGGATAGTCTGTTGGACAGATGTGTCCAAAACAAAGGTGTTTTTACAATGATTCACAGCAGCCAATTTTGTAAAAAACTCAGCACAAGATATCAGTGCAAACACATCGAACACGGTGGAGGTAGTGTGATGACTTGAGTCACAGGACCTGGGTAACTTGTGGTTATTGGGTCAACAATGAATTTCTCTAACAAAGTATTGTAGAGTTAAATGTGAGGCCATTTGTCCAATGGCAAAAGCACGTCTGAAATTTGGTCAGTGACTCCAAAAACCTTGGCAATATTGCAACAAAACTGCTGAAGAAGGAAAACAAGTGAGATGTGGCAATAGCCCCGTTAAAGTACATCCTAGGCCTTAGAGAGGTGTACAGAAATGAATGATCGCAAAACCTGAATAGAAATAGCCAGGCTCACCTCGACGCACAGCTCTGGCTCTGGAACCAGTCTCCTTGAGAGGGGTTGGACACTCTTCCACTCTGGAGTTGCCATTGGTGAGAGGACTTTAACGCTCACGTTGGCAATGACAGACCTCGAGGGGTGTGGTTGGGAGGAATGGCCCTCCTCTTTTCAATCTGAGTGGTCTTTTGTCATTGGACTTCTGTGCTTGTCAGGGATTGTCCATGACTAACACCATGTTCAAGCATAAGGGTGTCCATATGTGCTCTTGGTACCAGGACACCCTAGGCCGCAGTTCGATGATTGTTGTCGTGTCATCTGATCTGCGGCCGCATGTCTTGGACACTCAGTTGAAGAGGGGAGCGGAGCTTTCCACTGACCACTACCTGATGGTGAGCTGGCTCCGATGGTGGGGGAGCATGCCGGTCAGACCTGCCAGACCCAAACGAATCTTGAGGGTCTGCTGGGAACTACTGGCGGAATCTCCCGTGAGCTGGAGCTTCAACTCCCACCTCCGGGAGAGCTTCAAACCCGTTCCGGGGGAGATGGGAGACATTGAGTTCGAGTTGGCCATGTTCCGCATCTCCATTGCCGAGGCGGCTTACCTGAGCTCTGGTCGCAAGGTTGTTGGTGCCTGTCGCGGCGGCAATCCTTGAAACCACTGCAGGACACCGGCAGTGATGGATGCTGTCAGACATTATAATTATGATTAAGAGAGGACTTGGTGGCATTACAAACATAAGAAGGTCAGGTTTTCTGAATAGCTACGTCATGTGAATCTTATACACTGTACAAGATAAAGTTAAATAATTACACTTAAATGTTGCAGCTCAAAGTAAGACATTAAATTTCTATTAGTGCCTCATCTATCTCACCAAGTGTACCAGTTCTGAAATTATGTCACAATTGAAGCTTTTCTCTCCCTGATTTTTAAGCCTTAATTAAATCTTAAACTTATTTAATTTTTTAAGTTGATTCATGCACGTTGTGAAACATGTGATAAGGGCACAAGTGATAACCGGCCTCGCTTCAAACCACACCTCATAGCTTCCTCAAGATCACAGACCAGGCTCGCACTAATCCAATTGATTATCATCAACTAATCAGTGCCTGTGATTGAATTTGAGTCCAAATTCAATATATGTGGTGAATAAAACCAAATCTCAGGCCCCTCCAAAAGAAGTATAAATAACAGTTAGTGGGGTATAAAAAGTTTACCAGTTCTATTCCATCAAATTTGCATTTGCATTAAGTCTATTGAAATTAACTGTTTATTAGGAGTTCAGACTTTCCTAAACTAGGCTATACCAACTATGTACCTCTGTCACTAATAAATAAATGATTGTTTCTCTAACTGAACTGCCGGGTGGGAAGTTTTGACTCAGATGCCAACGTCAGTCTTGTTTCCCTTAAGAGCTGTGAACTCATTTTAGGAAAGCATTTTAGAATCTTAGAGGATTAGAAGAAGCAATATTTTCCCTACCCTTAGGCCAAAGTTTTCAAGTGTGAACAATGCAAGTCTCTGCTCATTATTTCTAAAAATAGGTCAGCCATTTTGATCCTTACAACCTAAAACCTGTTAACATAGAGAAAAGATTTGTTTTCGTTTTACATTATTTTACACAGTGGTGCAGTTGGCAGCACTGTTGCCTTGCAGCAAGAAGGTCCTGGGTTTGACTTCAGGCTAGGGGTCTTTCTGCATGGAGTTTGGAGTTTTGTTGTAAAAATGTTTTTTTTTGGTTTAGTTTTTTTACCATTTTAAGATTAAAGTCTGAGCCTGTTTCTGCATGTGGCTCCAAATGTTTCCTAGAGTTATGACAATAATAAGCATGACACTAAAGATTAAACTTTCATCATTTAAATGTTAATCTTACCGATAATCTATAAAAATTTATAGATTCATTGTAGATGGTAATGGCTGTGAGCAGGAAGGATTACAGCTGATCTGAAAAAGCTTCTGACTAAAGACAATGTTGTATTACAGTCTTCTGAAGAGGATGCTCAGATGCATACAACGTTTTTATTGATATTTAAGCAGGAAGGCAAATGAAAAAGGTGAAACTTCTTGTTTGTCTCAGCTTTCAAACTTTTTATGAAAATTATTGAACCACATCTTTAAAAGTGAAGTTCAAAGATGATTTGAATGCTGTTTATTTGTAACGTCTTTATTTGTGTCATTCGAATAAAGAGATTTTTGAGCATAGTATGTTGTGTAAGTGTTCTTTTGTCTGCTCAGAGTCTGTTTGTCTGGAAGTCTAACATCAGAAAAGTTAGTAAACGATGTTTGACTACAAAAAGTATTGTGTTGATCATGGCCAGTGAACTGTGGGATTGGATATAATTAATATACTCTCCTAACACATTCTGGAAAAGAACCCCAATTGTGATTGTTTGATTCTCACTGTTTACAATGGATGCTCATTTTGTTCCCCAAAACAAAATTCTAATTTATCTGAAAGTATGAGCAGGTCTTTACTGCGACACTTAAGATCTACTATCAAACTGCCATTCGAGTTGTAATCAAAATACAAACTATATTAATAATAATATGCATTTTTTAACCAAACACTCCAACAGCTGTCAGCATGTATATTAAGTCATAAGAGTGGTAACATTGCGTTTCATCCACAACGTAAGGAAATATAGACAAATGTATGGCCTGATTAAATCACAAGTCAGCTGAAAGGAAGTATTTCAGTACATTAAATAAAACCCATGTGCTTCTCATCTGTGAGCTTTCTAGCAGACAAATAATTACAGAATGAAGTCAGTGTATATGTTTTGTGGGTTATTGAGATACACACTGCAGCACCAAAAGAAATGGTTGGTATAAATTTATCCTACTTTAAAGATTTGTGTCACAGCAGAGAGGCTTCAGACCACACAGAACCTTTTGAGTTGTTCCATGCAGAATTCAGATCCCACTGGATCTCATGTGCTCACACAGCTGGTTGTTTTAATAGCTAAGTGGCAAAACTTTATGGTCCGCATTCACCAGCATTGTGCTGCTCATCTGTTCCATCTAAAAATGCTGTTCATTCAATTTTCATTATAACAACAATGTATTTCATTAGAATTGTATGTGATAGTTGAATACTATCAACTATGAATACTATCAAAGTTTTTCACCATTAAATATCTGAAAAGTGAGCCGTGCATTTGTATTCAGGCCCCTCATACCTCTAAATAAAATCCAGCGCAGTTAATGAGTGCCAAATATCATCTAATTAGTAAAAAGAGTTCATTCTACCTACTATGGTTGCTCTTTGAAAGCTTCCCAGGTTTGTTAGACAGCATTAATGCACATATAGCATAATTAAAATTAAGGAACGCTTCCTCCATAGAGGGTTGCAGGGAAGCTGGTGCCCAACTCCAGCAGTCCTCGGGTGGGAGGCGGGGTACAACCTGGACAGGTCGCCAGTCCATCGCAGGGCAACACACAAACAACCATGCACACACTCATACACACCCGAGGGCAATTTAGAGTGACCAATTAACCCAACAGACATGTCTTTAGACTGTGGGAGGAAGCCGGAGTACCCGCTGAGAACCCACGCATGCACGGGGAGAACATGTAAGCTCCATGTAGAAAGACCCCCAGCCAGGAGTCAAACCCAGGACCTTCTTGCTGCAAGGCAACAGTGCTACCAACTGTGTCACTGTGCAGCCTATTCAATTCAGTTTTATTTATATAGCGCCAATTCACAACACACGTCATCTCAAGGCACTTTACAAAGTCAGTTCAATCGAATCATACTGATTTCAAGTCAGATACATACATTCCAATTAATCCTAACTATCAAACAGTGCAGTTGGATTCAGTTTATTATTCAAACTGATAAAAATGTTTTCCTATCTAAGGAGACCCAACAGATTGGATTGAGTCAGTGACTTTAAGTATTCATTCATCCTGGAGGAGCATGTAGCAACAGTGGACACTTGCTTGCATTGAGATAAAGTTGAGTAGTTTAAACAAGGTTAAGTTATAAAATAATAAACCAAGCTTTGAACATCTAAGAAGACCCTATCCCATTCATCCTTTGGAAATTAAAAGTGTATGGCACAACTACAAAAATACCAAGACATGACTGTTCACCTGAACTGACACTCCCAGCCAGAACAAGTCCATTGTTGAAACAAAGTAATAGAAAATAAAATTTGCAGTTTGCTCAAAGCCTTGCATGGGACTCAGTGAACAGGTGGAAGGCGGTGCTCTGGTCAGATGGGATTGTAATGGAACATGAAGGCTTACATACAAAAAGCTGTGTTTCTAAGGAACTCTAGCACTGCACATCACTCTGAACACACCATTGCTAAGGTGAAATGTAACAGTGACATCCAAAACTGACAAAGGGTCTTCCAACTGCCAAAGAAGCCTGGCTGTAATTTTCTTGAACATACATATAATTGACTGTTTTTTTCTCTAAATACAAGCAATAAGTCATGTAAATGTGGGCAAACTGCCATAGTGCATAGAAACAACATTGGTTAGGCAGCTTCATTTTATGTGCAAACTATAGCTTTACAAAGATTTTGAGAAATAGAAATAAATATAGTTTCCTATCTTTTGTGGGTGCAAAAACTGTTCCATCCTTTAGTGAATTAAGCTATTTTTGTCATTTATAAAGTTATTGTTAGAGGTTTAGCATTTCTCACTGTGAAATTCCTACCCTATCACCTACCCTGTGCTTTCCTACCCCTCTACTGCATCTCTGTCTGCACTTACTATACCTCTATGCCTGCACTCTATTTCTACACTCTCACCCTTTTCACCTCTGACAAAACCTGACTTCTGGTTTTCCTTTTAAGTACCTTATTGTTAGCTTTGCTATGGACTCCATTGATAGATCCTCATTTGTATGTCACTTTGGATGAAAGCATCTGCCAAATGCATAAACAAAACAGAAGTTTAGCCGTGGACCAGCAGATACACTTGCAGCAGGGACTGTTGAGACCCATTGTATCTGCTAGAAACAGCTGATTGAAAATCAGTAGATCAACACCACTGCTGAAATGGCCTACTTAAACAGTCCTTTAGATACCCAATCACAAAGGTGCTCATGAGCTATACATTTATTTCCAACATGGGCGTTATGCCAAACTGGCTTGACAGAGTAACCAAACATTTCCTGGTGGATGAAAGCTTCTAAATGTGTTGTGACAGCCATAAGTGTTTCTTTGGAAAACACCAAGCACACAGAAGACAACAGAGAAGCACACATTCAGTAGACGTGCTTTACGCAGTGACAAATGTGTATAGACACCTGTGGTGCACAGACATGCACACCTGTTCAGAATGTCTCAAGTCCCCCAACACTTCTTCTCTTCTTGTGTGTAACTTACAGAGAAGACAATGAAAAATGCTCGCTGCTCAGAGCTGTATTGGATTAAGCCAATCGAATCTGAAGAAAGAAATTTGCAGAACGTCCTGGCAAAACATATCTATTATGAAGATGTATTAGCAATTAAATTTATCTGAGTTGTAATTCACTGTGCTCAGAAACGCTTCTTTGAGGTATCAAACTATTCTCATTTTAGCCACTTGCTAATTTACAGTAATATACAAAAATAGTCCAAAAGACACAAAATCTGCAATGTTTAAAATTTGGCACATATCTGCATTCTTTATGCAAAATGGATTTCTCTATAACTCACTGAACTTGTTTTGGGGAAACGGTGCCTTACGGTAATTGAATAACTAAACAGGATGCTTCAGTGCTACTGAAACAATCTCTGCCCTGCAGCGTGCAAAAGGCTTATTTTGATTGGCAGCTAGGATACTCCCTATCTATTAATGCATTCAAGACAAGCGGAAAAGGGGAAGTTTTGGACTTACAATAAGTAAGTGTCAACACAGAGAGGACAGTGTTGTGAAGAAGACAGCTACAGGAAGCTGAAAATTTGCATTGAGCTGCTCTTTTGGCTCCAGAGACCTTGACCTTTTCTTAGGTCAGAAGCTTCTCACGTCCCAGCAGCAATGAATAGACCTTAAATTCAGCTGAATGAGCACATGCCTTCTCTTCAGGTACAGTGCCTTGTAAAAAGTATTCATACAAATTGAACATTTTTGCATTTTATGTGTTAGACCAACTCAAAGTCGTGCACAATTTTGTAGTGAGGGAAAACGGATAGATGGTTTTCTAAAAAGTTTTATAAATGAATATTTAAAAAGAGGTGTATTTGTGTTAAACGTCCTTTACTCTATAACCCAGAATTAAAATCCAGAGGGACCAGTTGCCTTCAGAAGTCTACTGATTATTAAACAGAGTCCATAAAAAGTTATGTGATAATGCAATGAGACAAATTTGGAACATTTCACAGAGCACTGTTTAGTCAACCATGCTAAAATGAAAAAAATATGACACAAACGCAGACCTACCTAGACATGGTTGCTGACTGGCTGGACAAAAATGAACTGCTGAAGCAACCAAGAGGCCTATGATAGCTCTGGAGGAGCTACGGAGATCCTTAGCTCAGGTAAGAGAATGAGCCGAGAGGACAATTACTACACTCTGCAAATCTGGTGTTAATGGAAAAGAGAAACTTTCAGTTTCTAGATATGCAAAGCTGGTAAAAACATTCCCCTAAAGACTTGGAGAGGTAGCAAAAGTTTGTTTCATAAAGTATTGACTAAGGGAGTCTGAACACATCTGTACAACAGTCAGATTTGAGTCCGTAAAACATTTTGAAAACCATCTATCCTTTTTTCACTTCAGATTTATTCACTACTTTGTGTGGGTCTATCACATTAAATCCCACCTAAAATACATTGAGGTGCATGATTGTAACAAAATGACAAAATGTGGAAAGGTTCAATTCTTTAGCAAGGCACTGTAAATGACAATAGTGTTTGGGAAGAGACCTTTTATTGTTGTAGTTAAAACAGCACTCATACCTGCATCTGTCAAAAAATTATTTGTGTGGTACAATGTGACTAAATGCAATCCATCTGCAAAGCCCAGACCTCTGTTACACAGACACATCTGGGATAAAGTGACCGATCTCAAGTCAAACCCCCATAATCCTCTTATGGCTGAAATAGACCAAATCCTTGGAGCTATGCTATAAATGTTATGGAAAATCTTCCTAAGGAGAAGAGGAGATTAACTCTCACATATAAATGTAATGTTTGTGGAGAAGAACATGATGTCTAACATGAAATATAGATGATTTTATATGCAAAGGTGTTCTTATATTTGTCAAAGGAAACAAATCTTTATTTGTTTTCATTTTATTTTCTGTTTATCTCCACTGACTGTCTGAGCAATCCATCATCCCATTTGGCTCTAAGTCTGATTTAAACACTAAGAAGAACAAAACGTCAATGTGCTTTTAACTACCTTTAAGGCAAACTAGTAATTCTTTGATTTATAGTCACTGTATTGCTAACAGGCCTTATTCCTTCACCATTGCCTCTTTGGGCAGCTCTCAAGTATAAACAGTCGCAGTCTGTAAAGAAAGTTTAGGAGACAAGGCCAGCTTTTCAAAAAAGACTTGATCAACATGTTAGTGGGCTGAACATTTGCAATAACAGTGCTAATCTCTGCAAACTTTCCCTAGCCTTGTTGCAACGTTGAATGCCTGACCGGCCGTGCAAAGGCGTATGGTAAAACACACTCTGTAAAAACGGGACAAAGACGGACTTTTCTTTCAGCCTACAAAGGATTCCAAGTTTCGCCATCCTGCCCAGCTGCCTAGAATAGACAACACAGACTCTTTTGTCAGGGTGAGTCAATCTGTGTGGGTGTGAATGCATTAGCCCTTCACAACAGAATACTGCCCTGGACTCCCCCGCTTTTGCTTTTAAATATTCTGTGATGGGATCCCGCGGTCACATTTAGATCACTTCCGGATGATGAGTTGCTATAATGGATAATGAATGGTGACTATTGATGTGCAGAATAATTATCCTTGGACCTGCATGTTTGGGAGCACATAATCCTCAAAGGGCAGTATGACAAACATGTTTTCTGGGGCCTGGTGACAAAGAGTGTGTTTTGATGTGACTGGGCATAAACCCTGATGAGGTTCATGTGATGAGGTTATCGTTGCTATGTGTGGGCCTTCAGTAGCTCTGTTTGTCCATCTCTGCACTTTGCTGTTTACCATCTGACTAATAGATTTCTGCATGTGTGTCTGTGTATATGTATGTGTGGGTGGTAATGGTGGCATGCACAGTCTCATTTTCAACAGTATATAGTCTGTGTGTGTGTCTGTTTTTCTCACTGAAGCCTGGGGAGAAGAATGGACCACAGCAGCAGACTCATGTAGCATCAGTCCTCTCTGAAGTCATCTTTTTCAACAGTAAGCAGACCACTGGTCATTGTCACACACACACACACACACACACACACACACACACACACACACACACACACACACACACACACACACACACACACACACACAAACAACACACACATGCATACCATTTGTGCAAGTGTGAGTTATCATGAAGGTCTTTTATGTACCAGACACAATTAAATCATTTTTAAACGGCCAGCAGGACCAAATGGACGGCTCTTTCTTGCAGAAGCTCTGGAATTACAGTCATAAAAAATCAATCTGCACAAATTGTGTTGCATTAAACAGTTTGAAAGGAAAGTTGTTGTATTTTTTTGTTGTTGGTTCTTTTGGCATAGGTCAAGGTTTTCTAGAACTTTCCAAAAACTTTAAATGCAACAGACATACCCCCAGTCGTCAGACACTCAAAAAGCAATCACTATTGATATACAAGTGAACTTTAAGAAACTTTAAAACATTAAACACATTTTCTTACACAAACACACTGGTACACACACGTAGCCGTGTGTTTTTAAGACATTTGGTATTAAAGCTATTTTATCTCAATTCATTCAGGCTTAGTGTATAGATGAGGACTCTTATTTATACACTTAGACTCTCAAGAAACCTTGAGAGTCTTGAAAGGTTCTTGAAAATAAAATGTATTATTATGAATTGTTGGAACCCACAGCCATGGATACAACATTAAACTCTGGTACGGACTCTTCTGGAACTTTCAAAATAAATTGCATTTAACTGACTTCCAGCAACTGAGGAAAGGGGGGTAGCAGCAGACTTACCAAGATGCCACTGTCTGAATAAGAGCACCCCCTCTCCAACAAGCCGACCTCTTCCCACACGGCCTTCGAGAGGGACCGGTTAGGAGAGGCCCAGCGCGCTAATGTCTTCTGCTAGCAAAAAGACATTAACTCTTCAAACTGGATCCAAGAGTGTCATAAGATCACGCGATCATATGCACAAGTTGAGTATGAGTGGAGCACTGTTTGTGTACCTGGTGATTTCATTCATAAAGAGGGGAAATTAAGGTATAAGCATTGCTTACTTTCTCTCCGAGGCCTGCCAAAACTATGTCGCAGAGAAATCCCCAGTAGAAAAGCTGTTTCTACAAGCCAAGTCTGAAGGAAGGACAACGGCCCGCACCACCGTGTTTACAGTAATGCACACCTGGTTGACGGACAGAACGGGCTGCCCAGCTACAGCTCCGGAGCTAACCCTTTTGTTCACAGAGCGAACGCACCTTCAACCCCCGAGGTTAGCTGAAAGCTAACCGCTTGTTGAATGTGGACGTTTCTTTAAGCTTCGCCCCTTGGACAACGTTTCCTCACCATGGTTCATGAGGTTAGGTGTTTTGGGCAGAGACAGATTTAGGATGAAATGATCTAAACGTTTTTCATTTTATGAAGTTTTGTTTGTGTTGAACTCAGCTATCTTGGTGCTAGCAGGCTATCTGGAGCACACATGTTCAGGTTGTGTTCTTTGTGTGTTTTTAAAGTTAAGACAACTTTTACTTGAAGGGTGATTTTAAACAGAAGATTGATCATAACGCGCCGTCCGCGCTTATGCATTTTAACCCTTTTATTAACGGTATTTTAAAGGAATGTGTTGATTCTGGTGCTAAGCTATTAGCTTCTTTTGTTAGCTCAAATACTAACCGGTAAGAACACATGCTTGCTACTAAAGAGTATTTAACAGACAGGTTGTTAGTTTTCAAGCTAGTGAATAATAGTCCCTGAACATCATTTACTAAATTTGATAACTAAGTAAACACCATTAAGCCCCATTTCTCCAGAAAGATTTGGCTGATTGAAAATTTGTTGATTGAAATATGTTTGACTTTGAGTTGACTTATTTTTGTTAATAATTTCTTGTATTTTAAGAAATTGTGTGTATTCATTCCATGTGTGTTCAGAGTTTTGCTGTTCAATAATGTCAGAGTGCGTCTCACACCTTTCTATCTTGTCCTAATACCATCGCCTTACTGGGCTGGTATTCACAGGACAACCCTTAACAGACCAAAATATTATTTGATAAAATATTAAAATATTAATATTAAATATTAAATAATATTCTCAGATTAATAATCACAGCAAATAAAATTTATTATTATTACTCTACACCCTGGAGTCCATTAGATGTGATTAAAGTGTATTTATACCCTTGAACCTTTATACATTCTGTCATGTAACCACCACACGAGACCTTATTGTATTGTGATTTTAAGAGAGGAAACAACACAAAACTGTGAGATGAAAAAAAGGTGTGCTGTACAGTGGTATTCACCTGCCTTTTGCTCTGTTACCCTTAAATAAAACCATGTACGCCAAATAACCTTCAAAAGTCAGTTAGTGAATAGAGTCAAACTGTGTGTTATTAAATTTTAGTATAAATACGGCTGGTCTGTAGAGGCCTGTTAAAGTAGATTAGTAAACAAAGCATCGTGAAGATCAAGGAACACAGCAGAAGTTGTTGAGTTGTCTTAACTAAGACTTGGTGATGAAGCAAGCTTTGGACATCTCATGGAGCACCTTTTAAACCACTAACCAAAAATGGAAAGAATATGACCCAACTGCAAACCTACCAAGACATGACCGTCCATCTTAGCTAACAGGCTGGCTAAGGACAGCAATATTCACTGAAGGGGACAAAAGGGCCATGGTAAATCTGGAAAATCTGAAGAGAACCATAATTGAATTAGGCGAATGGCACAACTGCTGGTTGTGTACCAAAAATCTGGTCTTTCTGGGCGAGAACCATTTTTGAAAGAAAGTCTGTTTACAGTTTGCTACAAACCATAGGGGGAACAGCAAACATATTGACATATGTTTTTTTACAACTGGGAGCAGCTGAGTAATATTTTAAAAGTTCAAATAATAGCTAGTTAATAAGTTAGTTAATAATAGTTCAACTATGACCCCAAATCCCTGATGAGTTGAAAAGAAGGTGCCGTGGATGCAGAGCAGGAGCAAAGAGAAGAAAGAGAAGGAGGAAGTTTAAACCATCTCTTCCATTGATTATGATGGGCATTGTAAGATCGTTGGGAAACAAGGTGGATGTACTCCAAGCCCTACAAAGGACCCGGCCAGAGTATCAGGAATGCAGTATTATGTGTTTCACTGAGACATCGCTGCAGGATCATATCCCCGACTCCAGTGTCTCTCTGCCAGACTTTTTGACCATACAAGCAGACAGAGATTTAAAGAGGAGCAGCAAATGCAAAAACAAGACGTTGGATTTGTTTTATGCAAATGTCAAGGACTCTTACATATCTAAATCAAGACCTCCTCTAGGCAAATCAGATTACAATCTTGTTTTCCTCTGCTTGAAATACACCTCCTCAACCTTAGCCTGGCCCAGAAGAAGGTTCCAATGTTGTGGAAGACCTCCTGTCTTGTTCCGGTACCAAAGAAAACTCACTCATCAGTCCTTAATGACTATAGACACGTTGCCCTGACATCCCACATCATGAAGCTCCTAGAGAGACTCCTGTTGGTTCACCTGAGTAAGCAAACAATGAACTATCAGGACCCCCTTCAGTTTGCTTATTGCTGTGGAGTTGGAGTTGAAGATGCCATCATATACCTGCTTCAACAAACCTACTGTCATTTAGACAAAGTCAGCAGCACTGTGAGGATCATGTTCTTTGATTTCTCTATTGCATTTAATATAATCCAGCCTGATTTATTTTGTCAGAAACTCCAAAGACTCAGCTGGAGCCCTCAACAATCTCCTGGATCAAGGATTATATGACTGAAAGACCAAAGTTTGTGAGACTGACAGGTTGTGTGTCTAACCAGGTACTCTGCAGAACGGGAGCACCACAGGGTACTGTACTCTCACCATTCCTTTTCAGTCTGTACACCTCAGACTTCCAGTACAAGACAGACTCTTATCATCTGCAGAAATACTCAGATGATTCTGCAGTTGTGGGGTGGATCTGAGATGGAGAAGAAACTGAGAACATGGAGCTGGTGGCCCGCTTTGTGGCATGGTGTGGAAACAATCATCTCATCTTGAATGTGAATAAAACAAAGTAGATGATTGTAGATTTTAAGAGAAACAGGAATAGGTCAAACACTATTTCCATCATGGGAGAAGAAGTGGATGAGGTGGAGGAGTATAAATACCTCTGTGCTCACCTGGACAACAGACTGGAGTGGAGATGCAACTCTGAGGACGTCTACAAGAAGGGACACAGCAGACTGTGCTTCTGGAGGAAGCTTAGGACCTTCAGTGTTTGCAGCAAGATGCTGCAAACATCTTCTCTAAGTCTGTTGTGGAGAGTGTGATATCTTCTGCCTTCCTCTGTTGGGGAAGCAGCATCCGAGCCAGGGACTTAAAACAGCTCAGCAAGCCTATAAAGAAGGCCGGCTCTGTTCTGGGAAATCCTATGGAACCTCTGGAGATCATTGTACAAAGAAGTATTCGTTATAAAATGAAGAACATTATGGAGAACCCTGAGCATCCTCTTCAGGAAACTGTTGTATAACAACAGAGTGTCTTCAGTCAGACGCTTCTTCAGATCTGCTGTAAGACAGAGCGCTACAGGAGATCCTTCCTGCCCACAGCCATCAGCATCTACAACGGCTCTTTCAAGAAACCTGCATAATATGAGCTACAACAACATTTAACTTCTCTTCGGGATTAATAATGTTTTTCAATTGAATTGAATTGAATTGAATTGAATTGAATTTAATTTAATTTAATTTAATTTAATTGAACTGAACTGAATTGAATTGAATTTGAATTTAATTGAATTGAATTGATTAGTAGATGGTTTGCATTTGGGGGAAAGACTAAAAAGTTAGAAGAAGAGAAAAAGAAACAGGTAAAAACAAAAATTCACACAACCACCGCACAATCTTGACACTTTTTCAATTTTAAAATTATTGATCATTCATGATTTATATTCTCTGAGAGAAAGTCGAAAAGAAGAAAAGATTTTGATGTGTTCTTCCACTGCTTTCTTGGTCCCACAAAACCAAAAATTATATCATATAAAATTACCCAATTGTAAAATTTTGGTGAGTTTGGGGGATAATGTCTTTAAAAATATCACCCTTACCTTATCTGTCAACACATTATTAGCTAGAGCAAAAAGCGATGTGGCATTTCTTCATGAACATCTACCAAAATGGTGCTTTTCTGCTTGACATTTGCATGTTCTACCAATGTTTTTCTTCATGTAATCGTGTACCCTGCAACACTGCAACCATAAACAGGTATAGCCGTAGTCAAGTCAAGTCAAGTTTGTATAGCGCTTTTCAGCAACAAGGCACTCAAGGTGCTGTACATAAGGAAAAACATTACAATGATACAGAAAATCAAACAATAGAGGTAATTTAAAATAGAGAATTGAATGATGGATAAAAAAAGGAAAGGAAAATTGGACTGAAAACTTAACTAATAATGTTTAGATAACGCATTCAAAGGCAACTCTAAACAAATACGTTTTTAATCTTGATTTAAAGCAACCTAGGGTTTCACCACTTTTACAGTTTTCTGGGAGTTTATTCCAGATTAGTGGAGCATAAGAACTAAAAACTGCTTCTCGCATGCAGCAGCATTCTGGATCAACTGCAGCTGTCTGATCGACTTTTTAGGCAGACCTGTGAAGACACCGTTGCAGTAATCAATTCTACTAAAGATGAACGCATTAATTAGATTTTCAAGGTCCTGCTGAGACATTAGTCCTTTAATCCTGGAGATGTTCTTTAGGTGATAGAAGGCCGACCTTGTTACTGTCTTTATGTGCCTCTGAAAGTTTAGGTCTGAGTCCATCACTACACCCAGGTTTCGAGCCTGATTGGTGGTCTCTAGCTGTATTAACTGAAGCTGTGTGCTAACTTTTAAACGCTCTTTCTTTGGTCCAAAGATTATTACTTCAGTTTTGTTTTGATTAAGATGAAGAAAAATTTGGCACATCCATGCATTGATTTCTTCTAAGCATTTACCCAGCGCTTGAATGGGTTCATAGTCACTTGGTGACATCTTAACTTATAGCTGTGAGTCGTCTGTATAGTTATGATAACTTACGTTGTTGTTTATTAAAATCTGAGTTGGGGGAGCATGTAGATATTGAATAGAAGGGGCAGTAAGATGGACCCTTGGGAAACGCCACATGTGATTTTTGTGGTCTCTGATGTAAAGTTACCTACTGACACAAAAAAGTCCCTGTCCTTCAAGTAGGATTTAAACCAATTGAGTGCTGTACCAGAAAGGCCGACCCAGTTTTCCAGGCGCTCTAATAAAATAGAGTGATCAACAGTGTCGAATGCTGCACTAAGGTCCAATAATACCAGCACTGTGGTTCTTCCGTAGATGCATGTTTAAAAGATAGTGCATGTACAACTTTTTAAGAAGCTGCCATGTTTGGAAATAAGTGGGAGCTATATGTACAAATGAGCCACAAAGATTCCAAACATGCTGAGCAAATATTCTGCTAAACAAAACTCTAATGGCCTTAGTGTGAACAGATCCGCCCAGCCAGGAATAACCCAGGAACCCTGGCCTCAAAATATTTAGAATTTCATCTTTTTCTTATTTGACATATCTAACTACATTACATTATCAACCAAGTAGCTGACTACACCAACTTTGGTGTAGTCAGCTACTTGGTTGAAAACTTATTTTTGCTTTGTCACATTTAGCTGGTTATGGGTTCTAACTATCTCAACATCTTCTTAACATGCATGTACTTATATCTTTCTGGAACAGGTGAAACTGTTGATGAAAACTAAATATTTTTAAATCGCACCTCACCTACACCTACACACACACACATACACACACACACACACACACACACACACACACGCACACACACACACACACACACACATACACATACAGATTAATCTCCTGGCATTCCCTTATTTAAACACACACATGCAGACGGGCGCAGATAGTACATTGCATACACACAGCTTGGCCCATTAGCTGTGACATGTGATGTTTCGACGGGGCAAATGAAGCTCAACAATTGATGTCAGAACCTTACAAATTAAACAAATGGGGGACCGCCATGGTGTATTAGGCACCCCAAACCCCCTGATGAACACAGGCGAGACACACGCCAGCAGGACAACATTGTGTTGCTCTCCACTCCTCCCCTAAACAAGGCTTTGAAAATGTGAGTGACAATGCCATACACACACACACACACACACTTACACACAGAGTCATGTGCAAAATGAAACTAACTGCACATTGATTGCCAATTGAGTCCTTTGACAAGCAAACAAACAGCACCGATTCTGGAGATCAATGTGATTGATATGTCATTCAGTTGGTGATGTAGCATCTGCCTGTAGTGTATGTACACAGATTGGAAAAAGCCCGTAGGTCAAAGAAAAGATGTCAATGAGTGAGTATTAGGTAGGCTGCTCAGCAGCATTCAGCTGGGTTACATTGGCCTCATATTTCATTTAGAAAAAACATTCTGAAGATTATAACTGATACAAATATGGCTAAAAAGATAGAAAACCCAATATTCAAATTATTTTTATGAGTATAGATTATTTAAGTTTATTGCTTGAAAAACTATTTAAATATGAGACAGGCAATTAAGACCCCGCCTCCCACCCATAGACTGCTGGAGATAGGCACCAGCTTCCCCGCGACCCACTATGGAAGAACCAGTATAGAAGATGAATGACTGACATGCAACTGAGTATTGTGTATGGACAAAAAGAGACCGGAATATACATTTCAAGACTCAGGTATTTCCCCCAAAAAAATATCCCGGGCTCAACAAAATCAACTGGTAGTTTAACATTTAAAACAATATGATGAGTAATGTACAATTTATATTTTATTTTGTTTGATGGTTACATTTTTATTTTCATCCAAGTTATAGGTTTGTTTCTGATAGGGAAAGAGATAGACATTTCTCAAAAGATAAAACAGTTTAAAAGGAGTATCACTTTAAATGAATGCCAATAAAATAAAAACATGCATTTGTTGTCATTTACATTTTATTTTAAAATGGCATGTCAAAAGTTAATTGCACACTTCTCAATAATCAATGGAAAGATCATTACTGACAGTACAGCAATCAAACCTATATTATAACTGCTGACCAGCTCTTTACATGATTTATCTTTGGTGATGAGCTCCAAGTCTGAGATTTAAAGGCCTAATTGCCATTACCCTAATCTTTAGCTCCAGATTTATGTTTGGACTGTGGCTGGGTGAAAACAAACCAGGTGAGAGGAGAAAGAGACTAATTAACACAATGAATACACAGGGAGTAAAACTTAGACAATAAAGCATCTGCAAATCAAAAAGGGGAACAGCGAAACACTAACAAAACAGAATAAGCCAACATACACAGAGAAAACAGATAATACATAAAAATCTAAACATAAAGGTATTAACATGACATGACAACAATGAACAGCGGGAAATTAACTGAATACGGCGAGACCTTACTAATATAAATAAAGCCATAAATGATCAGAACACAAACAAAAATCAAAACACAGACACCCATGACACCATCATGACAATAGTTTAATTTGTATAAATGCTTGCTTAGATAACTGATACGTTTCAGTTCTGGGTCACAAAAAGAGAAAAAATACAAAGTATAGCTGTTGGTGAAAAATGTTTTCACCAGAAATAAAACAGGAAGAACCACGTGATGCCTACCTGGTATATTCTTATCCAGGTGAAACATTTGTAAATAAATGTTATACAGATGAGCAGGCTTGCAATCAGGCTCATCATTTGTTTTCTTCAAGCAAGTTTAAAATTAACAGTCCCTAAATCTGCTTTTTGGAAGAGCTAATTGCCTTCTATTTTAAATTGACAATGCACAAAAAATCAAAATACGTTTTAAATATATTAGAGTAGACTGATTTGTCAGTAGTTATTTTGCTCTTATTTAACAAACTAAATATTATAAACAAAACATAATAATACATAATATTTTTATCAAATAAAATAAAAAGCAATAATGCATTCCAACATCTGCTAAGATGACGATAACGGATCAAGTAAAAATAATAATTCATGATCATTCATTGTCAACATTCCTGTTTGTACAGCAAATGTAAACGAGCAGTAATTATACTCCATTGCAAGAACACAAATTACTGAGCACAGAATGTAGGTATCATTAGCTAATTATTATTATTATTATTACAGCTCTAAGTTGAATACTTTTTAACTTAAAGTAAAATAAATGTCATCAGGGTAAGGGGGGGGGGATTTCTGGGGTAGTGATAAAGCCAGGAAAAGGGCTTCAACTTTACTACTAACCAACTAAAAGTTCTAT